>NC_050105.1:118968897-119593897 GCF_902167145.1 Zea mays
TGTCGGCCGGCTGCGCCCTCGCCATTCTATCTCTGGTGGCCTTCGTCTCGGGGCAGTCTTTGGTCTGGTGGGCGCAGTCTTCGCCGTGGAAAAGGCAATAGAACCGGCGCGGCGGCTGCTGCGCCCGCCCTCGACCCCTGCCGCGCGTTCCATTTCCGCGGCCTTGGGGGGGATATTCCTGGCGGCGAGGGGGGTCAGCAGCAGGCTGTTGGTTGACGATGTTGTGGACTTGCTGCTGACTGCGGCTGTCTCGACTGGAGTCTGGCTGCGAAGTCCTTGTCCACGTGCGGCTGGACTGCGGAGTCTGACTGTTGGGTTTCCGTTGCGACTCAACCTTGCGCTGGTGGAGCTCTTCGGATTTGGCATATTTTTCGAAGAGCTGATATAGCTCCTGCAAGCTCTTGGGTGGATCCCTGATACAATGGCTGTAGAGGACGCCGGCCCGAAGGCCATTGATGGCGTAGTGGATAGCGATCTGATCGTCGACAGAAGGCAGCTGTGACTTGAGTGTTAAGAACTTGCGGTAATACTCCCGCAGAGTCTCCTTTTCCAGCTGTTTGCAAAGCGAGAGCTCGGCCAAAGCGTCGGTGTCTGGACGGTACCCTTGGAAGTTGAGGAGGAACTTGTCCCTGAGACTTCGCCACGAATCAATGGACAGCGGGGGCAATCTGGTGAACCAGGTGAGTGCTGGGCCCTCTAGGGCGATGATGAAAGACTTTGCCATTGTGGCCTCGTCCCCTCCGGCTGATGCAACGGCGACTTGGTAACTCATGATGTATTGCGCCGGATCGGTGCTGCCGTTGTACTTGGGGTATGCCCCCGCTCGAAAGTTGGCTGGCCAAGGCGTCACTTGCAGGTGTGGCGCCAGGGGACTTCGCTCGTCGAGGTAGTTGATCCCTTGGAATGGCGCGCCGTGCTGGGGGGCGTAGTCATGCTGGGGGAAACGCGGGTTCTCCGGCTGCGCCCGGTGCTGCAGGGGTTGGCCGTGCTGTCGGCCGAGGTAGCCTTCGCGCATATCCTCCGGCTGAGCGCGTTGTTGGAGGGGTGGTTCTTGCTGCAAACCGAGGTGGCCTTCGCGCTGCATCAGCGCGATCTCGCGCTCGAGGTCTTGGGCTTTCTGCTCCTCGTCGCGTATCATTTGCCGCACTTTGGCTAATGCGGAAACACGTTGGCGCTTGGCCTCCAGTATCTCTTTCTGCCTCTGGAGATTGCGGTTCCTGAGGCGCAGGGCGCGCAGCTGCAGCTGTTCTTCTGTTGAGACGCCGAGGGCCTCACCATCCTCCGTGAGGTCGGCGCCTTCCAGTGGGGCGAAGACTGGGGGCGGCTGCGACTGTCCTTCGGTTCCGCAGGTGCGGAAGGTGTCGTCTTCGCCGGTGTGGGGAACATTGTCCTCAATGGGCTCTTGGTGGGTGGATTGGGTGAGGGCGAGGGCCTTGCCCTTTCTTGCGGCCAGCAGTGCTGCCTTCGCAGCCTCGTCAGCCTTGGGGTTAGCTCTCTTGGGTGCCATCGCGGGTGGTTTTGTCGTAGCACGAACGGTGGGCGCCAAATGTGGGAACTTGCTCTCTGCTGCAAGTGGGCCAACGGGGGTGAACAATGGCGACAACAGGGTTACGTGCACGGGGGCAATAGCTCTGTTGATCTAGCCTCTCACGGGCACTGTGCGGGGGTATTTATAGGTGTCCGAGTGCCCAGCGTCTTGTCTTAAGGACGCATGTGCCCTCAGACGCCTAGATTATCCCCGGAATATTCCCATAAAGCAGGGTTACAAGCTGTAATTACAAGTATGCCTTTACAAGTCAGGCCCGTAACACAGAGGCGGCCACGCGGGGCCCGTTACAATGGGCCAGATCACACGTGGGCCTTGGGGCTGAATGAGGCCGCGCCGTGTGAGGACGTCGCCGCAGGTCTTCGTCAAAGTGTCGAGTCCTGCGAAGGGTGTCCCTGCCCGCTTTGCCTCCGTCGGACCAGCGGCTGCAGCGAAGGCCTGGAGCGAAGGGTGGCGTCTTTGCCTTCGCCCCAACACCAGTTCACCGGTAGAAAATTCTTGGATTTTTGCGAGGATCACCACATCCGGGTGGACTGGGCCGCCGTGGCTCATCCCATGTCGAATGGGCAAGTAGAGCGTGCCAACGACATGATTCTACAAGGGCTCAAGCCTCGGATTTACAACGACCTCAACAAGTTCGGCAAGCGATGGATGAAGGAACTCCCCTCGGTGGTCTGGAGCCTGAGGACAACGCCGAGCCGAGCCACGGGTTTCACGCCGTTCTTCCTGGTCTACGGGGCCGAGGCCGTCTTGCCCACTGACCTGGAATACGGCTCCCCGAGGACGAGGGCCTACGACGACCAAAGGAACCAAGCTAGCCGAGAAGACTCGCTGGACCAGCTGGAAGAGGCTCGGGACAGGGCCTTACTACACTCGGCTCGGTATCAGCAATCCCTGCGATGCTACCACGCCCGAGGGGTCCGACCCCGGGACCTCCAGGTGGGCGACCTGGTACTTCGGCTGCGGCAAGACACCCGAGGGAGGCACAAGCTCACGCCCCCCTGGGAGGGGCCATTCGTCATTGCCAAAGTTCTGAAGCCCGGAACGTACAAGCTGGCCAACAGTCAAGGCGAGGTCTACGGCAACGCTTGGAACATCCAACAGCTACGTCGCTTCTACCCTTAAGATGTTTTCAAGTTGTTCATATACCTCGCACCCACGCAAAGTTTAGTCAACAAGGAAGGGTCGGCCTCGCCTCGGCAAAGCCCGACCCTCCCTCGGGGGCTAAAAGGGGGGAAACCCCCTCTGCGTCAAAATTTTCCTCGAAAAAAGATCTCTTTTACCAGAATATCTTTCGTGCTTTTTGACTACTTCGAAAAGTGGATCCTGGAAATGACGGAGTACGCGTAAGCGGCAAGGCCGACCGAGCCAAGGGACTCCCACGCCTCCGGGATACGGATACCTCACTCATCACCTTCCGCGAGAAGCAACTCTCGCTCGCACAAACATCCCTGTTACCGACAAAAAGTCCAGATACTCGAAACAAGAGGAAAAGAGACGCAGCTTTACAACGCAGCGAGGGTGTGTGTTCTGGCCTCTGGCGGCCGCACAAGGCACACGCTACAAAACAATCTGATCCTGCAGGCAAGGGTCTTCACGCTGGAAGGGAGCTGTAGCGGCCTCGGCATCGACGATACCTTCAGCGAGGTCCGACCCAGCCTCGGACGGCGATGTGGTCTAGGGACTTCCCCAGGAATCCGGCCCGAGCAGGCGGCTCGGCCGGTTACCCCAGGGGCCTCGGCCAACCATCTCCCAAGGGCGCCAGCCCGACCTGAGGCCTCGGCTGATCAACTCCGATGTCGGTCCCGCCGACGGACAACCCGGCTAGGCTCCGGCCAACCAGGTTTCATTCTCAAGCCGACTCCGCCTCTGTTCATACTGATATCGCTACCCCCGGCCTCGGCTCATCGAAGAGCGGCCGAGGGGTCCCTTTAACTAAGCTAGAGGAGCCTCGGACAGCAAGGCCGACCGAGCCGAGGGACTCCTACGCCTCCGGGATACGGATACCTCACTCGTCACCTTGACACGGGGCGACTCATGCTTGGTGAAGCGATTCAGGCAATCGACAGGCGAGTCTTAGTGCTCGAAAATGAGGAAAAAACACGGCTGTGTGCCGTAATTACATACATATTTAGGCCCCGAAAGCCGTAATGAACAAAAACGCTGGCATTCGGAGTGCCATTTCAAACGGAGCTCCGGCTCCGTCTCCACGGGTATGGACAACCTCCACGCCGGGGAAGCCTGTGGAGCGACAAGCTCTGGGCGAATCACCAGCAAAACGCGGGTCGCCCCCAAGCACACCGGCAGATCCTCGCTGCCATCCTCGCCGCGAATGCGAGGAAGAGGGCGGAATGTTGCATCCTAGCTGGGCGGCAACAGTTCGCCTTCCCCGGCATGGCTGGAGGACGTCTCCGCCGTAGGGCTAGAGGGCGATTGCCACCACCAGAAGCTGGAAGAAGAGGTGGTCCGCCGACCCGCGCAGGAGGTGGAGCCCCGGCTCGCCTCGCCCCCCGCCCCAGCGAGGATGGCGAACAACCTCAACACTGAGGGCGGGGTCGGGATCACAGCCCGGTTTGCCTCTCCCCATCCAGGGGCTGGAGGTCACCGTCTTGGGTGACCACCGGCGGAGAGGAGCAACCAGGCTGAGTGATGAAAATCCTTGAAGCCGAACGATGGCTGAAAGGTACCAACTCCCACGGAGTGGCATTCCTCCAACGGTGAGGCGAAAAGACGGTGGGTTCCCCCTATCCGGGGGCTTGGAAGGTGGAAAGACACGACGCATAAGGGAGGAAGAAGACATGGTCGCCTTCCGAAAGGGGTCGCCCTCCTTTTAAAGGCAACTCTCCCTACGTGCGCCCCCAACCGTCACGGGCTGAGTCTTCTCCAACACGCTCCAAAGCCCTCCCCTGCGGCGTGGGGGCTGGGACCCGCATGACGTGCAGACCGGCTCCGAGCAGAAGAAGCCAAATCGCCGCGCGTGGTGCACGCAACCGCCCAGCGGTTACAAGTGACCCTCCACTTTTGCCCAGACCAACGGGCGAAAGAGGCGGGCAGCCATGCAGGCGGCGTGCAACCGCGCCAAGTGGATGCGCTTCTCCGACTCCCGACACGCCAGCATGGAGGCCCAGGCCCACGCGTCGCGCAACCGGCGCGCCGGATGCTGCATGCAAGCAACTGCACCGCCACTTGCACCACCACCGCGCCTCCTCGATTGCGGAACCAATACCGCGACTCGAGGCGACCCAGCACGCGACCCAGCAGCGCCAGCCTGACGAGGCGGTCAACGCGGCCAAAAGTGGGCCGGCAGTAATGACGGTGGCAGGCGCGCGGGAGCAGCGGTCACGTCGTCAGCCAAGCTCATGTCCCATCCGGGGGCAGCAAGAGAACCCCCTCTCACGGCGTGAAGACAACGCGCCCGTGATCCGTTCCTCGAACGGCTCGCGCACGCGCAACGGCCGCCCTGCCAACAACTCACCCCGTCGCATTAACTCCACGGCGGGACAGGCGGCGCTTCTGGCAGGAGAAGCGGGCGACGCTTCGCCTTCGCCGTAATAACCGCGCCAAAAAAGGTATGCCACGTCGTTCGATTTCGAATCCTTTTCCTTTTTTCCTCTTTCTCTATCTCTTGCAACAGGGACCGGGAAAGGGGGATACCCCGAAAAGGATCCTTCCCCATGAAGGAACCGGGCTCCGAGCCCCCCCTACTGATCAGAGGTTCGAAGGCTGGCCCTCCGAGGGGTTCAACAGTCGCCTCAGATCGCGTGGGCCCTACACCCACTACTGGTCAGAGGTTCGAAGGCCGGCCCCCCGAAGGGCTCCACGGCCGCCTCAGGCTACTCGGGCTCCGCACCCATTACTGATCAGGGGTTCGAAGGCTGGCCCCCGAAGGGTTCACAGTCGCCTCAGACGCCGAGCGAGGGATGACCAGGGGTACGTTCGATACATAACCAAGGCTCGGGCTGCGCTCCCGAGGTACCCTAGGACATTTCCGAGACCAGCGGGAGCGATCTTGTAACGGAATCCCATCGGAGAGAGGCATCGAGCCCTCGAACCCCGTCGCCAGGGGACCGGGTCCGGTAGATCACCCGCAGGTACTTTTGGGCGTGCCTCTGGGCCCCTAGCCGACCCCCAACGAACGGGGCACGGACGTCCACTCGGATTACCCGCTTGCAGCTCACCGGAGACACCATGTTCGGTGCCCATCGAGGGTAACATGGCGCTCTCCCCCCTCCTCCTTGTGGAAAGGCGACGTAGGAGCGTATGTAAAAAAGCCGAGTCGGTCCCTGATCGCCCTCTCGCCTTGTGCGGAGGCTCGGGGGCTGCTCTCGCAAACCCGACTCCGGCCGAACCGTTGACAGCGTCAACATACCAGCCCGAGAACTTGGGCCCCGACCGTGCACCCGGGCTACAGCCAGTTCGCATGAGGGAACCACCAGACCAGCCGAAGCATTACGCAAGGCATTAAGACCTCGGGGGAGTGAAACCACTCCTCCGAGGCCTCGGGGGCTACACCCGGCGGGTGCGCTCGCGCGCACCCACCGGAACAAAATGCAACCGAGAAAGGATGGTCCCCTTGCAAAAAAGTGCGACGAAAGCCTCCAAGCGAGTGTTAACACTCCCTTCGAGGCTCGGGGGCTACTGTCGGGGACCATAATTAGGGGTACCCTCAAGACGCCTAATTCTCAGCTGGTAACCCCCATCAGCATAAAGCTGCAGAGGCCTGATGGGTGCGATTAAGTCAGGGATCAGTCCATACGAGCGACTCGATCACGCCTCGCCCGAGCCTAGCCTCGGGCAAGGGCAGCCGACCCCGAGGGGTTTCCGTCTCGCCCGAGGCCCCCCTTTTTAAACGGCGGACACATCTCCGGCTCGCCCGAGGCCTTGCCTTCGCTAAGAAGCAACCCTGACTAAATCACCGCGCCGACCGACCGAGTCGCAGGAGCATTTAACGCAAAGGTAGCCTGACACCTTTATCCTGACGCGCGCCCCCCGGCAGAGCCGAAGTGACCGCCGTCACTTCGCCGCTCCACTGACCGGTCTGACAGAAGGACAGCGCCGCCTGCGCCACTCCGACTGCAGTGCCACTTGACAGAGTGAGACTGACAGGCAGTCAGGCCTTGCCAAAGGCGTCATAGGAAACTCCGCTCCGCCCGACCCAGGGCTCGGACTCGGGCTAAGCCCCGGAAGACGGCGAACTCCGCTCCGCCCGACCCAGGGCTCGGACTCGGGCTAGGCCCCGGAAGACGGCGAACTCCGCTCCGCCCGACCCAGGGCTCGGACTCGGGCTAGGCCCCGGAAGACGGCGAACTCCGCTCCGCCCGACCCAGGGCTCGGACTCGGGCTAGGCCCCGGAAGACGGCGAACTCCGCTCTGCCCGACCCAGGGCTCGGACTCTGGCTAAGCCCCGGAAGACGGCGAACTCCGCTCCGCCCGACCCAGGGCTCGGACTCGGGCTAAGCCCCGGAAGACGGCGAACTCCGCTCCGCCCGACCCAGGGCTCGGACTCGGGCTAGGCCCCGGAAGACGGCGAACTCCGCTCCGCCCGACCCAGGGCTCGGACTCGGGCTAGGCCCCGGAAGACGGCGAACTCCGCTCCGCCCGACCCTAGGGCTCGGACACCGCCCTGGCCTTTGCCGACGACCTCCGCCTCGCCCGACCCAGGGGCTCGGACTCGGCCTCGGCCATGGAAGACAGACTCGACCTCGGCTTCGGAGGAGCCTCCACGTCGCCCGACCTAGGGCACAGGCCCGCCACGTCAACAGGAAGCGCCATCATCACCCTACCCCGAGCCGACTCGAGCCGCAGAGAACAAGACCGGTGTCCCATCTGGCTAGCTCCGCCAGATAGGCAATGATGGCGCCCCGCTAGCCCTGTGACGACGGCGGCTCTCAGCTCCCTTACGGAAGCAGGGGGACGTCAGCAAGGACCCAACCGCTCCGACAGCTGTCCCTCCGCCAGGCTCCGTTGCTCCTCCGACAGCCACGACATCACACCAGCAGGGTGCCAAGATCTCTCCGGCTGCCACATTGGCATGTACTTAGGGCGCTAGCTCTCCCCCGCTAGACACGTAGCACTCTGCTACACCCCCATTGTACACCTGGATCCTCTCCTTACGCCTATAAAAGGAAGGACCAGAGCCTTCTTAGAGAAGGTTGGCCGCGCGGGGACGAGGACGGGACAGGCGCTCTCTTGGGGCCGCTCGCTTCCCTCACCCGCGTGGACGCTTGTAACCCCCTACTGCAAGCGCACCCGACCTGGGCGCGGGGCGAACACGAAGGCCGCGGGATTTCCACCTCTCTCACGCCCGTCTCCGGCCACCTCGCTTCCCCCCTTCGCGCTCGCCCACGCGCTCGACCCATCTGGGCTGGGGCACGCGGCACACTCACTCGTCGGCTTAGGGACCCCCGGTCTCGAGACGCCGACACTAGTAGAGTGTGTAAAATAGGGGATGTGAAATTATAGATAACATTGTTTAGAGAGAGAAGTTTGAAACAGAGGATAATATAAGAGATTGAGATAGCTTGAAATGATAGAACTTGTTATTTAAGGACATTCGGTCTCTTCTTCCCAATAGCTAGCTATCATGTTTTCTGGATTGAACTAAAATTACCAAAAGCCCGTTGAAATACACGTTATGACTATGAATTATAAATTTGGAATGAATTACTGCTCGTGTATTTTTCTCATTCAACAATCTGATCCTATTTGGATCTTTACATTGAATTCTATTTAATAATCGTAATTTAGATATAGACTGATTAAGCTAATATGGTTATGTAATATGCTTTTATCTGTTAGGAGATATTTATGTGCTATATTTTTATTATAGAAGAACGAATAGAAGAACGTGTTATAAATTGTATAGTACAAAAATATCGTAGTAATACATAAAATGAATTTCTATTTCTCATCTTATAAACTTAAGATAGATTTATGTCATAACTTTAGAAAGTTATGAAATGACAAACTTTAAGTCAAAATAGTCTACTGTATTAAGAGATTCTAATTTCTCCAAAATGACGCCCCTAAAGTGAAACATTAAGCAATTTTCGAAGGGCACATGAATTAAATGTTAAATTCAGTGAAACGTGCGAATTGAGTCCAAAACTCCTAATTCTGAATTCTGAAATCTACCTATCTTCATTTTATGATGACTAGGCTCATTACGTACCCCTTCGGCCCTTTTGCTCTTCTCCTCCCCACCCAACGTGGCGGTGCTCCTTCTCCCTCCCCCAGCATCGGCTGTGCACGATACTTCACACCGGCGTCGCCCCCTCCTATAGAACTCCCCACCCTCACCCCGTCACGCCCTCCTCCACTGAGTGCAGCAAGTGCTGATCAGGTGCATGAAACCCTGTTTCTGTTTGATGTATTCGACATAATTTGTTCTTAGTATTTGCGTTAATTTGCTCTGATTTGTTCCGCTCCGTGATTGGCTCGATTAGTTCGATTAGCACACTCTCCTTCAAATCCAGAGTCACTTCTTCACGGTGGGTGGGCGAGAGATGGTGCTGAGGCGGGCGACAACCGAATGCCCCAAGAAGGTTGCGGGGCTGAAGGATTTGGTGAACCTACTGACCCAGCTGCGAGAGTTTGCCGGAGGCCGGTTGTCACACCCGGTTTTAGAAGGTAAACCGAATGTGAACCATGTACGTGCCAGGATCAGTAATTCACGTACACAGCGATTACATAAATGACTGATCATAGCACAATGATTCGAATTACAATAAAAAGTAAGTAATGATATTAAAGACTAGAGTCATTTACATAGTATAAATCAAAGTACACAGAGTCGAAACGTAGCCAACGTAAACAACCCACCACAGACAGCTGACTCGGGGAGGTCGCTAGCCTAATCCTTGAACTCATCGATGTCCCGGAACTCCTGGAGGTCCACCTCGACGCCTTCTTCTTTACCTGAGCATGGATTGCACCAAAGGCAACCTAGTGTTTTGTGAAAGCAAGGGTGAGTACACATCAACGTACTCAGCAAATGTTCCGTTTGGCTGAAGTGGACTAGCTTTATGTGGGGTTAAGTCAAGCAGTTGCTTTTAGTTGGTCAAATTATTATTACTAGTAGAAAGCCAGGTTTTAGCATTAACCCAAGTTCTTAACCCAAAGTACTCTTTCCAAACGGAAAGAATACCACTTACCATTACCATAATCATAATAAAAAACCATCATTCTCATCACCACCTGTAATCCGAACATCTCTGATCAAGTATCACTAATCAATGGAACTCCCTTGGCCGCCCATAACCGCGAGCACGAATGATATATTAGTTTCATAACACTCTGCAGAGGTTGCGCACTTTACCCACAAGCCGTGATTCCCTTTCTGCCCGGAGAGAGGTACTCCCCATTGATCACTACCTAGGTGGCCCGGCAGGGCATCACTATGTAGCCTTTACAAAGATTCCCCGAGGCTGTAGCTGCCCGTTAGGTTTCCTAAATGCACCGCACTCCTTCCCAAGGGGCGAACCAACCTTGGCAGAGCGAGCCGCATACACCGAGCCCCATTAACGGCACGACGGCGAAGCGAACTACACCCCAGTTCCTCTAATTATTCAGCTAAGGGCGTCCCATTCCACCCTCATGGTTGCACTGTTTTCCCGGGCGGTCATCCAACGAACAGGTCCTTACGGAGAGGCACTCGAGAAACCGCTCGAGCCCCCTAAAGTATCACCAGTCCAACATCATAATCATAATGACAACATCGTATCATAAGTGTTCACATCATGTTCATTGATTAAAGTAAAGCAATAGCATGAATCTAACCATAGAAGCCCAAAAGGTAATCAAGGACCAGGTAAATAGAAAGCTAGTCAATCCTTAGGTTGTTTATAATATGCGGGACAATTAATTATAAAGTAAATGGGAGATAATGGGTCAAAGGACACTTGCCTTCACCAAACAGATGCTCAGGGTCTTCAACTTTGTAAAACTCGAAGAATTCGATCACTTGGTTGCCAAAGCTTGACTGTCGATTCCTCGAAGCTCGAAAATGGATCGAAGTCTATTCGCGACGCGAAGCGAAGATAAACAGGCACAAGCAAACAAACATGTACATATGCATAAGAACATTACACCATACAAAGAAAGACATAATCAAAACATGCAATACGAAATAGAGCGCGTTACTACAGTCACGCGAGGAAAAAGAAATGCGTCAGTTAAAGCTACGGTTGAGGGGTTAGCGCGTTTACGCTAAACAAAATCATAAACTTTGTGTGTATTTATGTCAACTAGTTTATTTGGGAGGTCAACAAGGCTTTTGAGACCATTGAATTTTTCGTCTTGTCTTGTGACATCAATATAGTTATCAAGTTGGATTTCAAGCTTGAGTAAATCGGGACCAAATATATATCCTTAGGGTAGAACTCAGCAAGTCTGCATACCTTCTGTGCACGAAAAGAAGCAAATGAGTTGAAGGGGTTGAGGGCCGTCATACAAGAAAGTAACTCCATATTAATCTCATCAAATTGATTATCAAGCTCTTGAGTAATTTTATCAATAACCCCAATATATACAACTCTTCGGAAGTAGATTATTCATACGAGATTGTGTCAATAGTTACGAGAATGGGAACTTCATTTTGGCACTAATGCTGAAACATGTTTTCATTTTAGCACTGAATATTTTGAATTTATTTTCAGCTTTTTGCATTCTTTCTTAGGAGTGCCCCCGGGTCAAATATTACATGTTAGTGATAATAGTGTGTGTCAGGATACTAGATCTTTTGGTGGCTATTGTTAACTAGACTGTGTGTTTCCACTGATTCTTTTAGTGGCTATTATTTGGGAACCGACGCTGAATTTAGCACTGAGTTTTTTGTTACAGAAACAAAAATGCATTATGTGGCTTCATAATTATTTTCTCTAGATACGGTAATAAGTATCCTGATTTGCAAGACCCAACAAATAAGAACATTGTGAAGTGTGATGAGAAGCTGAAGATCGTATTATTGGGCAGGTCCAAAGTGCAACTGTCTGAACTCCCAATGATTGTTAAGCTCAATTTCCCAAAATTACCAAAGTAGTGACTACATAGTATTGTATATGAAAGTTCCCTTTGCCCGGGAATAGGATCTGGATGTCGCCTAGAGGGGGGGGGGGGGTGAATAGGCGAATAAAAAATTATCACTTTAAAACTTTAGTTCTTACTCTACTCAAAGACTAGATCGCAGTGGAATGAAAGATCCTTCGAGTAGGTTGCAGCGGAATAGAAGATCCTGTCTCAAAATGCCCTGCACTTCAAATATAACTTGTACCACAGATAAGTGTTGAAGTGCAGATATAAAAAGTGAGTAAGACAGAGAGTCAGCACACAATACAGAGCGAAGCACACAGACGCAGGAATTTATCCCGAGGTTCGGCCAAGCCTGAAATGCTTGCCTAGTCCTCGTTGGAGTTAGCCACACCTGGGCTTGGAGTCTATTTCAACTCCTTCCTCCATTTGCTCAGATCTGTCAGTATGACAGATAGAGCCTTCCACTATGTTGAGTTGGGTTACAACAAAGCCGCGGCTGCTTACAATCTTCTTGACAGCACTCCGGCGGAGTAACAATGCGCTCAAGACTTTGCTCTAGCTCTTTGCAGTACCTCTCCACTCTCTAAAGGCTTATAACTTTGCCTTCACACAAACTAGAGAGATTTACACAAGAGGGAGAGAGAGAATCGATCCGAGTGATGTATACAATTGTTGGCTGCACTTGTGTCTTGCTTGAGGCGCCTAGGGGTCCCTTTTATAGGCACAAGGGGCCTAGGAGCCGTTGGAAGCAATCCAGGAAGGCAAATCTTGCCTTCTGTCGGGTGGCGCACCGGACAGTCCGGTGCACACCGGACACTGTCCGGTGCCCGATTTCTTTCCTTCTATGACGAAGCCGACCGTTGGCAGTCTTGGAGCCGTTGGCGCACCGGACATGTCCGGTGCACACCGGACAGTCCGGTGCCTCCATCTAGCCGTTGGCTCGGCCACGTGTCCCGCGCAGATCGCGCGGCCGACCGTTGGCCCGGCCGACCGTTGGCTCACCGGACAGTCCGGTGCACACCGGACAGTCCGGTGAATTATAGCCGTACGTCGCTGGTGAATTCCCGAGAGCGGCCAGTTCGCCAGAGTTCAGCCTGTCGCACCGGACACTGTCCGGTGCACCACCGGACAGTCCGGTGTGCCAGACTGAGCTGAGTCTTGGCTGTACACAGCCAAGCCCTTTGCACCTCTTTCCTTTTCTTCTTCTTTCTGTTTCTAACACTTAGACAAGTATATTAGTCCATAAAACCAATGTACTAAGTCTAGAAACATACCTTCTCTTAATTATTACATCTATAGCATTTCACATGCTTGAGCTTTGATGTTGGACTCATAAATCATCAAGTCGGCTTGACTTGATCTAGATTGACATATCTTGGCTCCAACATCCTGCACAGGTCACAAAGAACATCTCCAAACATAGGAACAACCCAAACTAAAGATCAAGGTGAACTTAGCTCTTTTGGGCTGCTTCCAGTTCTGGTTTTGACACTTGTTCTCCTTCTAGTGACCTTGATCTCCTTCTTAGAGCTTGGTCTTGAGCCTTATGACTTACACCACATAACTGTAGCTGTTACCTCATTGGTTGTAAGTCACGTCCTTATGTAGTGATCCTCGATGTGCCGTAGCTGTTCTCAACTCGATCACCCTTGACTTTGCAAGCCTTCTTCTTCACCCTTGGCTTTGGGTTCCTCAGCCTCCTTGACTTTCTCCCGTGCACTTGGTACCTCGAAGCTCTTCTTGCCTCCGTCCTTGGCTTGATCAGTTGTCTCCGAGCTACGCACCCGAGTCTCACTTTATGCAATGTCCATCTTACTTGTGATGTCCATTATGTATCCATAATCCAGTTCTTGGACCATCACATTTGTTCACTTGTGTTGAACCCTGTAGGCTTTACCTTAAGCACCTGTTCAACACTTAGTACACTTGTTAGTCCTTTAATTGAGTTGTCATCCAAACACCAAAACTCACAAGAGAGCTTTCAATCTCCCCCTTTTTGGTGATTGATGGCAACACAATTAAAGCTTACATAAGGATAAGATTTGAAGCACAAATTTTGAATTCTAAGTTTATAGAATGCTCCCCCTAAATATGTGCTTACTTCAAAAACACAATTTTGGCCTCAGACGCCAATTTGCACATACTTAGGCAATTCGAAGCATTTATACATCTTAGCCCTTTTTAGGATGCATTGTGCCAAGAATCAAACCATGATGCTATAACACACAAATGCACATAATCAGAGTTAAGCACCATTCAAATTAGTGGATATATCATAGGAATATCAACCTACCACTATTCACCATTAAGATACCAATTTAAACTAAGATACCAATTTAAAGCAATCTTAAAGCACCTTTAGTCTTAAAGCACCATTAACCACATGAATATCTATCACAGGATAAACACAGTAGATACCAATTGATTCATATCAACGGAAGCACTAATTTTGCATTATCACCGTATACTACAACAAGAAGCATATGATAAGTATTATCAACAAACTAACACATTTTTCTTTAAGATCAAAGGAACTCAAGGAAACCCCTTTGAGTCCTTTAGCACACAAAAAATTAATCTTCACCCTTAAGATAAGCTTTCCTCTCAGGTCGAGGTAAGCTTTAATGCACAAATTCTCCCCCTTTGACATCAAACACCAAAACCATATTCAAGCAAGAACATAGGATGATGTCAAGGGACAGCAGGGTATTAAGCAGGGAAAATGCAACACACTAACATTACTCCCCCTTACACATTAAACATATGCAACACAAGCATTGGAGAAAAATTAAGGTACAAATACGCAAAAAGGTCAATACCTCCTTTTGTACCTTTACCATGTTATGGTGTACTTTCCATCTAAGTAGGCGGAGTTCCTTTTGTCATCAATTCAAGATTTCCATCTTGAAAGTTTTATCTCTAGGGAGCTCCTTTACACTTACGTCTGATCCTTTATCCTGACCTTTTCTTGTTGCTAAGATACAAAACTTAGAACAAGTTATAGTATTGTGGCACAAGATGAAGCTTCTATTCTAGTGATTACCAAAAGATACCAATTGAAGCACACTACCAAGGCTACCAATTGAAAAATCATCACTGTCATAGCTCCATGATATTTAAAGATAAGCATCTAGGATCACCAACTATTATAGAGCACGAGCAACCTTTAAATACGTAATTACTCACAACTTTAGATACCAATTACTCGACTTGTGGAGGTACCCAAGTCCTGATCGCTCCATTTCTTGCTCATCTTCCCTTTTCCACCTTGAGACTATATAGGATCACTCAAAAAACAGTTAGTCTCAAAAGACACAAGTTATGTGTGCTCCCCCTAAAGTTGTGCATCAAGTATTTGAATGACTTGCACCTTGCACATTCTAGCATCCTCAGAAGTAAAGGGGAAACATACCTTGGTCTAGGCATAATATATCAATTACATCACAAAAAGATACCAATTGAATAGATGAGATAATACAACTTATGACTAGTGGAAACAATGCATGCCTCATGATATATAACATTTAAAACACCAAGGCACGCTTCACACATGATGATCATTGCAACACATATACCAATTGAAAAACGACAAGATCATGCATATAAAGCACAATGTCTAAGCACACCATGATTAAGAAGTATTTTCTTAGGTACACCAAAGGAAACAACATTTTAAAGCATAAAGCACCTAAGCCAAGATACTACCAATTGAAAGGCAAGAACATAGCTATGATCACAATCAACGAAACTTCAAGATATTCAATGAAATTGCATAGTTCCATTCTCCATACCTTTGCCTTTTACCTGAATGCCATGAGATTCATTCTTTTATGTAGTGTGTAGTGAGAGCACCTGTTGTCATCAATTTAGGGCTCCTTTTGCTCATGCACCTCATAGCTCGAGAGGGTGCATTAGAGACACAACATGGATTTCTTGTTTTGGTATACACAGAGTACCAAGACAAAGTAATCATGTGAACATGGACTAAACAAAACTATCATGCTTGCACATAGGTTAATCATTAAAAAAACACATAGCATGACTTACAAAAAGATACATGTTTATCCACATACACCAAGAGAGTTAATCATGGTGGATATATCAAATGAAAAGCTACCCATTGAATGATTCAAGAGATATACCCTATAAAGCACACAGTTACGATTAAGCAAGCATGATTATGATCTTGGAAATCATGGATCATTAATTGAAAGATATTCAACACAAGCAATCTCAAAAGCATAACTACTCCAAGGATAGGTATAGCACGACAATCCAACTTAAAAGCAATGCTGATTAGAAATAATGCACTTAAGATACACGGGTACCATCCTTTGGAGAGCAAGTTGCAGATTCTCATCAAAGTCCTTCGCTTGATTCACCAATAATGATCAAGGACATCTACAACTTATTTAACTCAAGATGAACATGGGATTAGTATTGCACAATAATTCAACCTTGGGTCAATAAATAGACATTAAAATTGATAGCTTAAGCGTAGAGTTTGAATTAACCATCTTAAGCTCTCCCAGGGTCTCCAGTCCATCTCGAGGCACCTGCATGGTCTAGTTGGCATGGTTTGGTACCCATCTCGAGAGGGGTCCATAACGTTCATCTAAAAGGGCCTTTGGTACCCAAATAGCAGTTGTGCTAGTTCTAGGTGATCTCATTACTGATCTAGCACAAGTGTATGATTTGGGTCTCCTAAGCGAATAAGATTGAGATAAATTTACTTGTTTAGGAACCTTACCCTTCTTACATACCTTAGGTAGATGACCATGCTCACCACACATGTAGCAGAAGCGTCGCTCAACCTGACTTGACACTTGTTGTTTGTCTTTTTGCTTAGTGAGGGTCATCTTGGAGGGTGCACGTCTTTGATTCTTCATGAGCGGACATGAAGTGATCATATGGTCCTTATCGTTGCATCCAAAGCATCTCCTCATTCCTTCATCCTTGTCTTTGTGTGGACAAGACACAATGAAGTGACCTAATTCCTTGCACTTGAAGCACCTCCTTTTTCCTCTTCCCTTTTTGCTCTTGGATGACATAGAGAGATGATCAGTGCAAACAACATGACTAATTGAATTTTTACCTTTTTCCTTGTTCATGTTGATTTCTTCATTTATTGCTTTAGGAACATCCTTCTTATGGAGTTTAACACTTGCTGCGGTTTCTCCCGTCTCAAGCTTCTTCACCACGCGTCCGTGGATATCTTGAGGAGGTTGAGCAATGCGTCTTCTCCTTAGTTGCTTTGCTTTCTTGTTCCTTTCTTTTGATCCTGCAGCTTGATGCTCATTCAAAAATTTGCTTTCTTTTGAGCAACAGGGGTTAGCACATGGTGATATATTATCTAAATGTGCACATGTGCAATAATGAGGTTCACATGAATTTAAGTTTGAAATTACAACCTCATGAGCAACATTAAGCATGATATGGTCATCAACTAATTTATTATGAGAATAAGATAGCATATCATATTTTTCACTTAGAGCAAGTTTTTCTAAATTTATCATTTCTACTTGACTCTTAAGCATAGAATTCTCAGTTTTAAGTTGAGCAACATCAGATAATACATCATGATTATTTCTTTGCTCAAATAAAATAGATTCATACCGTTGGACCAAATTATCATGAGAGCACTTTAGCTCCTCATGTTCTTTGGTCATCTTCTCCAGGCTGTCGTTGGTTTTGATGAGAGTCTCCTCTAGCCTGAGAAGCGTCTCGCCTTGTTCCTTGTTCCTCCTCAACAACTTAACCAAGAGCACTTTGTCTTCTTTGTTGAGATGGGTGTAGAACCGGCGAATCTCCTCTTCTTCCACATCACCGGTCTCATTTTCCCTGTCATTATTATTAGTGGAAGCAATACAGGAAAATGTACCTTGTGGTGATGAAGACTCATCCTCGCTATCATCCTCATATTCCTCCTCATCATTGCTTTCGTCTCCACTATCATTGTTAGCAATAAGATATTTATAACTAGTGGAAGACAAACCTGTCGGTGAGGTGGATTCATCGTTTGGTTGCCATCGTTTTTCTTCTCCCTTTGAAAGGTTAGTACCACAAGCAACATAGGGATTAGAAGTAGTACAATTGGACTCAGAATATTTTATTTTAATTATAGTCCATAGATCATGAGCATCAACAAATAAATCACTATCACTACTCATGATGGCAAAATAAGCACCTCTAGAAAGAGAGTCAACTAAGATGTTGCAAGCATGGTGATTAAGAGATAGACATCTTAGTTCAGTATTAGAAGGGTTTTTACTAATATTAGAGGGAAAAATACTTCTACTAAAGATCTGTCTCAAATCAGGATCAATATGCATGAAAGCATTATAAATAGAGACAGACCAAGATTTATAATTAGAACCATCGCCTAAAAGAAGTTCTAGAGTTACCTCTTGTGACGACATCGTCATCTCCGGACGGCTAAGCCCACACTGGAGAGGCCTAGCTCTGATACCAATTGAAAGTTCCCTTTGACCCGGGAACAGGATCTGGATGTCGCCTAGAGGGGGGGGGGTGAATAGGCGAATAAAAAATTATCACTTTAAAACTTTAGTTCTTACTCTACTCAAAGACTAGATCGCAGTGGAATGAAAGATCCTTCGAGTAGGTTGCAGCGGAATAGAAGATCCTGTCTCAAAATGCCCTGCACTTCAAATATAACTTGTACCACAGATAAGTGTTGAAGTGCAGATATAAAAAGTGAGTAAGACAGAGAGTCAGCACACAATACAGAGCGAAGCACACAGACGCAGGAATTTATCCCGAGGTTCGGCCAAGCCTGAAATGCTTGCCTAGTCCTCGTTGGAGTTAGCCACACCTGGGCTTGGAGTCTATTTCAACTCCTTCCTCCGTTTGCTTAGATCTGTCAGTATGACAGATAGAGCCTTCCACTATGTTGAGTTGGGTTACAACAAAGCCGCGGCTGCTTACAATCTTCTTGACAGCACTCCGGCGGAGTAACAATGCGCTCAAGACTTTGCTCTAGCTCTTTGCAGTACCTCTCCACTCTCTAAAGGCTTATAACTTTGCCTTCACACAAACTAGAGAGATTTACACAAGAGGGAGAGAGAGAATCGATCCGAGTGATGTATACAATTGTTGGCTGCACTTGTGTCTTGCTTGAGGCGCCTAGGGGTCCCTTTTATAGGCACAAGGGGCCTAGGAGCCGTTGGAAGCAATCCAGGAAGGCAAATCTTGCCTTCTGTCGGGTGGCGCACCGGACAGTCCGGTGCACACCGGACACTGTTCGGTGCCTGATTTCTTTCTTTCTATGACGAAGCTGACCGTTGGCAGTCTTGGAGCCGTTGGCGCACCGGACATGTCCGGTGCACACCGGACAGTCCGGTGCCTCCATCTAGCCGTTGGCTCGGCCACGTGTCCCGCGCAGATCGCGCGGCCGACCGTTGGCCCGGCCGACCGTTGGCTCACCGGACAGTCCGGTGCACACCGGACAGTCCGGTGAATTATAGCCGTACGTCGCTGGTGAATTCCCGAGAGCGGCCAGTTCGCCAGAGTTCAGCCTGTCGCACCGGACACTGTCCGGTGCACCACCGGACAGTCCGGTGTGCCAGACTGAGCTGAGTCTTGGCTGTACACAGCCAAGCCCTTTGCACCTCTTTCCTTTTCTTCTTCTTTCTGTTTCTAACACTTAGACAAGTATATTAGTCCATAAAACCAATGTACTAAGTCTAGAAACATACCTTCTCTTAATTATTACATCTATAGCATTTCACATGCTTGAGCTTTGATGTTGGACTCATAAATCATCAAGTCGGCTTGACTTGATCTAGATTGACATATCTTGGCTCCAACATCCTGCACAGGTCACAAAGAACATCTCCAAACATAGGAACAACCCAAACTAAAGATCAAGGTGAACTTAGCTCTTTTGGGCTGCTTCCAGTTCTGGTTTTGACACTTGTTCTCCTTCTAGTGACCTTGATCTCCTTCTTAGAGCTTGGTCTTGAGCCTTATGACTTACACCACATAACTGTAGCTGTTACCTCATTGGTTGTAAGTCACGTCCTTATGTAGTGATCCTCGATGTGCCGTAGCTGTTCTCAACTCGATCACCCTTGACTTTGCAAGCCTTCTTCTTCACCCTTGGCTTTGGGTTCCTCAGCCTCCTTGACTTTCTCCCGTGCACTTGGTACCTCGAAGCTCTTCTTGCCTCCGTCCTTGGCTTGATCAGTTGTCTCCGAGCTACACACCCGAGTCTCACTTTATGCAATGTCCATCTTACTTGTGATGTCCATTATGTATCCATAATCCAGTTCTTGGACCATCACATTTGTTCACTTGTGTTGAACCCTGTAGGCTTTACCTTAAGCACCTGTTCAACACTTAGTACACTTGTTAGTCCTTTAATTGAGTTGTCATCCAAACACCAAAACTCACAAGAGAGCTTTCAGTATATTGAAGTTATGTGGGAGCATGATAGGATATACAACAGAACCATATATGTATTGTTTTGTTGAAATTTCCATTTACTGCCTGTATGTACTGGAGCGATCTATACATCGAGATTAGATTGCTTGTCATTTTGATAACATGTTTGATTTATCAATAACTTTGCTGAGACAAGATGCCTAGGATAAAATTCTTTTGTTGGGAATTTGAAAGGGAAATAGGGTCAAACCTTTTTCCTAAATGATTTTGGTGGTTGAATTGCCCAACACAAATAATTGGACTAACTAGTTTGCTCTAGATTATATGTTCTACAGGTGCCAAAGGTTCATCTACAACTATTCTAAATCGACTGTCCAGAATACCGTAGATTATTCCGGACAGGAGAAGCTTTTTGGAAAAACAGACTAAGCGCGGACCGTCCGGGCCCTTGCGGCGTACCGTCCGCAACACCAGGATGACCCTCGGATAGAACCAATGCAAAAACCCATGTCTACACTACGGACCGTCCGAAGGGAAAGCAAGCACCCTCCGAGACCACGCACGGACCGTCCGGGCTCAGGCGCGGACCTTCCGGTAGGTGAGGAACCGAAAAACCCGAAGGTGACGGGTTCGGTAAAATGAATTATAGCGTCCTCGTGGACCGTCCGCGACTGCCTTTATCTGACATCTTACGATGCATTTAATGCATTATAGCCGTTGATATAGCCATTACTACTGACCGTTGCGATTTCAGCCGTTGATGTACAGGGGCGGACCGTCCGCACCAGGGCCGCGGACCGTCCGCGGTCGGCAGAATTGGAGCAACAACTAGGAAGTGGTTGGTGGCTATAAATACAACCCCAACCACCTCCATTCACTTCACCCAAGCATTCCAACCTTCAACATTCAATACAAGAGCTAGCAATCCATTCCAAGACACAATCAAAGCCTCTAATCTCTCCAAGTTCCACAATTGAGACAAGTGATCATTAGTGATTAGTGACTTGAGAGAGAGAGTGATCCGTGTGTTATTTGTCGCTCTTGTCGCTTGGCTTTTGCAATCGTGCTTTCTTCTTCCCCATTCTTATTCTCAAGACACTTGTAATCAAAGCAAGAGACACTAAGTTTGTAGTGGTCCTTGTGGGGTCTAAGTGACCCGTTTGATTAAGGAGAAAGCTCACTCGGTCTAAGTGACCGTTTGAGAGAGGGAAAGGGTTGAAAGAGACCCGGTCTTTGTGACCACCTCAACGGGGAGTAGGTTTGCAAGAACCGAACCTCGGTAAAACAAATCACCGTGTCATCCACTTTCATTTGCTTGTGATTTGTTTTCGCCCTCTCTTTTGGACTCGCTTTTATTTCTAACGCTAACCCCGGCTTGTAGTGGTGCTTAAAGTTTATAAATTTCAGATTTGCCTATTCACCCTCCTCTAGGTGACTTTCAATTGGTATCAGAGCCGATTACTTCATTAGAGCCTAACCGCTCGAAGTAATGTCGGGAGATCACGCCAAGAAGGAGATGGTGACCGGCGAGAAGCCCGCCACAAGCCACGGGAAGGCTCCATCGGGAGAGTCCGGCAACAAGGTGAAGGGATCCCCTTCACACACCAAGTTGCATCAGAGTGGCGAGAAGTAAAAGAAAATGAAGAAGGTGGTCTACTACGAGACCGATTCTTCATCACCTTCTACATCCGGCTCCGACGCGCCATCCGTCACTTCTAAGCACCATGAGCGCAAGAAGTTTAGTAAGATTCCCCTATGCTATCCTCACATTCCTAAACATACTCCTTTACTCTCCGTTCCATTAGGCAAACCACCCGTTTTTAGGGTGAAGATTATTCTATGTGGAGTGCTAGAATGAAAGGTCATCTAACCTCACTCCACAAAAGCATATGGGATGTTGTTGAGTATGGAGCGCAGGTACCACAGGTGGGGGATAAAGACTATGACTCGGATGAGGCCGACCAAATACGACACTTTAACTCCCAAGCAACAACTATACTCCTCGCATCTTTAAGTCGAAAGGAGTATAACAAAGTGCATGGGTTAGAGTCCGCCAAAGATATTTGGGACATGCTCAAGACCATGCACGAAGGTGATGAGGTGACAAGGATCACCAAGAGAGAGACGATCGAGGGGGAGCTCGGTCGATTCATGCTTCACCAAAGGGAGGAGCCACAAGCGATGTACAACCGGCTCAAGACCTTGGTGAACCAAGTGTGCAACCTCGGGAGCACCAAATGGGATGACCATGAAATGGTCAAGGTTATTTTAAGATCACTTGTATTTCTTAATCCTACTCAAGTTCAATTAATTCGTGGTGATCCTAGATATAAACTAATGTCTCCCGAGGAAGTGATAGGAAAATTTGTGAGCTTTGAATTGATGATCAAAGGCTCCAAGAAAATCATCGAGCAAGGCGTCTCCTCCACACCCGAGATGCAACCCGTTGCATTCAAGGCGACGGAGGAGAAGAAAGAAGAGTATACATCAAGTAGACTCCCCATCGACGCCTCCAAGCTCGACAACGAGGAAATGACGCTCATCATCAAGAGTTTCCGCCAAATCCTCAAACAAAGGAAGGGGAAGGATTACAAGCCCCGTTCCAAGAAAGTATGCTACAAGTGTTGTAAGCCCGGTCACTTTATAGCAAAATGTCCTATTTCTAGTGATAGTGACAGGGGCGACGACAAGATGGGGAAGAAGGAGAAGAAGAGGTACTACAAGAACAAGGGCGGCGATGCCCATGTTTGCCGGGAGTGGGACTCCGACGAGAGCTCCACCGACTCCTCCGACGAGGACGCCACAAACATCGCTGTCAACAAAGGTCTTCTCTTCCCCAACATCGGCCACAAGTGCCTCATGGCAAAAGACGGCAAGAAGAAGAAGGTAAAATCTAGATCCTCCACTATGTATGCAACTTCTAGTGATGGGGAAAATTCTAGTGATGATGAGGATAACTTGCTCACCTTTTTTGCCAACTTAAACACGCAACAAAAGAAAAAATTAAATGAATTGATTAGTGCCATTCATGAGAAGGATGAACTCTTGGATAGCCAAGAAGACTTCCTTATTAAAGAAAATAAGAAGCATGTTAAAGTTAAAAATGCTTATGCTCAGGAGATAGAAAAATGTGAAAAATTAACTAGTGAGCTAAGCACTTGCCATGATATCATTTCCAACCTTAGAAATGAGAACGCTAAACTAATTGCTAAGGTTGAGAAGTCAGATAGTTGTGATGATTCAATTGTTAGTCTTAGAAATGATAATGCTAATTTGATTGCTAAGATTGACAATTTGAATGCATCTCTCTCTAGCCTTAAAATTGAAAATAAAAAATTAATTGCTAAGGCTAAAGATCTAAATGTTTGCAAACCCTCTACATCTACCATTGAGCATGTATCTATTTGCACTAGATGTAGAGATGTTAACATTGATGCTATCCATGATCACATTGCTATGATTAAACAACAAAATGATCATATAGCAAAACTAGATGCTAAAATTGCACGAGCATGAATTAGAAAATGAAAAATTTAAATTTGCTCGTAGTATGCTTTATAGTGGGAGACGCCCTGGCATTAAGGATGGCATTGACTTCCAACAGGGAGGCAATGTCAAGCTTAATGCCCCTAAAAATTGTCTAATTTTGTTAAGGGTAAGGCTCCCATGGCTCAGGATAACGAGGGTTACATTTTATACCCTGCCGGTTATCCTGAGCACAAAATTAGGAGAATTCATTCTAGGAAGTCTCACTCTGGCTCTCATCATACTTTTATGTATAAGAGTGAGGCATCTAGTTCTAGACAATCCACTCATGCTAAATTGCCTAAAAATAAATCTCCTATAGCATCAAATGAACCTAATATTTCATTTAAAACTTTTGATGCTTCTTATGTACTCACTAACAAATCAGGCAAAGTAGTTGCCAAATATGTTGGGGGCAAACACAAGAGGTCAAAGACTTGTGTTTGGGTACCCAAGGTGCTTGTTTCTAATGTGAAAGGACCCAAGACCGTTTGGGTACCTAAGAACAAGGCCTAAACTTGTTTTGTAGGTTTATGCATCCGGGGGCTCAAGTTGGATCATCGATAGCGGGTGCACAAACCACATGACTGGGGAGAAAAAGATGTTCTCCCCCTATGAGAAAAACCATGATCCCCAGAGAGCTATCACATTCGGGGATGGAAATCAAGGTTTGGTCAAAGGACTTGGTAAAATTGCTATATCACCTGACCATTCTATTTCCAATGTTTTTCTTATAGATTCTTTAGATTACAATTTGCTTTCTGTTTCTCAATTATGCAATATGGGCTACAACTGTCTATTTACTGATGTAGGTGTTACTGTCTTTAGAAGAAGTGATGATTCAGTAGCATTTAAGGGAGTGTTAGAGGGTCAGCTATACTTAGTTGATTTCAATAGAGCTGAACTCGACACTTGCTTAATTGCTAAGACTAATATGGGTTGGCTCTGGCATCGCCGACTAGCTCAAGTTGGGATGAAGAATCTTCACAAGCTTCTAAAGAGAGAACCCATTTTAGGACTAACAAATGTTCATTTTGAGAAAGACAGGATTTGTAGCGCATGTCAAGCAGGAAAGCAAGTTGGTGTTCATCATCCACACAAGAACATCATGACGACCGACAGGCCGCTTGAACTACTCCACATGGATCTATTCGGCCCGATAGCTTACATAAGCATCGGCGAGAGTAAGTACTGTCTAGTTATTGTGGATGATTATTCTCGCTTCACTTGGGTGTTCTTTTTGCAGGATAAATCCCAAACCCAAGAGATTTTAAAGGGATTCTTGAGACGGGCTCAAAATGAGTTCGGCTTAAGGATCAACAAGATTAGAAGCGATAATGGGACGGAGTTCAAGAACTCACAAATAGAAGGCTTCCTTGAGGAGGAGGGCATCAAGCATGAGTTCTCTTCTCCCTACACGCCACAACAAAATGGTGTAGTGGAGAGGAAGAATAGAACTCTACTTGACATGGCGAGGAACATGCTTGATGAGTACAAGACTTCAGACCAGTTTTGGGCGGAAGCAATCAACACCGCTTGCTACGCCATTAACCGTCTCTACCTTCACCGAATCCTCAAGAAGACATCTTATGAACTCCTCACCGGTAAAAAGCCCAATGTTTCATATTTTAGAGTCTTTGGTAGCAAATGCTTTATTCTTGTTAAAAGAGGTAGAAAATCTAAATTTGCTCCTAAGGATGTAGAAGGCATTTAACTTGGTTATGATTCAAACACAAGAGCATATAGAGTCTTTAACAAGTCCACTGGACTAGTTGAAGTTTCTTGTGACATTGTGTTTGATGAGACTAACGGCTCTCAAGTAGAGCAAGTTGATCTTGATGAGCTAGATGATGAAGAGGCTCCGTGCGTCGCGCTAAGGAACATGTCCATTGGGGATGTGTGTCCTAAGGAATCCGAAGAGCCCCCATAAGCACAAGATCAACCATCATCTTCCAATCAAGCATCTCCACCAACTCAAGATGAGGATCAAGCTCAAGAGGATGAAAATGAAGATCAAGAAGATGAGCCACCTCAAGAGGAGGACAATTATCAATGGGGAGATGTCAATGATCAAGACAAGGAAGATGATGACAGTCCAAGACCGCCACACCCAAGAGTCCACCAAGCAATACAACGAGATCACCCCGTGAACTCCATCCTCGGCGATATTCATAAGGGGGTAACCACTCGATCTCGTGTTGCTCATTTTTGTTAACATTACTCCTTTGTGTCTTCTATTGAGCCATACAGGGTGGAAGACGCATTAAGGGATTCGGATTGGGTGTTGGCAATGCAAGAGGAACTCAACAACTTCACGAGGAATGAGGTATGACATCTTGTTCCACGTCCTAATCAAAATGTTGTAGGAACCAAGTGGGTCTTCCGCAACAAGCAAGATGAGCATGGTGTGGTGACAAGGAACAAAGCCCGACTTGTAGCCAAGGGATATTCACAAGTCGAAGGTTTGGATTTCGGTGAAACCTATGCACCCGTAGCTATGCTTGAGTCAATTCGTATATTACTTGCCTATGCTACTTACCATGGCTTTAAGCTTTACCAAATGGACGTGAAAAGTGCCTTCCTCAATGGACCAATCAAGGAGGAGGTCTATGTTGAGCAACCTCCCGACTTTGAAGATAGTGAGTATCCTAACCATGTTTATAAACTCTCTAAGGCTCTTTATGGGCTCAAGCAAGCCCCAAGAGCATGGTATGAATGCCTAAGAGATTTTCTTATCGCTAATGGCTTCAAAGTCGGAAAAGCCAATCCTACTCTCTTTACTAAAACTATTGCAAATGATTTGTTTGTATGCCAAATTTATGTTGATGATATCATATTTGGGTCTACTAACAAATCTACTTGTGAAGAGTTTAGTAGGATTATGATCCAAAAATTCGAGATGTCTATGATGGGGGAGTTGAAGTATTTCTTGGGATTTCAAGTCACCCATATATTATTTGCCAACGGGGGAGAGAAAGTAACAGGGCTCTAAAGACTGTTTTTGGCGATTCATGCCAAAGGGGGAGAAAATATTAGCCCAAAGCAAAAGGACCACACCACCACCAATTTCAAAAAATGTAGTCTTTCAATTTGTATTAAAGAAGTTCTTTCAAAATTAATATCTAAAACCCTCTTGAACACTAAGAGGAGAATTTCATTGAGGGGGAGTTTTGTTTAGTCAAAGAAAAAACATTTGAAACAGGGGGAGAAAATTTCAAATCTTGAAAATGCTTCTCAAAATCTTATTCATATACCTTTGACTATTTGCAAAAGAATTTCCAAAACATTTGCAAAAACAAAACAAGTGGTGCAAGCGTGGTCCAAAATGTTAAAAGAAATAAAGCAATTCATGCATATCTTATGAAAAATGTAATTTGGTTTAATTCCAAGCAACCTTTGCACCTACCTTATGCAAACTAGTTCAATTCTGCAATTATATTTTGCTTTGGTTTGTGTTGGCATCAATCACCAAAAAGGGGGAGATTGAAAGGGAAATAGGGTCAAACCTTTTTCCTAAATGATTTTGGTGGTTGAATTGCCCAACACAAATAATTGGACTAACTAGTTTGCTCTAGATTATATGTTCTACAGGTGCCAAAGGTTCATCTACAACTATTCTAAATCGACTGTCCGGAATACCGTAGATTATTCCAGACAGGAGAAGCTTTTTGGAAAAATAGACTAAGCGCGGACCATCCGGGCCCTTGCGGCGGACCGTCCGCAACACCAGGATGACCCTCGGACAGAACAAATGCAAAAACCCATGTCTACACTACGGACCGTCCGGAGGGAAAGCAAGCACCGTCCGATACCACACGCGGACCGTCCGGGCTCAGGCGCGGACCGTTTGGTAGGTGAGGAACCAAAAAACCCGAAGGTGACGGGTTCGATAAAATGAATTATAGCGTCCTCGCGGACCGTCCAGGGTGCACGACCGAACCATCCGCGACTGCCTTTATCTGACATCTGACGACACATTTAATGCATTATAGCCATTGATATAGCCATTACTGCTGACCGTTGCGATTTCAGCCGTTGATGTACAGGGGCGGACCGTCCGCACCAGGGCCGCGGACCGTCCGCGGTCGGCAGAATTGGAACAACGGCTAGGAAGTGGTTGGTGGCTATAAATACAACCCCAACCACCTCCATTCACTTCACCCAAGCATTCCAACCTTCAACATTCAATACAAGAGCTAGCAATCCATTCCAAGACACAATCAAAGCCTCCAATCTCTCCAAGTTCCACAATTGAGACAAGTGATCATTAGTGATTAGTGTCTTGAGAGAGAGAGAGAGTGATCCGTGTGTTATTTATCACTCTTGTCGCTTGGCTTTTGCAATCGTGCTTTCTTCTTCCCCATTCTTATTCTCAAGACACTTGTCAACGGGGAGTAGGTTTGCAAGAACCGAACCTCGGTAAAACAAATCACCGTGTCATCCACTTTCATTTGCTTGTGATTTGTTTTCGCCCTCTCTTTTGGACTCGCTGTTTATTTCTAACGCTAACCCCAACTTGTAGTGGTGCTTAAAGTTTATAAATTTTAGATTTGCCTATTCACCCTCCTCTAGGCGACTTTCAGAATTAGTACATCGAGCATACCGATTAGATTGCTTGGCGGTTGCCGATTGTTTTCCCCCTTTGGTGCTGGCTTCCCGACAAAACTTCAACCTTTGGATCTCATTCTTCGCGTTGAAATCAACATCTGCCCCGCAATATTTTCTGTTACCTTGTGAAATTCTGTGGTTGTGGTCATTGGTTTGCGGGTGAACCTTAAGGAATATTGGCCTGGATCTTAGGCTGTTCACTGTTGCTAGAATTACACATTCATTTGAGATATTTGGTGTTTTAGGTTTCAGCTAGATGGACAAAAAAATGTCTACCGGGGTTCTCATTTTGCTTGCAACAAAAATGTCCATTTGTGTCTGTGGTTAGGTAGACACTTTTGAAGTTTGAATACAGCTTCGTTCAGAGGAGTTCCCAAGAGTATATCGAGATTGGTCGGAGGTTTGCATACCAACTCTGTGGTGTATACCTACTACATTCTAGGGTACATATCAGTGCACTTACATGAGAGGCGAGGCCACCTCGAGCGGACCCGAATGTTGCATTGATCCTCCTGCTATGTCTCTATCTTCAAATGGACACCTCTTTTGGACGCCAACCTTTGGGCATCTTCACCATCGATGACCTATCCACCCCATAAACAATATACTAGTCAGTTGTCCGTGCGTTGCGGCGGCTTACAACAATACCCACGTAAACTATCAATCAAAAAGATCTCAAGATTTTTTATTGATTATCTTCGCTTTTCGCATAATATTTTTTTAATTTGACTAACTGATGTTGTTGTTTACTCCATCAAATATGTCTTGGTACAACACGACCAATGAAGGGAGCGATTAGAAGAGAGTTCACAACGACTGATTGAACGAACAGAGATTATAGAATGACATAATTCCACCATACAGAGACCAAATAAGAGGAAGTTTGTGAGCTCAAGTTTCTAAAATAAGTCACATGAACTCAAACTTATAAAAAAGATAGATCAAAATATGGAGTGATTGCTAAAGTCAGGCATCAATAAAAATTGTATGCGCTCCATACAAATTATGGTACTTAGAAGCAATTACTAACGTTTAAAACCAACAATAACCTTTCCTTTTATTGTTAGCGTGACAAATCATTGCTGCTCCATCCAATTCAACAATATTTTTTGCAATGGCAGGAGGATGGGTGATAGGTACATAGAAGTGGTAGAAGAATACCAAGTCGACACCGTGGTAAGGGAAAGGCCATATAGACAGGTGATGCCGAGCCATCGAACGGGTACCATAGGTAGCAAACCAGGGACCCCCATCCCTCGCCTCCCCCACTTCCAAGGTGTCATAGAGCAGGAAGGGAAGGGAAGAGGCAGACATACCTGTTCGTTGCCAGAAAAGGACACGACGAATACCTGTCGATCTGGAGGCGACATAGGTAGTATACCGCTAGATACATATAGGGAGAGAGCATGCAACCGGAGAAAGAAGCCCAGCCGGAGCAGCTGCAAACCGAGAGGCACCCGTACCAGGCGTCAGTTCGAGAAGGGCGAGAGAACGCGAGTGCCTTCCTAGCCCTGGACCCACCGAGGTGACACAACAGCACCACCAACTCCGTAGCATATGCCGACTGCTACCGCGCTACAGGCCTTGGTTGTCCAATATCTCGGACCTGGACTCCTCATCACCAAAATAACCTAAGTGTGGCAGGTGCCACTGTGTCCTCCTCGGCGGCACGCACGGAGAAAGGCCAGGAGCAAGACCGACTTGCCCCGTACCCACGTCGAAAAGCGTCGGTCGGCTCGCGGCTGCGACCCTAGATGGGGGCAGTAGGTTGGGGAGAAAGAAAGGGCAAAGACTGGGAAGACGAATGAGACGTCCGGCGACAGAGAAAACGATGGTACACGCATGCTGTGTAACGTCCTCGTGGACGCGCAATAGTCACTACACGGGTCGGTGTTGGGGCTGGTGTCAGATGAATGCGGAGAGGAGGCACATGCTCCCACGCTCTCTGCCGAGAATGGGGTGGCGCGAAGGCGGAGGCATGAGGGGAGAGAGAAAGCAAGCCCGATGGCGAACGAGGTGGCGACAACTGAGGCGAGGATGATCATTATTGTGCGGAGGTATAGATGACCAAATGAACCGTGTCTGGCTGGTCGGGCCGAGGCACGGCCCATTTAATAGTACCTAGGCCAGCTCGGCACGAGCGCTGTGCCATGCTTGGGCCATAGCCTCGGTCCGTAAGGCTGGCCTGACCCATCACGATTATATTTTTTTATTTTACAAAAAATATATATACATATGTACAATTTATATTCAATATTAAAAACACATGAGTATTATGTTCTAATGGTTAGACAACTTCACCCAGTGTCTCCACCCTTCTTTCATCAGGTCGTGGGTTCAAGCCCCACCTGCTGCGCACCACCACTTTTTAACATTTTACGCTGATTTAACCAAATGGCCCGACGAGCTAACGGGTTGGCCTTTTTAACATTTTACGCTGATTTAACCAAATGACCCGACGGGCTAACGGGTTGGCCTGACACGGTCAGCAGGCCGGTGTGCCGTGCCGTGCCTGCGGCTCGTGGGCGTTGGGCCTAGCGGGCTCGTGCTGGGCCGCCGTTTGACCATCTATATGCGGATGTGTGGTTTGAGACGTAGAGGTTGGTTGCGGAGGGGACGAGCAGGTTAATTTGAAATAGAAGTGAGAGATTATTTGTAAAAAAATGATGATCATTGTTGCACAACCACTTTTTAACATTTTACGCTGATTTAACCAAATGGCTCGATGGTCTAACGGGTTTGCCTGACACGGTCAGCAGGCCGGTGTGACGTGCCTGCGGCTCGCGGGCGTTGGGCCTGGGCCGCTGTTTGGCCATCTATATGCGGATGTGTGGTTTGAGACGTAGAGGTTGGTTACGACGCGGAGGGGACGAGCATGTTAATTTGAAATAAATGTGATGAATTATTTGTAAAAAAGTGACGATTGTTGAAACATGTGCTTTAATATAGTATATATATATATATATAGATATAGATTATTTTCACATCACACGACTGGAAAAAAAATCTTGGCTAGTTTGGTGATAAAGGATTTGTAGAAAATCCTTTGCTATATAATTTTGAAATTTCATCCTCTATAAATCTACTTTAGTCCTCTTGTACCAAACCAGCCCTTAGAGTGAAACCGGTAGTTTTTTTTTCTCAAGCACCCTAACAGAAAAAAAACTACGTAAGTTTAAACAAAAAACCCGTCACACTAGAGCAGCGCAAAAACCATTTGCCATATACTTACAGAAATAAATGCATGACCGGAGCATAATGGCAGCAAAAACGTGGGTTATGTAAGAAACAGAGAATAGGAATAGGAAGAACTGTTCTCTCTGTATTGCTTTATTGATGTGTCGAGTACAAATATATATATATATAGATTACAACCAAGGACCATGCAAGTCTGATCCTGAAAAGATGGCCACGAAGTCTCCTGTGATCCTAAAATAATGGGCTACGAAGTGGCCGGAAGACTCGGATAGAAACAAGAAAATAGGATCTACTAACAGACGCTTTACATTATCTAACAGCCCCCCTCAACCTGTAGAATCTGTAGCTGGCTTGATTTGCAGGTTGGACCGAAACTCCTTGAACAATGATGATGAGAGACCTTTGGTAAAAATATCAGCAAACTGAAGAGATGAAGGAACATGTATCACCTTCACCTCTCCTAAAGATACGCGCTCGCGTACAAAATGCAAGTCGATTTCCACATGCTTCGTACGTTGATGTTGGACTGGGTTGGATGCCAGATACATTGTGCTGACATTATCACAGAAGACCACAGCAGCACGACGAGGAGGATGACAAAGCTCAGTCAACAATTGGCGAAGCCAACAAATTTCAGCCACAGCATTGGCCACACCTCGATATTCTGCCTCGGCACTGGACCGGGATACTGTATGTTGCCGCTTAGACGACCAAGCAACAAGATTGGCACCCAGAAAAACACAATAACCAGATGTAGATCGTCGGGTGTCAGGACATCCAGCCCAGTCAGCATCAGAGTATGCCAACAGATCAAGACTGGAACTACGATAGATATGCAAACCATAGTCCAAGGTACCACGGACATAGCGAAGGATGCGTTTCAGCAAAGACATATGAGTGTCACGAGGAGCATGCATGAACAGGCAAACTTGTTGAACAGCATAAGAAATATCAGGCCGAGTCAAAGTAAGATATTGTAAAGCACCTGCTAAGCTTCTGTAAACAGTGGGTTGTGAAAGAAGACAACCATCGGTAGAGGCGGGTTTAGAGTTGGTGTCAACAGGGGTATGGCAAGGATTACAATGCGTCATGTTTGCACGTGCCAAGATATCCAATGCATATTGCTTTTGTGAGAGAACCAAACCAGTGTCCGATGGTGTCACCTCAATGCCAAGAAAGTGACGTAAAGGTCCAAGATCGGACATAGAAAATTCAGAACAGAGTTGTGAAATAATATGAGATAAAAGATGAGATGTATTTGCTGTAAGAATAATATCATCTACATAAAGAAGAAGATATGCAGTGGTAGAGGGTGTTTTAAGAATAAAAAGGGAAGGATCACATTTAGATTGTGTAAAACCAATCGAGGAAAGAAATGTCGTAAATCGCAAGAACCATGTGCGAGGAGCTTGTTTAAGGCCATAAAGAGACTTATGAAGTTTGCAAACATGATGAGGTAAAGAAGGATCAACAAAGTCAGAGGGTTGTTGAGAATAAACTGTTTCAGATAACGTACCATGGAGAAAAGCGTTCTTGACATCTAATTGATGAATTGGCCAAGAAAAAGATGTGGCAATGCTGAGAACACTCCGAATAGTCCCTGGTTTAATGACTGGACTAAAAGTTTCTCCATAGTCAATACCCTCCTGTTGAGAACAGCCACGAACAACCCAGCGTGCTTTGTAGCGAGCCAAGGACCCATCACTGTGCAGCTTGTGCCGAAAAATCCATTTACCACTGACAACGTTGGCACCTGCAGGTTTGGGAACTAAACTCCAAGTATTATTAGTCATCAAAGCCTGAAATTCTTCTAACATGGCATTGTACCAGTGAGGATCCGTAAGGGCTGTACGGTAAGAATAAGGGATAGGTGAAATAGCAGGTTGTGTAGTGACGTGAAGATTCATGAATTTCTTTGGTTGGAAGACACCAGCCTTCACACGTGTAGTCATATGGTGTTGGGAAATATCTGGGTGGGCATAGCGAAGGACAGGTGGGGAAGAGCCAGGCGTTTGCTGCTGGGAAATGGGCGTCGCAGGTGCATGTGTTGGCGAGCTGCAGAGACGTGTAGGGGCCGAGGCTGACAGCTGTGCGGCAGGCGAGGTGGAGGTTTGACCACCCGTGACCGACAGAGGAGGATGGGGAGGCGTGCGCACAGTTGCTGAAACGGCAGGAGCAGAAAAGACGGGAGAGGCCCGTACCGGGATGATTTCCAGTCCGGACGCCGCTGGATCCGGGATGGAGGAATGTGGCAAGGATTTTGTGGGCTGTGGTGAGGCGAACGGAAAGAAGGATTCATCAAATATTACATGCCGAGAAATTATAATTTTCATAGTATCGAGGTTTAAACATCTGTAGCCTTTGTGCTCAGATAGGTATCCTAGAAAAACACAACGTGCTGATCTTGGGGCTAATTTATGTGAAGCTGTAGAAGATAGATTAGGATAACAAAGACACCCAAAGGTACGTAGATGTTGATAATCAGGGGAGCAGCCAAAGAGAAGCTGGTATGGTGTACAAAAATTAAGAGGTTGGCAGGGTCGTCGATTAAGAAGATATGTGGCTGTATGGAGGGCTTCAACCCAATATGAACGAGGCATGGAGGCTTGTTCAAGCAAAGTGCGAAGAATATTATTTATTATGCGGATGCCACGTTCGGCTTTACCATTTTGAGAAGATGTATATGGACATGAGAGCCGGAGGGTGACACCATTGGCTAAAAGAAAAGTGCGCAGATCGTTATTGTCAAATTCTCGGCCATTATCACATTGAATAGATTGGATAGAAAGATGAAATTGGGTACGTACATAGCTATAAAAATTGCGCAGAACAGATGGCACCTCGGTTTTGTGACGAATGGGAAATGTCCAGACGTAATGAGTATAATCATCGAGGACAATCAAATAATAGTGAAAACCAGAAATACTAGAAATAGGGGATGTCCACAAATCACAGTGTATTATTTGAAAGGGAAAATATGTGAAGGAGGTAGAACGAGGGAAAGAGAGCCGAACATGTTTCCCCTTCTGACAGGCGTCACACAGAGTAGAAGCAGCTAAAGATTTATTACATGAAAAAGGAAATCGAGCTAAGGAATGATTATTGGGGTGGCCAAGACGGCGATGCCAGACATCAGCGGATGCAGTGTGAGCCACCAGAGCCGTCGAGGAAGGAGAGCTGGTACCAAAGAATGGGTAAAGATCCCCGTCACTATTGGACCTCATGATTGTGTTCTTGGTGGCTAGATCCTTCACAGAAAAACCATACGGATCAAATTCAATGGCACACGAGTTATCAGTAGTGAAGCGGCGAACAGAAATTAAATTCTTGACTAAGTGTGGAAGATGCAAAACAGAACGTAAAGCAAAAGTGTTTGGCGGGGAACGAATAGAGGTATGACCAGTGCCATGAACAAGAATTTTGGATCCATCACCAACAATAACATGCGAAGAATTAGGCAATGATGAAGAATAATAAATAGGTAAGTTACCCGAATGGTTGGTCATGTGTGAGCTAGCTCCCGTGTCTAGAAACCAATCACTGGGATGTGCTTGCTGTTGAACAGAAGCAGCCTGGAGCGCGTGAATAAGCCCCGAAGTGTCCCAAGACGGAGCATGCAGCGGCGCAGACACAGGTTGTGGCTGCTGGAATACCGGATAGGCTTGCGCTGGAGGACGTGCACCAAGGACGCCAGGGCCAGAGGTCCCTGTCCATGGGGCGCGCCAGGTGGGAGCCCAGTGTGCAGGCCATGGAGGAAGAAAGGTCGCCGGAGGGTACCGGCCGCTGCGTCTAGCAGCGTTGAAGCGACCACCACGACCGCGACCACGACCACGGCCATAGCTGCTTTGGCGGTTGTCAACTGCGGGGGTTGCAGTTGTGTTGTTGTTGTCGGTGGCGGGGAGAGGAGCTGGCGAGCGCGACGAGGTAGCAGCAGCAACGAGTGCCGCATCGGCCGCATGGCAGTTTGACACGGACTGGGAGCGTTCCTCAAGCAGAAGCATGTCGCGAGCCTGCATGAAGTTGGGGAAGACAGGAAGAGCAGGCAGCAAGGTACGAAGGGTGTGGTACTTAGTGTTCATGCCAGCGACTAGCTGGTGGACAAGGGTGTGGTCGTCGACAGGAGCATCGCAGTCGGCGAGGTTGTTGGCGAGTTGCTGAAGACGATGACAGTAATCGTGCGTCGAAAGATCACCTTGAGTGAGGGAATGAAACGCAGCCTCAAGGTGAACAGCGCGGCTGGCCTTGTTTCCAGAGAAGATGTTCTCGAGGTGACGCCAGATGGCATGCGCTTGGCGGCCGGGTGGACGAATCACCATGTCGACGAGGTCCTCGGAGATGGTGGCGAAAATCCAGGAGAGGACAGTCAGGTTCTCACGAACCCAGGCAGGATCCTCCGAGAGATCGTTGGAGGTGGTGACATGGTGGAGAAGATCAAAACGCTCGAGGACAATGGTGAACAACTGGCTCCACTTGCCGTAGTTGTGAATTTGAGTATCGAGGGTATATGGCACCAGTGACTTGATGTTGACGCTGTGAATCGCCTGGGACAGAGGAAGATTGCCTGTGGGGGTATTGTGGACGGAGCTTTGTGTATCACTCATGATGAACTGGGATGAAAGACTGGGAAGAGGATCGTTAGGCTGATACCATGTAAGAAACAGAGAATAGGAATAGGAAGAACTGTTCTCTCTGTATTGCTTTATTGATGTGTCGAGTACAAATATATATAGATTACAACCAAGGACCATGCAAGTCTGATCCTGAAAAGATGGCCACGAAGTCTCCTGTGATCCTAAAATAATGGGCTACGAAGTGGCCGGAAGACTCGGATAGAAACAAGAAAATAGGATCTACTAACAGACGCTTTACATTATCTAACAGGTTACACGTGTGATTGTGTAATGGTCATCTGTACCAGCTTTATGTACAATTGCACAACCCATATAAGAGAGCAGGAGCGCGTCCATTTGGCAAGCAACAGAAGACACAGAGAACGGACCAAGTGTGAATAGAACTGAAGAAATCGGGGGTGACTACGGTCTCGAGAGGAAGAGGAAAGAAAGGAGGTGTTTGGGCATATCATGGGATTGGAAGACACCGGAATTCTGGGACCTACAACTGCTGTGGAAATGGCTGTCCATTCTAATCCGGAGTTCTGTTTGGCGAGATTGGGGTGGTCATAGTGGTGAAAAGTTCCTCTATCATTCGTGCTAGATAGCTGTGTCTCGGATTACTGTGTCGTCCGAAGTAGTCCGTATTGCACATTATGCTTCTTCTCGTTTTCGTTCAACTTCGCTAGCCGGTGACTATTTGATAGGTAGTATAGAGTCCCGACGAGCTGGACGAACTGATTAATAATGTGCATGGTCGGCCAGATATCTCCAGTAACTATCCAACAGAGGAATCTGTATGATAAAAAAATCCAAAAGAAATGGATTAAATTCCATGCTACGCTGCTTGCTTCTAACTACCAACCATGTATTCCTTTGTGTTATCGATACAACTTAACAAAAATAATTTATTTTAAAACCTATATATGCACCATTGCATATAGTGGAGTCGATGATGACCTGCCTAATAGAAAGCCTAGGATCCAAAGCTGTGAAAAACCACATCACTATCGAATTAAGCCCCTACCAGTGATAGTATATCATAGCCGACCCATGAACTAACACGGGTAAGGACAAGGACAATATCGTTGCTGAGTGAAGCAGGCCAGAAGCCGGATTTCCACTATCGGTTAAAACCACGAGCCGATAGCGGAAACAATTTATTACCGCCTGGTTTTGGACTGTTCGTGCAATGTTCTACGTTCCATGTTCGTTCGTAGAAATAGGGACAAACTTCCTACCCGAATCTGATTTTCAGTTTTCAGGATAACACGACTATTTTTGCAGTTATTCCAAACCGCTTCTAGATTGAAACAAAACCAGCAGTTTTGAAAGGTAACAACGATAACTACAACTTTTATATTCACGGGATTACCAAATTCGCACTCTATGCAGTACAAAAACAACAAGATTTACTGTTACCCAAACTGAAAAAAACTAGAAAACGGGTTATACCCCACTAGGCGGCGTTCGATGACGACGAACGACATGAGAAAACTCTAACCTTTCTTCTTTCATCTCTTCTCCTTCTCTTCCCACACTTTTCTCCTTGGTGGTACCAAGGATCAAGTGCAGGATGCTCTATTTGGCACAAGAAAAGAGAAGAAGACAGTGCTGTGGTCGACGACTGGCTGTGGCCAATCGAGATGGCTTCTAGGCGTGATTGTGGCTGGCTGGAGTGGGTTGCAACCAGGCCAGGGCCGCGCGGCTGGATGTGACTGTTAGAGGTAGGAAGGTAAAAAAAACTCTGCAATCCCTAATATCCCGATCATTTGGCACTCGAAAAAACTCTTCTAGACTTCAAAGAAGACAAACTAATAATTGATCAGAATCGTTTCGACAAACTCTATGTAATCTACGATCTCCAATCATCCATAGGACACAACATACTTGCGATTATGAACATGGTTTGGTTATTAGGGTGGTACAATAGTTGTCCTAAAGTGCATTTCCAATGATGGGACATATTTCTTGTCGATACTTGGTCGTTTTTGCAGAAAACAAAAAACATTCATGTGTTTTTGTAATCCAACAGTTTAGATATTTATTGAGGCATACATTAGAGTTATTCAGATATTATCATATTTTTGTGGAAGGAAAATTAACTCACATACATTAATATTGTTGATATTTGATGAGTTATGAGTGTTTGTTCCAGCACACCAAGTGGAGGTGTGTTAATGCTGCTTTATGTCTCAAAGGATTAGCTACCCATGAAGGACTCATAACTACATCCGGTGTAGGTGCAGTGGCGTTAGAGCCGGTATGTATGTCACAACAGCAGGTGTTAGAGCAGGTGAATTATGTGGAGGAGTAGATGTGGTACCACCAATTGACATAGGGTGAAACAACAACCGGAACATCGACTAGAATATTCAGTTCTTCCATTGCTCCAACATATATATGGGAACAAATAAAACAAGTTTTCGACATCAGTAGTAATTTAATAGATTTCGAACATTGGATCATTACATTTCTAGCAAAAACATAAAAACCAATTATTAAGACATTTTTATAGATTGGTAACAAAAAATCCATCTAAGTCACTCGACTAGTTCAGAAAATACAACATTAAGTCATTCCAATATTAAGTCATTTCAACATCCAACATACGTTAAATAGTTAGTCAGGCATTTCAATATTAAGTATTTTCATCATATATCCAACATTTAAGACATTCCAGAGTTGTGCAAATATATTCACAACAATAAAATATTCTATTGTTTTGCATTGCTTAGGGGAAACACAATTTTGAAGATTAAGTTATTCGTTTTCGTACAAATAATGTTACGATATTTCAACAAAATTGCAATACAAGTCATTCACTCGACCAACCAAAAATGAATCTAAGTTATTCATTCAATCGATTTTTTCTCCGAAAATTCAAATCTAGAAAATTTCTCAAACTTGTTCTAAATTCAAAATGAGTTTCTAAATTTCGTTTCAAAATGTTTGTTTGTAGAAAAATATAGTGATTTATATTCTCCTCAAAATGTCCTACAAATATTTCTCTAGAGATCCACTCTCAAATTATTTCCAAAAATATTGCCTAAATATTCCACCGATATTTCTCCAAATATTTTTTTATTCTGAGAAATACCCTAGAATCATTTTTAAAATCCCTACAAATATTTTTTAAAATAATTTTTCATATGCTCATACGTATATATACGTCTTCGGTGTCATACAATGAGCTCTCTAATTTAACTTATCCACGGCTAATACATGTTTATCTCCCACTAATCCCCGCCTCCTCCCCCTAACCCCCAACTTGCCCCTATAAATAGAGGGGCAAGGGGCTCCCTCATGCCATCCCAAGACATTTCATGGCAACTCACTCCCACTCCCACACAAGCACAACATAAACATAACGATCGCTCGGTCGTTTATTCAATCGTTCGTCTAACTATTCATATTTTGTTCGTTCATTCGTCTGATCGTTCATCCAATTCAAATTTTGGAATATTCTAGGAATATTCATTTTTTCTTTTCTTTTTCTAATTCCTATGATTGTAAAATCCAAAACTCCTTCGTCCAGACTCTGATTTTGACAGTTCTGATTTTAAAATTCTAATCAAATTACCCTCTGTCTAACCATACCATCCCGTAAGCATGATTCATAACCCAGAAAACTCTAGAAATACTCTTATCCCATATTTTTGAAAGGGAAATGTGCCCTTGGACCATTTGTAAAGTGTTTTGGTGATTAAGTGCCCAACACATATTCTCTAAGTGTCAAATTGAGCCAAAGATTGAAGAAGTGCAAATCATGCAACAAGGTACGTTTCTAGACTTATTATATTGATTTGGGTACTAATGTATTGTGTCTAAGTGCTAGAAACAGGAGAAAAGCAATTGGAAAATAGTTGGCTGCGTACAACCAATTACTGCACGGTCTGGATGCACCAGACTGTCCGGTGCGCTAGGCCAGCATCCGATGAACAGGCCACTCTCGGGACTCGACGGCGGCGTACGACTATAACTCACCGGACTGTCTGGTGGTGCACCGGACTGTCCGGTGGGGCACCGGACTGTCTGGTGAGCCAACGGTCGACTCCGCAACGGTCGGCAGTGAAATTGGCGGGCGACACGTGGCCCGCACCAACGGTCGGAAGGGGGCACCGGACTGTCCGGTGTGCACCGGACAGTGTTCGGTGCACCAACCGACGTCGAGGTGCAACGGTCGTCTGCGCCAGAAAAGGAAGGAAATCTGCACCGGACAAGCTACAATGGCTGTCCGGTGGCGCACCGGACTGTCCGGTGCGCCACCCGATAGAAGACAATCTTAGCCTTCCTTGTTGGTCTCCAACGACTCCTAGCTGCCTTGGGGCTATAAAAGAGACCCCTAAGCGCATGGAGGAGTCACCCAAGCATACTCTAAGACCAACTCCAGCAGCACTCCGCATGCGGCTCCGTATCCCTTTTTTGCACAGCGGAGCACACTATTCATCAGTCCAGCAGTCTCCGCATCCGTCTCCCTAAAACGCACGCCCTGTACCTGCACTCCCCTTTTCCACGGTTTCTCTCTCCTCTCCGTAGCTGACTGCATGCGCTCGCGGCTGCTCGCGGGCCCCAGCTGTCATAGACTGCATGCGGAGTGCAAATACGGAGTCTGCTGGAAACGGGGACGGATACGGAGAGGAGAGAGAAACTGTTGGCCGTGCTAAATACGGATACAGAGAGGGAGTCTGCTGGAGTTGGTCTAAGCATTCTAAGTCTTCCACACTCCGTCTCTGCGCACTTGATCGACTGTCTTAGTGATTTGAGCTTTGTTCTAGTTGTGAACTCGTTGTGCTTTATTTTGAGCTCAAGTCTTGGCTTGTGTGCGTGTGTGTTGCTGCGGATTTGTGTGTGTTGCTTCCCCTCCCTTACTTTCGTGCTTCTTTGTGATCATCAATTGTAAGAGCGAGAGGCTCCAAGTTATGGAGATTCCTCGCAAACGGGAGAAAGTATAAGAAAGAAGAACACCGTGGTATTCAAGTTGATCATTGGATCACTTGAAAGGGGTTGAGTGAAACCCTCGTCCATTGGACGCCACAACGTGGAAGTAGGCAAGTTTTGTACTTGGCCGAACCATGGGATAAAACATTGTGTCTCTTGTGATTGCTTTTCTGTGATTTCTTGTGTGTTCGCAAGAGCTCACTACTTAGCCGTACTAACACTTAACCAAGTTTTGTGGCTATTAGTTGTTGAATTTTACAGGATCACCTATTCACCCCCCTCTAGGTGCTCTCAATTGGTATCAGAGCCGTTCTCTTCACGAAAGGGACTAATCGCCCGAAGAGATGGATCCTAAGGGAAAGGGGATGGTGGTCAACGATAAAGAAAAGGAGTCCATCTTCAACGAGCCAAGGGACGACAAGCCCACTGACTCTGGCTCGAGTCACAAGAAGAAGGACGGGAAGAAGAAGAGGCGCATCAAGAAGATTGTCTACTACGACAGCGACGAGTCTTCTTCTTCCCCAAGAGACGACGACGACGAGAAAAAGAAACCGGTTAATTCAAATTTTTCATTTGATTATTCTCGTATTCCTTATAATTCCAATGCTCATTTGCTTTCTATTCCTCTTGGTAAATCTCCACACTTCGATGGAGAGGACTATGCTTTTTGGAGTCACAAAATGCATAGTCACCTTTTCTCTCTCCATCCTAGTATTTGGGAGATAGTTGAGAATGGAATGCAATTTGATAGTACGGATAACCCTATTTTCATTAACGAACAAATTCATAAGAATGCACAAGCTACCACTGTTTTGTTAGCATCATTGTGCAGGGATGAATACAATAAGGTGAGCGGCTTGGACAACGCCAAGCAAATATGGGACACCCTCAAGATATCGCATGAGGGGAACGATGCCACCATGATCACCAAAATGGAGTTGGTGGAAGGAGAGCTAGGAAGGTTTGCCATGATCAGGGGAGAGGAGCCAACTCAAACATACAACAGGCTCAAGACCCTGGTCAACAAGATCAGGAGCTATGGAAGCACGAGATGGACGGACCACGACGTTGTCCGACTTATGCTCAGGTCTTTCACTGTTATTGACCCTCATCTTGTGAACCTCATCCGTGAAAATCCTAGGTACACAAAGATGACGCCCGAGGATATACTCGGAAAGTTTGTGAGCGGGCGTATGATGGTCAAGGAAGCAAGATATGTTGATGATGCATTGAACAGCCCAATGCCCATCTATGAGCCCCAGCCCGTTGCACTCAAGGAAACAAGCAGCAGCAGGGAGGCGCTACCTAGTAAGGTGGCACAAGTTGAGGCTGCCGGGCTAAACGAAGATGAGATGGCCCTCATCATCAAGTGCTTCAAGACCGCGCTAAAAGGACGCAAGGAGCATCCCAACAAGAGCAAAGCAAAGGGAAAGCGCTCCTGTTTTAAATGTGGTAAGACTGGTCATTTTATAGCAAATTGTCCCGATAATGCTAATGACCAGGAACAAGAAAAGAGTGGGAAGAGGGAAAAGAAGAAGGTCTACAAGAAGGCGAAGGGCGAGGCGCACCTTGGCAAAGAATGGGATTCAGATTGCTCTTCTTCCGACTCCGACAACGAAGGACTCGCTGCCTCGGCCTTCAACAAGTCGTCTCTCTTCCCCAACGAACGTCATACTTGCCTCATGGCAAAGGAGAAAAAGGTAAGCGCTCGAGATGCCCCTAAGTATACTACTTCAAGTGATGATGACTCTAGTGATGATGAAGTAGATTACACAAGCTTATTCAAAGGTTTAGATAGAACTAAAGTAGCTAAAATCAATGAATTAATTGATGCTTTTAATGAAAAAGATAGATTGTTAGAGAAGCAAGAAGATATTTTGTATGAAGAGCATGACAAGTTTGTTAGTGTGCAAAAATCTCTTGCTGTAGAGGTTAAAAGGAATGAAATGCTTTCTTCTGAATTATCTGCTTGTCATGAAACTGTGTCTAGCTTAAAGAGTGTTAATGATGATTTAAATGCTAAGCTAGAAGTAGCCAATAAAACTAGATCTTGTGTAGAACATGTTGCCATTTGTAATAGGTGTAAGGATTTTGATGTTGATGCTTGTGTTGAACACCTTACATCAATTACTAAATTAAATAATGAGGTGGCAAGTCTTAATGCTCAACTTAAGACTTGCAAGATAGATTTTGATAAGTTGAAATTTGCTAGGGATGCCTACACCGTTGGTAGACATCCCTCAATTAAGGATGGACTTGGCTTTCAAAAAGAAGCCAAGAACTTAACAAGCCAAAGGGCTCCCATTCCCAACAAGGAGAAAGGGAAGGCCCCTATGGCTAGTAGTAATCAAAAGAATCATGCTTTCATGTACAATGATAGAAAATTTTCTAGAAATTCTCATTATAATAGGAGTTATAATGCTTTTGATTCTCATGCTATGATTGCTTCAAGTTCTAATTTTAATGGTAGGCCTAGGAGAAATTTTGTGTCTCATGCTCCTAGGAAAGTGTGTAATAAACCTACCACTGTCTTTCATGCTTGCAACACTACGTTTGTACTTTCATGTAAACATGAAAAAGTGGTTGCTAGAAAGTTGGGGTCCAAATGCAAGGGAGACAAGACTTGCATTTGGGTCCCAAAGGCTATTGTAACTAACCTTGTAGGACCCAACAAGAGTTGGGTACCTAAAACCCAAGCCTAATTTGCCTTGCAGGTTTATGCATCCGGGGGTTTAAGCTGGATTATCGACAGCGGATGCACAAACCACATGACGGGGGAGAAGAAGATGTTCACCTCCTATGTCAAGAGCAAGGATTCCTAGGACTCGATCATTTTTGGAGATGGAAACCAAGGCAAGGTTAAAGGACTAGGAAAGATAGCCATTTCATCCGAGCATTCTATATCCAATGTGTTCTTAGTTGAATCGCTCGGGTACAACTTATTGTCTGTTAGTCAACTATGTAATATGGGCTATAATTGTCTATTTATCAATGTAGATGTGTCTGTCTTTAGAAGGAGTGATGGTTCATTAGCTTTTAAGGGTGTATTAGACGAAAAACTCTACTTAGTTGATTTTTTGAAATATGAGGCTGATCTAGATGCATGCTTAATTGCTAAGACTAGCATGAGCTGGCTGTGGCATCGCCGTCTAGCACATGTTGGGATGAAGAACCTTCATAAACTTCTAAAGGGAGAACATGTGTTAGGGCTAACCAATGTATTTTTCGAAAAAGATAGACCTTGTGCAGCTTGTCAAGCAGGTAAACAGGTGGGAAGCACTCATCACAGCAAGAATGTGATGACCACATCAAGACCTCTAGAGCTACTTCATATGGACCTCTTCGGACCCGTCGCCTACCTCAGCATCGGGGGAAGTAAGTATGGTCTTGTTATTGTTGATGATGTTTCCCGCTTCACTTGGGTATTCTTTTTGCAGGATAAATCAGAAACCCAAGGGACCCTAAAGCACTTTCTAAGGAGAGCTCAAAATGAATTTGAGCTCAAGGTGAAAAAGATAAGAAGCGACAACGGGTCCGAGTTCAAGAACTTACAAGTGGACGAGTACCTTGAGGAGGAAGGAATCAAGCACGAGTTCTCCGCTCCCTACACACCACAGCAAAACGGTGTGGTAGAGAGGAAGAACAGGACACTTATAGACATGGCGAGGATGATGCTTGGAGAATTCAAGACACCCGAGCGGTTTTGGTCGGAAGCTGTGAACACAGCATGCCACGCCATAAACCGGGTCTACCTCCATCGCCTCCTCAAGAAGACCTCGTATGAACTTCTAACCGGTAACAAACCCAACATTTCATACTTTCGTGTATTTGGGAGTAAATGTTACATTCTAGCAAAAGAAAGGTAGAAATTCCAAATTTGCTCCCAAAGCTGTAGAAGGGTTTTTGCTAGGTTATGACTCAAATACAAAGGCGTATAGAGTCTTCAACAAATCATCGGGTTTGGTTGAAGTCTCTAGCTACATTGTATTTGATGAAACTAACGGCTCTCCAAGAGAGCAAGTTGATCTTGATGATGTAGATGAAGATGATGTTCCAACGGACGCAATTCGCACCATGGCGATTGGAGATGTGCGACCGCAGGAACACCAAGAGCAAGATCAACCTTCTTCCTCAACAATGGTGCACCCCCAACTCAAGATGATGAACAGGTTCCTCAAGGGGAGGCGTGTGATCAAGGGGGAGCACAAGAAGACCAAGTTATGGAGGAAGAAGCACCACAGGCCCCTCCAACTTAAGTGTGAGCGACGATTCAAAGGAATCATCCCGTCGACCAGATTCTGGGTGATATAAGCAAGGAAGTAACCACTCGCTCAAGATTAGCTAACTTTTGTGAGCATTACTCGTTTGTCTCTTCTATTGAGCCTTTCAGGGTAGAAGAGGCCTTGCTAGATCCGGACTGGGTGTTGGCCATGCAGGAAGAGCTCAACAACTTCAAGCGAAATGAAGTTTGGACCCTGGTGCCACGTCCCAAGCAAAACATTGTGGGAACCAAGTGGGTGTTCCGCAACAAGCAAGACGAGCACGAGGTGGTGACACGAAACAAGGCTCGACTTGTGGCAAAAGGTTATGCCCAAGTCACAGGTTTGGATTTCGAGGAGACTTTTGCTCAGAGTCTATTCGCATTCTATTAGCCTATGCCACTCACCACTCTTTCAGGTTGTTCCAAATGGATGTGAAGAGCGCTTTCCTCAACGGGCCAATCAAGGAGGAGGTGTATGTGGAGCAACCCCTTGGCTTTGAGGATGAACGGTACCCCGACCATGTGTATAAGCTCTCTAAGGCGCTCTATGGACTTAAGTAAGCCCCAAGAGCATGGTATGAATGCCTTAGAGATTTCCTAATTGCTAATGCTTTCAAGGTTGGGAAAGCCGATCCAACTCTTTTCACTAAGACTTGTGATGGTGACCTATTTGTGTGCCAAATTTATGTCGATGACATAATATTTGGTTCTACTAACCAAAAGTCTTGTGAGGAGTTTAGCAGGGTGATGACACAAAAATTTGAGATGTCGATGATGGGCGAGTTGAACTACTTCCTTGGGTTCCAAGTGAAGCAACTCAAGGACGGCAGCTTCATCTCCCAAACGAAGTACACGCAAGACCTGCTCAAGCGGTTCAGGATGAAGGACGCCAAGCCCGCGAAGACACCAATGGGAACCGACGGACATGTCGACCTCAACAAAGGAGGTAAGTCTGTTGATCAAAAGGCATATCGGTCTATGATAGGTTCCTTGCTTTATTTATGTGCTAGTAGACCAGATATTATGCTTAGCGTTTGCATGTGTGCTAGATATCAATCCGACCCAAGGGAATGTCACCTTGTGGCCGTTAAGCGAATTCTTAGATATTTAGTTGCTACGCCTTGCTTCGGGATCTGGTATCCAGAGGGGTCAACCTTTGACTTAATTGGATATTCAGACTCCGATTATGCCGGGTGCAAGGTTGATAGGAAGAGTACATCAGGGACGTGCCAATTCCTAGGAAGGTCCCTGGTGTCATGGAGCTCAAAGAAACTAACTTCCGTTGCCCTATCCACCGCTGAGGCCGAGTATGTTGCCGCAGGACAGTGTTGCGCGCAACTACTTTGGATGAGGCAAACCCTCTGGGACTTTGGCTACAATCTGAGCAAAGTCCCACTCCTTTGTGACAATGAGAGTGCAATCCGCATGGCGGATAATCCTGTTGAACACAGCCGCACTTAGCACATAGACATCCGACATCACTTCCTGAGAGACCACCAGCAAAAGGGGAATATCGAGGTGTACCATATTAAAACCGAAAACCAGCTAACCAATATCTTCACCAAGCCTTTAGATGAGAAAAGGTTTTGCAGGTTGCGTAGTGAGCTAAATGTCTTAGATTCACGTAACTTGGATTGATCTATAACATACATGTGTTTTATGCCTTTGATCATGTTAATTTATGCATTTAAATCTATTTTGTTCATTTGTGGTGCTCAAGTTGTACACATGATCCCCGGACCTCACAAGTCCATTTGCAAGTGATGCACTTATTTAGGGGGAGGCATGCTACAACTTGACCCTTTGAGACTAACCTTTGTGTTTGAGTTTACCTGATTTAGTCTCAAAAGTGGATTGAAAGGGAAAGTGAACTTGGACCATGCAAAGACTTCCACTGCACTCCGGTAATAACTCCAAGTTCATATCTATGCTCTTATTGCCTTTTTGCTCTTAATTGACAATTTTGGTGAGGCAATGGGGTTAAAGGGCCAAGAATGATCCCGTTTTGGTTCTTAATGCCAAAGGGGAGAAATTAAGGCCAAAGCAAATGGATCAACTACCACTTGTGAAATTTTGAAATGAGTAGAGTTAGAACTTTTTGATTTGTCCAAAACACTCATAGTGCAAAATTTAGCCTATTGTGGGGAGAATTTATGACTATGGGAAAAAGGGGGAGTTTTTGGCTCTTACACTCATATTGCAAAATTTAGCCTATTGTGGTGAAAATTTATGACTATGGGAAAAAGGGGGAGTTTTTGGCTCTTAATCAATTTTACTCTTGGATTATCTCTCTTTGTGCCCAAACAAGTGAGTTTGTTGTAGAGATAGGAAAATGAATTTGATTCTCAAAAACAAACTAAGTGGTGGCAAAGTATGATCCAAATATGCCAAATTAGAGTCAAAAAACAATTTGGTTCTCTTTTGTATTGATATTGCACTTCTTTTGGTTGCTTTTGGATGTGTTGGCATAAATCACCAAAAAGGGGGAGATTGAAAGGGAAATGTGCCCTTGGGCCATTTCTAAAGTGTTTTGGTGATTAAGTGCCCAACACATATTCTCTAAGTGTCAAATTGAGCCAAAGATTGAAGAAGTGCAAATCATGCAACAAGGTACGTTTCTAGACTTAGTACATTGATTTGGGTACTAATGTATTGTGTCTAAGTGCTAGAAACAGGAGAAAAGCAATTGGAAAATAGTTGGCTGCGTACAGCCAATTACTGCTCGGTCTGGGTGCACCGGACTGTTCGGTGGTGCACCGGACAGTGTCCGGTGCGCCAGGCCAGCATCCGGTGAACAGGCCACTCTCGGGACTCGACGACGGCGTACGACTATAATTCACCGGACTGTCCGGTGGTGCACCAGACTGTCCGATGAGTCGTTTGCGGTGAAGTCGTCGCTCTCGGGAAAAGTTCAACGGCGTACGGCTAAAATTCACCGGACTGTCCGGTGGGGCACCGGACTGTTCGGTGAGCCAACGGTCGACTCCGCAACGGTCGACAGCGAAATTGGCGGGCGACACGTGGCCCGCACCAACGGTCAGAAGTGGGCACCGGACAGTGTCCGGTGCGCCAACCGACGCCGAGGTGCAACGGTCGTCTGCACCAGAAAAGGAAGGAGATCTGCACCGGACAAGCTACAGTGGCTGTCCGGTGGCGCACCGGACTGTCTGGTGCGCCACCCGACAGAAGGCAATCTTAGCCTTCCTTGTTGGTCTCCAACGGCTCCTAGCTGCCTTGGGGCTATAAAAGGGACCCCTAGGCAGATGGAGGAGTCACCCAAGCATACTCTAAGCATTCTAAGTCTTCCACACTCCGTCTCCATGCACTTGATCGACTGTCTTAGTGATTTGAGCTTTGTTCTAGTTGTGAACTCGTTGTGCTTCATTTTGAGCTCAAGTCTTGGCTTGTGTGCGTGTGTGTTGCTGCGGATTTGTGTGTGTTGCTTCCCCTCCCTTACTTCCGTGCTTCTTTGTGATCATCAATTGTAAGGGCGAGAGGCTCCAAGTTGTGGAGATTCCTCGCAAACGGGAGAAAGTATAAGAAAGAAGAACACTGTGGTATTCAAGTTGATCATTGGATCACTTGAAAGGGGTTGAGTGAAACCCTCGTCCATTGGGACGCCACAACGTGGAAGTAGGCAAGTTTTGTACTTGGCCGAACCACGGGATAAAACACTGTGTCTCAAACACTGTGTCTCTTGTGATTGCTTTTCTATGATTTCTTGTGTGTTCACAAGAGCTCGCTACTTAGCCGTACTAACACTTAACCAAGTTTTGTGGCTATTAGTTGTTGAATTTTACAGGATCACCTATTCACGCTCCCTCTAGGTGCTCTCAATTTTGCCTATAATTTCTTATTCAAACCGATTCTTTCATCACTATTTTCATACACAGGAAACTCTACCATACTAAACCATACGCACCTAGTTATAAATACACCCAGAGAGTTACCCTCTCCCTCCCCACACCCTCGGCACGGTGAGCCAAGGCAAACCCCCCCAGACCCACTCGATACCTCGCTCTTGCACTACAGTTCTAGTGTTAATTCACCTCCAATATACCCTTTCGGTAAGCATCTCTACTCCGTCAACATGAACTCTACTCAAAACTATATTCACCTATCCACCACCATTCATGACCACTATATTAAATATTTTTTGATAAACTTGCTGGTTTGTATGTTTGCTTGTTCATGCTGTGTAGTTACCAGAGCGTTCGTGACGTCCCGTGAAGGCCAGTTTCACGAGTCTACACCAGATGATTCCGCAAGCTCTCACCCTTTCACCAGTTAAAGCACGACAAGCTCACTGAATCCCTTTGATGCATAAATTACCTATGTTTTCAAACACATCCCTCAGCCTATTATTTTATGCATTATATGATTTTGCTACTAAGAGACATGCTAATATGGCCAGCCAACCTTAGAATTTTGCCACAATTTATATTGATTTGCTCTTATTAAGGATGACTGTCCATATATTTTACGTTGTGGATATCAAAACTTGGGTTGTGATGTTACAATAATTTTTGCAAGTCCTTCAACTATAATAAAATTAACATGCTAAGAAATACAATGATGATATGGTAGTCTTGAGTTGGGTTGTGATGTTACAATCATCTGTCGAATGACTTTGTCTTCTACGTGCTTGCCAAACCAATCGGATATTATCCTATTTCAACATTGGATAATCCACAATCAAATATCAGATGCTCCATATCCGTCATATTTTGGTGATACCATATGCTATTCCGCATCCGCACATAGTTCAGATTTAGAGTATCCATATCCACATGGATACATAAACTCCTATACCATATCCGTATAATTAGGATTCAGATCGGATAGAATAATTATGCACACCACTTGCACCCCTAGAAGAGGTGATATGGGCCTTGCAAACTTTGGCATATGAGGATCATACCTTGTGGGTAAGGATGTAAAATAACTATAGAATGTCTAAACTGATATATCATTCGTGCTGTTAAGAGGGACTTAAATCTTTATTTTTTATATGGAATATGAAATGGTTTATGGACCATGATGGTCATGATGATAGAAATAATAAATGATTATTACTCAATAATAATGATTACAATCAAGATGGTTTTGCAAACACTATATTATTAATTGAACATGACTAACTAATATGCTAATGCTTGAACTTGTCCACCGCATAAAGCCTTCATATGCATTATTTAGTTGTCGCTTGCTGATTTTCAAACATATACTTAGGAGGAGGTGATGCTATGGAATCAGAAGGCTACCAGGAATTGAAGGAGTGTCAGCAACCCTGCAACAGCTGATCGAGAGGAGGAGGAAGAGAAGACAGCGGTAGCAGAAAAAGGGAAGAGCGCAAAGACTGATGGTGGGCTGCGAAGAAGCAAGAGAACACCACGGCCCAACAACAAGTTCACAGGGCAGGAGTGGGTTAAGTGATTCAGGCCCATGTGGTCTTGTAATGGGATGTAAATAAGGGAGACGTGGAAAGGGAGAGGAGATTGAACACGGAACCCTGGAACCGGCTGCGTCCGGCAGATTGGCGGCGTGCCGTCGTGTACGAACTCCAACTATACCATACTCCAGAAATCTTCGTGAGAGGAAGTCGAGCGCCGTGAGCGGTGCTCAACTCATCCGCTCATCGGGGTTCTAACATTTGGTATTCGGAGCTGAGACTGGAGCACTCGCACGGCTACTTCACCAGGTCTCAAGCCATGGCGCCGTCGCGGGTGGAGGATCCGATGGCGCAACTGTTGGCTAAGATCGAGGAGGGTAACAAGGAAACACACCAGCGCATGGAGGTAATGCAAGCATCCATGGTGACGGTTGAAACAACGGTCAAAGGGTTGATGAAGGAGCAAGGTGAACTTCGCCGATGGCGGCCAGAGGTCGAGACGAAGGTGTCGGAAGTTGCAGAAGCCCTGAAGACAATCCAAGCTAAGATTGATCAATTTGGGAAAGGGGTGGCAACCGAAGCGCATCGGGAAGGAATTCCAGCAACTGATGGTGCGTCGATCTCTGTTCAACGGGAGATCCCGTCGACTGAAGCGACGCACGGGCAACTTCGCCAACGCTTTGCTGAAAATCACCGGAGACCGGGTGTTGTTACGGATAATTTCCAGACACCCGCTCCGGTCGAAGGTATGAAAATTCCCCCGGAACACATGTCTAATTTCTTCGATTGGGGTTCGATGGGGAGAAATTCGATGGCCGAATGGTCTCAAATGTCTGGACCACCTATGCCTAACATGAACTTTTCGGTGTTTGATGGAACCAACCCTAAACTGTGGAAGCACAGGTGTGAAACTTATTTTGAGTTTTACGCGGTACCTGTGGAAAGATGGGTGAAATTAGCTACCATGTATTTTGAGGGATCTGCTGTTTTCTGGGTTCAATCCATGGAAGGTAGAATTAGAGAAATGGGGTGGGAAACATTGTGTACAGCTCTTAGTGCTAGATTTGGTAGAGATCAGCATAACCTACTCATTCGTCAATTCTACCATATCCATCAGACTAGTTCAGTAGCTGAATATGTAGAGAATTTTGATCAACTCATGCATCAGTTGTTAGCTCATGAAAACAACTTGACTTCAACCATGATCACTGCGAGATTTGTGGATGGGTTGAAAGACGAAATTAAAACTGTTGTAATCATTCAACGCCCACCCGATTTGGATACTGCTTGCTCTTTGGCAATGTTGCAGGAGGACGTGCTGCAGCACACAAGACACCGGGAGATCAAGCGATCAGACTTCAGCAATTTTTCTCGAACACAGACGAAGTCTACACCAATGCCATTGCCTTTACCCCCATTTCCTGTGACTCGAGTCAGTGGAGCAACAGAAGAGCGTAGAAGTCAGCAACAACATCAGAACAAGGGAGAAGATAGCAAACTATCAACTCTGAGGGCTTATCGAAGGGCTAAGGGTCTGTGTTTCAAGTGTGGGGAGCGCTGGAGTCATTCACACCGTTGTTCCACCGCTGTTCCATTACATGTGGTGGAGGAGATGTGGGAGCTGGCCACAAAAGAGGAAGATATTGCTGAAGGAACTGAAGAAAACAATGGAGGTGGTATTGAGCAGAGTCCAGATAGCATTCATGCAATATCTACGGCTGCAGTTGATGGCAGTGAAGGTATTTAGACTATTCGATTGTGGGCTTCAGTGCATTGTCAACAAGTTTTAGTGCTGGTGGATTCGAGCAGCACTGCTAGTTTTCTTGGAAGTCATCTCATGGGAATCATGCCAGAAGTGCAATTGCTCAGCAAACCACTGAAAATAAGGGTGGCAGATGGAAGAGTTCTATTGAGCAAATACTTTGTTCCGGATTGCAAATGGCTATGTGGAGGTCTGACTTTCTCTACGCATTTTAAAATAATTCCTCTGGGGGGTTATGATATCATACTAGGCATGGATTGGTTGGAACGTCATAGTCCAATGTCTGTACACTGGGCAGAAAAGTGGTTGGAATTTGAGTATGGACAGAGAAAGGTCCAGTTGCAAGGGGTGCAACCCAGAATTCAGACATGTTACAGTCTCAAGTGTGGTCAGTTGGACTCTATGATCAAGCAGGAAGCAGTAGAGCAGTTGTTGATACTGAAGAACGTGGAAAAGGGTGAAGTTACTGCTGCACTGGTGCCGAAACCAATACAACAGTTGATCGATCAATATCAGCACCTTTTCTTGAAACCTGAAGGTTTACCTCCTCGAAGACCAGTGGACCATGCCATTGATTTACTACCTGGTGCCCAACCATTTCGGTTGAGACCTTATAGATATACTCCACAACAGAAAGATGAAATTGAAAAGCAAGTTCGGGAAATGTTATCTAGTGGAGTAATCCAACAAAGCTCTAGTCCTTTTGCATCACCCATCCTGTTAGTTAAAAAAAAGATGGTGAGTGGCGTCTATGTGTTGATTACAGGAAGTTAAATGCCCACACTGTCAAAAATAGGTATCCACTGCCTATCTTTGATGAGATAATTGATGAGCTGACGGGAGCATCTATTTTCACCAAACTGGATCATCGTTCGGGTTATCACCAGATACACATCAAGGAGGGTGATGAATACAAAACTGCGTTTCAAACGCACCACGGGCATTTTGAATATAAGGTTGTGCCCTTTGGACTCACAGGAGCCCCAGCCACATTTCAAAATTTTATGAATCAGCTACTTGCTCCATTACTACGGAGGTGTGTTGTCGTATTTCTGGATGACGTCCTGGTGTATAGTGCTACCCTGGAAGATCATGTAAGGCATTTGAAACAAGTCTTGGAACTGCTCCAACAACATCAATTACATCTGAAACAGTCGAAATGTTTGTTTGCCCAGAAGAGGCTGGAATTTCTTGGACATGTGATTAGTGCTAAAGGCATATCAACCGATCCTAAGAAGGTGACAGTAATTTCACAATGGCCTACCCCTACCTCAGTTAAAGAAGTTCGAAGTTTCTTAGGCATGGTTGGGTATTACAGAAAGTTCGTGGCACATTTTGGAATTATTAGCAAACCTCTCACCAGCCTGCTGAAAAAAGAATATATTTGCTTGGACTGAATTGGCAGACCAATCATTTCGAGCTCTGAAAACAGCCTTAACACAGACTCCAGTATTAGCTATACCTAATTTTGCCAAGCCTTTTACCATTGAAACTGATGCAAGTGGGGGAGGAGTTGGTGCTGTCTTACAGCAGGACAGACATCCAGTGGCATTTATTAGTCGAGCACTGGGTCCAAAGAATCTGGGTTTATCTACCTATGAAAAAGAGTGTTTAGCTATTCTCTTTGCGATAGAACAATGGCGTCCCTATTTACAGCATGGTGAATTCATCATCAAGACCGATCATCAGAGCTTAACTCATCTCGATGATCAGAGATTGTCCACCACCTGGCAACAGAGAGCGTTGACTAAGCTGCTTGGGTTGCAGTTTAAAATTCAGTATCGACAGGGTAGTGACAACAAGGTAGCTGATGCTCTGTCTCGACGGCCAGACATGAATCAAGATTCAGTAACCATGCAGCTGAATGGGTTGTATGTGTCTTCTATAACACCTAGCTGGTTACGACAAGTTACTCAGGGATATATGCAGGATTCAACTGCCCAGAAACTAATAGAGAGTTTGACCACTGGTGCAAAACGGGAACATTATACCTTAACTCAAGGAGTCATCCGTTTCAAGGGTAGGATTTTGCTGGGAGAAAACAAGGAATTACACCAGATGGTTATGTCAGCGCTACATGATAGTGCTGTTGGGGGTCATTCTGGCTTTCCTGTGACTTATCGGAGGATCAAAAGTAGCTTTGCATGGCCGGGCATGAAGCAACACATCCGTGAATTTGTGAGTGGTTGTCAGATTTGTCAACAGGCAAAACCAGAGAGGGTCAAATACCCAGGACTGCTTTTGCCATTACCTATTCCTGAACAAGCTTGGCAAACAGTGACCATGGATTTTATATCAGGGCTTCCTCCATCCAGCAAGGGTAACTGTATTTTGGTTGTAGTAGACAAGTTTTCCAAATACGCTCACTTCCTAGTGTTGAAGCATCCTTTCACTGCTCTGACAGTTGCAAAAGTTTTCCTGTCCGAAGTATATAAATTGCATGGATTGCCTATGAACATTATATCTGATCGTGATCCCATTTTCACCAGTCGGCTCTGGCAAGAACTATTCAAGTTGACAGGTACTCAGTTATGGCTTAGCAGTTCCTATCATCCCCAGTCTGATGGACAGACGGAGAGGGTGAATCATTGTCTTGAAACATATCTCCGTTGCTTTGTTCAGTCGTGTCCACGACAATGGCCAATGTGGTTGCCTCTCGCGGAGTTTTGGTATAACACCTGCTACCATTCTTCATTGGGCAAATCTCCTTTTCTGGTACTATATGGTCACTCACCATCACAATTGGGCCTGATATCGACTGCTCAGTGTACCATTCCGGATCTTCAACAGTATTTGAAGGACCGTCAACTCATGTTACAACAGGTGTGCATGCACCTACAACGTGCTCAGGAGCGTATGAAAAAGCAAGCAGATCAAGGACGCACTGAACGTCAGTTTGCTGTAGGTGACAGTGTGTTCCTCAAGCTCCAGCCTTATTGTCAATCATCGGTCACTGAAAGATTGAACCAGAAATTGTCATTTCGATTTTTCGGTCCTTACACCATTACCAGACAGATTAACCCGGTCACATATGAACTGCAATTACCAACTGGGAGTTCTATACATCCAATTTTCCATGTGTCACAACTGAAAGCCGCGGTGAAACCCTATACTCCGATCAGTTCGGTTCTACCTGACTTTACTCATGATCTCCAGGTTCCTACGGCTATTCTGGACAGCAGGTTGAACCGTCAGGCAGGCAAGGTGAGAACGCAGCTGTTGATCAAATGGAGCAACTGGCCTCCGTCGTTGGCCACCTGGGAAGACGAAGGAGATATCAGGCGGCGTTTTCCTTTTGCTCCAGCTTGGGGACAAGCTGGTTTTAAAGGGAGGGAAAATGTCAGCAACCCTGCAACAGCTGATCGAGAGGAGGAGGAAGAGAAGACAGCGGTAGCAGAAAAAGGGAAGAGCGCAAAGACTGATGGTGGGCTGCGAAGAAGCAAGAGAACACCACGGCCCAACAACAAGTTCACAGGGCAGGAGTGGGTTAAGTGATTCAGGCCCATGTGGTCTTGTAATGGGATGTAAATAAGGGAGACGTGGAAAGGGAGAGGAGATTGAACACGGAACCCTGGAACCGGCTGCGTCCGGCAGATTGGCGGCGTGCCGTCGTGTACGAACTCCAACTATACCATACTCCAGAAATCTTCGTGAGAGGAAGTCGAGCGCCGGGAGCGGTGCTCAACTCATCCGCTCATCGGGGTTCTAACAAGGAGTGCCTATCGAGATGGAGATCTACAATGAGAGTTTAGTTTTGCTGAGTTTTGATAGACCTTTGTTTCTTTCTATGTAAATTTTTATATGTTTTTGTAACCGTCTCTTGTTATTCACTATCCGCTCTTGTTATTCACTATCCGTCTGATTGGATGATTGCACCCACGCGTACAATCTCGCGCGAGCCTGTCTGATCGCGTACGTTCGTTTTGGGCGTACGTGTGGATGCAACCAATATAACTTATTTTGCGTCTGTTCATGCAGTCTGCGCTTCACACGTGCAGGCAACCAAACACAAACTCAGATAAAGTCAACGCACGTGGTGACGCGGGACGAGACAGTGCAGCTAACCAATCACATGGTATAACTTCACTGTATGTATGGATTTTAATTCCGGATTGCATTCGGTTTTGTTCTTAGAACTAGGCGCGACAACATATAATCTATTATTTCCACATCACACGACTCAAAAAAATAATCTTTAGAGTGGAACCGGAACCAGTGGTTTCTTTGAAGCACCCTAAAAAAAAAACTACGTGAGTTCCCAAAACAATCGTCGCAGCAAGGCAGCGCAAAAACCATTTATGCCAGCAAAAAGTGTGGTGCACGTGTGATTGTGTAATGGACATCTATGCCAGCTGTATGTACGATTGAGCGACCAATGCATAAAAGAGAGCAGGAGCGCGTCTATTTGACAAGCAACAGATGGCACAGAGAGCCGCCGAGATGAGAACTTGAGAAGTCAGGTGACTACGGTCTCGTGAGGGAGAGTGAGGGAGGACGCAGTTTGTACTCTGCTGCGTGCTTTCCGTATATCATGGGATTGGAAGACACCGGATTTCTATCTTGGATCTACGACACCAGGAGAAATGGCTGACCATCCTAATCCGGAGTCCTGTTTTAGGAGGTCATTGAGATCCCAGTACCACAGAATTCATTGTTGCATCAACCGCGTATGAGGTGTCGTGTTTCTTCACATCAAAATGACGTTGTCCTCTATCCTGGTTTTGATTCTGTCCGATCCAAGATGGTAAACTGTGCCAATGAACTCATGGAGCGTACTTCCAGCCAAATAGACGCTGTTCGTGACTTTTTGGGCGCCAATCACTGCGTGAGAACTTGCGGCGGTGCTCTAAGCACAGACGCGGACGGTCCACGGCCAGGGACCGGACGGTCCGCGACCTAGGGCAGAGCTAGGGTTTCCTGCCTGACGGGCCGGATGGTCCGCGCCTACAGGCCGGACGGTCCGCGCGTGCGTAGTGGCGGCGAAAGTCACCGGCAGCGTCTGGATCTCGCTCCTGGGAGATACCCGCCAGGGAGGAGAGATCCTAGGTGTTGTCTAGGCTCGGCAGGCCGACCTAGACTCCTCTAATCGACGTAGAGTCGAAGAGAAGCGGAGAATTTGGGGATTAGAAGGTTAAACTAGAACTAGACTAGAACTATTCCTAAATGTATAAGAAATAAATGCGAGATAAATTGATTATTGATTCGATTGATGATGCTTAATCGACTGTAATCCTCTGTATTTATAGAGGAGGGGGGCTGGACCCGTTACAAATAGATTTCCCGAGCTAATTCTGCGAATCTAGCCAACAACTGTAGCAAGAAACTCGGAACCCTAATTGGTTCTGCGCGCGCGCGGGCAGTCCGGACCACCAGCGCGGACAGTCCGGACCACCGACACGGACCGTCCGGACCGCGGATCGTCCGACCCCAGGGCCGGACCGTTTGGCTGCTCATTTTGGTGCTCAACATATGCCCCCTGCCTTTTGGTGGAGCTGAGCGAACCAAAAGCAACTAATTTGATGTGATTATATCGGTTTTCTTAAGCATCTTGCCACATACTAGGATGATACTGCTTGAGGAAACACTCATTCAAAGCTTTGGGCAAATCTTTGCCTTGTAATGTTTGCAATAAATAGGCGTTACCAGATATTACCTGTTTGACTTTGTATGGACCCTCCCAGCTTGGCGACCACTTTCCAAACTTTCGGTCTTTGTTTTTTAAAGGTAGGATAGTCTTCCACACCAGGTCCCCTACCTGAAATGACTTAGCTTTGACCTTCTTGTTGTAGCCTTGGCTACCATGATCTTGTCCTTTTCTATTTCTCCTAAGGCTGCCATACTTTTATCGATCACCTCATCAATATTGTCCATCATCAATTTATAATAATCACCGACAATTAAGTCATTTTGCCTGGCGATCCTGACAGCATTTAAACTTATCTTCACGGGTAAAACTGCCCATAGACAAGCTCAAATGGAGAAACCTTAGTAGCATGGTGTTTAGATATTCTGTGAGCCCACAAAGCTTCGGACAAAATCTTATGCCAATGCTTAGGATTATCAGATAACTTCTTTTTTATCAAGTTAATCAATGTTCTATTACTATACTCGGTTTATCCATTGGCCTGAGCATAATACGGAGATGAATTGAGCAATTTAATTCTATATAATTCAGCAAACTCATGTACCTCCTTTGACATAAAAGAAGCCCCTTGATCTATAGTCAAAGTCTGGGGAATGCCGAACCTATGAATAATATGTTCAGTTATGAACTGAATTACCTCTCTGCGTGTCATGTTCTTCAGAGCAACGACTTCAGTCCATTTGGTAAAGTAGTCAGTGGCAACTAACACGAATCGGTGCCCTTTTGATGATGAAGGATGAATCTCTCCTATAAAGTCCAATCCCCATCCTCTGAAAGGCCAAGGCTTGATGATAGGATGCAATTCGGCTACAGGGACCAACTATAAGTCGCTGAATTTTTGGCATACTTGGCATCCTTTGTAGTACTTGGAACAATCAGCTATCATGTTAGGCCAATAGAAGCCAGACCTTCGCAACAACCACTTCATCTTTGGAGCCGATTGATGGGTACCACAAATCCCTTCATGTACTTTGGCCATGGCTAATATAGCATCACCTGGGCTGGGCCCAAGCATTTAAGCAGGACGTTGTTGACCGTTCGGCGGTAGAGTTCATCACTTATTAAAACATATTTGAAAGCTGTACGCTGAATGTTCTTATCCGTCCTAACACTGGTATTTCACAAATAATTAACTATGGGTGTCCTCCAATCACTTGCATCGGCTTCATTACCAGCCGAATCAATTAGGAGAACTTTCCTGGTAACTCCGGATGGTCCGGAGCCTTCACTCGGACAGTCCGCGACATGGGAATTGGCCTTGTACCGGTTATCAGATTTTCGGTGTTGTGAAATTTCCCTCATTTTATCCGATAACCTGATGCATCTTGTGCCAAATTGTTAGCCCTGTGATTCTTAATTCTAGAGATGCATCGAATGTTGAATTCGTCAAAAGAATGAATTATGCCCCAACATTTTTCAAGGTAACTATTTAGAGTACCATCAAAACATTGATACTCTTCTAATACCTGTTGGACAACCAACTGAGAATCACCAAAGGCCGTTTTAGACGCATCTTCTTCGGCCAGGAAAATCTGATTATATTCGGCATTACCGTCAAGAAAGCTAATAATTTTGTTTCCTGACGCATTATTGATCAATGTGTCGGCTATGGGCATAGGATATTCATCTTTAGGAGTTGCTCTATTCAAATTATGAAAATCAATGCATACTCTGAGCTTACCTGATTCTTTCTTCTCCACCAGCACAATATTGGAGACCCACTCCGCGTATCTGCAAGGTCTAATAAAATTAGCTTCTAGCAGCCGGTGAATTTCGTCCTTTATTCGTGGGAGAAGGTGTGGACGAAATGTTCTAGCTTTTGCTTGAAAGGTCTGAAACCGGACTTAATGGGCAGCCGATGCTCTACTATCTCACGACTTAATATTGGCATTTCAGTGTAGTTCCAAGCAAAGCAGTCAGAATATTCCTTTAATAGACCAATCATTTCATCTCTAGGATCGGTCTCCAGGGTCCTGTTCACAAAAGTCAGCCTTGGAGTTTTACCATCCCCTATATCTATCTCCTCCAAAGGATCAAACGATGTAAACCCCTGACCTAATTTATCGAGATCTCTGAATTCCTCCACTATGTCTCCCACAGAGGAATTAGATAATCTTTGTGTGACGACGGACTTTTTTACGCTACGGTGGTTGTTCGACCTTAAAAGCCGAACTGTCTTGTGAAAGACCGAACCGTCCGGCCTTAGAGGCCGGACCGTCCGTGACCAGGGACATGTTCATTATGTGTGTACTCATAATTTAAACTTTATTTAGGATTTAGCCGATTCTCCATCGGCTCTAGCATTACAGGAATGAAACCTTTTTTATCTATACTTATAAACTGATAATCAGAAAAGTCTACTCCTGTGAGACATGTAGCAATCTCATAGGTCCAAAGCACAGGGGCATCGCCCACAGCGATACAGGCCAATGCATCAACATGCACTTGTTCTACATCGTTGCCTACCCATTGCAGTAACATTTGATGTAGCATAGAAGGTATACATTGATTAGCGTGAATCCAATCCCTGCCTAAGATTAGACTGTAATTTCCTTCTACATCAGCAACGAAGAATGTAGCAGCAAGGGTCTTAGTCCCGATGGTTAATTCAACGGACGTGACTCCCCTGGCTTTGATCGAACTATCAGTCCCAACACCGCTGAGGGTCATGTTGGTCTTGACAAGCTCGTCATCTTGTTTACCTAATTTTCTGTATAATGAATAAGGCATTAGATTTACAGCCGCCCCCATCCACCAACATTTTAGTAATCGGTATTCCATTGATGTGACCGCGCACGAAGAGCGGCTTAAATGATTTACCGATTCCTTTGGTTTAGTGAAGATGGCCTCTTTAGGACCAAAGTCAAACTGAGCAACAATAGGTTCACCATCGCCGATAATGTTACAATCGGTGGAGAATGTAATAACATTTATATCCATACCTAGGTGCTCTGGAGATGCTTTGTAGTCAACCAGGTCCTCCCCCAGTAGGTCGTCTTCCTCCATTGGTGTCAGCACGTCGTCGGAGGCGTCCTAGTGTGGTGCAGACGGTTCAGACTCAGGGGTTGGACGATCCGCGCTCTGTGTAGACTGTCCGGCCTTTATAGCCGGACTGTCCGCCATACCTGTAGAGTGCTGCACATTTGTTGTTTTATTTTCCATTTTTGTGGCTGTTTGCTTTTCCTCAACGACCTTTGGTTTCCATCTCTTTTGTGGTGGCGGGTACTGTGGATGTGTGTCATTGAATATCTTTTCCGCCTCCTTTTCCTGGTTTTCTTTCACTCTTAGGCGCTGTAATCTTCGCTTTTGCGACCGTGTCAATCCCGATGGGCACCATTGAGGCATGGAGTATTTTGGATCGGCTGTTTTAATGGTAGTCGTATCTTCTCTTTTGCTTGTACTGGCTGATTCACCAAAAATCATCGGCCCTTCATTATCTTCTTGTATGGCGACATCTGCTGTACCTATTTTGATAATGTCCTTTTTTGGCGTTCTCTCGGTCGTTGTAGATATATGCCCCCTGCCGGATTGGTCAGCCTTTATGGCTGAGTGGTCAAGCAATCTTGCTGGGCCTGTGCCTGATGACTCGATTGAGTGGTGCCCAATCGGTCTTGTACTGGAGGTGCCATCCTATCGAATACAGAGGTCTAGGGTGCCCCCCAAGTGTGGTACTGGGGCATTCCAAACGGATATGGTGGCATGCCCCATATTTGATTTGGGACGTATGGTAGTGGCATGTATGTATATTGATATGGCCCAGACGGATATGGGAGTGGGGATGTCCATGCAGGTATGTTGGGTCGTAATTGTACATTATGACCTGTCACTTTTTCCGATTGGTGAGGTGGTCCAATCGGTCTTACCTGCTGTCGCTCTTGAGTAGGTTAGCGAGGTCGCTTCGCTGGCCAGTCACTTGGGCTAGCCTTATTTTTTACATATCTGGATAATAATTGATCAAAGGTCGGACTAGATTTGACTAGCCGACTAGCTGCCTTAAATGTATTAGTTTTCCACGTACCTATTTCTGGTCGTCGTGGTTTGAAGGTATGCGGACGTTGCGGTTCTTGAGTATTGCCGAACCGTCCGCTGGACTTCTCCGCACCGTCCGCGCCTGAGCGTCAGACCATCCACGATGCGCAGTACGGGTTCCTGCGTCCGTCTCTTGGTCTGTGCTTGCCCTCCAGTGCCGGAGGTTGTGATGGTCACCTTAACGGTCTCTCCTCCATCAGGATTCTTTTCGGCCACCACTTTCCTGCAAGAAATTTTATTATTCCCATCAGCCTCTCGTGTGTTGCCGATGATTATCTCTTTGCCCTTGCCCTTATCGGCTGTGCTTGGCCGAATTAGGACCCTATTGCCCTCAAAGTCGACCACATTTACCGGGAAGGGCTCTGTATCCACCTATATTTCCTAAAATTTCAATCGTCCCTCGTTAATGGCCGATTGAATTTGTCGTCGAAACACATTACAATCATTAGTGGCATGAGAAAATGAGTTATGGCACTTGCAGTATGTGTTGGAACTTGCGCTCCTGAGCAAGTTGATCCAACGGGGGAGTGGAAAGAGTGCAAACAAGTTTTATCGTGGGATCGCAATTGCTCTGTTCATCTAGCCTCTCAAGGGCACTGTACAGGGTTATTTATAGACACCCGATTGCCTATCGTCTCAATGTAAGGACGCTTATGCCCTCGGGCACCTGGATTATCCCTAGAATATTCCCATAAGAGAGGGTTACAGACCGTAATTATAGAAAAGCTTATTACAAATCAGGCCCAAAACACGCTTCTCCGTGCGGGGCCTGTTACAGTGGGCCGAATCCCACACGGGCCTCCAGAACGGTTGAGGACGTAGGATGGAGAGAGACTTCGTCGTAGGCCTTCGTCTTGCGGTGAGGAGGACGCTACCCTTCGCTTTAGGACTTTGCCACCTCGCTCAACCAACGGAGGCAAGATGACCGGCGCGGCCCACCCTTCGTCCTCCTCACCGCAAGACGAAGGCCTACGATGAAGTCTCTCTCCATCCTACGTCCTCAACCGTTCTGGAGGCCCGTGTGGGATTCGGCCCACTGTAACAGGCCCCACACGGAGAAGCGTGTTACGGGCCTGATTTGTAATAAGCTTTTCTGTAATTACGGTCTGTAACCCTCCCTTATGGGAATATTCTGGGGATAATCTAGGTTCCCGAGGGCATAAGCGTCCTTACATTGAGATGATAGGCAATCGGGCGCCTATAAATACCCCCATACAATGCCCTTGAGAGGCTAGATGAACAGAGCAATTGTGACCCACGATAAACCTTGTTTGCACTCTTTCCACTCCCCCGTTGGATCAACTTGCTCAGGAGCGCAAGTTCCAACCGACAGATGGAACATTATGATTTATTTTAATGTTGCCATTTTTGAGTAATTCATCAAATATTTTGTCACATTTGCCAACATTAAACGTAAACTTAACCTGCTCTTGCCGTTTCTTTTGAACCGGCTGTAAGGAGGAACAAGTCGAAGATTTGGCCTGTTTTGGCAAAACCATTTCAACCACGTATACTTCTGTTGATTCGTCATCCGAGCTACTTTGGTCACACTCTACTATATGCACGTTGTGACGAATTGTTTTAGCAGCTTCTTTGCTTCGGCTTTCACAAGCCAAAGCTCTTTGATATAATTGTGCTAACGTAAAAAACTGGATACCTTCTAATCTTTCTTTTAAATAATATCGCAGTCCATTGAAGGCTAATCCTACTAGTTGTTTTTCTACTAAATGAATTTGAAATCATTTCTTGTATCCCGAAACCTCCGAATGTATTCATTAACCAATTCGTCTTTCCCCTATCGTAGGGCCACTAGGTCTACCAAATCTAATTCATAATCACCGGAAAAGAAGTGATCGTGGAATTTTTGTTCTAACCCCCCCATGACAAAATAGAATTAGGAGGTAATGTGGCGTACCATGCAAATGCGGTTCCTGTTAACGATAATGAAAATAAATGCACGTGGAACACCTCTGTGTCGGCCAATTCTCCTAATTGTGCTAGAAACTGGCCTATGTGTTCACGTGTGCTTTTTTCCTTGGTCAACTAAAAATTTTGCGAATTCGGGTATCCTGGTTCCTTATGGGTATGGGTGGTGGTCAAATCGGCTGTCGTAAGGCCTCCGATATGACTACCCCTAGAGACCATGCTTACTATGAGCTTATCTTGGAACGCCCCGGCTATTTCTCCCCTTACTATGTCAATAGCAGCCGGCGAGAGACCACCGACTCTTTGTCCCATCATAGGTGAGGTTGTTTGAACATTAGTTTGCTGTCTTCCCCCCCATTGGTTTGAGTTTTGTGGTGCATTACTATTTGCCCTATATGGTTCATAGGATTGACCATTCCTTTCCGGCCTTCTAAGTGGGGTCGGAAAGTACTCACCCACATGGGCTTGGGATTCTGTATTAATGGGCTGATGCATTGTATAGTGCGATGGGAAGTGTTGTTGGGACGGGCGAGGATTTATGTAACAATCCTCCTCAATCAACCCTGTGCTGGACCATCGGTCGGATACGCGGACCATCCGGTCAGATATGCGGACCGTCCGTGATCATATGCGGATGGTCTGTCTGGGTGGTTTAGGGCTTGTGCAACATGTGGCGGCTCGGACGCATATCTCGGTAACTCATTAAAAATAGGACCGGCCGTTGCTGGACCGGATGGTCCGCGCTCGCATGCGGACGGTTCGGCCATGTGCAGATCGGCTAATTTACTGCCGATTTGTGGTTGCTCAGGGTATGTGTCTATCGGCATCCCATAAAGGGGTTGTGACTGGTCGTGACAACCTGTAGCCGATGAATTACGTGTATTTTCTCCCAATTCAAACTCGTGTGAAGGAAAATTTGCAACACTGGATTTATCAAATGCACGTACTAGCCTTTTATAATCTTTTTGTATACCCCCTACGATATGTTGCATTTGTTCTCGTTGTTCATCTATGTAAGCTTTAAGAGATTGGAGCTCATTGGTGTTACTTACATTGGGGGTATCAGTTATGAGTCGGAGCGAAGCCAGATCAGTCGCCCGTTGCCAAACGACCTTGTTGTTCCTGTCCACCTTGAAGTTGGCCAGGAACTTTGCCTTTGCTTCTTGGATCAGCTGCTCTTTGTGCTCCTCGAACTGGAGCTGTTCGTCAGCCGGCAAGGTCTCCCAAGTCGGCTCTATGATATTGCTGGGGAAACATCAGAGCTATCCCTTGAACCGGCCATTGAGGGCCGATTTGATGGGTCTTTATGTGTTTTCCTCAGCGGAGTTGCCAAAAAGTGTGTTGGTGCCTTTTTGGGCGCCAATCACTACGTGAGAACCGCGCGGCGGTGCTCTCTATACAGGCGCGGACGGTCCGCGGCCAGGGGCCAGACGGTCCGCGACCTGGGGCAGGGCTAGGGTTTCCTGGCTGACGGGCCGGACGGTCCGCGCGTGCGCAGGGGCGGCGAAGGTCGCTGGCGGCGCCTGGATCTCGCTCCCGGGAGGGACCCCATCAGGGAGGAGAGATCCTAGATATTGTCTAGGATCGGTAGGCCGACCTAGACTCCTCTAATCGACGTAGAGTCGAAGAGAAGCGGAGAATTTGGGGATTGGAAGGCTGAACTAGAACTAGACTAAAACTACTCGTAAATGTATAAGAAATAAATGCGAGATAAATTGATTATTGATTCGATTGATGATGCTTAATCGACCGTAACCCTCTGTATTTATAGAGGAGAGGCTGGACCCGTTACAAACAGATTTACCGAGCTAATTCTGCGAATCTAGCCAACAACTGTAGCAAGAAACTTGAAACCCTAACTGGTTCTGCGCGCGCGCGGACAGTCCAGACCACCAGCGCGATCCAGACGTACCGCGGACCGTCCGGCTGCTCATTTTGGTGCTCAACGGATGCTATGTATTATTAATATTGTGGTTGCTTCTGTGCCTGTTTCATTGGTAGTATAGATGTTTCACCAACCTTACTGAAAAACTGCACGAAAAGATCCATGTGGGTAGCCAATAACTATATATGCAACAAACGATTCTCTGGCTGATAAAAGAAAAAAAAAACAGAAGAAGCTTACCGGTCATGTTCAGAAATAACTTCATTCTAAGTTCTTTCAACCTCTTGTGAAACAAATCCCTCCATAGTCATACTCATTATATATGGTCGCCCAGAGTCTATACTAGAATAAGGTTTGTATAGATAGAGCCATGATAGATCCAAGGTGCGGTAGGAGCAATTTCAGTGTGATCAATTTGGTTCTTGAACAGCAAGGTAGAGCCAACAACCTCTGAGGGCTGGTTTGGTTACGTCAATCCACAAATAGATTGGAGGGGATTAAATTCTCTCCTAGCTATTTTTAACTTGAAGAGAATTTAATCCCCTGTAATTTTTTTTTGAATTGATGTAATCGAACAATCCCTCAGTGATACATAATCTATACTCTGGATATGATATAACATGTTCGTAGGTTTTGGCATTAATATCAGCCTAGCTAGTCGAGAGAAAGCTTGTACATCTCTTAGAGCTAGTTTAGTAACTCCATTTTTCCAAGTAATTTTTATTAGGATTTCTATTTTTCTAAGGAAAAATAAACTAATTTCCATTGGAAAAATAAGAATTTCTTGGAAAATAGGTTCTCAAACTAGCCCTTGTATAATTTTTAATATATTCATTATTGTATAAAACTTCTTATATAATTTTTAATATATTCATTATTGTATAAAACTTCTGCGGGCCTTAGGCCCTGTTTGGATCCTCTTGGATAACTGTTTGCTAGGCTAACAATAGCCGGGAAATAATTATCTAACAACAATTAGCTAGGATATGTTTGAAGTCTTGACTAATAGATGCCTTTTTTTCCTTTTTATATAATCTATTAGCACCTATTAGCAAGCTCAAATAGCTAATGGACAAATAATTTGCTAGCACTCTATCTAACAATTAGTCAATTTATCAGCTAACTTGTTTGGTGGCCAATGTGCTAAAATTACATGCAATAAGCTCAAAATGTTAGTTTATTACATGCAATAGTACAGCGTATATATATGCCGTCGTCCGAAACTTTGAAAAGTAGTGAAATTGATTCATTTTTTTTCTGTAGTACAATTGAGTTTCTGCATGAACCGTGCTCTTAATAAAATTCAAAATTTATGTAGGAAGTATATTTAGGCCCTCATATGGCCCATTCAATTGCGCCGTGGAGCTAGATAGAGGAAAACTAAATTGTTTGCAGGACCTTCTATATTCTGGACTACTATAAAATAATTCTAATAATACCTAAAGGTAGTAACTACGTGGAAGCATACCTTTTGTTTTATATGCCTGTCATAAAATTTTCATTTTTTTGATAAAGTGGGCGATATATTTTTCACAAAATTGGACCATTGTTCACAAATTTAGATACATCTCATCTCATGTGACTCTAGTCAAGCTTGGTGTTTGCATACCTGTCATCAATTATGAACTCGTATTCAAATTAAAATTTGAAACAACCTTATATTTACCATAGAAATACAAGGTTTCAGATTTTTAAAATGGTTTACTATTTTTATGCCCTATTTGAAATGCGAGATTTTTCTCATTTCTGATGTTTTTCCAAGGTAGATGAACTAATTATTGTGAAATCCGTATATGATTTCTATAAAATTCCTATGTTCCAAAGGGGTCCTAAATGAGTTTATTATGCCTACATATCTGAAGTAACTAGAGAAGGGCACAAATACATTACATAATATGGAACAAAGAAAAAGTGGAAACAAATGTATAATAGATTTATATTATTTGTTGAACATATATAACATATACCAATATTTTCACTATAATTAATGATTAAAACAAAATTTTGTTGAGTCAAGATATATGGTCCAGATGGTGAACTAGAGAAAGGGTAAATAGTTATTGCTAATTGTAAATCGCTATGGTTAATTTAAACAAAAGCAAAATTCAATTAACTGTTCTAGACTAGAATACACCACCCTATGTAAATTACAACTACTTTATGGAAGTTCCTATGGTATGTCTAAGGTGCCAAGCTAATGAAAACTCACCTAAATAATTATAGTTGACAAAATCTTAAAACCATATGCAACAAGTAAACTAAGAAAATCGAGAGCTCCTACACATACTAGAGAGCAGCAAGCATAAAGCAAAACTACACTAGCACTACTCACTAGTTACACTATACAAGCATAACTACGGAGTTATCACTACTTAGCTACACAAGATAATCTAAGCTTTTTAGCTACTAAAGCCAAACAACACAACATATACACTAGCACAATAAGTAAGATACAAGCTAGTGTATAGAAGATTGTAACACCCTGATTTTGGGGTATAAAATTTCTTCTCTAAATGCCTACCAAATTCAGGTGTTATCTCTTGTCTCTCTCTCTCTCTAGACTTTTTCTCTCTTCCTTTTGATTATAGTTAAGTCAATTAGGTGGGGGATTAACTATTTATTTTATCAAAACCTATGTGAGTCATGAAATGTTGTATCATACTGAGTCTAAATTATTCTTTTGTTTGATGCACATGTTTGAAATTGAATTTGGTTTGAATTTGATTTGAAATCCATAGAGAAAATAAAAAGAAAAAGCCTTTAGAAATTCGAAGAAAAAGAAAAATGGAATTCTGCCAGTCAGGCCGCGCTAGCTCGCCCGCGTCGCCTTACAGGTGGGTCCCACCTGTCAGCGACGACCCGCGTCCGCGCACGCGCTCTCTCTCCCTCGCTCCCTTTCTCTGCCCGGTGGGGCCAACCTGTCGACACCGTTTACCTCCCGTGCGCGCGCCCTCGCTCTCTGTGCGCTACGGGCCCACCTCGATCGTCAACGCCGCGAACCGTTCGCCCGCGCGCTCGTTCTCTTTCGCTGCATGGTGGGCTAGCCCTGTCAGCTCCGTCTTCCTCGCAACCGCCGCTAACCCACGTTCGCGCGTTCGTCGTGGAGACCGCCCACGTCGCTCGCCCACGCGCCCATCTCCCTTTTGAACCCCGCCCGCACCTGGTCTCTCTCTCTGCCTCATTTCGCACAGTCTCGCCCTCTCTCGCACTCTGCCATCGCCGCTCGCGCTCGCCGGAGATCCATGACCACACTGTCGGCCGTCCAACTCGCCAGAAGTCGCGCCAAGCCACCCCAAGCTCCGTCCCAAGGTGAGGAACTCGTTCTCGTGCTTGGTTTGCCTTATTTCCGCTTGGTCTTAGCCAATTTGGCCTCGCCGGAGTTTGGCTGCGCCAGTTCCCCGCGCCCCGCGGGGTGACTGGCCAATTTAGCCTCGCGTCGTGCCCCTGTGTTGGTCAGTGGAGTTCCCCTTACCCTGCCGAAGCCAGTCCAGGCCTTAGCGCTCCCGAAACCCCCTCCCCGTGGTCGAGATTCCTCGCCGGAGTCACCCGACCCGCCCTCCAGTCCCGTTCTCGCGACCGGAGTCCCGCCAATGAGTTCGCTGGACCTTCCTAGCTAGAGATGACAACGGGTAAAAACCCGCTGGGTATTACTTGCCCAAACCCATACCCGCGAAGAAAAAATACGCCCGCTAAAAAACCCATACCCATGACGGGTATAAAATTTTGCCCAAACCCATACCCATGCGGGTTTAGGGTACCCAACGGGTTTCCCATACCCACTAACATCAACATAAAAAATAATTCATCATATAAATAACAATCAATATATTAATAAGCTAGGATAAAAGGAACAAGTAATAACTAATTTTAGCTTAAATTTGTTACATGAAGTTTATTTCAATTAGAACATATTCAGTTAATAATATTATGAGACATATTTATAAGGAATAATAATTTTTAGGCGGGTTTTAAAAACCCATGGGTTTGCGGGTATGAGTAGTGGAAGAATAAACCCATGCCCACGTACCCGTTGGGTTTCCATTTGAACCCATTAACAAACCCATGGGTAGAGAAATTGACCCAAACCCATACCCTAATAGAGCAAAAACCCACCGGGTTTCGGGTAGCGGGTACCCATTGCCATCTCTATTCCTAGCCCGTTCCAGCCCTCATCGCGTGACCTCAGATCCCCCGACGACTGCGTCTGCCTCGTCTCCGGCGACTTCGCCACCACGGAGAGGGCAACGCCAGTCACCGAGCTGCGAAACTCCACACACCCCATCGCAACCATCCATCCCAGATCCAACGGTTTGGATCTGCAGATATCGGTTCGTGTCTGCGTGCTGTGCCCCTAGGCCCCGTCTGTCAGTGTCTGCGCCCCTAGCGTTGGGTCCAGCTAGTTAGCCTGTTCCCTCTCCCTAGTTACTGACATCTCTGGCCTGCTTGTCAGTGCTCACCCGCACGCCCGTGCGCGCTCACGCTCGGATCTAATCGTGGCTGTTCGTTCGCGATCGTGTGGTCGAGATTAGCCGATACCCCTTCATGCGGTAGATTTGCTAAAAAGACCATCGACTTCCTAAGAATCAACCCGCCGCCCCTCAGTTTCGCGTGCAGGCCCCTGTATTTTGCAGAAAGACCCCTGATCTTTTAAATTATCACAGAATTGGACCTAGATTTGTATTTTGAACTCCAAAACTTGTTTATTTTATATCTTTTGCATATGAACTCTAAATTGAGTGATTCAAATTGCAAAATGTTCATAAGATTATTCTCTACCTGTTTAAATTATAACCTTTTACTGTCTGCACGTGCTAAATTTATGCCTAGACTATTGGTTAGTGTAAGTGATGGCTTAATCATTAATAAGAAAATAAAAGGAAACCATGATGGTAACTAGATGTTTAACTTTGTGAGTTTAATATCATATGATTCTATCCCTGGTATAATTTTAGTAATTCGTTAAAATAAATGAAGTTAAGTTATGTAGTCCCATGAGATAGGCCATACTTAGAGAACCACAAAACCCCAGGTGTAATTGCCCACCTTAGAATCTAGATTTCACTCTTGTGTTTATACTTTTATTTTGGAATTTATGTTCACATGATTGTATATGTTTGGTGTATTGTTTCTTTGTAATTATCCAAATGTTTTGAATGCATGATCGTTTTTCGTAGACAACGAGCAGCCCGTGGTTCCTGAGTGTGTTGCCGAAGATCTTCCTGAGCAACAACCTAGTGAAGGAAAGTGTCCTCTGACCCATTATGTCCTATCTACTTTATTGAAACCTAAGGATTGACTAGTCTGTATTTACCTCGTCCTTGATTACCTTTTGGGTTATTATGGTTAGCTTCATATTATTGTTTTACTTTAATCAACGATCATGATGCAAATATCTATGATACAATGGTGTTATTATGATTATGATGATGTTCTTATGGCACTTTAGGGGACTCAAGCCATTTTCCTGAGTACCTCTCCTTAAGGACCTGTTTGTTGAGTGACCACCTGGGATAACAGTGCAACCATGAGGGTGGAATGGGACACCCTTAGCTGAATAATTAGATAAACCTCAGGGTGTAGTTGGCTTTGCCGGAGGACCGTCAATGGGGGCTGGGGCATAGTGCTCGCTCTGCTAAGTGTGGGTGCCGAGGTTCATTCGATTTGGTTTTGTTAGTAACCCATCTTAGGGAGGAGTACTGTGTTTGTACGACTGGAGAAACCTAACGAGCAGCTATGCACCAGGGGAGTCTTTGTAAAGGCTACGTATTGTATCCCTGACCATTCACATCAGTAGTGAAGATTGGGTCTGTACAACCCAGGATGGAGAGGGATCACGACTCATGGGTAAAGTGTGCGACCTCTACAGAGTGTTAGAAACTAGTATATCAGCCGTGCTCACGGTTAAGAGCAGCGTTGGGATCCTATTTGATTAGAAGAACTCCGGATAGTTTTATGATGATGGTTAAGGGTGATGATAATAATTCTTGATTCTGGTATTTCCTCTTGGAGGGAGTACATTTGGGTAATAACCGGGTTTATTACTAAAACTTGGCTTACTACTAGTAATAATTACTTGACCAACTAAAAGCAACTGCTTTAACCTTAACTCCACATACATCTAGTCCACTTTAGCCAAACGGGATATTTGCTGAGTACGTTGATGTGTACTCACCCTTGCTTCAAAAACCACCCCACCCTAGGTTGTTTCCATTGCAATCACTGCTCAGGAGGAGATGCAGGCAACATGGAGGACTTTCAGGAGTTCCAGGACTACGATGAGTTCTAGATGTGTTAGTGGCAAACCCCTAGTTAGCTGCCTATGAAGGCCTTATTTACTACTTTTTGTTTTCCGCACTTTGATCATGTTTATGACTATGTTATGTTAATGAATCTATGGATGTCTTGGACATCTTAATGTAATAAAGTACCTATTTCCGCTATTATTTCGAGCAATGTGTGATGGTGTCAATCTATGTAATCGCTGTGTACGTGAGTTTCTAATCCTGACACGTACATGGTTTGCATTTGGTTTGCCTTCCAAAACCGGTTGTGACAAAGATGCAAACCGACGAGATAAAAATGTTGGCATGATGATTTATCCTGAGGTTTGGTAATTTGTCATCTAGTTAATCTTTGTTGGGGCAAGGCTCAAGGTTGATGTTGATCCTGTTGCTAGTGGTGAGCACAATGAGCTCACTCTATCATTGGGAATGCTGTCAACTTGGGCTCTAGCACTTGATCTAGCTAGATCACTTGGTACTCTTCACATATATCACTTGTATTTTTTAAAGAAATACTGTAAGGGAAGCCTCTATAGATAAATTTTATTAAGAGATGTTTAAACAATCAGTTAGACCAACAAAGAAAGAGAGAGAGGGCTAGGAAGGGGTGTGTGGGTACTACTAGCCAAAACTATTTCATCTACAACTGAATAAGGAAGATAAACTTTTTATTCTTGAACATTGCATAAATGCAATTATGTTCCTTGTTTTCCTCAAATCCCTAGTCATATCAAACTTAAGGTACCACTAGTAGAATAGGAAAAGCACGATGTTCCAATAAGTTGTTTAGGTGGAGATCTCAATGTTGATGATCCGAAGTTTCCTGTTGATGCAAGAAAGTCTCGCAATCTCTACACCATTGCTTCATTGGTTACTAACTCATGCAAACAAAAGTTAGCCTCACCAAGAAGGATATTCATTGCAAATGCAAATGAGAAATACAAGCAAGAACAGAGAATAGCACAGTCCTCACATAAATGTATCTTGAGTTGGGGTTCTACCAAACGATGAACACCGAAACCGTATGAGTATGATTAATCTAAGCAAAACCCAAGTATAACTTGTGGTGACCGATGAGTATATATATAGTTTTAGAGCGCAGCTAACCCTTAAACATTTCCTTAATTGACTCCACTCGGTTCAAGGAAAATTATGCCCATATGGTAATAAATTAGATTATGTTCCCGCTAACTCTAGTCAAATTTGGAAGTGAATCTAGAGGAATTTGAAAATCTCACCATTATCTTTCCATCCATATAAAGAACATCCAAATTTGAGTTCGTATGCATACCAGGCGGCGTCCATTTTACTACAGACTGGTCCTGAATTCCAATAATAACTCGAACTCGATAAGCAATTGAGATACCAACTTGCCTTGAACTTAATTGATATCATCCAAAGGTGGTGGCTAGGTAGGAGGACATCCAATAACTTGCTTTTCATGCTCTCCATGTTTTTTGGCATGCTCCAACTTGATCCTAGATCCTAAAGGTGTATGACTAACCCACGATGTTGTAACACTCGACACAAAGAGTAGCAGATTGTAGGGACGGATTGAAGACCTTGCCGACTATTAGAAATATGCCCTAGAGACAATCATAGAGATGAGTATATTTCTTTGTATCCATTATATATATTGCTTAATTGAATATCTAGTATTGATTAGCAATTATGCGAATTGTTTGTGAGATTCTTTACTTGTATGGTTATTCTAAATGGTGTCCCCGGTCACAGTCGATGAATAGCACATGTATTAGTTGATGACTACATTTCACAAGTTATTGACATGGATATGTCAAAACTAATAATGTGGGCGCATGTATGACATGAGGCTGGACCAACCCAACGTGAGATATTGTAATATAGTTATCTTTTTTGCAACATGTACGCTGTGTCCTGAGACATGAGATTGTCGCATGTTCTCAAGATGTGATTTGACCTACTTAGGGACTATCAAACACAACTAAGTAACTTGGTAGTTATAAAGGTAGTTTTAGGTTTGTCAGGAAGCATGTGGTGAGTCATGGTCAGTCAAGATGGAATTTGTCCCTCTCTTCTTGAGAGAGGTATCTCTGGGACTCTCGGGTGATTGGATCAAGAACTACATGGCCATGCTAGTGTTAAGTGTTAACCTTTGAAAGCATTCCAATTCACAGTATCAAGAAAGAGAGGTCAGCTTAGAGAAAGACCAAATATCGTGAGACAAAGGGAACAACATGTATGTAATGTTTTAATGGTTCATCTGATATGATCTTTACATATGGAGTTGACATGTGTTGCTATAGGCAGCTGTCAATTATTGGGCCAAGTAAGAGTACTCGGGCCATGTCTATATGTACTTGGACCTATAGGGTCACACACTTAAGGGGAAGGAAGCCTAACTCAGCTAGGATCCGAATTAGACTGGGTTTAGGGTTACTAATGGGCCTCAGATTCAGAAGCCCACCCGAACACATATATAAGGGGCAGGGGCATGATTAGGGTTAACATAATTTGCCACCAGCAAAATAGCAATTGCGCCCCTCTGCCCTCGCCAAGCCACAGTCGGGAACCTAATAGTTCGATAAACGACAGTTCCTCCCTGTACGTGTGGATACCTTAGAGGTGCTACATCTAGAGCACTAGGATGAACCGCGAACCGCACGAGGATGCGGAGGACACCGACGACTGCACGACGCTGCTCGACGTGTTTGTCTACATCGAGACTACTTTCGCTGCCCTATGTGTCTAGTGGTAATTCCATGACCTATAATAACAGTAGTTCTTGGTTTATGGGGTTGAAAATTTTGTTTTGCGCTAGTGTAGCCTCCCCATAGTACCTCACCGACCTGATATTGCATTAATAATAGATCTATTTGAGATCTTAGCAAATAAGATGTATATCAAGTGATCATGGACCTCAAACTCACTCCAGATGAAGGAGTTATGGTCTATCCAATGATGCACTATCGAGTTGTCGATGAACTTGTAATCAATAGTTATATCAGTAGATTGATCATTATCACCTTTCTGGTTTTGAGTCACCCTTGACTCGAAGTTGTTGGTGCTTGTGGAAGTTGTTGTTGTAGGTATTGATATCGCCCAATATTTCTCCCCTTCTTGAAATTGAGCCTATTGGTGCAAAATATACAAAGAATAACAAGTAGCACTTGATGTGATAAGATTAGTTTTAATACATCCCTGTAACTAATCACATTGTTTCATGATAGAAGGATATTTCATATTCAAATAAATATATACTTCATGTACCATGTATTCTCCATTGAAATTATTTTACCTCATAATATGATATGTATGGTTAGCTAACCAAGGCAAATCAGTAGTAAAAGAAAGTTTCTCCTCTAAATTCTTCATATTATATAGAACATCAAATTCAATATAACCCAAAGTATTTAAAGAAGTTAACAAGTTTAGCTCATGTTGTACACTAGTTATGGGATTGAATGTTTTAACTTCAGTACAAATAATAGGATCAGAAGAACAATAGCATGTTTGTTCTCAAGATGTGGCATATATTGCTCTACAGTATCATGAACAATGAATAAATTTTAAGATAATAAGATAATCACAAAACTCCTCTTTATCACAAGGAATAATAAGATAATCATCATGCAACTAAGGTAAATAAAAAATATGTTCCAATATAGATTGCTCTACAATAGCATGAACAATGAACAAATTTTTTGCACCAAAATTTTTCCAAGTGGGTTAGTGAAAATTATAGACGCAAATTCCTCACCCATGCTTAGGTAATTAGATTTATTATTCCTTGTTTTAGATATACCTATCATTCTTTTATCCAATTTTACCTTTCATACCAAGTATTGCGTTCAAATAATATTTGCTTTGACATAGTATTTTCCAATTGATAGTTATATTTTTAATTGGTATTTAATGTTATATACTTTCAATTAATAAGCATGCATATACTAGGATAGTTATAAGGTATGTTTGCTCAGTTTATTTCGTACCCTTGGAGCAAACCTACATGGTTTAAACTAATTAAAAAGCATGGTACATAGCTTGTTTAGATTCATAATTGAATGGTATCAATATATTTTGAATAGTATGATAAAATGCTTTCAATTTGTACCACTTTTACATATATATGCCAAAGTTCAAATTATGCATAGCATGCCCCTAAATAACACATAAGGTAATGCTCTTTTGACATTAGCTGTTAAGTGATATCTTAACCTTAAAAGTCTAAGTGCATGTATTCTACAAGTATTCAAAAATTATATGCACACTTTTAGGGGGAGGTTATTCCGTAGTTTGATATCTTTGAGACTAACACTATTCCTTAGCAACGCGCTTCCACTGCAAATTGATATTATCTTGTGATTGGTATCAAAATCATTTAGCATCATTTACTGGCTTTCTCTATTTATATGGATTAAAATTATATGTTAGCCTTTATTTACCCCACTTAACGTTATGCATAAATTTGACATTTCTTTTGGTGTCTATAGAATATATTTTGTTATATAAATATGCGTACATATAGGTATTCAAATCCTTAAGACCATCTTCTTCTTTTGAAGACATTTTTCCAAAGGGGGAGAATTGTTTACATAAGGGAAGAATTATTCCAAAAAGTACATATTTTTAACATTGGGGGAGATTACTTCATCAAAAGGGGAGAACTTTCTCTAATGGACAACAAATCTTTTTGGGGGCACAAGTTTTTCACCATTCTATTATTTTAATGTCTCTTTTTTTAGAGTTTGATTCCAAAGGGGGAGAAATTTGAGGACCAAAGCAACCCAAAGTTTATCAAATACTAAAACCACTCTTTTAAAATTTTCAAAAGTTTGCAATTGGTTGTTTTATGGGTTTTGGTACAAGATAGGAAGGATGTGGTTTATGGAGTTAGGCGGAGGCTTAAGTCCATAACACCACAAAATGGGGATAAAATTGCATTGGAAAGAAACATCTTTAATGCATATATTTATAATTAGTATATTTTTATAACATATGAATCCTTCCTATGCACATGCATCCTAGCAAGTAGATTTCATTTACTTTAAGTATTTGATTATTAACTTGTTTTGGTTGTGTTGTCATGAATCACCAAAAAGGGGGAGATTGTCAGGAAAATGGACAACGACCCATTTGATTAAAGGTTTTGGTGTTTGAGGATCAAGATAACCATTTGGACTAATATGTTTTCTAGTGGTTATATTTATAGTTCAAAGGATGCAACATAGATAAAGGAAATGAGGTGATCAAGAAGATCAACACATTAAAGCAAGACATTATAAGACTCAGTGAAGACCCATCAAGAAGATGCAATACTCCAAGAAACATGGTAGAAGAAGCCCAAGCGAAGAAACATAAAGACACAAAAAACAGACGCATAAAGTGCACCAGATATTTCCGGTGGCACACCAGATGTCACACCGGTCATGTGATGTGCCTAGACTAAAGATCGAGTTGAAGAACATAGTGCACCAAACACCAGGTTGTGCATCGGACATGGTGCACTTGACAAGGCATGTATCGAGCACTACAACATGGATGTGGGCAGCTAAAACACACTTGATGTGTTCGGTGTAGCACCAGATCCCACATCAGATATGACACTCAATAAGAGTTACAGAATGCATCTAAGCCAAGTATAATGCACTAGACATGTCCGGTGGCACACCGAATACCCAGATGCTCAACAATCAACAATATCTAGTCCATGTGGAAGGCACCCCTCTGTTCGATGGCACACCAAGCATGCATGTAGAGTGTTGCGTATAAAAGGTTGCTCCCTTCCGATGGCTCTTTTGGGCTTGGGGATATAAATACCACCTTAATCGGTTATTTATCAAGTGTGAGAGTTGAGAAACATAGTGCGTGAGTTGAGATTCCAATCCATTAGCTCTAGACATCCAAGTGCTCAAAGAAGCGATAATTAGCCTAGGTACCTTATGAAGTGCTTAGGCTAGTTACACCGCTTATTTAGCGCTTGCTCTAGGTTATGCCTAATTCATTACAGTGAGGTTAGAAACCCTCAAATCCCTTGATGCTTGCATGTGTAGTTGAAATTGTACCAAGTGACAAGAGAGCCTTGTGAGATCACACCAAAAGTTTTTGTGTGGCCACCACCGTGTATCGAAATAAACGAGGGTCATGGCATTTCAGATCGAATCTCGATAGTGAAGATGATGGGGATCATCCGAGAGTGACGAAAGTGGAGAACCACTTGTGTGTGAAGAAGGCCCGTGGCTATATATGGAGTTACCTGACTTGAATCTTGGCCCTAGTGTGGGCTACCCTTTGCATAGGGCATCCAACAAGGATCGGTAAGAAGCTTGCATGTTTCATGACATCTTGATAAAAATACTGACACATCAATAGGAGTTTGTATTTCTATCTCAATTAAGCTTCCATATTTATATTGCTACCTTTGGTTGTGTGCTTTACCTTTCCTAGCTTAGTTAAAGTCTAGTTGGTAGGACTAGAACCTAGGGTGCAAAATTCCTTTCATGGTAGAGATAACAACACTTAGATAAAACCTTAGCCGCACTAGCTTGCTTGGTTATCCACATAGGTTTTTAAGAGGAAAAAATAGAGGCCTAGATTAGTGCGAAAAATAGTTGTTCGACTTCAACCCCCTCTTCAGTGTCCATGTTCCTTTTAGGCTCATTCAGTTTCTCATTCTAGAGTGCAAAGTCTAGCTCACTTAGAGCTAGCACCATATCAATATTTTCTCACCAAATGGGGTAATTACCACCATTCAATGGTTCTATTTGCCCTAACTAACCTAGAATCATTGTGGTATTTGCACCTTCGTGTGTGTATGTCAATATATATATATATATATATATATATATATATATATATATATATATATATATATATATACACCTAGGTACCCAAAACCAAGTCATGCTTATGCAAGAAGTGCCACGACTGAGCTAACTATGTTGCCACCGTCCAGCAGCATGCAACTTCCACGCTCTTACAAATGCATCCAACATCTAGTTCTTTCTGCAATATATAGGCACCACCATGATGTGTGGTAGGTGGATCAAGTAAATTTTGGAACAACATGATTATTATTATGGCTATAAAAGGAGACAAAGTGGGGGGAAAAAGGCATGCTGAGCAACAAAGTTTTACGAACATGTGAAGAGGAGATAAAATTGGGCATCACAATTGCGTGTGCAAATGTTTATGGTTCGATCCATATAGGATTGGTAGGCATTAGGAACTCAGATATGTCTGGGCTTCTACATCACAGGGAATGGGTGGAATCAATTCGTGGGTCACGCCAGAAAAGAGTTGTGGACATAATTTATATATGTTTGTGAGCTAAAAATAAGTGTTGGCTACCATTGAAGTATAGATTGGTCATACACTAGATAGGGCTAGATCACTCGGGTCGCCACAAGTTGAAGAATGCAAAGAGTGTCCACATGATTTCATGGTGATGAACAGTGATTTTATGAGCAAACTAGCAAAGGATAATCAGTTGCATATATGTGATGAAGACCGATCAGTTTCCGAGCAAAGTAGCAAATGAGTCATCGAAGCTGTCATCTAGGACAAACTCGTTGTTATCGTAGATTAGACAACAAGGCTAGGACATCATCCTTAGTCGTCAGATCAAGCGATGAACAACAACATGGAATTGGAAGATTAAGATAAAAGGAATAGTAGATATATAATGGTTTGGTTTGATATTGGATTACTCAATTGATTGTGGTCCTCTAATATATAAAGAGTGGATAGTATTATCCTAGTAGAAAACTTTTTCAAAATGTATTTTTCATGTTTTCCATGAGTTTGAGTTCATATCGGAATCTAAAAGGCCATATCTGAATATGGTCTTTTTAAGGTTTGTCAGAATGTCCGATATGTCATAACTTTTGACATTTGTTGGAAATCTGACATAGGGATGACCTCAGGCACCCAAGCAAGTTATTTAGGTTTCTCAGAAGTTCCGACATCTCTATCCTATATCGAAACTTCTAACATATGTTGGAACTTCCAACTTTGGGGCATCTTCACAAGTGCCTAACTTCTTTATCTAGACTCTAAATTGAACATTTCATATATGATTTAACCATCTCAAGGAGAGGGATGGATTGGTAAGCTCCATTTAACATTTTAATAACTTTATAAAACCGAAAATTACGGTACACAATGGGAGCTACAGTCATTTTCGGTGGCTAGAAACCGCCGAAAATAAGGCCTTTGCCGCCAAAAATAAGCCATTTTCGGTGGCTTTAGGCTTATTTTTGGCGGTTCCTAGCCACCAGAAAAAATCAGCCGAAAATAAGCCTTTATTTTCGGCGGCCAACAGAACAACCGCCAAAAATAATGATTGAATTTCGGCGGCTGCCACGTGGCCGCCGAAAATAGCTATTTTCGGCGGCCAGGGACCAGTCGCCGAAAATAAAAGGCCTGCCGAAAATAGTTACTGTTTATTTTCGGCGGCCTGCGGAGGCCGCTGAAAATTAATAATTTCAGAGAAAAAATTTGAAAAAATGCAAAAAATAATAGAAAATTCATCAACAATATAATCACAATAAAATGACAAAAACATTAAATCCACAATTGCACAATTCACAAATAGTCCACAATATAAAGTTGGAGCCCATTACAACATCCGAGTTCACAAATAGTCTATACTACATAAAGTTCACAAATAGTCCATTACAACGCACAATTCGGCACAAAACTAAACCATCACATATCGGGGTCGTTGGAGTTGTGACCACTACCTCCAGAAGCAAAAAACTCGTTGACGAAGTCGTGTAACGGGTTTGGCTTCTAAAGAAAAAAAGAAGACATTAATAGCGGCAGTGTTTACATGCATGACCACTATTCAAACAAATTGTTTGTCAATCTAACCTCTCCTGGAGTAGCTCCCTCCCCTGCATAAGCTCCACCTGGTGCTGGTATCATCGGTGGTGGCGTGTTGTGGCACATGACCCCGGTCCCTACAAAATCAAGTTTAGTCAAGATTTGAAATTAGGTTGATACAAACGACAAGTCTTAACTAAATTGAAGCACCTGAGGTGGAGGTGGAGGTGGAGGTGGCGGAGCATGTAATCCCCACTGAGGCATCGGCGGCTGAAATTGAGGGAAGACAAATGGTTGCTGCTGTGCCTTCTGTGGAAACCAAGACTGTTGCAAATATAATATATTAGTTATAGGACCAATATCGACCGTGTTGAGAATAAATAAGACACTCACGTTCATTGCTTGTTGCGCCTGTGCGTTGTAAGTAGCCATGTACTCTGATTGCTGTTGAAGGAATGCCATTTGTTGTTGCCGCAGCTCTTCACGAAACTTTTCTTGCTGCTCCCTCATAGCGTCCTCCATGTTAGATATAGAGCGCCGACTACGGCTGCTACTACCACAACCCGCCTGCGACGAAGAGCCGCCACGAGAACGCAACTCTGTCGAATTGATAACACCGGTAAACATAGAATATCTTGAAAAACAAGAAAATTAGCTATCCAGTCATAGTTCCAATATTATTGAAAAATTTCACAAGTTAATACCGTCCATGCGCCTTTCCTCGAATAGAATGCATAACTTCAACGTCGATGGTAGGCGCTCCTCGCCAATCGTAGTCTTCTCTATACTTCCTAACCATCTCCTGCCCATATGTCTCCTGCAATACAATATGAAGGTTCAGCACACATGTAATTTATAGCTATATGGCAAGAAAACATTATACTAACAACAACTAACCATACGCTTAATGGCCGCTTGACTACACAACTCATCGGAGATTTCACTGTTTTTCGCTCTATGCCCTCTCCTATAAACATCGATTGGGCTCGGGACAACTCCAGGTTGAGCCTCCTGCAAATATATGAGTTTAAACCGGTTTCATTTGAGTAAAACAGAATACTACATACTCATCATTCTCTTCGTCAACCGAATGTGTCCATCAGCCCCATAAGTATGGTTGACTACGACCTCATCATCGCCCTCGTCCTGCTGATGGCGCTGCCTATGTCGATTCCTGTTAGACTTCTCAATCACTCGGATGAAGCCCATATCTCACACAAAGCCTTGTAAGCCTGCGGCCGGTGTTCCATCTATGGAAGAGTTACCTGCATCTAAAGCGTTAGCTCAAAATTACATTCACATCTGACTACCTTCATGTACTGGTCTACAGTCAAGTAGACATTCGAATATTGTCGAAAGTTGTTGATAGAATGCCCTCCGCGCTTCATGTATGCGTTCACAACCTATAGACGAGCATTAGAAAATGCATCCCTGCACACCTTCTTCGCATTTTTCTCTAATACTCGGTCAGCATGCTCTTGAGCCTCAGGTTCCACACGATAGTGTCTCTGTCCAATATCGAAAATAAATTTAGTTTGAAAACAGCTAATAAATGTTAGTTTAAAACATTACTCTTACCCAAAAGTCGTGCTTGACGGCGCCTTGAGCTATTCCATATGTAGCATGTGGAGCTAGTGCGAAGTGCGACCAGCTAGTGCAAGGAACCACCACACCTTCCGGGTCGGTGACAATTCCTGGATTATGTAGACGACAGAGGTTACCTAAGACTTGATTAACCTGTCTATGGTGACCTCGGCCGTCAAAAGACATGTCATCTCATTGGTTGCATGACAAAAAAACAAGGAAGTCATGTCATATATATAGTGTACAATAAAAAATAAGTAAGAACAAAGTGGTCAAACATGAGTACCTATCACCAACCGGGATAATTAGTACTGAAAGGGAAATGTGCCCTTGGGCCATTTCTAGTACAGTTTTGGTGATTAAGTGCCCAACACATATTGAGTGAGTAATTATGTGCCAAATGATGGATGAAGTGCAAATCAACAAGAAGGTATGATTCTAGACTCAATACATTGGTTTTTGTGTACTAATATATTTGTCTAAGTGCTAGAATCAGAGAAAAGAGAAAAAGGAAAGGACTTGGCTGGAGCAGCCAAGACTCAGCGCAGTCTGGCACACCGGACTGTCCGGTGGTGCACCGGACAGTGTCCGGTGATGCACTGGACAGTGTCCGGTGTGCCAGGCTGGCTTCAGGCGAACTGGCCACTCTCGGGAATTCGTCGGTGGCGTACGACTATAATTCACCGGACTGTCCGGTGGTGCACCGGACTATCCGGTGAGCCAACGGCCGCCAGCGCAACGGTCGGTCGCCAAATCCAAGGGTGACGCGTGGCCCGCTCCAACGGTCGGCAGGAGGCACCGGACTGTCCGGTGTGCACCAGACAGCGTCCGGTGCGCCAACGGCTACAATTCTGCAACGGTCGGCTATGCCATTTTAGGAAGGCGATCTGCACCGGACAATGAACAGTGCCTGTCCGGTGGTGCACCGGACTGTCCGGTGCGCCACCCGACAGAAGGCAAGAATTGCCTTCCCAGGTTGCCTCCAATGGCTCCTAGCTGCTTTGGGGCTATAAAAGGGACCCCTAGGCGCATGGAGGAGTTACCCAAGCATTCTTTGATCATCTCTAAGCACCAAGACTCCATTCTCGCGCATTTGATTCTTTGTGATAGTGACTTGAGCTCTATTTGAGTAGAGAACTCCTCGCATTGTGTTGTGAGCTTAAGTTGTGGCTTTTGTGCGTGTTTGTACTCGTGCTTTGAGTCTTGTGTGTGTTGCTCTCCCCTCCCTTACTTCCGTGCTTCTTTGTGATCATCAATTGTAAGGGCGAGAGGCACCAAGTTGTGGAGATTCCTCGCGAACGGGAGATAGTAAAAGAAAGAAAACACCGTGGTATTCAAGTTGATCATTGGATCACTTGAAAGGGGTTGAGTGCGACCCTCGTCCATTGGGACGCCACAACGTGGAGTAGGCAAGTGTTATACTTGGCCGAACCACGGGATAACTCACCGTGTCTCTTGTGCTTGTTTTCTTCGTGACCATTGTGTTTCACAAGAGCTTGGTCCTTAGCCACTTGATTCTATTAAGCTAACACTTAACCAAGTTTTGCGGCTACAAGTATTTGATTTTTACAGGATCACCTATTCACCCCCCTCTAGGTGCTCTCAATTGGTATCAGAGCCGTTCTCTTCACGCAAGGGACTAATCGCTCGAAGAGATGGATCCTAAGGGAAAGGGGATGGTGGTCAACGACAAGACAAAGGAGTCCATCGTCAATGAGCCAAGAGATGATAAGCCCTCGGACTCTGGCTCGAGTCATAAGAAAAAAGACGGGAAGAAGAAGAGGCGCATTAAGAAGATTGTCTACTACAACAACGACAAGTCTTCTTCCCCAAGAGACGACGAATACGACGAGAAAAAGAAACCGGTCAATTCGAAATTTTCTTTTGATTATTCTCGTATTCCGTTTAATTCCAATGCTCATTTACTTTCAATTCCACTTGGGAAACCTCTGCACTTCGATGGAGAAGACTACTCATTTTGGAGTCACAGAATGCGTAGTCACCTATTCTCTCTCCATCCAAGTATTTGGGAGATTGTTGAAAACGGAATGCTTTTTGATAGTACTGACAACCCCGTTTTCATTAATGAGCAAATCCATAAAAATGCACAAGCTACCACTGTTTTGAAAGCATCCTTGTGCAGGGACGAGTACAACAAGGTGAGCGGCTTGGATAATGCCAAGCAAATTTGGGACACCCTCAAGATTTCTCATGAGGGGAACGACGCCACCATGATCACCAAGATGGAGTTGGTGGAAGGCGAACTGGGAAGGTTCGCAATGATCAGGGGAGAGGAGCCAACACAAACGTACAACAGGCTCAAGACCCTGGTCAACAAGATCAGGAGCTATGAAAGCACGAGATGGACGGACCACGTCGTCGTCCGACTTATGCTCAGGTCCTTCACTGTTCTTGATCCTCATCTTGTGAACTCAATTCGTGAAAATCCTAGGTACACAAAGATGACGCCCGAGGAAATACTCGAAAAGTTTGTAAGCGAGCGTATGATGATCAAGGAAGCAAGATATGTTGATGAGGCATTGAATGGCCCAATGCCCATCTACGAGCCTCAAACCGTTACTCTCAAAGCAACAAGCAGCAGGAAGGCGCTACATAGCAAGGTGGCGCAAGTTGAGGCGGCCGGGCTAAATGAGGATGAAATGGCCCTCACTATCAAGCACTTCAAGACGGCGCTAAAAGGACGCAAGGAGTATCCCAACAAGAGCAAGACAAAGGGAAAGCACTCCTGCTTCAAGTGTGGTAAGACTGTTCACTTTATTGCTAACTGTCCCGATAATGATAGTGACCAAGGACAAGAAAAGAGCGGGAAGAGGGAGAAAAAGAAGTCCTACAAGAAGGCGAAGGGCGAGGCACACCTTGGCGAAGAGTGGGATTCAGATTGCTCTTCGTCCGACTCCGACGACGAAGGACTCGCCGCCTCTGCCTTCAACAAGTCATCTCTCTTCCCCAATGAGTGCCATACTTGCCTAATGGCAAAGGAGAAAAAAGGTAAGCGTTCGAGAAACTCCTAAATATACTACTTCTAGCAATGAAGATTCTAGTGATGATGAAGTAGACTATTCTAGCTTATTTAAAGGTTTAGATAGATCCAAGGTAGAAAAAAATCAATGAATTGATTGATGCATTAAATGAAAAGAATAGACTCTTAGAAAAGCAAGAGGATTTATTGTATGAAGAACATGATAAGTTTATTAGTGTACAAAAATCTCTTGCTTTAGAAACTAAGAGGAATGAGATTTTATCTTCTGAAATTTCTACTTGCCATGAGTCTATTTCTAGTTTGAAGAGTGTTAATGATGAGTTAAATGCTACGTTAGAAGTAGCTAATAAATCTAGTTCAAGTGTGGAACATGTCGTAATTTGTAATAGGTGCAAGGATTTTGATGTTAATGCTTGTAATGAACATCTTGCATCCATTACTAAACTAAATGATGAAGTTGCAAGTCTTAATGCTCAACTTAAGACTTGCAAGGTAGATTTTGACAAACTAAAATTTGCAAGGGATGCCTACACTGTTGGTAGACACCCCTCTATTAAGGATGGGCTTGGCTTTCGAAGGGAAGCCAAGAACTTAACAAGTCAAAGGGCTTCCATTTCCGCCAAGGAAAAAGGGAAGGCCCCTATGGCAAATAGTGCTCAACGGAATCATGCTTTCATCTATAGTAATAGAAAATTTTCTAGAAATGCTCATAGGAGTTATGCTTATGATTCACATGCTATGATAGCTTCAAGTCCTTCTTTTGTGCATGGTAGAAATATGCCTAGGAAAAATGTTGTTCATATGCCTAGGAAAGTATGTAATGAACCTTCTACAATTTACCATGCTTGCAATACTTCTTTTGCAATTAGTTGTAAGAATAAGAAAGTGATGGCTAGGAAGTTGGGGGCCAAATGCAAGGGAGACAAGACTTGCATTTGGGTCCCAAAGACTATTATAACTAACCTTGTAGGACCCAACAAGAGTTGGGTACCTAAAACCCAAGCCTAATTTGCCTTGCAGGTTTATGCATCCAGAGGCTCAAGCTGGATTATCGACAGCGGATGCACAAACCACATGACGGGGGAGAAGAAGATGTTCATCTCCTACGTCAAGAACAAGGATTCCCAAGATACTATCATATTTGGAGATGGGAATCAAGGCAAGGTCAAAGGCTTAGGCAAGATAGCCATCACAAATGAGCACTCTATTTCTAATGTATTTCTAGTAGAGTCGCTAGGCTATAATCTGCTGTCTGTTACTCAATTGTGCCACATGGGCTACAATTGTTTATTTACAAATGTTGATGTGTCTGTCTTTAGAAGGAGTGATGGTTCATTAGCATTTAAGGGTGTACTAGATGGCAAACTCTACTTAGTTGATTTTTTGAAAGAGGAAGCCGATCTAGATACATGCTTAATAGCTAAGACTAGCATGGGCTGGCTGTGGCATCGCCGTCTACCACATGTTGGGATGAAGAACCTCCATAAACTTTTAAAGGGAGAACATGTGTTAGTGAGAGCACCTAGAGGGGGGGGGGTGAATAGGTGATCCTGTGAAACTTAAACTTATAGCCACAAAAACTTATTAAGTGTTAGCAATAATCACCAAGTGGCTAGAGAGAAGGTCTTGCACAATACGATAATCACAAAGAATTCAACACAGAGAAGACACAGTGATTTATCCCGTGGTTCGGCCAAGTACAAAACTTGCCTACTCCACGTTGTGGCGTCCCAACGGACGAGAGTTGCACTCAACTCCTCTCAAGTGATCCAATGATCAACTTGAATACCACAGTGTTATGCTTTTCTTTTCTTATCCCGTTCACGAGGAATCTCCACAACTTGGAGCCTCTCGCCCTTACACTTTTGATGTTCACAAAGAATCACAGAGTAAGGAAGGGAAGCAACACACACAAATCCACAGCAAAATGCGCACACACACGGCCAAGAATCGAGCTCAAAAGACTATCTCAAAGTTCTCACTAGAACGGAGCTCGAATCACTGAGAATGACAAACGAATGCGCAAAGACTGAGTGTGGATGATCAAGATTGCTCTAAGGTTGCTTGGTGTCATCCTCCATGCGCCTAGGGGTCCCTTTTATAGCCCCAAGGCAGCTAGGAGCCGTTGAGAACAAATCTGGAAGGCCATCCTTGCCTTCTGTCGTCGGGCGCATCGGACAGTCCGGTGCACACCGGACACAGTCCGGTGCCCGATTTCCTTCCTTAAATGGCGAAGCCGACCGTTGCAGATGCGGGAGCCATTGGCGCACCGGACATGTCCGGTGCACACCAGACAGTCCGGTGCCCCCTTCCGACCGTTGGCTTGGCCACGTGTCCCGCGCAGATCGCGCGGCCGACCGTTGGCCCGGCCGACCGTTGGCTCACCGGACAGTCCGGTGCACACAAGACAGTCCGGTGAATTTTAGCCGTACGTCGTCGGCGAATTCCCGAGAGCGGCCACTTCGCTCGAGGCAGCCTGGCGCACCGGACACTGTCCGGTGCACCACCGGACAGTCCGGTGCCCCAGACCGAAACAGCCTCTTGGCTGTACACAACCAACTCTTCTCTTTTCTTCTTCTTTCTGTTTCTGATACTTAGACAAGTATATTAGTACACAAAACCAATGTACTAAGACTTAGAAACATACCTTTCCTCTTGTTTTGCACTTTGTCCACCCATGGGCATAGATTCACATTTAAGCACTTGTGTTGACACTCAATCACCAAAATACTTAGAAATGGCCCAAGGGCACATTTCCCTTTCAATCTCCCCCTTTTTGGTGATTTATGCCAACACAACATAAAGCAACTAGAACAAGTGCAATATCACTTCAAATAAAACTCAAATTTATTTTGATTCATTTTTGGCATATATGGATCATCCTTTGCCACCACTTGGTTTGTTTTTGCAAATCAAACTCAAAAACCTATCTCTAAGTCAAATCCACTTGTAGAGACATAAAGAGAGGTTTTCCAAAGAAATTTGATTCAAGATTCCAAAAACTCCCCCTTTTTCCCATAATCACCACTTCTCCCCACAAGAAGCCAACTTTTGACATAAGAGACAATAGAAGAGATTCAAGATTCCAAAAACTCCCCCTTTTTCCCATAATCAACACTTCTCCCCACAAGAAGCCAACTTTTGACATAAGAGACAATAGAAGAGTTTTGACAAACAAAAAGCTCTAATCTACTATTTTCTCAAGTGGTAGCTGATCCATCTATTGCTTTGGCCTTTATTTTCTCCCCCTTTGGCATCAAGCACCAAAACGGGATCAATCTTGGCCTTTTAACCCCATTGCCTCACCAAAATCTTCAATTAAGAGCAAATAGGCAATAAGAGTTTAAAGATGAACTTGGAGAAGTTACTCTTTTCATCGGAGTGCAGTGGAAGTCTTTCATGGTCCAAGTCCATCTTTTCCCTTTCAATCCTCCTTCGAGACTAAATCATCAAACTCAAGCACATGGTTAGTCTCAAAGGTCAAGTTGTAACACATCTCCCCCTAAACATGTGCATCACTTTGCAACGGACTTGTGAGGTCCAGGGAGTGTTTGTACAACTTGAGCACCATAATAAGCAACAAAATGCAGAAGGAACATGATCAAAGGCATAAACACAAGTATGCTATAAATCAATCCAAGTTCCGCGAATCTAAAACATTTAGCTCACTACGCAGCCTGCAAAAGGTCTTCTCATCTAGAGGCTTGGTAAAGATATCGGCTAGCTGGTTCTCGGTGCTAACATGAAACACTTCGATATCTCCCTTTTGCTGGTGGTCTCTCAAAAAGTGATGCCGGATGTCTATGTGCTTTGTGCGGCTGTGTTCAACAGGATTTTCCGCCATGCGGATTGCACTCTCATTGTCACATAGGAGTGGGACTTTGCTCAGATTGTAGCCAAAGTCCCGAAGGGTTTGCCTCATCCAAAGTAGTTGCGCACAACACTGCCCTGCGGCAACATACTCGGCCTCAGCGGTGGATAGGGCAACGGAGGTTTGTTTCTTAGAGTTCCACAACACCAGGGACCTTCCTAAGAATTGGCACGTCCCTGATGTACTCTTCCTATCGACCTTACATCCAGCATAGTCGGAATCTGAGTATCCAACCAAGTCAAAGGTAGACCCCTTTGGATACCAGAGCCCGAAGCAAGGCGTAGCAACCAAATATCTAAGAATTCGCTTCACCGCCACTAAGTGACACTCCTTAGGATCAGATTGAAATCTAGCACACATGCATACGCTAAGCATGATATCCGGTCTACTAGCACATAAATAAAGTAAAGACCCTATCATTGACCGGTATGCTTTTTGATCAACGGACTTACCTCCTTTGTTGAGGTCGGTGTGTCCGTCAGTCCCCATCGGAGTCTTTGCGGGCTTGGCGTCCTTCATCCCAAACCGCTTTAGCAGATCTTGCGTGTACTTCGTTTGGGAGATGAAGGTGCCGTCCTTGAGTTGCTTCACTTGGAACCCAAGGAAGTAGTTCAACTCGCCCATCATCGACATCTCGAATTTCTGCGTCATCACCCTGCTAAACTCTTCACAAGACTTTTGGTTAGTAGAACCAAATATTATGTCATCGACATAAATTTGGCACACAAACAAATCACCATCACATGTCTTAGTAAACAGAGTTGGATCGACTTTCCCAACCTTGAAAGCATTAATAATTAGAAAGTCTCTAAGGCATTCATACCACGCTCTTGGGGCTTGCTTAAGTCCATAGAGCGCCTTAGAGAGCTTACACACGTGGTCGGGGTACCGTTCATCCTCGAAGCCAGGGGGTTGCTCCACGTACACCTCCTCCTTGATTGGCCCGTTGAGGAAAGCGCTCTTCACATCCATTTGGAACAACCTGAAAGAATGGTGAGCGGCATATGCTAGCAAGATACGAATTGATTCTAGCCTAGCCACAGGAGCAAATGTCTCCTCAAAGTCCAAACCTGCGACTTGGGCATAACCTTTTGCCACAAGTCGAGCCTTGTTCCTCGTCACCACCCCGTGCTCGTCCTGTTTGTTGCGGAACACCCACTTGGTTCCCACAACATTTTGCTTGGGACGAGGCACCAGTGTCCAAACTTCATTGCGCTTGAAGTTGTTGAGTTCCTCCTGCATGGCTAACACCCAGTCCGGATCTAGCAAGGCCTCTTCTATCCTGAAAGGCTCAATAGAAGAGACAAAGGAGTAATGCTCACAAAAATTAACTAATCGAGATCGAGTAGTTACTCCCTTGCTAATATCACCCAGAATTTGGTCGACGGGATGATCCCTTTGAATCATCGCTCGAACTTGGGTTGGAGGTGCCGGTTGTGCTTCTTCCTCCATCACATGATCATCTTGTGCTCCCCCTTGATCACACTCCTCTTGATGAACCTGTTCATCGTTTTGAGTTGGGGGATGCATCATTGTTGAGGAAGAAGGTTGATCTTGCTCCAATTGTTCCTGTGGTCGCACATCACCAATCGCCATGGTGCGCATAGCGGCCGTTGGAACGTCTTCTTCATCTACATCATCAAGATCAACAACTTGCTCTCTTGGAGAGCCATTAGTCTCATCAAATACAACGTCGCTAGAGACTTCAACCAAACCCGATGATTTGTTGAAGACTCTATACGCCTTTGTATTTGAGTCATAACCTAACAAAAACTCTTCTACAGCTTTGGGAGCAAACTTAGAATTTCTACCCTTCTTTACTAGAATGTAGCACTTGCTCCCAAATACACGAAAGTAAGATACATTGGGTTTGTTACCGGTTAGTAGCTCATACGAAGTCTTCTTGAGGAGACGATGAAGGTAGACCCGGTTGATGGCATGGCAAGCCGTGTTCACGGCTTCCGACCAAAAACGCTCGGGGGTCTTGAATTCTCCAAGCATCGTCCTCGCCATATCGATTAACGTCCTGTTCTTCCTCTCTACCACACCATTTTGCTGTGGTGTGTAGGGAGCGGAGAACTCGTGCTTGATCCCTTCCTCCTCAAGGAACTCCTCCACTTGAAGGTTCTTGAACTCGGACCCGTTGTCGCTCCTTATCTTCTTCACCTTGAGCTCAAACTCATTTTGAGCTCTCCTGAGGAAGCGCTTAAGGGTCCCTTGGGTTTTAGACTTATCCTGCAAAAAGAACACCCAAGTGAAGCGGGAAAAGTCATCAACAATAACTAAACCATACTTACTTCCTCCTATGCTCAGATAGGCGACGGGTCCGAAGAGGTCCATATGTAGCAGCTCTAGGGGTCTTGATGTTGTCATCACATTTTTGGCGTGATGAGAGCCTCCCACCTGTTTCCCTGCTTGACAAGCTGCACAAGGTCTATCTTTTTAGAAATGAACATTGGTTAGACCTATCACGTGTTCTCCCTTTAGAAGTTTGTGGAGGTTCTTCATCCCCACATGTGCTAAGCGGCGATGCCACAGCCAGCCCATGCAAGTCTTAGCCATTAAGCATGCATCTAGACCGGCCTCTTCTTTTGCAAAATCAACTAAGTAAAGCTTGCCGTCTAGAATACCCTTAAAAGCTAGTGAACCATCACATCTTCTAAAGACAGACACATCTATATTTGTAAACAAACAGTTATATCCCATATTGCATAATTGACTAATAGATAGCAAATTGTAACCAAGAGACTCAACTAAAAACACATTAGAGATGGAGTGCTCATTAGAAATTGCAATTTTACCTAACCCTTTTACCTTGCCTTGATTCCCATCACCGAATATAATTGAATCTTGGGAATCCTTATTCTTGACGTAGGAGGTGAACATCTTCTTCTCCCCCGTCATATGGTTTGTGCATCCGCTGTCAATAATCCAGCTTGAACCCCCGGATGCATAAACCTGCAAGGCAAATTTAGGCTTGGGACTTAGGTACCCAACTCTTGTTGGGTCCTACAAGGTTAGTCACAATTGTCTTAGGGACCCAAATGCAAGTTTTATCACCTTTGCATTTTGCCCCTAATTTCCTAGCAATCACCTTTCTATCCTTTCTACAAATTGCAAAGGAAGCATTCAAAGCATGATATATTGTAGAAGGTTCATTAACTTTCCTAGGAACATTAGCAACCTTTCTTCTAGGCATATTATGAACAATATTTCTCCTACCAACATTTCTATCATGCATATAGGAAGAACTAGAAGCAAACATGGCATGAGAATCAAAATCATCATAAGCATTATAACTCCTATAAGCATTTCTAGTTTGTCTCCTATCATGGTACATAAAAGCATGGTTCTTTTTAGCACTACTTGCCATAGGGGCCTTCCCTTTCTCCTTTGCGGAGATGGGAGCCTTATGGCTTGTTAAGTTCTTGGCTTCCCTCTTGAAGCCAAGCCCATCCTTAATTGAGGGGTGTCTACCAATCGTGTAGGCATCCCTAGCAAATTTTAGCTTATCAAAATTACTCTTGCTAGTCTTAAGTTGAGCATTAAGACTAGCCAATTCATCATTAAGTTTGGAAATTGAAACTAGGTGTTCACTACAAGCATCAATGTCAAAATATTTACACCTATTACAAGTTTCAACAATTTCTACACAAGAATTAGATTTACTAGCTACTTCTAGTCTAGCATTTAAATCATCATTAAAACTCTTTAACTTAGCAATAGTTTCATGACAAGAAGATAGTTCACTAGAGAGCATTTCATTTCTCTTAATTTCTAGAGCAAGAGATTTCTGAGCTTCTACAAATTTATCATGTTCTTCATACAACAAATCTTCTTGCTTTTCTAAAAGTATATTCCTATCATTCAAGGCATCAATCAATTCATTAATTTTGTCTACCTTGGTTCTATCTAATCCCTTGAATAAGCATGAGTAATCTATCTCATCATCATCACTAGACTCATCCTCACTTGAAGAAGCATAAGTACTAGTATTATGAGTGCTTACTTTCTTCTCCCTTGCCATGAGGCAAGTGTGTCACTCGTTGGGGAAGAGGGATGACTTGTTGAAGGCAGTGGCGGCGAGTCCTTCATTGTCGGAGTCGGACGAAGAGCAGTCCGAATCCCACTCTTTGCCAAGATGAGCCTCGCCCTTTGCCTTCTTATAGTTCTTCTTTCTCTCCCTCTTGTTCCCTTGATCCTGATCACTATCATTGTCGGGACAGTTAGCAATAAAATGACCAAGCTTACCGCATTTGAAGCATGAGCGCTTCCCCTTGGCTTTGGTGTTGCTTGGCTGTCCCTTGCGACCTTTAAGCACCATCTTGAATCTTTTGATGATGAGAGCCATCTCTTCATCATTAAGTCCGGCCGCCTCAATTTGTGCCACCTTGCTAGGTAGCGCCTCCTTGCTTCGTGTTGCCTTGAGAGCAATGGGTTGAGGCTCATGAATAGGACCATTCAACGCGTCGTCCACATATCTTGCCTCCTTGATCATCATTCGCCCGCTTACGAACTTCCCAAGAACTTCTTCGGGCGACATCTTGGTGTACCTAGGATTTTCACGAATATTGTTCACCAAATGAGGATCAAGAACGGTAAAGGACCTTAGCATTAGGCGGACGACGTCGTGATCCGTCCATCGCGTGCTTCCGTAGCTCCTTATTTTGTTGATAAGAGTCTTGAGCCGGTTGTATGTTTGAGTTGGCTCCTCGCCCCTTATCATCGCGAACCGTCCAAGCTCGCCCTCCACCAACTCCATCTTGGTGAGCAAGGTGACATCATTCCCCTCATGAGAGATCTTGAGGGTGTCCCAGATTTGCTTGGCATTGTCCAAGCCGCTCACCTTATGGTACTCGTCCCTGCACAAAGAGGCTAGCAACACAGTAGTAGCTTGTGCATTTTTATGTATCTGTTCATTAATAAACATGGGACTATCCGTACTATCAAAGTGCATTCCACTTTCTACAATCTCCCATATGCTAGGATGGAGAGAGAACAAGTGACTACGCATTTTGTGACTCCAAAATCCGTAGTCCTCTCCATCAAAATGAGGAGGTTTACCAAGTGGAATAGATAATAAATGAGTATTAGTACTTTGAGGAATACGAGAGTAATCAAAAGAAAAGTTCGAATTGACCGGTTTCTTTGTCTCGTATTCGTTGTGGTCGTCGTCCTTTTGGGAGGAAGTAGACTCATCGCTGTCGTAGTAGACGATCTCCTTGATGCGTCTTGTCTTCTTCTTCTTCCCATCTTTGCGTCTGTGGCCCGAGCCCGAGTCGTTGGACTTGTCATCCCTTGGCTCGTTGACGAAGGACTCCTTCTCCTTGTCGTTGATCACGATTCCCTTCCCTTTAGGATCCATCTCTTCGGGCGGTTAGTCCCTTTGTGAAGAGAACGGCTCTGATACCAATTGAGAGCACCTAGAGGGGGGGGTGAATAGGTGATCCTGTGAAACTTAAACTTATAGCCACAAAAACTTATTAAGTGTTAGCAATAATCACCAAGTGGCTAGAGAGAAGGTCTTGCACAATACGATAATCACAAAGAATTCAACACAGAGAAGACACAGTGATTTATCCCGTGGTTCGGCCAAGTACAAAACTTGCCTACTCCACGTTGTGGCATCCCAACGGACGAGAGTTGCACTCAACTCCTCTCAAGTGATCCAATGATCAACTTGAATACCACAGTGTTATGCTTTTCTTTTCTTATCCCGTTCGCGAGGAATCTCCACAACTTGGAGCCTCTCGCCCTTACACTTTTGATGTTCACAAAGAATCACAGAGTAAGGAAGGGAAGCAACACACACAAATCCACAGCAAAATGCGCACACACACGGCCAAGAATCGAGCTCAAAAGACTATCTCAAAGTTCTCACTAGAACGGAGCTCGAATCACTGAGAATGACAAACGAATGCGCAAAGACTGAGTGTGGATGATCAAGATTGCTCTAAGGTTGCTTGGTGTCATCCTCCATGCGCCTAGGGGTCCCTTTTATAGCCCCAAGGCAGCTAGGAGCCGTTGAGAACAAATCTGGAAGGCCATCCTTGCCTTCTGTCGTCGGGCGCACCGGACAGTCCGGTGCCCGATTTCCTTCCTTAAATGGCGAAGCCGACCGTTGCAGATGCGGGAGCCGTTGGCGCACCGGACATGTCCGGTGCACACCGGAGAGTCCGGTGCCCCCTTCCGACCGTTGGCTTGGCCACGTGTCCCGCGCAGATCGCGCGGCCGACCGTTGGCTCACCGGACAGTCCGGTGCACACCGGACAGTCCGGTGAATTTTAGCCGTACGTCATCGGCGAATTCCCGAGAGCGGCCACTTCGCTCGAGGCAGCCTGGCGCACCGGACACTGTCCGGTGCACCACCAGACAGTCCGGTGCCCCAGACCGAAACAGCCTCTTGGCTGTACACAACCAACTCTTCTCTTTTCTACTTCTTTCTGTTTCTGATACTTAGACAAGTATATTAGTACACAAAACCAATGTACTAAGACTTAGAAACATACCTTTCCTCTTGTTTTGCACTTTGTCCACCCATGGGCATAGATTCACATTTAAGCACTTGTGTTGACACTCAATCACCAAAATACTTAGAAATGGCCCAAGGGCACATTTCCCTTTCAGTTAGGACTGACAAATGTGGTTTTCAAAAAAGATAGACCTTGTGCAGCTTGTCAAGCAGGTAAACAGGTGGGAAGCGCTCATCACAACAAGAATGTGATGACCACATCAAGACCTTTGGAGCTACTTCATATGGACCTCTTCGGACCCATCGCCTACCTCAGCATCGAGGGAAGTAAGTATGGTCTTGTTGTTGTTGATGATTTTTCCCGCTTCACTTGGGTATTCTTTTTGCAGGATAAATCAGAAACCCAAGGGACCCTCAAGCACTTTCTAAGGCGAGCTCAAAACAAATTTGAGCTTAAGGTGAAAAAGATTAGAAGCGACAATGGGTCCGAGTTCAAGAATTTACAAGTGGAGGAGTACCTTGAGGAGGAAGGAATCAAGCACGAGTTCTCCGCTCCCTACACACCACAGCAAAACGGTGTGGTAGAGAGGAAGAACAGGACGCTCATAGACATGGCGAGGATAATGCTTGGAGAATTCAAGACGCCCGAGCAGTTTTGGTCGGAAGCTATGAACACAGCTTGCCACGTCATAAACCGGGTCTACCTTCATCGCCTACTCAAGAAGACGTCATACAAACTTCTAACCGGTAACAAACCCAACGTTTCATATTTTCATGTAATTGGGAGTAAATGTTACATTCTAGTGAAGAAAGGTAGGAATTCCAAATTTTCTCCCAAAGCTGTAGAAGGGTTTTTGCTAGGTTATGATTCAAATACAAAGGCATATAGAGTCTTCAACAAATCATCGGGTTTGGTTGAAGTCTCTAGCGACGTTGTATTTGATGAAACTAATGGCTCTCCAAGAGAGCAAGTTGATCTTGATGATGTAGATAAAGATGATGTTCCAACGGACGCGATTCGCACCATGGCGATTGGAGATATGCGACCACAGGAGCACCAAGTGCAAGATCAACCTTCTTCCTCAACAATGGTGCAACCCCCAACTCAAGATGATGAACAGGTTCCTCAAGATGAGGCGTGTGATCAAGGGGGAGCACAAGAAGACCAAGTTGTGGAGGAAGAAGCACCACGGGCCCCTCTAACTCAAGTTCGAGCGACAATTCAAAGGAATCATCCCATCGACCGGATTTTGGGTGATATAAGCAAGGGAGTAACTACTCGCTCACGTCTAGCTAATTTTTGTGAGCATTACTCGTTTGTCTCTTCTATTGAGCCTTTCAGGGTAGAAGAGGCCTTGCTAGATCCGGACTGGGTGTTGGCCATGCAGGAAGATCTCAACAACTTGAAGCGAAATGAAGTTTGGACACTGGTGCCACGTCCCAAGCAAAACGTTGTGGGAACCAAGTGGGTGTTCCGCAACAAACAGGACGAGCACGGGGTGGTGACAAGGAACAAGGCTCGACTTGTGGCAAAAGGTTATGCCCAAGTCGCAGGTTTGGACTTTGAGGAGACTTTTGCTCCCGTGGCTAGGCTAGAGTCGATTCGCATTTTGTTAGCCTATGCCACTCACCATTCCTTCAGGTTGTTCCAAATGGACGTGAAGAGCGCTTTCCTCAACGGGCCAATCAAGGAGGAGGTGTACGTGGAGCAACCCCCTAGCTTTGAGGATGAACAGTACCCCGACCACGTGTGTAAGCTCTCTAAGGCGCTCTATGGACTTAAGCAAGCCCCAAGAGCATTGTATGAATGCCTTAGAGACTTTCTAATTGCTAATGCTTTCAAGGTTGGGAAAGCCGATCCAACTCTATTCACTAAGACTTGTGATGGTGACCTATTTGTGTGCCAAATTTATGTCGATGACATAATATTTGGTTCTACTAACCAAAAGTCTTATGAGGAGTTTAGCAGGGTGATGACTCAGAAATTTGAGATGTCGATGATGGGCGAGTTGAACTACTTCCTTGGGTTCTAAGTGAAGCAACTCAAGGACGGCACCTTCATCTCTCAAACGAAGTACACGCAAGACTTGCTCAAGCGGTTCGGGATGAAGGACGCTAAGCCCGCAAAGACTCCAATGGGAACCGACAAACATGTCGACCTCAACAAAGGAGGTAAGTCCATTGATCAAGAGGCATACTGGTCTATGATAGGGTCTTTACTTTATTTATGTGCTAGTAGACCGGATATTATGCTTAGCGAATGCATGTGTGCTAGATTTCAATCCGACCCAAGGGAGTGTCACCTTATGGCCATTAAGCGAATTCTTAGATATTTAGTTGCTACGCCTTGCTTCAGGTTCTGGTATCCAAAGGGGTCTACCTTTGACTTGATTGGATACTCAGACTCTGACTATGCTGGATGTAAGGTTGATAGGAAGAGTACATCAGGGACGTGCCAATTTCTAGGAAGGTCCCTGGTGTCTTGGAGTTCTAAGAAACAAACTTTCGTTGCCCTATCCACCGCTGAGGCCGAGTATGTTGCCGCAGGACAGTGTTGCACGCAACTACTTTGGATGAGGCAAACCCTCCGGGACTTTGGCTACAATCTGAGCAAAGTCCCACTCCTATGTGACAATGAGAGTGCAATCCGCATGGCGGACAATCCTGTTGAACACAGCCACACAATGCACATGGACATCCGGCATCACTTTTTGAGAGACCACCAGCAAAAGGGAGATATCGAAGTGTTTTATGTTAGCACCGAGAACCAGCTAGCTGATATCTTTACTAAGCCTTTAGATGAGAAGACCTTTTGCAGGCTGCGTAGTGAGCTAAATGTCTTAGATTTGCGGAACTTGGATTGATCTATAGCATACATGTGTTTTATGTCTTTGATCATGTTCCTTTATGCATTTTATTGCTTATTTATGGTGCTCAAGTTGTGCAAGGGATCCCCGGATCTCACAAGTCCATGTGTGAATGATGCACATATTTAGGGGGAGAAATGCTACAACTTGACCCTTTGAGACTAACTGTGTGCTTGAGTCTACTTAATTTAGTCTCAAAGGTGGATTGAAAGGGAAAGGTGAACTTGGACTATGCAAGACTTCCACTGCACTCCGATGAGAGGGTAATTTACTCCAAGTTCATCTCCATGCTCTTATTGCCTTTTTACTCTTAATTGACGATTTTGGTGAGGCAATGGGGTTTAAGGGCCAATAATGATCCCGTTTTGGTGCTTGATGCCAAAGGGGGAGAAATTAAGGCTAAAGTAAATGGATCAGCTACCACTTGAGAACTTTGAAAATAGTAGAGTTAGAACTTTTGATTTGTCAAAATACTCTTATTGTCAAAATTTGGTCTCTTACGGGGAGAATTTATGATTATGGGAAAAAGGGGGAGTTTTTTTGGATCTTGATCATTTTCTCTCTTGGATTATCTCTCTTTATGCCCAAACAAGTGAGTTTGACTTAGAGATAGGAAAATGAATTTGATTTGCAAAAACAAACCAAGTGGTGGCAAAGAACGATCCGAATATGTCAAATCTTGTAAAAGACAATTTTTGTTCTCAATTGCATTGATGTTGCACTTCTATTTGTTGCTTTTCGATGTGTTGGCATAAATCACCAAAAAGGGGGAGATTGAAAGGGAAATGTGCCCTTGGGCCATTTCTAGTATAGTTTTGGTGATTAAGTGCCCAACACATATTGAGTGAGTAATTATGTGCCAAATCATGGATGAAGTGCAAATCAACAAGAAGGTATGATTCTAAACTCAGTACATTGGTTTTTGTTTACTAATATATTTGTCTAAGTGCTAGAATCAGAGAAAAGAGAAAAAGGAAAGGACTTGGCTGGAGCAGCCAAGACTCAGCGCAGTCTGGCACATCGGACTGTCCGGTGGTGCACCGGACAGTGTCCGGTGCGCCAGGTTGGCTTCAGGCGAACTGGCCACTCTCGGGAATTTGTAGGCGACGTACGGCTATAATTCACCGGACTGTCCGGTGAGCCAACGGCCGCCAGCGCAACGGTCGGCCGCCAAATCCACGGGCGACGCGTGGCCCGCTCCAACGGTCGACAGGAGGCATCGGACTATCCGGTGTGCACTGGACAATGTCCGGTGCGCCAACGGCTACAATTCTGCAACGGTCGGTTGTGCCATTTTAGAAAGGCGATCTGCACCGGACAATGAACAGTGCCTGCCCGGTGGTGCACCGGACTGCCCGGTGTGCCACCCGACAGAAGGCAAGAATTGCCTTCCCAGATTGCCTCCAACGGCTCCTAGCTGCCTTGGGGCTATAAAAGGGACCCCTAGGCGCATGGAGGAGTTACCCAAGCATTCTTTTATCATCTCTAAGCACCAAGACTCCATTCTCGCGTATTTGATTCTTTGTGATAGTGACTTGAGCTCTATTTGAGTAGAGAACTCCTCGCATTGTGTTGTGAGCTCAAGTTGTGGCTTGTGTGCGTGTTTGTGCTCGTGCTTTGAGTCTTGTGTGTGTTGCTCTCCCCTCCATTACTTCTGTGCTTCTTTGTGATCATCAATTGTAAGGGCGAGAGGCTCCAAGTTGTGGAGATTCCTCACGAACGGGAGATAGTAAAAGAAAGAAAACACCGTGGTATTCAAGTTGATCATTGGGTCACTTGAAAGGGGTTGAGTGATCCTCGTCCATTGGGACGCCACAACATGGAGTAGGCAAGTGTTATACTTGGCCAAACCATGGGATAACTCACCGTGTCTCTTGTGCTTGTTTTCTTCGTGACCATTATGTTTCACAAGAGCTTGGTCCTTAGCCACTTGATTCTATTAAGCTAACACTTAACCAAGTTTTGCGGCTACAAGTATTTGATTTTTATAGGATCACCTATTCACCCCCCTCTAAGTGCTCTCAAGTACCCGAGCTTCAGATTGTGCAGGCGCTGAGGGAGGTAGGACAAAGTGGCCCTTTCGAGTGCCCCTTCATCGAACGACAGGAGCCTCGGTGGTATCGTCATCTGCCTCAGCATCTATGCCCGCGACCTCCTCCTCCTCCTCCTCCTCATGGGCCTGCACCTCCTCCTCCTCATGATGTTGCACCTCCTCCTCCTCGTCCTTCTCTTCCTATGGACATGAAATAGAGACATGTAAAACACATTTATATATAAGTGACTGACAAATAAGATCAATTACATAAACATTTACATCGGTACTCCGTTGTAGAGCGATAGGTGTATCACGCAGTTTTGGCCAGGCATGTCTCAGCATCGCCTCCTGTCCGCTCTAGCTAGAAGAACTCCCTTGGAAAAGGGAACGTGCACCAGGGAGTATCCTGCTAGCCGCATTAAGAAACCCCTTAGCAGTGCGCTTTGTTTCCCTACCACTTATCCTGTTCAATAGAAAAACAAAGGTATTAGCTCCATAAAATTAAGTGAATTAATTAAAAATCAAATAATACATCACATAAAATTAAATTATGCATTACACATCAAAATTCATCGGAATCACGATCAAGGAGTCTTCTTCGATCCAAAGCTCGCAATGTGGCTTTTTTGTTCCTTGGATTTCGTTTTCATTTCGATGCAACACACTCATCAGCAGTGACATCGTTACGGTCTCCAACTAGTGAGTTCAGTGCAACACCCTCATCGATAGTAAAAGTGGTTGGCAATTCTTCTTGATAAACATCATCGGCCTGTTCGTCTTCGAATTGCCTTGTGAACTACCCACCATGCTTTAAACTTCGAATTTGGGTACGACATATAGTAGACCTGCTCGCTGTGGTGGGCAAGGATAAAATTATCATGGCCTCGAAGTCGTTCCTTGTGCTTTACTTCAGTTATGCCATATTGACTTTGTCTAATCCCATTATTGCTGTCAAACCAATCACATAGAAAGAATACTAATTTCAAAGTTTTGTTCCCTGCAAAATTAAACTCTAGGATGTTTTGAATGATGCCATAATAATTAGTTTCTCTTCCGAGTGCATCGAGTGCCCTAGTCAGAACTCCAATGTTACGTATGGCTGCACGAGGACGAGACTTTTTAAATTGGTCTGAACGAAAACGGAAGCCATTCACATCATATCGACCAAAGGTTCTGCAAGTCACCGTCCCATAAGATAGTTGTCTCAAGTCCTCATGTATGTTAGGAGTCTTTATGCACTGCAAATAATATACAGTTAAAATGACTACCTCGCGTAAAAGGCTAAATGACACCAAAGTAAGGAATATAAAGAGTTTACATGCTCCCGAAACCAGTCAACAAAATTAGGTCTTCCTTGCCTCCCATGTCGTCGCATCGTATCTAGTTGTTTGCTTGTAGGCTGATGGGAATAAGTCCAATTTTCCTCGTTGAACTTACTGTACGACAAATAAGTAATTAAATATGGCTCCTTGGCAAAGAAATTATGGGGTAAAATAAAGACTTACATGAAATATGGCTCCATCTCTTCCATATTAGAGTACATGTATAGCAATGCGTACATTCTTTCATCCATGCTAAGGTGGTAGAACGTGCCCTTACTAGTACTTGTGCCTCTCCATTGGAAAATGTTGAGATCACTAACAGGAGGTTCCTCATCGACATTGTATCGCATGGTAGTAGCATAGACATTATGTTCCTCTGCGTAATACACACTCGTGAAGTATGAAACCTCCTTTAGCAAAAAAGCTTCAGCGATGCATCCTTCTACTCTAGCCTTATTTTGAACCATGCCTCACAGGTTTTTGAGTGCACATTCAATGTGATACATCCACCTATATTGTACAGGTCCACCAACCTTTGCCTCATATGGAATGTGAATAAGTAGATGCTCCATCGGATTGAAGAATCTAGGTGGGAATATTTTTTCTAGCTTGCATAACAACACTAGTATTTCTTTCTCCAACTTCTCCATCATATTCTTACTTATTTCTTTGGCACATATCTGCCTGTAGAAATAACTTAGCTCAGCTATTGCTTGCCACATGACGTCGGGCATGTAACCACGAAACATGACAGGGATAATCCTCTCCATTAATATATGGAAGTCATGGCTCTTTAACCCAGTTAGTTTTCCCGTTTTCAAATTCACAGCTCTTTTCAAGCCCGCAGCATAACCATCGGGAAATTTAATTTTTTCATCCATCTCATTACCTCGATCTTGTCTTTAGAGGTAAGACAGACAAGGCACGTGGCGGCTTGCCGTTGTCATTGAGCACTTGGGTTGGTCGGTCACAAAGCATTGCTAGATCTCTTCGAGCTTTCAGATTGTCCTTTGTTTTTTCAAAATGCATGTAGGTGTGTATGAGGGCTTCAGCAATATTACTTTCTTGGTGCATGACATCAATGTTGTGCACAAGAATCAATGACGACATATAAGGGAGCTCCCAGAGACCACATATATGTGTCCAGTTGTGGTCCACTTCGAATCCTTCGTACTTGTCCCCCTTTTCATTTAGGACAAGGTTGTTCAGCTGAGCATATATTTCTGCTGCGTTAAGACGTTTAGGCGGTCCTTTGGTGACCACAGTGTTCTTTATAAAGTTTTTCTTATTGCTCCTAAAGGGGTGTTTCCTGGGCAACCAACGTTGAGGACAATCGAAGTAAGTGATCTTACCACCATGAGCAAGACGGAAGCAATCTGTATCTGAACCGCAATATGGACATGTCAATCTACCATGTGTACTCCAACCGGTAAAAATAGCATACGCCATGAAGTCATGCACCGACCACAAATACGCAACTCGAAGTTTGAATATCTGTTTTTTTTAAAAACACCGTATGCTTCAACTCCTTTCCAAAGCTCCTTTAACTCTTCAATCAAGGGTTTTAACATGACATTGAGGTTCTTTCTAGGATAGTCTGGGCCAGAAATGATTAAGCAAAGAAATATAAATTCATATTTCATACAAAGAGAAGGTGGAAGGTTGTATGGAATAACAAAGACGGGCCAACATGTGTATGATGATGCCATTTGACCAAAAGGTGTGAAGCCATCGGTCGCGAGGCCGATTCGAACATTCCTCGGATCAGCTGCAAAGTCTGGATCAAATGTGTCGAGAGCCTTCCAAGCATCCCCATCTGAAGGGTGCACGATTAGGTCATCGTTATCACAGACACCTTCTTTGTGCCATCGCATGTGCATAGCGATTTTTTAGATAGAAACAACCATTTCACTCGAGGAGTTAGTGGCAAGTAGCACAACTGCTTATGTGCAACATCTGTCATCACCTTGTCACCCTCATCATTAACAACTTCCACAAATCTAGATTGTCCATATTTCAGACATTTTTTCTCTTCCGCATGCTCATTCATGAAAAGCATACACTTATTTTTGCACACATCAATCTTTTCATAATCCATACCGAGACCTTTGATAATTGTCTTTGAATGGTACATGTCTTTAGGTAATTTATTAGGCTTTGGGAGCACATCTCCTAATAACTTTAAAATCTCATTGTAACAATTGTTCGAGAAAAAGTACTTGGACTTAATGGCCATGAGCCGAGTCACAAAAGCGAGTATACTCACATCTGTGTGTTCATGCAACGGCTCTTCAGAGTCTTTTAGTAGTTTAAAAAATCTGTAAACCTCTGGTGTGGCAGGATCCTCGGAGCTTAGGTTTAATTCTGGACGTAGTAAATCTAGCATCTCATGCATCGCATCATCGCCAGCCCAATCATTGTTCTCCTCCTCTTCTACATTCCGGTTGGGTACTACCTCACCATGATGTTCCCACACCTCATATCCGGACATAAATCCAAACTGACAAAGATCTAGGGTAACTCTTTCCTTATTAAGAAATATACCATTTTCGTGCCGCCTACAAGGGCATCTGACAGTGCCGATTAATAACAAGGAGAATACGTGGTCCACAAAATCTTTGGTCTTGGCTACCCATTCATCAGAATGACGTCCATTTCTACTCCAGCCATTGTACATCCATGCATGATCTTTAGCCATGCCTGAGACTGTTAAACCGAACCATATCGTGAAAACATTATTCAACTTCGTTAAGGGTTTCGGTCCTATATGTATAGGCAAGGATAGGTTCTAAACCCACATCAAGCTAGCAGGACCAAAAAAAATCGGCATTATAAACTCGCTGCCACTAAACAATATAAGAATGAACCACATATCCCACGTACATATGTCTTTCCTAAACCACATATATAATATGCATCGAAATAAACAATAATACTAATCACACGCACTAATCAACAAACACATATACCACTAATACATTAATAAACCACATATTATACCACATATGTCTTTCCTAAACATATAACACATATACAATAAAAGGCCGCCGAAAATACACAATAATTTCAAAAATATACTAAACAATAATATTAATCAAACACACTAATCTACAAACACAATTACAAAAAAATACTAATTTCGACGGCAATTAAATAAAAGGCCGCCGAAAATACAAAATAAAATACGAAAAAATTACCTTAATGGAGCCGAGGTCGATGGGAGCGTCGGGGCTTGCGTGCGGCGCGTCGGCGGGGCACGGGTGGCGTTGCTGGGGGCGGCGCGCGCGGCGGTGCGGCTTGGCGGCGGGGCGATGGCTCGGCTTGGCGGCGGCGTGCGGCTTGGCGGCTGGGGCAGCGCCCCGTGGGGTCGTCGATGGCGCGGCGGGGGCAGGGGTCGCGGGCGGGCATCGCGGGCGGACGGCAGGCAGCGCAGGCGGTCGATGGGTGGTCGGCGGCGGAATAGAGAACGAGCGAGTGAGAAAAAGAGAAAGAACAGAGAGGAAGACACGGGGCAGTTTTAAATACTGTATTTTCGGCGGCCGTGTCAGGAGGCCGCCGAAAATAACACTATCTTCGACGGCTGTGTTAGAGGCCGCCGAAAATAACACTATTTTTGGCGGTCTGTTCGGTCCGCAGAAAATAACTGCTTATTTTTGGCGGCCAGGGCGCAGCCGCCGAAAATAACCCTGGCCGCCGAAAATGGTATACGGTGCTGTTGTGGTAAATACATACCCTTAATTTCAGGTGAGATTTAGGTGGATCCTAAAAACATAAAATCACTAGACACCAATGTTGTCCAATTCATCGGCTACTTAAAATTTAAGGACAATGTACACATCAGCCATATTGTTATAATGACATTATGAATATATCGACCATTGCTTGGGCAACGCTTGGGCTTATTCTAATGGATTATTACCTTGCAACATATTTTGCAAAGTAATGTGTAGCAACTAGTATGAAGCAATACTACTTAAGTGACATGACTGTCTCCCATAGCAACCTTTGTTTGATAAAATCTGACCACTTAGGTAACATACCTTTGGTAGTTCTTTGATATGGCTCATGTGAAAAAAATTAGCTTTGACACTTGAATCTTAGATAATTCACAACGGAGTCCTCCAATCACCTAAATCGGTCCTAAGCTCATTGCAACAAATTTGAGCATGATTTCACTTTCTTCCTCCTAAATCAGTCCTAAGCTCATTGGAACAAATTTGAACATTATTTGACTCACTTTCTTCCTTTTGCATTAGCACGTTTTTTATTTAAAATTTACGCCACTAGATGTCAAAGACTAATGCTTGTTAAGCTAATATGTTAGCTTTACTATTCTCATGTCTTGTAATATGTCGAATTTAGAATTTGGCAAAATATACAATGACGCAAAGGCGTTCATCAAGATATGCATTAGACGATCCTTCAACCTCAAAACACACCAGTGACTTGTTATTCCGCTAATAAGGAATCACCAAAGGCTACAACATGTTTGCCTCTATGGATTGTAATAATTCTAAGCTGAATAAGAGAACTTCACATTCGACTTGAATGTTGGTGCAAGTGTAGTTTAATTGGCTCGATGTATCAAACAACATCATTGTGAGAAATGATGATAGACCAATATATACCATGACCCTTTTTGCAAGTGGATGAACTGAAATAAAGCTTCCATGGGGGTACAAGTTAGGTAATTTATGTTATTGCCTAAATCAATTCCATTCTCAAAAAAGAAATCAACAATAATTTGACTTTTAATATTTTTAATGGTTCAAAAGTTAAATCTCAATTAATGTGTATGCCATTTAATAATAATTCTATTAAAGATTGGATGATATATAGATGGACTAGGTGCCTACAACATGCTCCAACCACAAGATAATTGATTCAATCTTCATGATTGTTAGTGTATATATAGGTGGACTAGGTGCAAGTAAAATGTAGGGCTAGGAGATAAATGGGGATGGCATATCCCGCGTGGGTAAATGTAAATGCCAGGTCATCAAAATTCATGCGCGCCATCTAGACGAACAGAGAAAAAATATATTGATATTGTTATTTTTAGGCATGATGCATGTTATTATATTCCTATTATATTCACAACATGTGTGAAAATGGTACTAATATGAGCTATGTATTAGTAGTAGTACACATATTGGTTTCACAATAAAAATACCAAAATTTTGTGAGCCACGGTAATGTTCATCGACATTTAAGTAAGGCGGTGAAAATTAGCTAACCAAGTTTATAGTTTGTCATGTAAGATAGTCAGATGACGTGAATGTAGTTGCATGGACATGTTTTACTAGGTAAGATCTACTTGCTGCGAGTATAAGTAATAATAAGCTCTAAATTTTACACTATAAAATTTAAGAATCAGATTGTATTATAATCGGACCCTATTTATATTTATTTTTAACTACAATTTATTTAGAGCCCTACTATTTTATTAAGATGTATTTAGATTGTGATCCATTACCACTCCTCCAAGGTAGTGTTTCTATTTTTAAAATAAAAAGCTAGATCAAATGTATATTACTTCATAGATTCAACATGTGATAATAAATATCTGGATCTAGTTGCTCAAATCTTAATGTGGTTTCTGGGTGTGTAAACATATTTTGCTTAGTTTAGATTGCAATCCTTCAAATATATATAGGAATATTTTTTCTTTTCCTAGCTACCCGAAACCGAGCCATGCTTATGTAAATTAAGTGGCACGATGACTAAATAGAACACATCCAGTTCTTTCTGCACCAATATATATGCACTGCCATGATGCGAGGTAGGTGGATCGAGTAAAACTTGGAACAACATTATTGCTTCATTAACTAAATAGAACAAAATATGTATATGTATACGACTATAAAAGCAAACATAGAGGGCCAAAAGGCGTGCTAAGCAGCAGAGAGTTCACGCCATGGGAAGAGATAAAATTGGGAATGTCAGTCGTATGTGCAAATGTTTATGGCTCGATGCATATAGGATTGGTAAGCATTAGAAACTCAATTATATCTAGGCTTCTACATCACACAGGAAGGATTGAACCAATTCATGGATCACACTAGAAAAGAGTTGTGGACAAAATTTATATATTCTTGTGAGCTAAACATAATCATTGGCTACCATTGATGTAGAGATAGGTCATACAATAGATAGGGCAAGATCACTTGAGTCGCCATGGCCTGATTAAACAACACAAATAGGACCCCACATGATTTAATGGTGAAGAACATGTAATTTTATAAGCAAACCAGTCATGATTATGTGATAAAGAATGACCTGTTTCTAAGAAAGCTAGCCAAGGAGACATCAGAGCTCTTGCTTAAGATAGACCCCATCGGGACAAGGACGCTGTCAGATTATCCTAGGTTGGATGGCAAGCCTAGGGCATCATCCTTAGCTGTCAGATCAAGCGATAAACAATAGCATGGGGTTAGAAGAGATTAATACAAAGGAGAAGTAGATGTAAAAAAGTTTGGTTGGATGTTGGATTTCTCAATCGATCATGGTCCTCTAAAATACATAGAATGGATGGTCTTATCCTGGTAGGAAGTTTTGTTAAAACATATTTTCCAAGGTTTCAATGGGTCTGAAATAGTTCATATCGGAATCCAAATGGCCATATCCGAATATATTCTTTTTTAAGATTTGTCAGAATTTTCAACGTCTATCAAAACTTTCGACATTTGTCGAAACTTCTAACATTGGGATGACCCCGAGCACCCAAACAAGTTTTTAGGTTTCTTAGAAGTTCAAACATATCTAGCATCTATCAGAACCTCTAATATGTGTTGGAACTTCCATCTTTGGAGCATCTTCTCAAGTGCAAAACTCCTTTTTCTAGACACTAAATTGGGTGTTTATTGTATTTTTTTACCATCTCGAGGAGAGGAACACAATGGTAAGGTCCATTTATCATTTTAAAAATTTCATGAAATAGGCAATTTTGGTAAACATATTCCACTAATTTCAGGTGAGATTTAGGCGAACCCTAAATACATAAAAATATTAAATAGCATTGATGTCCAACTCATCGACTAGTTAAAATCTAAGAATAATGTACACTTCGACCATGTTGTTCTAAGGGCATTATATGAATATATCAACCATTGTTCGGGCATCACTTGGGCTTCTCCTAATGGACGATTGACTTGCTATGTATTTTTCAAAGTAATGTGTAGCAACAAGCATGATGCAATACTACTTTAGTGACATTAATGTCTCCCACAACCTTTGTTTGATCAAAATCTAACCACTTAAGCAACACCTTCAACAAGTATTTTATATAGCTCACATGCAAAAAATGTACTCCATTGAACAATATAATTAACTTTGTCACTTGGATCATATATAATTCACAATGGGAGTCCTCCAATCACCTAAATCAATCCTAAGCTCATTGCAACAAATTTGAGCATGATTTGACTCACTTTCTTCCTTTTTTGCATGGCACCTTTTTGATATAAAATTTATGTCTTCCAACGTCAAAGCTTTAATGCTTGTTAAGCCAATATCTTGGCCTTATTGTTCTCATGTCTTGTAATAGGTCAAAATTAGAGTTCTTATTAATGATGTCAAGGCATTTATTAAGATATGCATTAGATGATCCATCAACATCAAAGCACACAAGTGGCTTGTTGTTCTACCAATAAAGAACCACCAAAGGCTACAACATGTTTCGTCTCCATGTATTGTAATACTTCTAAGCCAAACAAGAGAACTTTACATTAGGCATGAATGTTGGTGCAAATGTAGTTTAATTGGCTCAATTGCTCAAATAATACTATTGTGAGAAATAATGACATACCAATACCTTGGCCCTTTTTGCAACTGGATTAACTGAAATAAAGTTTCCATGGGGGTACACATTAGATAATTATTCTCATCTCCAAAACCAATTCCATGCTCAATAAAGAAATCAACGATAATTTGACCTTGTAATATTTTTAATGGTTGAAAGGTCAAATATAGATTAATGTGTATGCCCATTTACTACTCATTGTACTAAGGATTGGCCAATATAAGATGTGATTGATTATATTGGCCTAGCAAGCAATGATGCATATACTAGGTATCAAATAATGTCTTAATTTAGCACATGTATAGTACATCGATAATCATAACTTTCCAATATGGGCATACATTGTCCCACTATCAATAAGACATCAATCAATATAGATGAGGACATATTTCTGTCCATCATCTTCTTGGGTCAAAACAACACTAGTAATCTTATCTTCGGCAACAATATATAATTTAAATGGAGCTTCTCTCCTAGGAACACGAAGAACTAGTGGTGTTGATAGATATTCCATCATCTTTATTAAATGTATGTTGTTTCTCTATGCTAGGTAAATTCATATTCATCTCTCAACTGTAATATGGGGTAAAAGAAATAATCTCCCCAATCAAGTTCGCAATCAATCTCCTCAAGTTGTTCACCTTCCTAAGAAACTTCTACGAGTCCTTTTTGCATGTAGGCTCCTAAACCTTCTTGAAGGTGGTTACATGGCTTAATAAAACCCACTTCCAACAACAAATTAGATAAATTAGATCTGATGAGGTCATACATTATAGAGTTGAAATGGTGTTGGTGTCATTTATCTTAGTATGATTCCATGCAACACAATCACTAGGTCCCTTGACCATCCTCATAGCATGATGGTTGTAAGCATTCACCTATTATATTTTTTACGCTAAGACTAGTAGAAAAATATCAGTTTTTTCGATAAAGAACGCTTGATTAAAACTCGGCAAAAAAGTACACCATGAACGACAACCAAAAAGAAACATAGGGGAACTACGAAGGACCGATCCAAAAACTATGTTGCCACCCATGTTGGTTAAAAATAACCCTCACCGCCTGCTCCAACCATGTACACACCTCCATAAACAATGGCTTGCTCTCCATACACTGAAGTGGTAGCCACAAACAGAGCAAAGAAATACACCGATAAATTGCCTGCAAAGGAGAAAACATTTTCCCACTAGAAACCAAACCATTTCTACATAACCAAAGCGACCATATCAAGGGAAGTGCTCCCACCCTAATGAGAATCCTATACTTGTTATCTATCCCCCATAGCCAATTGCCAAACATATTGACAACACTACTCGATGGGTACAAGTTGGAAGCCATTTGGATGAATGACCATATAGAATGGGCAAAGTTGCATTTGAAGAATAAATGTTTGATTGTCTCATTGTGGTGACAAAAAACACATTTAGGACTTCCATTCCAATTCTGTTTCGCAAGGTTATCCTTTCATTCCTTTGTGAGGATTACCCCTCTACGAAGGTACCATGCAAAAAATTTAATTTTTAATGACACCTTCATTTTCCAAATTTTGTGATTATTGTCTACCGCCACAATGGTGTTAACAAACGCTCTGTACATAGTCTCCACTGCGGATTTTTTGTTCGCATTTAAATTCCAATAGAGTTTGTCTGATCCTTCTGTTAATTGAACCATGTCCAACCTCCCTAGAAGATCAATCCATACCGCCAATCTAGGACCAAATAGATCTCGTCTAAATGATACATTAGGCGATGAGGTTTCCATTGCTATCACTTTAGTATCATTTTTGTGGCGAACAACATTGTACAGAGTAAGATATTGCTCCTAGAGAGTGGTATGCCCCCAACTACTTATCTTCCCAAAACCTTATTTTAGAGTCATCCTTTATATTGAAGGATCCAAAGAAAAAGAAATCTTTCTTTATCGCCATTAGACCTGCCCAGAAGTGTGTGTCCCCTGGTTTCCAATAATCTTGTGATAACACTTTTGAGCCCACATATTTTCTTCTCACAAGATCCTGCCGAGCCCCATTCTCGGTAAGAAACCTGAATAGCCATCTACCAAGAAGTGATGAATTTTTTACCATTCGGTCCTGAATGCCAAGCCTTCCCTGGTCTTTTGGATGACAAACAATGTTCCACCTTGTTAACCGATATTTCTTATCACTATCTCCTTGCCAAAAGAAGTGCGATCGAAAATAATCTAATATGTTCATTACCTCTTTTGGTAATTGGAAGAATGGTATTATATAAAGTACCATATTGCTTAGTTTTGAATTTATAAGTACCAATCTTCCTCCTATAGATAATAATTTTCCTTTCCAACTACTTAGTTGTTTTTCAAGGCGTTCCTCTGTGTGTTTCCATTTCGCATTTGTGTGCCTCCGATATTGTATCGGAATACTCAAATACATGATTCGAAAATGACCTTGCTCGCATCCGAATTTTTTCAACATAATCAGAGACATTTTCTTGGGCCTCTCCAAAGCAGAAACATTCACTTTTATAGAAGTTATTTTTAGCCTGGAGAGTTGCTCAAACGATGGGAGGATTAACTTTAGATTCTTTGCCTTTTCAATATCATGATCCATAAAAACGATCGTGTCATCTGCATACTGAAGGATAGATAATCCGCTCTCCACTAAGTGCGGTACCACCCCTTCAATTTTTCCATCCTCTTTTGCACATTCAATCAAGACTACCAACATACCAGGCACAATATTAAAAAGTATTGGTGATAGTGGGTCGCCTTGTCTTAATCCATTCTCATCTAGAAGTAATGGCCAACGCCATCATTAACTTTAATGGCCACACTGCCTCTAGAGATAAAATATTGTATCCATGAACGCCAAACATCTAAGAATCCTTTTATCCTCAGCGTTTGCTCGAGAAAGGACCATTTAACCTTGTCATCAGCTTTCCCAAAGTCTATTTTGAAAATCACCCTGTTCATTTTTTCCGATGCATTTCATGATCCGTTTCATATAGGATAACCACTTCATCTAGGATGTTTCTGCCTTTCAAAAAAGTTGTTTGAGTCAATCGAACCACATGGTTAACTACCAAATTCAACCTATTTGTTACAGTCTATGTAAAAAAATTGAAACTAAAATTAAGTAGACAGATTGGCCTATACTGTTGAATCCTCTTTGCCTCATTAATTTTAGGTAGAAGAATGTTTTCCCCAACGATTATCAAAAATAAATCAAGTTGTCTCGCATAAAGAAAATCAATTCCAAAACAGCAGTATGAATACTTGAATAGTCCAAAACAACAGTACATCTCCAGCAACAAGTCTACATGAAACTATGAAACTGCAATTCTACAACTTACTAGACCATGACCAAGAAGGCAACACCTATATGAGACCATCATACAATTGAAGTCTAAAGTCTTAACTAAAGTCTAAAACTCTGAACCTGAGTAATTAATGTGACTAATTTCTAACTAGACGACTAATCGCTACATATCGCCGACTAGTCGAACGATATGGACGATCAGATCACTTGATCGAATTAAACACCCTTATCAAGCACAGAGTTTCGATCTTCTCCATAGGAACCAATTTGATGACTTCCTAGAAGTTTTGGTAAAACTCAGTGGTGAAGCCATCTATACTAGGGGCCTTATTTCTTTCCATATCCAAGATCTCTTTTCCTACCTCATTCTCAGTAAAAGGTGCAGTAAGAAAGGTGTTTTCCTTAATGGAAACCTTGGTGATGTCTTCAAACCGAGTCGCTTCAAGAGTAAAAGTACCCTTCTCTGAGGCCCCAAATAGAGATTTGTAGTATTTTGTAATATATGATTTGATGTGCTCATGCCCTTCTATCTTTCCTTCATCTTGATTGAGAGAATAATAAGTTTCTTATCATGTTGACTGTTGGCCACATTTTGGAAGTATCTTGTATTAGAATCCCCTTCAAGGATGAATTGGGAACTAGATCATTTATACCATTTGAGCTCTTCCTTCCGCATAAGACGTGTGCTGACCACTTGTTCTTTATTCCTTCGGGATATCAAAAACAAGGCAACATGATTAGATCAAGCTTCATCTTCATCATTTAATTTCTTCCCTCTAGTGAAGGGGGTTGATTAGAGGATGAAGATGTGAAAAATGAGTGAAAGGAATGTAAAGAAGACATAAGATAAATCTTATGCAATACAAGAATAGGACACATGATTTAACCTTATAAGACATTACTCCCTTCTCCTTTTATTATTAAACAAAGGATTACATTTATACCTTTGGCTCCACTAGGGGCAGCCAATGGAGATAGCTCGAGATCACCCCAATCGACGACATTTTGCTCCTCCTCCACAAAGATGGTTTCACCCATCTAATATGGACCTACATGCTTAAAGACAAGAGATGTACTAGATGAAGTCTCATGAAAAGTCACCTCACATATCTCCATGATACAGTTAGTTTCTTAATAACTGTGTGCTTCCAAACAAGTCCTAACTTGTCCTAGATCAGAATATTTTACATTTGACTAGGCTTGTAGAGAAAAGTATCAACGTCTATTGCACCAAATAAGTACATCATATAAAATTATATTTTTCTAATGTATCTAGTCTAATAATACTATTTTGGTAGCATAAATATAGGTGTTCTTTTCTATAAATTGAATCGAACTAGAAAAAACAGTTAAAGACAACTATAAAAAAATATTTTGAAACAAAGGCAGAATGTTTGACCGTGGGCACGAGCACCTGCTAGCGTTGTTGTGCAACCAAAACTTCCCTACAAGGTCCTGAATAATGACCATCATTCTTGAGTGATGACTAGGCTTGTTAAATTTCAAAACTGCAAACTACAAATTAAAGATATCATCTACAAATCTTGACTTGGTATCATTTATAATACACACTCCATGAAAACAGGAAAATCAAAACTTCATCATCTTGAATCTGGGTTTCTGTTGGATGCCTAAGTTCGTTCTGAGATTGGAATTAGTGCCGAAATACCATCCACCCATGCATATCAACTTTGGCTGCGATGGAAGTGCAGCGTAAGTTTGGGATGCCTTTTCTTATGCTATTGTTCTCTTATTGGTGGGGGCAGTATGCTTCAGCCAGGAGATGATTGTCCATTTTCATGATTTGTGGCATTATACGCCCTTACAAATATAATAGCATGTACTTAGGTAGAAGGTAGATCGAAGTTCAATGCTAGTGTGATTATAGGAGTTGTGATGAGTACACGTTGCAGCGAAGTACATGTTATCTTCTTAAATTCGGGACGACTACACTGCTGCATGATGAGGTAGAACAAATATATCTGTGTGACTATAAAAGGTAACAAAAAGAGGCCAAGCGACAAGGAGATGGGACGAGCGGACGATAGAGATAAAAGATGGTCAGGTCGTATAGATTAGGATTGAGAGGCATTAGGAACTCCATTGTATCTGCGTTGTCGCTTCATACCAATTAATTCACCAAGATAGCGTTGGTGAAGGGTCCAAAAATTCCTTGTTCATTTGGACACGGAATACAATATCATCCAACACAGATAATATTTATCCTACCTAATGTAATGTCAGATGTGACTAACGCCGTGTTACCGCAAGTTAATTACCTAATTTAATGATAATTATTCCTTCCTATTTCCGTTCCATACAAGCCATTTGCTTAACATCTTTATCAGTATGAAATCAATAAGTTGTCAAATAACTTCTACAAATGCCAATAGACTTCACTTTTCATATGTGACTAACTTCGTGTTATCTTCAGAAATATTGCCAAATTTAATGGCAATTATTCCTTTCTATTTCAGTTCCATACAAGTCATTTTATTAACACATATTTCAGAGTGAAAACAATAAGTTATCAAACAACTTCTACAAATGCCAAAAGACTTCACTTTTCATATGATGGATAACCGTGGGCATGGTACCAGTTTTGTGCAACCAAGACTTCCCTACCAAGTCAAACCACTTATTAGTCTGGTTCTCCCACCTACTGATCACGCTAGTGATCACCATCAGCTCTTACCTACCACAGCGCTTTAGTGCATAACCTTTATCATTAGCATATAGCCACATCAACGATACATCAATGTCTATATAGCATTGCAAACTTTGTCTTATATGTTTCACATGTGTATAGAATGGAAAAATTGCCCTAGCAAAGTTATAGTTATTATTACCCCCCCCCCTCCACCCCACACACACACAACTTTAATTGTTACCAGAAAAACCATGTGTGACCAAATTCTACTTTTTTGTTTAGATCAATTCTGCTCTTTATTATCTATCACAGTTGAATCTGAGACATTTTGTTATTTTGTAGAAAGTACAATTAACCCCTTGAGGAACATTGCAGAAAGTAAAGTTATTTTGCTGAAAATTTCTAGGTTGACGTTTTAGCTAAGTTTAATACTGTAATGTCTCCCATTGTGTGTAACAAGCCAACAACTAAGATTTTTCAAAACAAGAATCCTTTTGTAATTTCTTTCCTTTCTCATGCACATTTTCTAATACTTTTTGTGTTTTATGATCCATTGTTTTTCTATATATAGAGAAGTGGTACAACTGAATGTGTTGTTGTCATCTTACTATTTAATAGTGTGGTACTAATGCCTTATTTTCTGGTGATGTGCTAATAAGATGATGGGATTCTGGTGATTCCACCTGCTTTGGGGTGCCCCCCAAAGCTTAAAGCTAAGGAACTTTCATCTAAAAGCTACAATTCTTAGACACTACGCCTTTTGTCTATAGCTAGCATGTCAGGGGTGTGTTTTTAGGTATAATTTTCTGTATTGGGTTTAGTAGCACATGAATTATATGAACTTGTTCTTTCTTCTCATCTAGTGATCTGTTGAACCTTTTCCTTTATGAGGTTGCAAGCTTGCAATCACTTTGAACATTAGTCCAAATTCAAACAAGCAATAAATATAACAACTACTGTCATGGACAAACTCACGAAATGCATGTCCTATAGTAAGCATAATAACTTGTATGGTGTCTGAAATCTGTAGTTAAGCACTGTTGAACAAATGAAGAGTCTAGAGTGACAATAAGTTGATCTTTACATAGCATGAGTTAAGCTACTAGAATAATTAAGTTTACTGAGATCTTCTAGAGAAAAGATTCACTATAGCCTATAGGGTAGGGTAAACTTTATCATGAATGAAATAGAATCTTTGGAAAAGTTGTTCCAAAGTGTAGCAGATTACTCATACTATTAACAATAGACAAACAATGTTTGCAAACAAGGGAAGTACTAATGATTTATTACATGGGCTCAATTAGTACTATAATGCCAGACCTGAAGTTTTTTTCAAAATCTTCGAGTAATGGAAGATTGAAGATGTGAATATAATAGGTCAAGGGAAACTATCATGGGCATGCTTTTAATTTAGGTCAATTACCATGTTAGCACAAGACTAGTGATTCATCGTGGATAGTTTGGTTAAGATGTGATGTGCAACAAGTGACTTTAGAAGAAAATTAATTCTACAACCAAAAGGTAAGGAGAAAAAATAATCAGTGAATAGTTGGTAATTACCAAGTAGGTCCCAGCGAGCTTTGTCAATCTTGACGTGTCCTGGTACCACTACTCCTCTATAGCACTCTGTGAGAATGCAAGAGCACCCAAATAGAGTGGATGTACTTAGAAAATCGTAACTTATAATGGTGGGGAAAGATACACCTCTCAACTAAAAATGGATAACCAAACAGAATGGGATGCAACACAAAGCAGTTCTAGACCTTGAACTCAGCCATGACGTGGGATACAACGTCGTTTCTGGTGGACTCTATGACGTCCCTCTTGAGTTTGGCAGTCTTCACAAAATCCTCGTTCTCCACTGCCTCCTCTAGCTGAAACTGTGTGATTGGAGAAGGAGCGATCATCATGTTGGTCTGATTAGAAGTTATAACATGATGAAATGGTGATTGTCTGGAGGAGGAGGGATGCGTAGCTCTCTACCTGGTCGACCACATCAAAGTGGTAGCTCCATTAGGTCCAGTACCGGGTGCAGGGCAATGATGCCAAGGCGATAGCGCAGAAGCAGCAGTCAGTGTCGTGGTAGGTGGGGGTGGCCGATGGTGAGCGCGCAGTAGAGGGCAGCAAGCGACATGTCGGAACCGTGTTGAGTGGTGGATGATCCTGACGCACATGGCACCCGGTGAAATGGAGGTGTGGTGCAATGGTGTTGACAATGCGAACGAGGGTGCAAAGCCACGGAGGCCAAGGGGCACAGTGTGGGGAGCTAGGAGGACATGACACGACGCAGCGTCCCACGAATACTCACCAAGTTAGGGGCATGCTAGCTAGGGTTTTCAGTTGAGTGAAGACTGATGGTTCGGAGGTCTGACCTAAGCCTGACGCTAAAGCCCAGGCACATGCCTAGACAGGTCGGGCCTAGGCTTCACCCCTCAACGCGTGGTTGTGGTGCTGTCGTCATCGTCCGTTGTACGGATCTACAATGGGGCTAAAGGAGCAAGAGAGGGCGAGAAGCACAATCAAAGATCCTAGCCCCCCTAGCGTCGACCAAGCATGACCCATGTGTGTCGTGTCAGCTCAAGGTCGAGAAGCGCATGGAACATGGCGACAGGGGAGGGGAAGCTAGGCATGATCTGGAGGTCGTCGCGTGGAGGTGGAGGGATGGGGTGGGAGAGAAGAGCCGTAGTGAGGTGTTGCGGCACGGGGGAGGCGGGAGGGCAGAGGTGTGTGTGCGTAGGACGAGGTGGGATGGGCAGAGCGGATGGGGTGGGAGAGGCTGAGCGGGGAAGTGGGGGGACAAATGCGAGCGGTGGGCAGAGTATAGGGGTGACAGGCTACTCCTTGTTGTCTTAATATAGTAGTATACATTACTTGGTCAACTTCTTAATGTCAACTTGTGAACCCTTTTTATGTCACTATTTTGAATTGCTCAGACAATTTTGATTGAGTCATCCTCTAGCTAGCCTTACAAAGCTTTTTCAACGTAATCTTTTCCAAGACAGTGGACTCATTGCTACTTGTTGCTAGCCATTTCCCTTCATGTTGAGCTCTTGCCCGATCACACTCAATAGAGCATGGTGGGCCAACGCTACCCAATGATACGGAGCTCGTCCAATTTAAGATGAGACCCTTTACTCCCATTGATGTTGCCATCACCATGCCACATGTACCACTTGACTGATAGCGAAGAGCGCGCCACTTGTGCTCTAGCTTGAAGTCGGTTTCATCGGGCTTATTACGGAAACTCTCTTTGGACGTTGAGGAGCATAGCATTATCTGCTCGCTCAGTCGAGTCACATAGAAGTGCTTGTAGATGCCATCAAAGAGGGTGATCTTGTGGTTTCTTATAAACACTAATCCTTTAGTTGCTTGGAGGTACAGTGGCAAGAAGCTTCCATAGCAGAGTTGTGTGTACTGGCTATTTGGTCCCAGAAGGTTGATCCCTTCTTTCCATTGGCCTCAACACGATCCATGGAGTACAGTAACCACGCATGAAACTATAAATTATAAACTCAAAAAATTCTTGTCAACTTAAAAATTATGTCGAGTTCATAAATAAATATATATGCATATACTTACCAGTCCTTTGTTCTTCGTCTTTGTCCAATACCCTTGTCATTAGAATTGAGTAGCACCAAACTAAGTAAACTGATTTGAAGCTGCTTCATTGTGGCTGCTTAGGGGCACTATCATACCTGTAGGAGGACAAAATGTGTCTGCTTGGGGGCACTATCGTACCTGCAAGAGAATGAAATGAAAGACGAGCACCATATGGGGAGGAGCACAAAGCGAAAGAACAAACAAAGGAGCACCATATGGATGACGATACAAATACGGAGGAGGATATGTTAGAAATATGTCCAAGATAATCATAGAGATGAGCATATTTCTTTGTATCCATCATATATTGCTTAATTGAATATCCATGTATGGCACCTTATATTGATTAGCAATTATGTGAATTGTTTGTGAGATTCTTTACATGGGAAGAGCGTATCCTCATACTTGCATAGGTTAGGATTAACAGGCAATAGGGATGCCATCAGATTTAAATTGTTGCTTCATATCAATCAATTCACAAACAATGTTGCCTCAGGTCCAAGAATTCCAATCCAGCGAAATAGTGTCATCCAATCCAGCGACCCAATGTATGCATGCAATGTTTCTCTCATTCATACCAACTAAGAACAACAACTCCTTGTTGAAATGTATTTACATCGGCCATTGAAAGTGTAACTGAGTTTTGTTTTTTTGAAGACTATGACACGAGTCAACTTCCAAGTAATTGACATGTGCTCGAAGTGCTCTTTCTATCAACCTTGCATCCCACATAGTATGAGTCTAGGTATCCAACCAACTCAAACTTTGACCCTTTGGGATATCATAGTCCTACATTTGGTATCTCAAGTACCTTAATATTCTTTTCACTGCATGACTGTCTCTTGGTGAGGCTTGGAACCTTTCACACATACACACGTTAAACATCACATTTGATTTTGATACGATCAAGTGGAGTAGGCTTCCAATCATAGACCGATATTGTTTTTGGTCAACCACATCATCACTTTTATCAAGATCCAAGTGACCAATTGTGCCCATTGGTTTGTGAGTTACTTTTGAATCTTCCATCTCTAACTTATTGAGCATGTTCATTATGTACTTGCCTTGACCTACAAATGTACCATTTGTTTGATTTGAAGACGAAGAAATTAAGTTAACTCTCCAAACCTCGACGTCTCAAACTCTTGATCTGTCATCTCTCTAAACTCCTCAAAAAATATCAATTTGTTGATCTGTCACACCCGGTTTTAAGGAACAAAGCCGGGTGCATCTCATACATGCGCCAAGAAGACAACATATATAATAACAGAGTGTATAGAGATAAATGTCATAAAACATCAGAGTATTTATTACATAGCGGAAGACTTATTACAAAATAAAATAATAGAGATAAAACGAACTAAGGATCGTCGGCGCCAATGTCAACCGAGAAACGCCACCTAGATTAAGTCGAATGCCTCGGTGTTAGGCGGCTCCTCTTCGACCACCTGCTCTTCTCCTGTGGGGGGGTGTGAGACAGCAAGAGTGAGCTCACATACGTTCATAGCTCAACAAGTCGTGGGGAATAGGCATGAACTCACCAAAGGTGGGAGTTCATGAAGTGTAAGGCTGATCAATGAAATAATGGCTGAGGCTGAGCATTGCTTTTATAAGTTGGTCAAAATTTTATTAGCAATTACTAAGTGTAAGTAAATACCAAACCTTAATAATAATAAAGAAAAGTAATAGTAAAATAATCCCAAATGCGATGCAAATGTCAAATTACATTTAAGTTCCATAAATTAATCATGTGAGGGTCCGAGCCGCTCATGACCGTGAGCACGACTAGTATACTAGTTTTACACTCTGCAGAGGTTGCGCATCTTTACCCACAAGTCATGTTACCCATCTGCCAAGAGACGGCCAATCCCATACACCTCTACCGAGGAGGCGAGGCAGGGTAACACTACGAGGCCTTTACAAAGTTCCACTAGCTTCAGAAATCCCGCTACAGTTTATAGGAAGCTCCAGTGCAGGGTTCTTGCCTGACCGCCATCGCAGCAAAATCAACCAAGGAACTCCCTACACTGACCACTCCCCTACTGCCCTTGCCCCTTTCGGGTAAGGAAGACCTCCACTAGCTTTCCTAGTTAATCAGCCAAGGGCGTCCCATTAAACCCTTGTGGTAGCACTGTTTTCCCGGGTGGTCGCTCCATGTTCCCATTAATTTAATGATCTTAACATGAACAGTAATGATAACAAGATAATAACAGGATAATCATGAGTAGTGTATCTCCATACTCAATCCACATAAAGCAATAGCAAGTACTACCCAAAAATATTTCAGTGGTGAACAAGGTATAAAGATAACCAAAACTGGGGTAACCTAAAGGATCCCATCAAAATTAACCTATGCAGATCATTAAAATTAATAAGAACATGGCTGGGAAAAGTAAGTGATCAAGGGCACAACTTGCCTTCAATGAGCTCCTGCTCAGCTATCTCTACTTGTTGAACCTCAGATTCCACAGTGGCTTGCTCGTCTACTCGCATCAACACAATACATACATAGTATAGCATAAATTAACATCACATCAAACATGCAAATAAAATATACAGTAAAAATCTATACATTAAAATGAGATCATAGGAACTAGAATCATTAAATTTGGAGTTATAGATTTCAAGTTATGAATTTCCTAAGGTTTACTGTGATTAAAATAGGATTAGATGATAAATTAATTTTCTAACTGAGTTCATGTCAAAACAGTGATACTAAATGATAGAGAATATTATTACAAAATTTTAGAAACTGGAATGGTTCAATTTGGACCAAAAATGGAATTTCTATGAATTTTACAAGTTTCTAGATTTGTTTTTGTATTAAAAATGAATTTCTAATATTATTTCTCTGTTTTTAATCTCCTCTGGACTGGGCCTCGAATTCTAGAAAATACAGGGTTCTCGTTGCAAGATTTCTAAGACACAGAGAATAGTGTTCTCTGATTGGCGGGTTGATTTCTGATTTCTTCGGGGTCTCTTTAGAAAAATTGACCCGCGAAGGGGTATCGATCAGATTTGACCGTTTGATCAAACATCAAGGGCTACGATTAGATTGGCCGCAATAACGAATCGATACCCGATTCCGACCGTAGGATTGAAGATGTGTGGTTCAGATTAGGTCTTCACCCACGCGATCCGGTGACCGCAGGATCAAGATCCAGTGGTCGCGGCATCCTTCTCCTACCTCCCTGCGCACGACACGGCGGCGCGCACCCAGAGCGGCGGAAGCACACCGCCAAACATGCCCTACGGTGAACCCCGTCTGATTCACACACCAGACTCCGTTTTCACGAACGCTCGACCTCCATGAATCTCATGGCTAACCCCTATCCATGAAACGATGCGCCCAGGCCCCTGCCCATGGCGAAGCTCTGACTCACGGCGGCCTCGGTAACCCGCCGCGATGGAGCGCCACCAGCGACCCGCAGAACCGCTCCCCCTCGGCCTTACTCCATACTCTAGGATTCGAGCTAAACGAACGATAGGCATGATGGGCAAAGGTGTACATACCAACGGTCAAGGCGCAGACGACGCTGCCCGCGGCAGCCGAGGAATCAACGATGGCGCTGGTACACCGGCGAGCAATTGATGCGGCACCAGTCGGCTTTCCCAACCGCGAAGTCCATGGACGCCTCCCCATGGGGCTCGACAGGGGCTCCAACCAGTCGCCGAGGATCTACCGACGCTGGTAACTAGTTGGCCACAGCGACGACACACTTCCTCACTATAGAATCTCTCTCCCAATGGCTACCCGCGCAACAGTGATGGTGGGGCTCGATCCAAGGGTTGCGGGAGCCGCAGGACGCTTGGTTTTTGTAGCTGGGGAGGTGTATGACCAAGTCGAGAGGTGGCCCGTGATTATCGCGCTCGGTTGAGATCCCGCAGGACGCGGTCGAGTTCACAGTGCGGCGTGGACTGAGGATAGGGACGAGCCTGACGCATGGGGCCCACTCACCAGTGTGACGACACGCGCTGGTAACGGATCCTAGGCTGTGCGTGAATATAGGGAAAGTGGGCTGAAAGAAGCAAGCCGACCCAAGTAGGGTTTTTTTATCTTTTTTTTTATCTTTTATTTCCTTTTCTCTATTTCTAAATTCAATTTGAATTCGAATGTAGATTCAAACCTTGTGCCAATTTTATCCTCAATTTATACTGTGGCCTTAAAAGTACTAATTTTTAGAAATATATGAATTTCCTTTATATTTTATACACTCTCTTTTGCAAATTCTCAAATTAGGTCTTAAATCCAAATGTGAACATTAATGTATTGATTTATATGGTTATTTTCTCTATTTTGTGTAACCTTTTCCTTCTCCTTTTTATGGCTTTGTTTTCAAATTAGGGTTTGGATGTTGTGGGCACATTAATACATTGCTATTGATACTTTTATTTTTATTATCCACAAATGCACAATCCAATAAACTCCAGCATGATGCACAAGTTATTTATGTGTTCTTTGTTTTAATTATCCACTTTTGAACTAGGGTTGATCACATGTAATGATAAGTAGAAGCCACAAATTATTGATATTATCTCATTTCTCATTATTGCTCTTTTGAGTATTACAAATCCTACCCCCCTTAAAAAGAATCTCGTCCTCGAGATTTAGGAAGATCTAGGGAAAAGGTGGGGAAAATCTATGCGAAGCTCTTCTTCTCTTTCCCAAGTTGCTTCATCTTCACCGTGGTGGCTCCATTGCACTTTGCACATCTTTATAACCTTATTCCTTGTGACCCGAGTCAAAGTATCCAAAATCTTGATGGGGTACTCAGCGTAAGTCAAATCCTCTTGAACACTAAGGTCTTCCATTGGTAACTGTTCTTCAGGTACCCTGAGACATTTCTTCAGCTGAGATACATGAAATACATCATGAACATCTGCAAGATGATCTGGTAACTCCAATTGGTATGCAACCTCTCCCACTCGCTTTAAAATCAAGAAGGGTCCAATAAAGCGAGGGGACAACTTTCCTTTGACTTTAAATCTTCTCATACCCCGGAGCGGTGACACCTTCAAATAGACATAATCTCCCTCCTTAAACTCAAGCAGTCTTCTCCGGGTGTCAGCATAGCTTTTCTGCCTGGACTGTGCAGTTCTCAAATTCTCCCTTATTTGTTGAACTTGCTCCTCTGTTTCTTGTATAATCTCGGGCCCAAACAACTGTCTTTCACCAGTTTGATCCCAATATAGTGGAGTCCTGCACTTTCTGCCATATAAAGCCTTAAACGGTGACATCTTCAAACTGGCCTGATAGCTATTATTATACGAGAACTCAGCATAAGGCAAACTCTTATCCCAACTACCACCATGCTTAAGAGCACAAGCTCTTAACATATCCTCAAGCACTTGGTTAGTCCTCTCAGTCTGCCCATCAGTCTGGGGATGGTAAGCCAAACTAAAATTCAATCTTGTATCCAATGACTCGTGTAACTTCTTCCAATACCGAGAGGTAAACTGTGATCCTCGATCTGACACAATCTTCTTTAGCACACCATGTAGGCAAACAATCCGTGCCATGTACAACTCTGCCAACTTGGCTCCTGAATACGTGGTCTTCACTGGAATAAAGTGGGCTACCTTAGTTAGCCTGTCCACAATCACCCATATAGAATCATATCCAGCAGACGTGCGGGGTAATCCAACAATGAAGTCCATGCCAATTTCTTCCCATTTCCACTCAGGTATCTTCAGTGGGTGCAATAGTCCGGCTGGCCTGTGGTGTTCAGCCTTAACTCTTTGGCACACATCGCACATAGCCACATGTGCAGCCACATCTCTCTTCAATCCATACCACCAATATTTTTGCTTCAAATCTTGATACATCTTAGTACTCCCAGGGTGGATAGAATAAACTGAGTCATGTGCTTCCTTCAATATAGTTTCCCGAAGACTATCAATTTCGGGAACACAGATCCGATTCTTGAACCATATCGTGCCTTGCTCATCCTCTATGAATTTCGGGCCTCTACCCTCTGTTATCAGATCCTTGATCTCCTGGATTTTGGCATCACCAACCTGACCTTTACGAATTTCTTGCTCCAAGGTAGGTTCCAATTCAATAGTCACTCCTTCCGTATGTGTAACAATTCCCAGGTTGAGTCTCTCAAAATCTTTTGCTAATTCATCAGGTAGCTGGACAACGAAAGCGGAGTGAACATGCTCCTTCCGACTCAAGGCATCTGCAACTAAATTTGCCTTGCCTGGGTGATAGTGAATCTCCAAATCATAATCCTTAATGAGCTCCAACCAACGGCGTTGCCTAAGGTTGAGATCCTTTTGTGTGAATATGTACTTCAAACTCTTATGATCCGTATATACTTGGCACTTAGTTCCCACGATGTAGTGTCTCCAAATCTTAAGTGCATGCACAACGGCAGCCAGTTCCAAGTCATGAGTGGGGTAGTTCAGTTCATGCTTCCGCAACTGACGAGATGCATAGGCAATCACATGTCCTTCTTGCATGAGCACACATCCAAGTCCTTGGCCACATGCATCACAATAAATGTCAAATCCCTTCTGCAGATCTGGCATAATCAATACTGGCGGTGACATTAGTTTCTCCTTCAATTGATCAAAGCTCTCTTGGCATTTCTCATCCCACTTGAATTCTCTTCCTTTCTCCAAAAGCGATGTCATAGGCTTGGCAATTTTAGAGAACCCTTCAATAAATCTCCGATAATATCCTGCGAGTCCCAAGAAACTCCGAACCTCAGTTACTATAGTGGGTATACTCCACACCACTATCTCCTTGACTTTAGCAAGATCCACTAATATCCCTCCATTAGAAATGATATGTCCAAGAAATGGCACCTTGCCAATCCAAAACTCGCATTTGCTAAACTTGGCGTAGGGTTGATTATCTCGTAGCTTCTTATAGTACCAATCTGAGATGTTCCTCATGATCACTATCACTCTTGGAATAAATAAGAATAACGTCGATGAATACCACGATGAATCTGTCCAAATACTCCATAAATACCTTATTCATCAAGTTCATAAAATAAGCTGGTGAATTGGTTAATCCAAACGACATGACAGTGAACTCATATAATCCATATCGAGTCGAGAATGTCGTCTTGGGAATATCCGATGGTCTAATCCTCATCTGGTGATAACCCGGTTGGAGTTCAATCTTCGAGAATACCCTTGCACCTCTCATCCGATTAAATAATTCATCAATGCGGGGTAATAGACACTTGTTCTTCACAGTGACATCATTAAGGGACCTATAATCCACGCACATCCTTTATGATCCATCCTTCTTCTGTACAAATAGAACTGACGCTCCACAAGGTGAAGAATCCGAACGAATGTACCCAACCTCTTGTAATTCCGTTAATTGCTTCTTAAGTTCCTTTAGTTCTTCTACGGACATCTTGTATGGTCGTTTAGAAATAGGATCAGTCCCAGGTAAGAGATCAATTACAAACTCTACTTCCATATCTGGTGGCATCCCTAATAACTCCTTTGGAAAGACATCCGCAAAATCCCTAACTGCACGGATGTTGCCACCCACAAACTTCTTATCTACTAAGAATGCCACTAATCTGGTGGTGGTAGTTACTGCAATTTCAACTTCAAATCTTTCTTCTTTGGAACTGGTGAGTTCTACGGTTCCCTTAGCACAGTGTATATACTGCCTTTGCCTTTCTTAACCATGACATACCAAGGATCACGTCTATACTGCTCTCTTCTAACAGTATAGGGGTAGTCCATCTGGGTTGGAAATACAGGGTAAGAAAGGAAGAATTATAGACAAGGCGAGTAATTACGAGAAATGTTACTGCAGGGGATTTATTAGCTAAGTAGATTAGTGTGTTATCCACTAAAGCTAATACATTACCTTATGGTGGTACATGCTAAGATGCCCGTCTATACTATTTCAATCAATCAAAGAAGCAAATCAGGCATTAATCATCAGAACAATCAACCAACATTTTTTAATAGAGAAAATAATTTTAATTTCATCTTAGGTTCCCTATCTCTGAAAAAGTTCATAGTTGTAGGATTCCAAAGTGTGAAATCTATCTTGTCTTGAAGTAGAAAAGATAAGAATAATCAGAGTAGAACAGTAGAAGGTGAGACAGGATCAAGATAAGTATAGAGAGAATCAGAGTAAGGTAAGTATAGAATGAATCAGAAGAAGGTAAGTAGGGAAGGGTTTTGTCCATTTCTATCTAGGTTTCGTCCTACAGTCAACATTTCCTCTGATACCACTTCTGTCACACCCGGTTTTAAGGAACAAAGCCGGGTGCATCTCATACATGCGCCAAGAAGACAACATATATAATAACAGAGTGTATAGAGATAAATGTCATAAAACATCAGAGTATTTATTACATAGCGGAAGACTTATTACAAAATAAAATAATAGAGATAAAACGAACTAAGGATCGTCGGCGCCAATGTCAACCGAGAAACGCCACCTAGATTAAGTCGAATGCCTCGGTGTTAGGCGGCTCCTCTTCGACCACCTGCTCTTCTCCTGTGGGGGGGTGTGAGACAGCAAGAGTGAGCTCACATACGTTCATAGCTCAACAAGTCGTGGGGAATAATGTGGCATGAACTCACCAAAGGTGGGAGTTCATGAAGTGTAAGGCTGATCAATGAAATAAAGGCTGAGGCTGAGCATTGCTTTTATAAGTTGGTCAAAATTTTATTAGCAATTACTAAGTGTAAGTAAATACCAAACCTTAATAATAATAAAGAAAAGTAATAGTAAAATAATCCCAAATGCGATGCAAATGTCAAATTACATTTAAGTTCCATAAATTAATCATGTGAGGGTCCGAGCCGCTCATGACCGTGAGCACGGCTAGTATACTAGTTTTACACTCTGCAGAGGTTGCGCATCTTTACCCACAAGTCATGTTACCCATCTGCCAAGAGACGGCCAATCCCATACACCTCTACCGAGGAGGCGAGGCAGGGTAACACTACGAGGCCTTTACAAAGTTCCACTAGCTTCAGAAATCCCGCTACAGTTTATAGGAAGCTCCAGTGCAGGGTTCTTGCCTGACCGCCATCGCAGCAAAATCAACCAAGGATCTCCCTACACTGACCACTCCCCTACTGCCCTTGCCCCTTTCGGGTAAGGAAGACCTCCACTAGCTTTCCTAGTTAATCAGCCAAGGGCGTCCCATTAAACCCTTGTGGTAGCACTGTTTTCCCGGGTGGTCGCTCCATGTTCCCATTAATTTAATGATCTTAACATGAACAGTAATAATAACAAGATAATAACAGGATAATCATGAGTAGTGTATCTCCATACTCAATCCACATAAAGCAATAGCAAGTACTACCCAAAAATATTTCAGTGGTGAACAAGGTATAAAGATAACCAAAACTGGGGTAACCTAAAGGATCCCATCAAAATTAACCTATGCAGATCATTAAAATTAATAAGAACATGGCTGGGAAAAGTAAGTGATCAAGGGCACAACTTGCCTTCAATGAGCTCCTGCTCAGCTATCTCTACTTGTTGAACCTCAGATTCCACAGTGGCTTGCTCGTCTACTCGCATCAACACAATACATACATAGTATAGCATAAATTAACATCACATCAAACATGCAAATAAAATATACAGTAAAAATCTATACATTAAAATGAGATCATAGGAACTAGAATCATTAAATTTGGAGTTATAGATTTCAAGTTATGAATTTCCTAAGGTTTACTGTGATTAAAATAGGATTAGATGATAAATTAATTTTCTAACTGAGTTCATGTCAAAACAGTGATACTAAATGATAGAGAATATTATTACAAAATTTTAGAAATTGGAATGGTTCAATTTGGACCAAAAATGGAATTTCTATGAATTTTACAAGTTTCTAGATTTGTTTTGTATTAAAAATGAATTTCTAATATTATTTCTCTGTTTTTAATCTCCTCTGGACTGGGCCTCGAATTCTAGAAAATACAGGGTTCTCGGTGCAAGATTTCTAAGACACAGAGAATAGTGTTCTCTGGATGGCGGGTTGATTTGTGATTTCTTCGGGGTCTCTTTAGAAAAATTGACCCACGAAGGGGTATCGATCAGATTTGACCGTTTGATCAAACATCAAGGGCTATGATTAGATTGGCCGCAATAACGAATCGGTACCCGATTCCGACCGTAGGATTGAAGATGTGTGGTTCAGATTAGGTCTTCACCCACGCGATCCGGTGACCGCAGGATCAAGATCCAGTGGTCGCGGCATCCTTCTCCTACCTCCCTGCGCACGACACGGCGGCGCGCACCCAGAGCGGCGGAAGCACACCGCCAAACATGCCCTATGGTGAACCCCGTCTGATTCACACACCAGACTCCGTTTTCACGAACGCTCGACCTCCATGAATCTCATGGCTAACCCCTATCCATGAAACGATGCGCCCAGGCCCCTGCCCATGGCGAAGCTCTGACTCACGGCGGCCTCGGTAACCCGCCGCGATGGAGCGCCACCAGCGACCCGCAGAACCGCTCCCCCTCGGCCTTACTCCATACTCTAGGATTCGAGCTAAACGAACGATAGGCGTGATGGGCAAAGGTGTACATACCAACGGTCAAGGCGTAGACGACGCTGCCCACGGCAGCCGAGGAATCAACGATGGCGCTGGTACACCGGCGAGCAATTGATGCGGCACCAGTCAGCTTTCCCAACCGCGAAGTCCACGGACGCCTCCCCATGGGGCTCGATAGGGGCTCCAACCAGTCGCCGAGGATCTACCGACGCTGGTAACTAGTTGGCCACAGCGACGACGCACTTCCTCACTATAGAATCTCTCTCCCAATGGCTACCCGCGCAACAGTGATGGTGGGGCTCGATCCAAGGGTTGCGGGAGCCGCAGGACGCTTGGTTTTTGTAGCTGGGGAGGTGTATGACCAAGTCGAGAGGTGGCCCGTGATTATCGCGCTCGGTTGAGATCCCGCAGGACGCGGTCGAGTTCACAGTGCGGCGTGGACTGAGGATAGGGACGAGCCTGACGCATGGGGCCCACTCACCAGTGTGACGACGCGCGCTGGTAACGGATCCTGGGCTGTGCGTGAGTATAGGGAAAGTGGGCTGAAATAAGCAAGCCGGCCCAAGTAGGGTTTTTTTTATCTTTTTTTTATCTTTTATTTCCTTTTCTCTATTTCTAAATTCAATTTGAATTCGAATGTAGATTCAAACCTTGTGCCAATTTTATCCTCAATTTATATTGTGGCCTTAAAAGTACTAATTTTTGGAAATATATGAATTTCCTTTATATTTTATACACTCTCTTTCGCAAATTCTCAAATTAGGTCTTAAATCCAAATGTGGACATTAATGTATTGATTTATATGGTTATTTTCTCTATTTTGTGTAACCTTTTCCTTCTCCTTTTTATGGCTTTGTTTTCAAATTAGGGTTTGGATGTTGTGGGCACATTAATACATTGCTATTGATACTTTTATTTTTATTATCCACAAATGCACAATCCAATAAACTCCAGCATGATGCACAAGTTATTTATGTGTTCTTTGTTTTAATTATCCACTTTTGAACTAGGGTTGATCACATGTAATGATAAGTAGAAGCCACAAATTATTGATATTATCTCAATTCTCATTATTGCTCTTTTGAGTATTACATGATCCAAAGAGTTAACTCTCCAAACCTCGACATCTCAAACTCTTGATCTGTCAACTCTCTAAACTCCTCAAAAAAATATCAATTTGTTGATCCAAAGATAATGTCATCCACATATATTTGACAAACAAACATGAAGGATCAAATTAGGTGACCAGAGGGGGTGAATTGGAGCCAATAAAATTATTCGCATATGACAATCTTGGCTTGCTTCCTAAATCTTCACCTAATCCTCCAAAGAACCAAAAATTCTCAGCTGACATGCTCTCAAGTAAACAAGTGGTAGGATGTTCTAGGAGATGTTCGATGAACACACGAAGCACTCAAACCGACAAAAAACAACTGTATACGTGAAACTCTCAAAATCTAAAAATTGACCTCTCTACTTTAATAGAAACGAAGGAGCCCAAATCAAAAAGATAGTAACCAACTAGTGATTTGATGCTTTAGAAAAGTTTCTAGGGTATATATGAACCTGAAAATAAACGAATCACAAAAGGACTCTTGGAACGCTGAAATCACACAAAACAAAGACTTATCTAGGATCAAGTAGCAATGCTTCTCCACGAGCAGTACTACTGTTCTCTGGCACTACTAGGCAGAGCTCGACAATGTTGCTCCCTGGTAGTGCTGCTCTATGAGTGGCAGTGCCACTCATTCTGCTACGAGCAGCCCGAATCTAAGCTCCGAAAGGAAAAATCGATCCATATGAACTTCGATTGAGATAAAATTTCAGCTCAGTTGGAGTTCATTTGATACTTTCATGTGAAGGTCTATGCAAAATTTTAGCTCAATCGAACTTCATTTAGATCGTTTTTGTCTTCTAGAGATTTGGTTTGAGCTACTTGCAGCAAGCAGAGCGGCACTGCCATCTATGGAGCAATCATGCTGACCGTAAGCTTAGCCACTGCAATGCTCTCATAGACAACTCACCATTTTGAGTCCTGTCGGAGTTTCGTATGTTTGTTTTATGACATGTTTATTTCTTTGGGTTCTTATATGCCTTTCAAACTTTTCCAAAGCATCCAATCAGTAGTTGGTTTAGGTGTTTTTGGTTTGACCTATTTCTTCATTTCCATTGGAGTAGAGAGCTTATTTTCAAATTTTTTTTTTTGCACTGTTCTGAACCTTCTAATGTCATGACAATTATTTCTGAAAAAAATCATAATCAGTGCTTAGAAATTAGCAATCTTCATCTATACTTTTGTTTCAATTTATGGATGTTGTGAGGCGTCAAATTCCTACTTATGGATGTTTTGCGAACAGCTATAGATTGATGGTTGAGGACATATAAGAAACCATGCTTGTCGTTACTCCGGATGGCCATGGTAGAAATGTCGTCGTTCCTGCATTACAAACATGGTGGAGCTTTCATGGGTTGTGTAGCCGAGACGCTCCTTGTGGTGGTTTTTTTATGGCCATGACAATGCTACTCCTGTGCAAGCATATTGTTTCATTGATTATAGATGGCTAACTGGCATTTTGTAGTGCTGTATATAAAGGGGAAGGGAGTCTAAATTCTTGTATATTTGATCAGAAAAAAAATGTGATACTTGAAAAGCATATGGGCTATGAAAACAAGTGCACATGATTTTAGTTCTTACTTGATTATTGTATTGTAATGCACTTGTTAAGGTTGTCGAATAGTTACTAGTCAAGCGTTTTCTTTTGGAGTTATCTTTCCTTTTTTTTGATAGAAAAAGCATCATTTAGAAAGTAAAAAAAGATGAAATTTATTATCACATACATCCAATAAATAACAGTAATACAAGCATTATGTGGATTCAAAAAATATTTCCACAGGAAGTATAGATCTTTACAGGGGCACAATTATTTATTGGTTCAAACAAGTAACAGCACTTGATCCAAACAATCACAATATAAATCCAAATTAGTTACTGTCGTGGTTCATTGTTAGGTGCTCGTCGGCTGCCAGTTTCATTTTTTAAAAAAGAAAATATTATTAATATTCCAGCTTTTGCTATTCTGCATCGGTAGATTCATGTGGCTCTTCAAACTTACAAAACAGTGGTTTCCACTCTGGAACAAAAATCTCACATAAAAAAGTTCATAAGATTAAGCACTCAACCAGTTTCATGGATTCACATTTGCGGAGTGATTCCTGCATTAAAATCAATGGTGTGGGTCTCCCGGATAAATCAAGGAACAGAGTGGCAATGCTAACACATTGAATATGTTCTACTACCGTAGGGCCACAAATAAGTAAAAACCATATGCTTTATGACTGTGTTGTGTGCTCGTAGAATAAATTCAGGGTCTATTCATTTTAAGCTCAATCCATATTGATCAAAAAAGATTGAGTGGGTTTAGATTACTGGTAAATCAAAATTGTTCCTAATCCCCTCAAATGGTCCAACCCCTGTAGAATGGGAATAATCGAACAATGCCCTACTGTTGCGAGGCTCGCCGGGAAAAATAGTGGGAAAAGCTCAAGACACATCAAGTTGAGTGGTATTTAACATGCAGAGCGCGAATTAGCCTAGTTATTCATGAGGAACTAATTCACTAATGGTGCAAACAAACTTGAGTTAATTTCAGAGTAGCGATAAAAATGTCTTTTATCCTTTAGAACAAAGGAAAAGAGGAAATTTTAAAAGATTGAAATCATATAGGAAATTTTCCTATGTGGCCATTTGGAACAAAGGATTGAGTTCCTGCAAATACTATAAAATTCCTATGGAATTGACCATTGTAATGAGATTTTGGGGGATTTCTAACATGGGGTCCAACCTCTTGAATTTTTCCTATGGAATTGCAAGTGACTTGCAACTCTATTCCTATATTTTTCGTATCCCTATGTTTTACCAATCATGCATTCCAAAGAAGGACTAAAAATGTGACCATCTTTGTGAGTATGCACATATGTTTACTGCAATCCACAATAGCGGCATGAATAGGAGCTTCGAGCTAGTGGGTATGAGGTTGGAGTATTTTATAGTAGTGGTAAGGCTATTTGGAACGCGGATATGGTAATAGCTTGGTGGGTAAATTTTGATAGTGATAAAGGAGCACTTCTTTAATGTAATAAGGGAGGCAAGTAGGATTGACTATAAATACGGTAAAGCAAACACGAAGTTTGACGACTATTGTGCATGTCAAAATAGCTAGCTATAATGATAGCTTGGTGGGTGGAGTCTTATGGTGTTAGGGTTGGGAAGCATAGGGAATTCATGTGTGCCAACAATGCACTTCATTGCTCCACATAACTTTGGTTCTAGGCACTCCACCATAGGGATTTTATCTTCATTGCTATCCATAGGGTACTAGTATGGACATGAAGCCACAAATAGGGTGGATGCCACTTGTCACCATGCATACACATGTGTATCGTCTTGGGTTAATTCCTGTTCTACGTGCATGAGTGTTTACTTTGGCAAATTAACTTAATTTTGTTTTTTGCACTACTTTACAACTTTGTTTCTATTAACAACACAATTTCTAGAGCGGTTCAACTTAGGCATGATAATTGGTACTGTTGGGACTATGCTTCGTCGCCGAAGGTCTTGTAGGAAGAAACAACTTCAGCCATGACCGAAGGTTCCTCTTCATGAAGCTTCGGAATTACAAACCGACATAAAAGTAGAATGACCCTTTAGTCCATAAATGTTTGAGTCGCTGTTGTAATCCCTTATGAGGGGCATAATTGTAATTCCTCACAGGCTGTGTCCCGTGTCTATAAATAGTGAACAGTATTCCTTTACTGTTCACAGATTTCTGTAATAGCGATCGCATCATTCGGAGATCAATCTTTTGCCAAGGCAAAGCCTTTGAGAACAAGTCCCCAACATTGGCGCCCACCTCCGGTGAACTCACTTCCACTTTCCTGAGACAATGGCTTCGTTCAAGAACCAAGCTGGAGCTGCTTCGGCTCTGAAGCTGATTCTCCCGATAACAGGCGGTTCATGCTCAGAGCCGGCTAACAAGAAACAGAAGAAGGAGGCACAGAGAAGAGTACAGCATGTTGGAGTGCAGGGACCCTTCATCAAGTCAAGATGGTCCCATATTCCAATCACCTTCTCCCAAGAGGATCTTCAGCTCAAGGATTTTCCTCATAACGATGCTATGGTTATTTCTTGCGTTATCAAAGGGTTTCTGGTCCACAATGTCTTGGTTGATCAGGCAGTGCAGCTGATATTATATTTGCTAAGGCCTTCAGACAAATGCAAGAGCCAGAAGATAAGATTCATGATGCTACACACCCTCTATGTGGCTTCGGAGGAAGACAGATTGTAGCACTTGGCAAGATCACCATGCCAGTGACCTTCGGATTCATCAACAACACCAGAACTGAGCAAGTTGTGTTTGACATTGTTGACATGGAATACCCTTACAATGCAATTATTGGTCGTGGCACCCTCAATGCTTTCGAAGCAATTCTTCATCCTGCTTACCTTTGCATGAAGATACCTTCGGATCAAGGACCCATTGCTATTCATGGAAGTCAGGAAGCTGCCAGAAGGGCCGAGGGAAACTGGACTGACTCAAAAGCAATCCATAATATAGATGGAGCTGAAGCTTGTGAACAGTACAAATTCAGAAGGGAGAAAGCAGCTTCGGCAGATCAGCCGAAGCCCATGCTCTTATGTGAGGACATAGCAGAGCAGAAGGTGCTGTTGGGCTCCCAATTATCCGAAGAACAGGAGAAAACCTTGATAAGGTTTTTGTTCAACAACAAAGATGTTTTTGCATGGTCAGCCAATGATCTTTGCGGAGTTAACAGGGATGTTATTGAACACTCGCTCAATGTTGACCCATCCTTCAGACCCAGAAAGCAGAGGCTTCGGAAAATGTCTGAAGACAAGGCCGAAGGAGCTCGGAATGAAGTCAAAAGACTCCTCAGTGCAGGAGTTATCAGAGAAGTAAAGTACCCAGAATGGCTAGCTAACACTGTTATGGTAAAAAAGGCCAATGGTAAATGGCGAATGTGTATCGATTTTACGGATCTCAACAAGGCCTGTCCGAAGGACGAATTCCCATTGCCAAGGATAGACTCCTTAGTTGATGCAGCAGCTTCGTCAGAGCTTATGAGTCTTCTAGATTGTTATTCAGGCTATCATCAAATTTGGATGAAGAAGGAGGACGGGCCGAAGACCAGTTTCATAACCCCTAGTGGAACATATTGTTACCTTCGGATGCCTGAGGGGCTCAAGAACGCTGGAGGAAGTTTCAGCAGAATGACTGCGAAGGTTCTTCAGTCTCAGATAGGCAGAAATGTGCTAACTTATGTTGATGATATCATTGTAAAAAGCACGAAACAATAAAACCACATCGCTGATTTGCAGGAGACCTTCGCCAGTTTTAGACAAGCTGGTCTAAAGCTGAATCCAGAAAAATGTGTCTTCGGAGTAAAGAAGGGGGAATTCCTTGGATGCTTGGTTTCAACAAAGGGAATTGAAGCTAATCCAAGTAAAAATTGAAGCTATACTTCATATGGAGCCACCAAATACAAAAAGGGGGCCCAAAGACTGACAGGGAGGCTGGCATCTCTCAATAGATTCATATCCAGATCAGCAGAGAGAAATTTACCATTCTTCGAAGTGCTGAAATCAGCCGAAGTCTTTCAATGGGGACCAAGCCAACAAAAAGCCTTCGAGGAACTGAAGCAATATTTGATAGATTTAACAACATTAACTCCACCAACACCAGGGGCTCCTTTGTTATTATATGTGGCAGCTTCGCACTCAGCGGTAAGTGCAGCACTTGTCCAGGAGAAGCTTGATGGCCAAGTCAAGAAGCAGGTCCCAGTATATTTTGTATCTGAGGTTCTTAGTTTATCAAAGAAAAACTATACAGAATTGGAGAAGGTGTTATATGCTGTTTTGATGGCATCCAGGAAGCTTCGGCATTACTTTCAAGCATACAATATTGTTGTTCCTTCTTCGCAACCGTTGAAGGATATTATGAGAAATAGAGAAGCTACTGGACGGATTGGAAAATGGGCTGCAGAGCTCAATGAATTTTGCATTGATTATGTGCATAGATCTTCGATCCAGTCTCAAGCGTTGGCAGATTTCATTGCTGACTGGACGCCAGGGGCTCAAGATGAAGAAACAAATAAAGGTGCCGAAGTATGGACAGTGTTTTGCGATGGGTCTTGGGGAACCTTCGGAGCAGGAGCAGCCGCTGTGTTGGTCTCACCATCCAAAGTTAAAACTTGTTATGCGGCAAGACTCGATTTTAGTTGCACAAACAATATTACTGAGTACGAAGCCCTGTTTTTGGGCCTTCGGAAGTTAAAAGCAATGGGAATCAAAAGGGCCATTCTTAAAACTGATTCCCAGGTTGTTTCGGGTCATATCGACAAGAGTTGTAAGGCTAAAGATCCAAAGCTTGAAAAATATCTAGACACGGTCCGAAGGATAGAAGCTTCCTTCGAAGGATTTTCTGTCAAAAATATCCCTCGAGGACAAAATGAGCATGCTGATTTGCTAGCTAAGTCAGCAGCACAGGGGCTGCCCTTACCTTCGGATGTGTTCTTCGAAACAATAAAAGCACCTTCAGTGGAACTTCTTGAAAGAGCAGTCCTCAATATATCTCCTGTTTATAGTGAAGACTGGAGAACTGAGATCATCTCTTACCTTCAGGGTAACTTCCTTTCAGATGACGAAACTTATAACAGGAGGATAGAGGCAAGAGCTCGTCCATATGTCATGATAGAAGGGGAGTTGTACAAGCATGGAGTTTGTGCCCCATTACTCAAGTGTTTATCTAGAGCCGAAGGCATAGAATTGATGAAAGAAATACATGCAGGCCTGTGTGGATCTCACATTGGATCTAGGCCGTTACTTGGAAAAGTTTTCCGTCAAGGGTTTTATTGGCCGAAGGCAGCTTCGGATGCAGCGGAATTAGTTCAAAAGTGCGAAGGTTGTCAGAAATGTGCAAGAGATCAAAAACAACCTTCGTCTCTAACTCAGCTGATACAACCCATCTGGCCATTGCAAAGGTGGGGCCTTGACTTGTTAGGTCCATTACCACCGGCCCAAGGAAACTTAAGATATGTTGTAGTGGCTGTGGAATATTTTTCTAAATGGATTGAGGCAAAGCCTTTAGCCACAATAACTTTGGCCACCATTCAAAAGTTTTTCTGGCAGAATATTGTTTGTCGTTTCGGAGTACCAAAGGCCATCACTATAGATAATGGAACACAGTTCGACTCCGAAGCTTTCAGAGAATTCTGTGATCAAATTGGCACGAAGATCCATTTTGCATCAGTCAGGCATCCGGAGTCAAATGGACTTGTTGAAAGAGCCAATGGCATCATAATGACAGGAATAATGAAGTTAATCTTCAATCAACCCAGGGGAAAGTGGCCAGATCAATTAATCAAAGTGGTATGGAGACACAACACAACAACATCAAGGTCAACAGGCTTTACTCCATTCAAATTATTGTATGGTGACGAAGCAATAACTCCGGAGGAAGCTAAAATTGGATCAATAAGAGTAGTAGCTTCGGCAGAATCAGATTCTGAAGCTGATCATTCTGTGGAAAAAGATGCTATAGAAGGGATCAGGCTTCAAGCTGTGGAGAACATCAATAAATATCAAGCCGAAACAATCAAATGGCGTGATACAAAGGTTCGGCTAAAGAATATTGAGCCAGGACATTTGGTTGTTCGGAGAGTGGCTAACCCAGATACGGTGGGCAAGTTGCAGTTGAAATGGGAGGGACCTTTTTTGGTAGTATCTTCGTCAAGACCCGGTTCATACAGATTGAAGGATATGGACGGCAACGACATTCCTAGATCTTGGAATGCGGATGAGCTTCGGCGATATTACGTATAACTTGATGTAATTTTTTATATTTTATATTTTTTCTTTCATGGCACCCTTTTCCTTTCTGAAGGGGGAGAAAGGTTTTTAATGGGGCCATCACATGTAATTTCCTTTTTTAGCTCTATAAGAGCAAAATCCCCCAAAGATGTAAATGTAAAAACTGAGAACGCACCATCGAGTGCCGAAAAGAAACAGGGAAGAAGCTCGAAAGCCGTCCCTAAGGGGATGCGGAGCACGACGAAGCTACTAAAAGAAGTCGCTCCAAAGGGGGCGCAGTGTAAGTTTTCTGCTCAAAAGTCGTTCCAAAGGGAATGCAGAGCTTACAGCGAAAAGTCAACGATGATACCGCCGAAAGTAAAAGGCGAAGAAGCTCCTAAGGGAGGCTTACAGCGAAAAGTCAATGCTGATTCCGCTGAAGTAAAAGGCGAATAAGCTCCTAAGGGAGGCTTACAGCGAAAAGTCAGCGCTGATATGTGATTGTTTCTAAGGAAATAACGGTTGTGATTATGGCTTCGGATATGTGTTTGGACATTCATTTGCACACCACATTACATCATAACATTTGCATTCATAAACATTCATCCAGGCATATGTAGGATAACCATCATCATAGCATAAGTGGTTGCTTCGGCAAAAAGGAAAAAACTGTCTTTTGTACTTCGTTGTGTACGAAAAGAAGAGCTTCGGCAAAAAGGAAAAGCTGTTTTTTATGCTTCGCTGTGTACGAAAAGAAGGGAAGGTGTTTTTTCGCCTTTGGCTCAAAAAAATAATTTCGTCCACATCAAAGCACCTCATACATTAATGGAAGGGTAAGAGCATATTACAAGGTATGAACAAAATTCATTAAGAACTGTTTAGCCATATTTACAAAAGTTATTTCAAAAGTTTCTTGAGTTTTTCTACAGTCTACTCCTACTGATCTCCATGGGGCCTAAGCTTTGGCGTCATACTCTTTAAGCATCGGTCTCGGCTTCGTCATCCTACATGAATTAAGTTGTTGTGAGTCAAAACTAAGTTTGAAGGAAAAGGTAAGCACAAGGTAGGATTTCTTACTGGTTCAAGATGACTCCGAGCTTCGTTTCCAGCCTTTTCTCGCCCGCCTTTTGTCCATATCATCTTTACAAATCTATTAGAAATGCTTCGGGCGAGGTCAGGAATATCATCTAAAATTGATGGTGATAGAGTGAAATTGGGCCTATTAACAATTTTTCCATGGTCGCAGCCAGCTTTCAGAAAAGCTGCAGCAGTGCCCCGAGAAGCCACCCAGGCACAGAAGTCACCGTGCCCGGCTATAACTTCGTCAAGCTCATCAATTTCACCCTCAATATGTTCGAAGGTCTTTGGTAAATCTTCAGTTGACGGGGTGAACTTCCCACTGCTAGCCCCGACTGAGTGGAAGATTTTTCTCAGTCGTTGAATACATTTATTGCTAAACTCCAAACATTTGTCTTGAAGGCTTGCCAATAATTTTTTCAAATCTGAATTTTGTTGGACTTCGGCTTCAAGTTTCGCATTAAGTTCTTGCTTTTCTTGTTCAAACTGTTCAGATTGGCAGAGAAGCTCCGTATTCAATTCTGTTATTTTAGCTTCGGCTTCTGCCAATAAGCCTTCAGTTGCCTGAAGCTCGAAGTTCTTCTTTTCAATAGTAGCTGATTGCTCTTTTATTTTGCTCTCTAAGTTTTCAATTATAACCTCGTGTTTTTTGTCTTCCAGATCCTGCTGCATTTTCAAAGCCTTACTCAACAGCATACTCTGCACATAAACAACCTTCGTTAGAAATGTCTTCATTATTAAAAACAATAAAAGTCAAGGGAAAAATAGTTCACCTTGAAATTGGAATAAAATAAACTACCAACGATATGTTGTCGTCGGTAGCGACTAATATCCGTTTCCAGCTTCGGAAAACCGATACTCTTTAATAGAGTACCGATAATCTTAGCTCCAGTTTGATCCCGGATACAGTCTAATTTTTCATCGTCAATACCCCCGAAGAGGAGTGCTCCTGGTTTATATCCGCAAGATTTGGCATATTCTTTAAGCTCTTCTATTTCGGTTTCTGACAGTTCTTGTCCAACTAAATGTTGAAACATGAAGGCTTCGTCCTCTGAAGTTTCGTCAGCGATTTCCTTTTCTTTCCCAGACACTGCGGCCATGGTCTCCCCGGCGGCAGTCGTAGCTTCTTCTGTGGCCATGTTCAGCAGTATTTTGTCGATATGTTCGATTGTGGTTTCCAAGTTCAAATCTTCGGTTGAGGTAGCTTCGGTAGCCACGATCTTCGAAGGTGCGACTTCAATATTTGTTATTTCCTCAGCCGCTGGTATCTTCCGAGCTGAGGCTCTCGGTGGTGTCTTGTCAACGACTTCTGTCACTGCGATGATCCTTTGTCTCTTTGTTTTAGTTGTTTTCTTCGTTTTTTCGGGCTCCTTTTCCTTCTGAAAAAACTTCGTCAGTTGAGGCCCTAATGGACTTAGCTTCACAGGCAGGGATTCAGTCATTACCTTCAAAATCTCTTCCACGTCAGTGGCAGAGCGTGATGCGGGAGTTTCTTCTTCGTTGGATACTTTTCGCTTCGGAGATAATACTTTTCTCTTCTTCGGAATGTTCTTCTCTTTTGGTAGTTCTTTCTCATCTTCATTTAAAGCTTCGGCTACCCTTTTCCTTTTCCGGCCTTCGACACCTTTATTCAGTTGTTCGTAGTCAGGGTATTCAAAACCCAAGGCGTCCAGCACTCGATTCAGTCTTCGCTTCGGACGGGTACCGAAGGCCGCGGTCATCAACTGATCTTCTCTTTTGGAGTAATTACCGAGTATTTCATTGCACATTATTTCAATTGTGTCCAGCCACTCTTGGCAAGGTGTTTTAAAGTATTTCTTAAACTTGTAATAGTAAGGTAACCGCACAAGTTCCCCTTCTTTCTTCTCCCCCTCTAGCTCCGGCATTTCCCATTCTTTTAAAGTAGGAAAAACCCTGAAGGCCAAGAACTCTTGAACCAGGTCTCTTATGCCGATATGCTCTGAAATAATTTTAAACTCAGCCAGTGCAGCCCAAGTGGGACCTTCTAATGACATTTGGCATCGCGGTCTTGTTTCTCCGAAGATCAATTCAAGAGGGCTTTGTACCAGCTTCTCTTTGTCTTCGTCAACCTTCACATAAAACCATTCCGACTTCCAGCCTGCCGGCCATTTGCTTCGATAGCTGATTACAGGAAACTTTGTGGTTTTCCGATAAGCAAAATTATAGCAACCAAAGTTATCATGCAATCCATCTTTTCTAGCTTTCGTCTGGTAGTGCAGCTCATGAACTCGACAAAAGCTGTCGGCAAACGGCTCCACCGCTTGGCTTCGGAGGGCCCAGATATAAACACTAAGCCTAACGATAGCGTTAGGAGTCAGCTGATGAAAGTAGATCCCAAACTTCTTCAATACATCTGCAATAATCCCATGGAGGGGGAATCTCAACCCAGCCTTTAGAAAGCTCTTGAAAATGACTATTTCATCCTTCTCCGGCTTCGGGGTAGTTTCTTCCCCCCGAAGCGAAGTAGCTTCTTCTGACTCTCACTGAAATAACCCGACTTCACCATCTTGGAGAGATCAGCCTTAGAGACAGTCGACTTTCCGAAGTCCAAGTGGCTGGGCTTACTTGGCATGGCAATATGATAATCATCTTCGGAATCAGTTTCCTCAATGTCTCCTTCTTCCGCTTCGGCAGTTGCCTGTTCTGTTTCAGCAGTGGGGATTTCTTCCGAGATTACTAGTCCAGATCGTTGCATCGCTTCGGAGATGGGAACAGTCTCCGATCCTTCAGCTTCGCCTCCCTCACGCTCAACCCTAGCGGTAGAACGCACTCTAGCCATTTAATTCTGGATTTTTTGGGAACTAAATACTTCTCTTCCGAAGCTTTTTCTTCTGACGAACTAGGCTTCGAGCTGGAGCTTCGTTTGATTTCGAGAGTCAAGCTTCGGCTATGGTTAAAAATTTTGGCAGCAAAATAGTGCAAATAGCAATGAATGTTGTGGTAACTTCACACCTACCCGTCTGTTTATATAGTGATGCAGGTAAGAAGGTGAATCGCCAGGATTTTTACACCAGGCGAACAGCTGCTTGCACTCTCTGCACGGTGGGACCGCTACGCGCTCGGAAACTGAATCATTTCTCGACAACGAGCTCAGGGAAGGTGTTTTTCGGACCTTCGGCTTCCCGAAGCCTAAGATACTTTTTTCACGGGTCAAGCTCGTTATGAAAAACGATCTAGCACCGCGAAGGGGCTACTGTTGGGACTATGCTTCGTCGCCGAAGGTCTTATAGGAAGAAACAGCTTCAGCCATGACCGAAGGTTCCTCTTCATGAAGCTTCGGAATTACAAACCGACATAAAAGTAGAATGACCCTTTAGTCCATAAATGTTTGAGTCGCTGTTGTAATCCCTTATGAGGGGCATAATTGTAATTCCTCACAGGCTGTGTCCCGTGTGTATAAATAGTGAACAGTATTCCTTTACTGTTCACGGATTTCTGTAATAGCGATCACATCATTCGGAGATCAATCTTTTGCCAAGGCAAAGCCTTTGAGAACAAGTCCCCAACAGGTACATACTCAGTGGGAGCGTACCCCCTCTCCCCAATATCCCCTTAACATAGCAACGGTGACAGTAATCTTGACACTGGTCAAAAGCAAGGAAGGGGTAGCATAGAGCCCATGGTCATTGCACGCACATGAGCTTTACCACTACTAAAATGATTTCTAAAGATGGTCGAAATAGGTTTTTAGAGGTGCTCAAATCGTTTTGTTTAGTAGTTCTTGGTTGTCCCACGGACGCCACTCTCTCTTTGTATTTCACTGCTACTACTGTTTAGCCATCAATAACCATCATGTTGTATTAGGTTGTATCCAACGATATTCTCTATATTTGTTTTTACGGACTTCTTTAAAAGATCACCTCCTCTATATTTCATTTCTCACCAACAATGTTCTCTACTAATCTCGTCCCCTATATATCAAAGACTCATAATAGTGACATATTTTGCTCTAGATTTTTATACGTACATATTTATCATACCCTCAAATATCTTATACATGTTTTAGTTACGCTCAAATTGTTTTCTAAAGTATACAAATGGACCAAGGAGATGAGATAGTGTATATGGAGAGGAGTAAAATGCAGTAGTGGGAACTTGGCACGCTGGGTCACTTGGGTCACTGAACTCAGAAAACTATCAGAGTGGGTGCTCTAACATAGTCAGACCATGCAAAATCATTCAAATCGGATTTACTTGTAATACCTCACAAATTCTATTGGTGGAATTTGGTAAAATTCTTCAAAGAGTTTGAATCGAACCAAAAATAACCTTCTAACAACGATTTTGTTTTCTGAAAGCCCCATTTCCTAAAATTAACATGTTTACTAATAAACATCAAATAAAATGATTTATATTTAGTTATATATTTGTTGAATTATATATTTAAGTTAAATCATCTCTTAAAATAAAATGCTATAAACTAAATGATGCTTTCTTAAACCACTATTTTGTGTGCATAAATGGCATATGTGAAAGCATTCACTTAAATAGGATTAATAGATAAATAAATGAATGAATAAAATATTGATGCATCTAAAGTTGAGTAATTTTAGATTGTTGCATATTGTTTCATATTTCAAATTGGAGTTCTAAATTTGAAACTTGAAATAATAGAAAAAAAGGAAAAAAACAGAAAAGAAAAATAAAAAATGTTAGACTATTCAGCCACTAAAATCAATAAACAGCCCATGTCCATGTATATTTTTCTGTTTATTTATTCTTTCCGCCAAATCCTATATTAATGTGACTTTATCAATGACATCATCCAAGCTTCGCACGCATCGTGGCCGTGTGTGCTTATGGTGCTCACGCATTGTCGCTGGCAGTGGACCTGCCTGAGCAGCGTCCCTGCCCCACCCTTCATCTCCTGTCCAGAACCTTTTTCTTCGGCGCAATTGTAACAGAAGCCGCGAATCAAGCAGATCACAACTGGTTTCATCTCGGTCGACCATAACAACCTGGGCAGGGATCCCTTGGCCCCAGGTCTATATATATCCTAGCACCCATACCCCTCGGCCATTAATCATTCATGATTTGTACCAAGCCGAGAGCTCCGTCTAGGCAAGCAGGGAGATAGAGAGCATAGAGCGGGAGCCGAGAGCAGCCGATGTTGGAGTGAGGCATCGATGTTTGGATCTTGGTGCTCGAGCAAGCATGAGGGGAGGAAAGTCTGTGTCAAAAGATTACATATAAGAAAGATAAAAGATGGCTACACCTAGAACCTGTATATTACGTCTATTTATCTTGTAATTCTTTATGTGACCCCGATCTAACCAATTAGATCGTGTCATGTCAACTATTTTTGTGCAACCCTACTAATCTATTAAACATGTGACATATTTTGTGCTAAACATCTGATTTATTCCATTCAAGTTGTGTTAGGTTCATATTAATTTTGCGTACGTAGTAATAAAATTATGTTAATCATACCACATGTTTTAAATAACTATTTATTGAAATATTTGCTTAATTAATGTTAATTAGCTAGACAATCTAATTAGTCTAATTTATAGTTCTAACCTACACTTTTTATAAATAATTGTTAAAGTGATTAATATCAACTCAAATATTTTGATTTAATATCTGCTTAGTTTAAATGCAACATCAATTAAATTTATTACGTCTAAAAATATTGTTTTACCCATAACTTCTCTGTTTTAACTCTGATTTTAGTGGTTGTCGAACCTACGATCTCATAGCGACGAGTAGGATATTCTTACGCTGTTTGTTCATATGCTTTAGTGTAATGTTACCATATCCATTATTTGCTTGATTGTATGTATTACAAATAGCAGTGAGGTCACGAGAATCTGAAGATCATCTTGGTACCTGGAATCTCAAGTCCTAGGCAAGTTGTGCCCTTGATCACTTCTTTTTACCCAGTCATGTTCTGATTAATCATAATGATCTGCATAGGTTAATTTTGATGGGACCCAATAGGTTACCCTAGTTTGACTGTCTTTATACTTTGTTTACCACTGAATCTTTAGGTAGTACATGCTATTGCTTTATGTGGTTTTGGGTATAGAGATACATTTTATTCATGATTATACTTTCATTATCAGTTGTTATTTACTGTTCATGTTAAGATCATTATGTTAATTGGAACATGGAGAACCACCCGGGAAAACAGTGCTACCACAAGGGTGGAATGGGACGCCCTTGGCTGACTAACTAGGAAAGCTAGTGGAGGACTACCTTACCTGAGAGGGGTAAGGGCAGTAGGGGAGTAGTCAGTGTAGGGAGGTCCTCGGGTTGATTTTGCTGCGATGGCGGTTAGGCAAGGGATTCCTGCACTGGAGCTTCCTAGAAACTGTAGTGGGTTTTCGGAAGCTAGTGGAACTTTGTAAAGGTCTCGTAGTGTTACCCTGCCTCATCTCCTCGGTAGAGGTGTATGGGATTGGCCGTCTCTTGGCAGATGGGTAACATGACTTGTGGGTAAAGATGCGCAACCTCTGTAGAGTGTAAAACTGGTATACTAGTCGTGCTCACGGTCATGAGCAGCTCGGACACTCACATGATTAATTTATGGAACTAAATTCAATTTGTCATATGCATTGCATTGAGGGTGTTGTTATTATTTTTGTTCTACTACTTAATTAGGTTTGGTATTTACTTATACTTAGTAATTGCTAATAAAATTTTGACCAACTTTAAAAGCAATGCTCAGCTTCAACCATCCTCTTTGGTAAGCCTTACCCTTCACGTGAGCTCCCACCTTTGGCGAGTTCATGCACATTATTCTCCACAACTTGTTGAGCTATGAACGTATGTGAGCTCACTCTTGCTGTCACACACCCCCACAGGTCAAGAACAGGTACCATAGGATGAGGCGCATGTAGGATGTTGTGATGAGTTCGTGAGAGGTCTAGGTCGTCGTCTCCTAGTCAACTTTGGGTTGCTGGACCGTTGTCTCCTTATAATGTAATTATTTATTTATTTTGTACAGAACTCCTGTTATGTAGTAAAGATGTGACATTCGATCCTGTGCCATGATTCATCATATGTGTGCGTCCCAGCACACCTGGTGATTATTTTGTGCCTGGGTTTTGGACCCCTAAAACCCGGGTGTGACATTACTCAAATCAGATACCGATGTGGTTTGCCATGTTGGAGCATACTATTCTAAGTTTAAAGACCCAAGTGACACATCATGCCAAGTTTAGGGACCCAAGTGACACATCATGCCACGTTGGCATCAGGTTTTGCAAACCTAGCTTTTGGATGGTTTTGCATGGGCCGAAAAGTTCGAGGACCCCTGTTTCCCTGGTTTTCTAAGTTCGGGGCCTAAATGACACAGTGTGCCAAGTTCGTTGACCGCTACTTCATTTTACTCAAAATTTGGAACAACATGATTGCTTCGTCATCTAAATGTACCAATAGAACAAAACATGTATATGTATATAGCTATAAAAGGAGACAAATTGGGGCAAAAGGTGCGTAACCAACAGAGTGTTAAGGACATGTGAAGAGGAGATAAAATTGGGCATCGCAATCACATGTGTAAATGTATATGGTTCGATCCATATAGGATTGGCAGACATTAGGAACTCAATTATGTCTGGACTTCTACATCATAGGGGAAGGGTTGAATCAATTTGTGGGTCATGCTAGAAAAGAGTTGTGGATAGAATTTATATACGTTTGTGAGCTAAAAATAAGTGTTGGCTACCATTGATGTATAGATTGGTCATACACTAGATATGGCTAGATCACTCGAGACGCCACAAGCTGAAGAACGCAAAGAGTGTCCACACGATTTCATGGTGAAGAACGATGATTTTATGAGCAAACTAGCAAAGGATAATCAGTCACATATACGTGATGAAGACCGGCCAGTTTTCGAGCAAACTAGCAAATGAGTCATCCAAGCTCTCATGTGAGACAAAGCCATTGTTATCATAGATTAGACAACAAGGTTATGACATCATCATTAATCATCAGATCAAGTGGTGAACAACAACATGGAATTGGAAGAGATTAAGACAAAGGGAATAGTAGATATAAAAAAGGTTTGGTTGGATATCGGATTACTTAATTGATCGCGGTCATTTTATAAATAGAGTGGATAGCTAGTCTTATCATAGTAGAAAACTCTTTTAGAACGTATTTTTCAAGTTTTGCATGAGTCCGAAACAGTTCATATCGAAATATAAAAGGCCATATCCAAATAGGGTGTTTTTAAGGTTTGCTAGAATTTTCGATATGTTAGAACTTCCGATATTTGTTGGAACTTTTGACATAGGGATGACCTTGGGCACCCAAGCAAATTATTTAAGTTTTTCGAAAGTTCCAACATCTCTAGCCTCTATCAGAACTTCTGACATGTGTTGGAACTTCCAAATTTAGGTCATCTTCACAAGTGCCTAACTTCTTTATCCAGACTCTAAATTGAACGTTTAATATATGTTTTAACCATCTCGAGGAGAGGAACACAATGGTAAGAACCATTTAACATTTTCATGACATTGTAAAATGGACAATTTTGGTAAATATAGCCCCCTAATTTCATATTAGATTTATGCGGACCCTAAAACATAAAAGCACCAGATAGCAACAATGTCCATTTCATCAGCTACTTAAAATTGAAGGACAATGTACAAATCAACCATGTTGTTCTAAGAGTATTATGAATATATCGACCATTGCTTGGGCATAACTTGGGCTTTTCTTAATGGATGATTACCTTGCAAGGTATTTTGCAAAGCAATGTGTAGCAACCAGTATGAAGCAATAATGCTTTAGCGACATGACTGTCTCCCATAGCAACCTTTGTTTGATCAAAAATTGACCACTTAAGTAACAAGCCTTTGGTAGTCCTTTAATATAGCTCATGTGAAAAAAATGCATTCCATTGAACACTAAAATTAGCTTTGACACTTCAATCGCAAATAATTCACAATGAGATGGAGTCCTCTAATCACCTAAATCAGTTCTAAGCTCATTCAAACAAATTTGAGCATGGTTTCACTTTCTTCCTCCAAAATCAATCCTAAGCTCATTGGAACGAATTTGAACAATATTTGACTCACTTCCTATCATTTTCGAAGCTGGATTTAGCGACTACAAAATCATACCTGTTCTAGGTGTTTGATCCATCATCGAGGTCTACCCATAATTGTTTAGAGAATACTTTTTTTCTGAATAAGTTGATTGGCTAACTAGCATGGGACATATGATCAATAAGATCATGTGCGATGAAAAATTTGTTCACGGTGAAGTTAGCACTTTGCAATTCGATTAGTACCATAGCATTTGTTCAATTATTGCATTGATTTTGAATTAAAACTAAAAGGATAAAAATGATTAAAAGTGATGAATTAAACTTATTTAAAATTTCTCGCACAAATCGAAGCCGATCAAAAAATTCCATTTGTTCCCTTCTACATATTTAGAAATGTTTTTCTATCTTCCTGTAAGACAGGAAAAGTCAATGGACAGAGGAAGTTCTTTGGATTCTCTTGCAGAAGCACAGTACAGGGAGTTCTTTGTATTCAGCATATTCACAGTCCCAAATATGAGGTGATTAAATATGCTGTGCCAATTATTTTTCCTTTGTAAACATGAATCTCTGTGCTTTGGTCATAATATCGGTAAACATGTTACTATTTGGTAGCCTTTGGTAAAATGTTACAATTTTTCTTGAGCTTTACATCCTTGTTATGGTTCTGAGGCTGTGTCCAGCAAGGTCTGATAAAGCCTTCTATTCGGTAAATGTAGCGGACGGAGACCTCCGCGACACCCCTAGCAAGGCACTCTAAATCGTGCGCTATAATCTAGAGACAACGTCGGAACGCTAAAATTGGCGGAGTTCTTTCGCCCGCTATCACAACCGCCGAGGCGTTGACTGTTTGTTCCTGCGCCAACTCGGAACCTTCAACATAGCCTCCAGTTTTCCGCCCGCACTGTTCAATCATCCAGCTTCGGTCGCCATGCTCACCGTCGCGCCGGCACGCGAGCAACACAGACGGTGGGGGAGAGCGCGGTAGGTGAGCATCGGGCCCGTTCGGTGGTGAGGGAGAGCGCGCTTGGCACCGTGAGGCCGCTCACGGCGTAGCGCCGGCGCGTGCAGCGTCGCCGCCATGCTGATCCTCATCCTCATGCCCTGCGTATTCTGCCTCTCCACCCGCGCTAGCTTGGTCTCGGGAGCAGCTGAACTGATTCCCTTCTAATGACTAGAGCAAGTGTGCACACTGGAGAATCAAGTACTTGTTATTTTCAATTTCCTTAATCTAAAGGAGCTCATGCATCAAGTACACATACGATTTTCAAAAATTGTCAAATTTCAAAAAAAATATCACTTCATTTTTGCATTGCGTACCTAAGTTAAAATTGTATTTAAATGAATATTAAAAAATAATGTAGTATACGAATTATGTAATCACTGTAGATATAAAAGATCAAATTTAGAGGACATTGCTGGAGATGAAGAAAATATAGAGGACATAATTTTTTTAGAGAGTAGTGTAACGGATAAGGAATATTATTTTAGATGATGAAATTTATAGAACCATGCTGGACACAACCTAATATTCTATGATATTACAATCGCATTTTACCTTGTTTATGGCTTGCTAACACATTGAATATGTTCTACTATTAAAATCAATGGTGTGGGTCTCCCGGATAAATCAAGGAAGAGAGTGGCAATGCTAACACATTGAATATGTTCTACTACCGTAGGGCCACAAATAAGTAAAAACCATATGCTTTATGGCTGTGTTGTGTGCTCGTAGAATAAATTCAGGGTCTATTCAATTTAAGCTCAATCCATATTGATCAAAAAAGATTGAGTGGATTTAAATTCCTAGCAAATCAAAATTGTTCCTAATCCCCTCAAACGGTTCAACCCCCGTAGAATTGGAATAATTGAACAATGCCCTACTGTTGCGAGGCTCGCCAGGAAAAATAGTGGGAAAAGCTCAAGACACAACAAGTTGAGTGTTATTTAACATGCAGAGCGCGAATTAGCCCAGTTATTCATGAGGAACTAATTCACTAATGTTGCAAACAAACTTGAGTTTATTTCATAGTAGCGATAAAAATGTCTTTTAACCTTTAGAACAAATGAAAAGAGAAGAAATTTTGAAAGATTGAAATCATATAGGAAATTTTCCTATGTGGCCATTTGGAACAAAGGATTGAGTTCCTGCAAATACTATAAAATTCCTATGCAATTGACCACTGTAGTGAGATTTTGGGGAATTTCTAACATGGGGTCCAACCTCTTGAATTTTTCCTATGGAATTGCAAGTAACATGCAACTCTATTCCTATATTTTTCATATACATATGTTTTACCAATCCTGCATTCCAAAGAAGGCCTAAAAATGTGACCATCTTTGTGAGTATGCACATATGTTTACTGCAATCCACAATAGCGACATGAATAGGAGCTTCGAGCTAGTGGGTATGAGGTGGAGTATTTTATAACAGTGGAAAGGCTATTTGGAATGCGGATATGGTAATAGCTTGGTGGGTAAATTTTGATAGTGATAAAGGAGCACTTCTTTAATGTAATAAGGGAGGCAAGTAGGATTGACTATATATACGGTAAAGCAAACACGAAGTTTGACGGCTATTGTGCATGTCAAAACAGCTAGCTATAATGATAGCTTGGTGGGTGGAGTCTTATGGTGTTAGGGTTGGGAAGCATAGGGAATTCATGTGTGCCAACAATGCACTTCATTGCTCCACATAACTTTGGTTCTAGGCACTCTAACACAGGGTTTTTGTCTTCGTTGCTATCCATAGGGTACTTGTATGGACATGAAGCCACAAATAGGGTGGATACCACTTGTCAACATGCATATACACACGTATCATGTTGGGTTAATTCATGTTCTACGTGCATGAGTGTTTACTTTGGCAAATTAACTTAATTTTGTTTCTTGCGCTACTTTACAACTTTGTTTCTATCAACAACACAATTTCTAGAGCAGTACTGTGGGGGACAGATATCTCCCGGGTCCACCGGAAGGATAAAAGACCTCACGAAAGGCCCGTGGGCCCAATAATTCGCGAGATCATCCCTTCGTGGGCCTAGGAAAGAACGCCTAGTGAAGTGGATCGACACAAGATCAGATTGACGCAAGCCTAGGCGGCCTGATGAATCCGAGCAGTGATCACAACAGTGACCCGACCTTCCCGCGCAGGAGCCCCGTACATCGGAACTGAGCGAGGATGGGTTGACTCAATTATAGGAAGATAGACTCAATCAGTTCACTATTACTTAGGCGCACGTTGTTATCATATCCGCATGTAATGCCCCACGGTCGAGTATATAAGGCCTAGGGGGCACCCCTTCAAGACGATCGACCTCATTACCTAGCCACCAACACCGGCTCTCTACGTTTCCAACACTAGAGAACCTCCTTGTAACCCACCATATAAAGTACTCACGCCAGGACGTAGGGTGTTACGCATCTCAAAGCGGCCTGAACCTGAACACAACTGTCCACTGTCTCTCGTGCATTTAGCACGAACCATCGAGCTACAGTCGATAACATCGTCCTACTCCAAAAAGCACCTTGAGGGGCAACCCCGGGTGCGCGGTCGGACCCAAAACACCGACAGCTGGCGCGCCAGGTAGGGGGTGTGTCATCGATCCAAGCTAGCTCAATGGCTGTCACCTTCCAGCGCAAGATTATCCTCCGTCCCGGGTCCGTGTTCTGCTTTGAAACTATCTCATCTGTAGCGGGTGAAGAGGGAACTCTGCATCGCATCGCGGATCCACCGGAGAGAAAATCTTCCTCAAAGGTCTCCGAGAAAATTGGAGCAAAGCAGGGAAAAGCGCAACCTCCAGCGCTCCAAGAGAAGATCACCTTCGGCAAGCTAGGAGCCGAAGGTCCATCTACCCAGAGAACTCCGCTGTCCACCTCTCCAACGGAAAAATGGACACGGATCACAAGGAAAAAGGAAGCAAATGAGGCAAAGGGTCGTCAAGCCGCTCTTTCTGTGCCTCCGTCCTCAAAGGAGGACAGAAAGAAGATCGTCGCGACAGCTGCTCCATTCTACCCCGATGTCCTCTTCATTGGGGGAAGAGTGGAATCGAATCCTATCTCCGACGACGAGCCAACTGCACCAGGAGAAGAACCTCTTCATCGAGAGTCTCGCCGGCGGAGGAACCGACACCGAAATATTCAGCGACATCACGAGGCCGGAGAAAGGGATCCGGCACAGCCTGTATCGCGAGACGAGGTCTCAGAAGTGGGAGAAACTCTGGAAGAATGGGTCCTCAGAGAAAGAAGGAACTCTCGACGACGTGACCGTCGGCAAGCTCAGGAACAGGCTGAGCAGGAAATAAGGCAACGTCGAGAGAATCCACTCTTTGGACGCAACCTGAACCCCGACTTCGCTCGAGCCATGAACACGCCGAGTGAAGTCGGTGGAGTGTTGGCTCAGATAGCTGATGGCCTCCCTCGAACTCCCGACGCTGAGGGTTATCGGCGGCTGTTCACTCAAGCAGCCAATCACCTTCTGTCCCTCGCTCATCCGCCGAACGATCTACGACACGCCATCAATAGTCGGCGAGACGCACGGAGCTCCATCAACGCTTCGCGCGAACGATGACACGAGAACGAGATCCACAGCTGGGAAGAGTACGACCGGGACCATGGCATCCCGGCACGGAGTCAGGCCACCAGGACCGAGTCAGCCACGGCTTCGACTGGTGGAACCACTCGGGAACGGTCGAGGCACCACGACAACCACTCCCCTCCCCGGGAAAGACATCATCACCGACGACAAGAAGACAGTTGTGGAGTATCGGCGCTTACTCCACGCCTCAGGGCCATTCAATGGCCCCCTAACTTCAAGGTCTCCAACGTCGACAAATATGAACCTAAGCAGGATCCGGGAGGCTGGCTGGCCGTCTATACCACTGCTGCCCGAGCCGCTGGGGAAACCGAGGACATGATGACTGCGTACTTGCCTATCGTTCTTGGGCAAGACGCGCTGCAATGGCTACGACACCTACCCCGACACTGCATCGACGACTGGAGCAACTTCAGTCAGCGCTTCATCGCCAACTTCCAATCTCTCTCTGACAAACCAGCACAACCATGGGACCTCAAATCCATCAAGCACCGGGGGACAAAACTCTCCGGTCGTACCTCAAAAGATTCCAGACCATGAGAAATCGTATCCCCGAGGTTGCGGAGGCAACAGTGATCGAGGATTTCTACCGGGGATCCAATGACTCGGCCTTCGTCGAGCCATACTACAAAAGGCGCCGACCACTTCGGAGCAGCTATTTTGGGAAGCCGACCTCTACATCACCGCCGATGAGCGAGCTCTGGACCTCATTGGAGGAATAAAGCCCGCACCGGCAGCACCGCGACGTGACGCGAACCAGCAGCCCGACAAGCGCTGGGAGAAGAGGCCTCGCGAAGAGGTCCACGCTGCCGGACCGCCTGCCTCTCGTGCCTGAGGAGGACCTCGCGGAGGCGAACATACGCTGGATGACATCCTCGACGCCCAATACCCATACCATAAGGACATGTGCCACACCCTCCGGAACTGCAGAGACTTCAAGCACTCCATGGGGAACGGCCGACCGTTCCAACCTCTACCTCCTCCCCCACCGCGAGGAGGACCAGGAGAACCGCGACAACCCCAGCAGTAGGAGGGAGGAGGTGGAGCCTTCCCACGCGTTGATAGGGAAGTCAACGTCATCTTCAGCGGACACGGATCGCAAGAAAGCAAGAGACAACAAAAACTCAACGATCGTCGGATACTGGTGGCGGCTACCGGTCCTCCCGCCCCGTACCGATGGTCTGAGCATCCGATCACCTTCACCCGGACAGATCAGTGGCTCAACTTCGACCACCCAGGCAAGTACCCGCTCCTCGTCGATCCGGTGATCCGGGAGAGCAGGGTAAAGAAGGTATTAGTGGACGGGGGAAGCAGCATCAATGTCACCTTCCCCCGGATGCTCCAAGGCTTAGGAGTCCCCCTCAAAGAGCTCCATGAGTTGGACACTCCCTTTTTCGGCATCGTGCCGACTGAAGGAGAATATCCGCTGGGCCACATCTACATGCCGGTCACCTTCGGAACTTCGGAGAACTACAGGACCGAGTTCCTGAGGTTCGAGGTGGCAAATTTCGACTGCGGATACAACGCCATCATCGAGAGGCCTGGATTGGTGAAGTTCATTGTCATTCCACATTATACATACATGATATTAAAAATGTCAGGACCACAAGGGATCATAACTGTGCGCGCCAACTTTCAAGGCGCCGTGGAATGTTTCCGAGTGGCCATTCAGGCGGCCCTCACCACCAAGCCATCGACGACTTCTTCTGCGCAGGCGAACTCAAAGCCTGAGGAAGACCTCGTGGAACCTGCGAACGAAGCTCAAGCCATGACCTCTATACGACCGACTGAAGAAACCAAGAGAATCAATCTTGGGTTCACCGACGAGCGCAAGACTGCTATCATCAGTTCCAGCCTGGGTGACAAATAGGAAGGCGCACTCATCCAGTTTCTGCAAGATAACCGAGACGTATTCGCATGGCGACCTGCGGATATGCCGGGAGTCCCGAGAGAACTGGCCGAGCACAAATTGAAGGTCTACCCCCAAGCGAGGCCGATCCGACAAAAATTACGTCGCTTCACGCCCGACAAAAGAGAAGCCATCCGTGCTGAGCTGGCTCACTTGGTCGCGGCCGGATTCATTAGAGAGGTGTTACATCCTGAGTGGTTAGCTAATCCTGTTCTTGTACTAAAAAAGAATAAGGTGGATTGGCGCATGTGCGTTGACTATACGGATCTCAACAAACACTGTCCGAAGGATCCCTTCGGACTTCCTAGGATCGACCAAGTGGTGGACTCGACCGCCGGGTGTTCTGTGTTGTCTTTCTTGGATTGTTACTCCGGGTATCATCAGATTAGCTTGGCGAAAGAGGACGAGGAAAAAACAGCATTCATCACCCCGTTCGGAGCTTTCTGCTATACCTCCATGTCGTTCGGCCTCAAAAACGCTGGAGCGACTTATCAGAGAGCTATCCAGACATGCTTAGCCGACCACTGGGGCAAGCGTGTGGAAGCTTATGTGGATGATGTGGTGATCAAGACGAAGAATTCAGAAAACTTCATTGAAGATTTACAGCTGGTCTTCAATAGTCTACGGCGATATCGATGGAAGCTTAACCTCGAAAAATGTGTCTTCGGAGTACCGGCAGGAAAGTTGCTCGGGTTTATTGTCAGCCACCGGGGAATTGAGGCCAATCTGGAAAAGATCGAGGCTATCATGAGAATGGAAGCACCACGATCATAGAAAAAAGTACAAAGGCTTACCGGATGCATGGCAGCTCTAAGCAGATTCATATCACGGCTGGGAGAAAAAGGCTTACCGTTCTATAAGTTGCTCAAGAAGGTGGACGAATTCCAGTGGACTCGAGAAGCACAGAAAGCTCTAGATGCGTTGAAGAAATTCTTGACAACACCACCAATGCTAAAACCACCTCGCCGAGCCTCGCCGACTCAACGAGCTGAAGACCTTCTATTATACATCTCTTGCACGACTCACGTGGTGAGCACCGCGTTGGTAGTCGAGCGAGTAGAGGGAGGGCATGCATACCTAGTACAACACCCTGTCTACTTCATTAGTGAAGTCCTAGGTCCCTCGAAGAAGAAATACCCTCAAGTTCAGAAATTATTATATGCAGTACTTCTAACTGCACGCAAGCTCCGTCACTACTTCGACGACCACAAAGTCATAGTAATCACTGGATTTTCGATAGGAGATATTCTTCACAATAAAGAAGCCATCGGAAGAATAGCCAAGTGGGCCTATGAACTGGGATCTCATGACATTGAATTTCGACCTAGCACTGCCATCAAAACTCAAGCACTGGTTGACTTCGTATCCGAGTGGACCGAGCAACAGGTGCCGGATAACCCAGAAACTGCAGAACTATGGCAAATGTATTTTGATGGCTCGTTGAAGCTGCAGGGAGCAGGAGCAGGGATTCTCTTTATTGCACTTGGAGGTGAACAACTCAAATATGCTCTTCAATTGTTATTTCCAGCATCCAACAATGCAGCAGAATACGAAGCTCTAATTTATGGACTGAACATTGTCATATCACTGGGTATCAAGAGACTGATGGTATATGGAGATTCTCTAGTGGTCATAAGTCAGATAAACAAAGAATGGGATTGCTCGAATGATTCCATGGGAAAATACTGCTGCTGTCCTGAAACTAGAAGACAAATTTGAAGGTCTGGAATTTCATCATGTGGAGAAAGATCGCAACACGGCAGCTGATATATTGTCCAAGCTAGGATCCAGTCGGACTCATTTCCCGCCTGGAGTTTTTGTTCAAGAAATATTGCATCCGAGCATTTCACTAGATCGGGCGGAGGAATGTAGTGCTCTGAGCCAACCGGAGTCAAATTCTGATGACTGGAGGGAGCTGATCATCAAGTACATAAAAAATGAGGACGAACCAGATGACAAAAATACAGCAGAACGAGTTGCAAGGCAGTCAGCTCATTATACTCTCATTGGGGAAATGCTATACAGAAGGGGCACATCAGGAGTCCTCATGAAATGCATTCGCTCAGCCACCGGAAAGCAACTGCTAGAAGAGGTTCATGCTGGGCAATGCGGGATACACGCAGCATCTAGGGCCCTGGTTGGGAAGGTCTTCAGGTCGGGTTTCTACTAGCCAACAACAAAGAGTGATGCAGCCGAGTTAGTCCAGAGGTGCGAAGCCTGACAGTACTTGTCAAAACAGCAACATCTACCAGCACAGCAACTGCAAACCATACTCGTAACTTGGTCGTTCGCATGCTGGGGATTGGATATGATTGGACCTTTCAAGAAAGCTCAACGAGGATACACTCATGTACTGGTTGCTATCGACAAATTCACTAAATGGATAGAGTTCAAACCCATTGCTTCTCTAACTTCAGCCAAGGCAGTGGAATTCATACAAGACATAATATTTAGGTTTGGAATACCGAATAGCATCATAACCGACCTGGGATCCAATTTCACAAGCTCAGAGTTCTTTGATTTCTGCAAGCAAAAGAGCATTCAGATCAAATATGCCTCGGTGGCGCACCCAAGAGCCAACGGGCAGGTAGAAAGAGCCAATGGGATGATATTGGAAGCGCTTAGAAAGAAAGTCTTTGACAAGAATGAAAAGTTCGCAGGAAAGTGGATCAAAGAGCTGCTGTATGTTGTTTGGAGCCTGAGAACTCAACCTAGTCGAGCCTTGCATGGAAACACACCTTTCTTTATGGTCTATGGTTCGGAAGCAGTGCTACCTGCTGATCTCAAGTTTGGGGCGCCAAGGTTAATCTTCGAAAACATAGCAGAAGCTGAAGCTACTAGACTGGAGGATGTCGATATACTAGAAGAAGAACGATTGAATATGGTGATTCAGTCAGCCCGATATCAGCAAACTCTAAGGCGCTATCATGACAAGGCCATACGGAATCGATCCTTTGCAGTGGGAGACCTCGTCCTTCGCCGAATTCTAACGGGGGAGAGACGGCACAAACTGTCGCCACTATGGGAAGGACCGTTAATAGTAGCAGAAGTCACTCGGCCTGGATCATATCACCTTACTCAAATGGATGGCACGGAAATTGGGAACTCATGGAACATAGAACATCTCAGAAAGTTTTACCCCTAGCTATATCTCAAAAGCTATTGGGACGACAATGTACTCTGTAAACTGGGAAATATATCATCAATAAAAAGACTTCAAAGGCACTCAAATTGTTCGTTGTCAACCTGCATGCTTACTTAACTCGGGGTGACCACTATACCCTACTATCGGAGCAATCGGCTTAAGTCGACAATGACTTAAGGCGGTGCGACATGCTCACGCTTACTTAACTCAGGGTGACCACTATACCCTACTAACGGAGCAATCGGCTTAAGTCGGCAACGACTTAAGGCGGTGCAACATGCTCACGCTTACTTAACTCGGGGTGACCACTATACCCTACTATCGGAGCAATCGGCTTAAGTCAACAATGACTTAAGGCAGTGCAACATGCTCGCGCTTACTTAACTCGGGGTGACCACTATACCCTACTATCGGAGCAATCGGCTTAAGTCGACAATGACTTAAGGCGGTGCGACATGCTCGCGCTTACTTAACTCGGGGTGACCACTATACCCTACTAATGGAGCAGTCGGTTTAAGTCGGTAATGACTTAAATCGGCACAATATACTCGCGTCCACTTAATCCGACATGAGCACGTTTGCAATTACTCATCTTAGGGCGACCTCTATGCCCCGCGAAATACGAAGAAATTTCAAAACCATCATACTGCATTTACTTCTGCGGTGATAGATACGATTGTATTCTAACAACGAAAAAGTAATAACGGCATTCAGTACTGAAAAATGTTTTTCGATGGAATATCTGAGCACACTAACCATGTATACAAAACATTCAGTGTTTCTATTTGGTAATGTTCTTCTCAGGAGCGACTGACGAAGAAGGGCGACTTGAAGAATCTGGAGCGGCATTCACGTCAGCCACTATGTCGTCAGGAACAACCACACCGGGTCTCCTCATCAGGATCCGCCCCGCGCGAACAGCTTTGTCCATAGCTTTGTCGCGCTGGGCCCTTAGGGTAACAGAAGTCTCTTCAGTAGTTTTGACAGCCAACCGAGCAGTTTCTAGCTCCTGGACGACTGATTTCTTGGAAGCACGCAGATCCTTGATGATAGTATCCTTGTTCGACACCAATTGCCTGAGGCGAATCATATCATCCAAGGACTCTTGCAGTTTATAACGATGATTATCCAAATCTTCCATGGTGAAGCGATGACTCCTCTCCAAGATGGTCAATGAGTTGCTGGCGTCCCGATATAGCTTGTCAAGGTTGTCACGAGAAGTGGCAAGAGCACGTTTTTCCTCCTACAGACAAGAATCAGTTTCTCCAACGTCAAGCAAGCACTAAGAACACAGCAGACAAAGCCAAGTAAAACTTAATTCACTGGTCACCTTTTCAGAGTCAAGCTGAGCATGGAGAGTGGAGATCAGTGTGTTAGCATCATTCAGAGAAGCAGAAACCCGGGCCAATTCAGTGTGACCTTGAGAATATTTTTCTTCAAGATCAGAGTATCGCCGAGCCATATCTATCAAGAAATAGTCAAGCAAGGGTGTTCAGCTAAAAAGCAGATTAATCAAGTAGCCAAGGAAGAAACAAAGGGCACTAACCAGCATTTGCCATCTCCAAATCAGATATCTGCCGCTGAAGTAGCACTGGATTCCAATGCGTCAAGGACAGAGCCCTTTCCGGGATAGAAGCACCCTGCGACTTCAGCTGACCAGCCATTTCGTCAACCAATGCCTGACGACAAAAAACAGATGAGTGTAAAGAACAATATCACACCCGGGATACAGCTAGATCAGGAAAGACCAAATTACTTGGAGGTTGGAGAAAAACGAAGAAACTCCCAAGTCGTGGGAAGTCAAGTGATGGCTCGATGAAGGATCACCAACCGGAACAACTAGCAATGCATCAGTGGGGACCAAGTTAGTGTCATCAGCAGAAATCAAAACTCTGTCATCAGGAGCGCCGGCCTCTAAGGCGACTCCCTGACCTGAAGCTTGAGCTGCTGCCAGGCAACTAGAATGCGGAGGAGAAGACCCTACGTGAACATCCATGGAAGTATGAGAGGGAGAATCAACTCGGACACCCTCGGGGGCTAGGTCATAGCTCGCGCTACCCATCTGAGCCGGATCATCCCCGGCAACACCCTCGGGGACTGGGTAAGCGCTAGCGCCATCCTTGAGGGTTGAATCCTCTGTAACAGCCACCTCTAAGGCTGAAGGACCTTCAACCACTTCCACAGGAGCAGGGCAATCCAGACCAGCCTCCTGACCCTTAAGACTACGATCCAAGGTCGATGAGGCACGGGACGCCGCATGGGATAACTCCAACCCGGCATTAGGCACACCGGCGCAAACTTCCATCATTCCACCATCTGCCGGCTCTGACAATAGATCTTCAGGGACCATGTCTTCAAGAGTCTGATCAAAGTTTGCCAGAGACAATTCTTGCAGACCAATGAGGGCAGACAAAGCTGGAGAAGGAACACCACTACTTTCCCCGCTAGCTATGTAGTGTCGGCTGTTCTTCCGAAATAAAGGGATTTCATCCTCTTCTTCCTCATCTTCATCAAAAATGCGGGCAGTACACCCATTGGGATCAGCATCAGTCGGGTCACACCCATTGGGATCAACATCATCGAGGTCACACCCATTGGGGTCAGGATCAGTCGGGTCACACCCATTGGGATCAGCCTCAGCAAAACCGGCACTGTCACTTCCTCAGCAGTAGGAGCAGAAGGACCGGCATCCTGATCCAAGCATGACACTCAGCGAAGACGTCTCTTTTTCTTTTTCTTCCCCTCAGCAGGAGAAGTTGGTTGAGTGGCGGTGAGGACGCTTCGGACGAACACTATCAGACCTCTGAATATCCAAAGCTTTGCCAGCCTGTGTGATGGGCGCTACAACCAGTTTTTCAGCAGGAGCTGCGTCAGAGGAATCGTCAACCAACATATCCAGTATGGCACTTATCTTTGCATCACTTGGATTCAAAGGTACCTCGAAATGAACCTACCTCCTGTCGTCAGGGATTTCACCAAGTGAGGCAACCAAAGCACTAACCTCTTCGAGAGAGGGTCGCACTCTAAGGCCCAAACCGCTATCACCAGCAGGAGGAATTGACATAAAACTGGTAAAAGCCTTGGAAGGAGGCAGATTCCAGGCTGAGTATGCAACAGGAGCGCCAATATTCGACACCTTGCCCCTGAGTATCATCTCGAGCTGGCTCACCAAATCCACAGCAGGAATCCTTCTGTTGGTAACCCGGGTTGAATCAGCGAGGCCTCGATACAGATAAGCCGGGTATGCTCTGTCTTTTAGTGGCTGAATGTTCTTGAAAATGAAATCGGCAACCACAGCTTCTGCAGTCAGACCCCTCTCTTTCAACAATCCAACCTCAGCAAGTAGAGCCCCTGCCTCAGCCACCTCCAGGTCTATGGGGGATTCGGTCCAGCTTGGAGTGCGAACATCTGGCTGTCTCCCAGACCGTGGGGGAGGGAATTCCCGAGATTCTCCACGATAAACCATTCTAGGCGCCATCCTTTGATGTTGTCCTTAAGTGGGATGTCAAGGTACTCGGTTTTCCTCCCGTGGCGCATCTCCAAACTCGCACCCCCACAAGCTGGTGCTGCCCTCCGGCCATCCCAGGCCGGCAGTGGTACAAGTACTTTCATAGGCCGAAGTGTGGCAGAATACCAAGGAAAGCTTCGCACAAGTGAACAAAAACGGAAACTTACAGAATGGAATTAGGATTCAGATGGGTCAGATTCAAGTGATAGAAATCAAGGAGACTGCGGAAAAAAGGAGAAATGGGAAGAGCAAGGCCGCGGATGAGAAAAGGAACGTAAATGACGGATTCATGGGTGTCTTCTGTCGAAACAGTGACCCCACGGCAGATCCGCCAAGAACAGAGCTCCTTCGAAGAAAGAACTCCGATGGATACGAGATGGAAAAGGTCAGATTCAGAGACGACAAACATGTGGTTACCTACGAAAGGCAACTGACTGTTGGGATCGATAGGAGGAATGATTGCGACAGACGAACTCTGGGCTTTCCGCTTGGGCGTCATCTCAACCTTGCTAGCGAGCGGAGCGGAGGCAGTATTGCGAAAAAGCAAAACTAGGGCACAGAATGCAGAGGTGTGCGATAGTGCAGTACATATGGGGTTTTCCCGGGCTAGACACCAATTCTAAAAAGCGCCCAGTCATCACCTAGCCGTTATTTCTAAAACGCTGGCGTGCCATGTCATCACTCGGTCGTTATTTCCAAAACAGCCGACGCGGCCCAATTTAACCCAGCTGTTATTTCTAAAAACGCTGATGTTACCAGACTTCACTCGGCCACTATTTCCAAAGCGGCCGATGTGGCCCGTTATCATTCGGCTGTTACCTCTAAAACGCTGACATCACCAGCAACCGCTCGGTCGTTATTTCTAAAACACCGGCGTGGCCCGTTATCACTCGACTGTTACTTCTAAAATGCCAACGTCGCCAGCAGTCGCTCGGCTGTTATTCCTAAAGCAGTGACGTGGCTCCAAAGGATTCGGATGTTACCTCTAAAACACCGACATCACCAGTAACCGCTCGGTTGTTACTTCTAAAACATCGACGTGGCCCGCTATCACTCGGCTGTTATTCCTAAAGCGGTAACGTGACCCCAAAGGACTCGGTCGCTACCACTAAAGCGCTGACATCGTGAAGAAGGTAGTCTAAAATGCAACTCGACGGTTCTAAGTTGCTACTCAAGCGTTAAATCCGAAAACAACATCTGCAATAAGCATAAATACGGTTGACGATTGACAGAGAGGCAAAATGGTGCACACAGAATGGGGCGAAATCCTTCTTCATTATCAAAGGGGAGCATTACCGAACTTACAAATCAACTCATTATGAGCTGATATCCTCCCTACTACTACATCATATTTCACTACACTATACTACTAACTACTACTACATTATTTCACTAATACTACTTCTACTACTAATCTATACTAATAATTAAAACCAGTGGCATCTAGCCACTGGCCTTGTTGCTGCCCTTGCTGCTGCCCTTGCTGCCGTCGCCGCCGTCACCGTCGCTTTCGTCGCCGTCACCGCTGCCATCACCATCGCCTCCGTCGCCGTCGCCGTCATCGCCATCGCCGTCACCGCCGTCCTCCTCGGACGAGTCCGAGGAGTTCTTCTAGTCCGAGGAGTACTCCGACCCATCCGAGCCCTCGAGCCCGGCGCGCTCGACGGCCCGAATGTAGGTCCACACCTCTGCGGCGATCCCCTGGGAGTCGTCTGAGTCGTCAGACGATGCCGGGGGAGAGGCGGGGACCGGAGAGCCCTCTGACTCGGAGGAGAACTCCTGCGAGTACTCTGAGTCGCTGAAGTCCTCCGAGGGAGGAGTCGGCTCACGTTTTCGCTTATCACCGGAGTGATGGGAAGAACTGCCACCTTTCTTGCTCTTACCCATGGTGGAGTAGAAGGAAAGTGGAGAGAGTAAGCAACGAGCAGCAGAAAGAGATGTGAAGACACCGGAGAAGCAAGAACACTATTTATAGAAGGAGAAGGCAACCGCTCACCTCCTACCACGGCCACTGAACAGTCGCAAAAATTCAATATGCAATTCAAACCATCTAGAAACACGTCAGGCGGCTGACGCCGTTCCACGTAACACGACACCCATTGGGACTCCAGTCAACTGCTCGGGCGATATGATTACACCCGTGGTCATGTCAAGTTACTACTCAGAAGCAGTTTGCTAAACGCTCAGCGCACCAAGCCGTCCCTTGCCTACACCCATTGGGGGGGACGTCCAGGAATTTTCAATAGATTTTCCCAAGCAGTCACACCCATACAATATACGCAATGAATACCTCAAGACAGAAGGAAGATATCAACAAGGATCAAAGGAAAGCCAAATATAGCTGATGAAGTACAAGTCTAATCGACCGAAGCATTGAAGCATGAAGTGATAGGAAGACTAGCCAAAGGCCATCTATCGAACGTCCAATCAGTCGCAGATCAAATAAATTGCCAGACCTAGCAAGACATGGATAGATCTTGTGCTCGATTCTGAAGACAAAAACGAATGCTGACCTCTAAAGCATAATGTTGATGATATAATTCTGATCTCTAAAGCATTATGTGGATTCCAATATGACAGTGAAGACCTTTGAGCGGATTATTTTCAAAAATCCACTCAAAGCTCGGGGGCTACACCCATTGGGTGCACCTTCGGTGCACCCAATGAATCATCTACCCCGAGAAGCAGAATGCTAACCTCTAAAGCATATGGTGAAGCTAAGACAAGACTGACTTCTGAAAAAGCACAAAGGGAAGATAAAAGTGATTCTCGAAGACTTAAAATGAAGACCTTCGAGTGGATTATTTACAAAAATCCACTCGAAGCTCGGGGGCTACACCCATTGGGTGCACCGGTGCACCCAATGAAATTCGAGTCCTAAAAAATCAAAATGCTGACCTCTAAAGCATAAACTCAAGGCAGAACATCAAGTTTTGAAGAGTAATAACGGAAGAAGGCAGTAAAAGATCGTTTTTACTGGATCACTCAGAGTACAGGAGCAATGTCCCAGCGGACTTACTTTCGAATTATTCCTTATCAAAATTAAAAAACTGCAAGCTGGACCTTGGATCTTCGGGCCGGTTATTTTAAAATCAACCCAAAGATCGGGGGCTTGTGGGGGACAGATATCCCCCGGGTCCACCGGAAGGATAAAAGACCTCACGAAAGGCCCGTGGGCCCAATAATTCGCGAGATCATCCCTTCGTGGGCCTGGGAAAGAACGCCTATTGAAGTGGATCGACACAAGATCAGATTAACACAAGCCTAGGCGGCCTGATGAATCCGAGCAGTGATCACAACAGTGACCCGAACTTCCCGCGCAGGAGCCCCGTACATCGGAACTGGGCGAGGATGGGTCGGCTCAATTATAGGAAGATAGACTCAGTCAGTTCACTATTACTTAGGCGCATGTTGTTATCATATCCGCATGTAATGCCCCACGGTCGAGTATATAAGGCCTAGGGGGCACCCCTTCAAGACGATCGACCTCATTACCTAGCCACCAACACCGGCTCTCTACGTTTCCAACACTAGAGAACCTCCTTGTAAACCACCATATAAAGTACTCACGCCAGGACGTAGGGTGTTACGCATCTCAAAGCGGCCCGAACCTGAACACAACTGTCCACTGTCTCTCGTGCATTTAGCACGAACCATCGAGCTACAGTCGATAACATCGTCCTACTCCAAAAAGCACCTTGAGGGGCAACCCCGGGTGCACGGTCGGACCTAAAACACCGACAAGTACAGCTTAGGCATGATAACCGGTACATACTCAGTGGGAGCGTACCCCCTCCTCCCAATATTCTCTTAACATAGCAGCGGTGACAGTGATCTTGACACTGGTCAAAAACAAGAAAGGGGTAGCATAGAGCCCATGGTCATTGCACGCACATGAACTTTACCACTGCTAAAATGATTTCCAAAGACGATCGAAATAGGTTTTTAGAGGTGCTCAAATCGTTTTGTTTAGTAGTTCTTGGTTGTCCCGCGAACGCCACTCTCTCTTTGTATTTCGCTGCTACTACTGTTTAGCCATCAATAACCATCATGTTGTATTAGGTTATATCCAACGATATTCTCTATATTTGTTTTTTACGGACTTCTTTAAAAGATCACCTCCTATATATTTCATTTCTCACCAACAATGTTCTCTACTAATCTCGTCCCATATATATCAAAGACTCATAATAGTGACATATTTTGCTCTAGATTTTATATGTACGTATTTGACATACCCTCAAATATCTTATACATGTTTTAGTTATGCTCAAATTGTTCTCTAAAGTATACAAATGGACCAATGAGATGAGATAGTGTATATGGAGAGGAGTAAAATGCAGTAGTGGGAACTTGGCACGCTGGGTCACTTGGGTCACTGAACTCAGAAAACTATCAAAGCGGGTGCTCTAACATAGTGGGATCATGTGTGATGAAAATTTTGTTCACGATGAAGTTAGCACTTTGCAATGTGATTAGTACCATAGCATTTGTTCAATTATTGCATTGATTTTGAATTAAAACTAAAAGGATAAAGATGATTAAAAGTGAGATGAATTAAACTTATTTAAAATTTCTCGCACAAATCGAAGCCGATCAAAAAATTCCATTTGTTCCCTTCTATATATTTAGAAGTGTTTTTCTATCTTCCTGTGAGACAGGAAAAGTCAATAGACAGAGAGAGTTCTTTGGATTCTCTTGCAGAAGCCCAGTACAGGGAGTTCTTTGTATTCAGCATATATGAAGTCCCAAATATGAGGCGATTAAATATGCTCTGCCAATTATTTTTCCCTTGTAAACATAGATCGCTATGCTTTGGTCATAATATCGATAAACATGTTACTATTTGGTAGCCTTCGGTAAAATGTTACAATTTTTTTTGAGCTTTACATCCTTGTTATGGTTCTGAGGTTGTGTCCGGCAAGGTCAGGTAAAGCCTTCTGTCCGGTAAATATAGGGCCTGTTTGGTTCCCTGTATCCAACCATACAAGGCCCATGGGATGTAAAATTCATCTGGCTCCTGTTGTTTGGTTACCTGAATATATGTTTGGACTAGGCTAACACACCAGCCTCAGCCAGGCCCATGACATACGCACAATTTCCACGTTCGTGAGGAACCAGGCTCTGTGCGTGCATATGCGGATGGAGACATCCGCGACGTCCTAGCAAGGCACTCTAAATCGTGCGCTATAATTTAGAGACAACGTCGGAGACGCTAAACTTGGCGGAGTTCTTTCCCGCTATCACAACCGTCGAGGCGTTGACTGTTTGTTCCTGCACCAACTCGGAACCTTCAGCGCAGCCTCCAGTTTTTCGCCCGCACTGTTCAATCATCCAACTTCGGTAGCCACGCTCATCGTCGCGCCGGCACGCGAGCAACACAGACGGTGGGGAGAGCGCGGTAGGTGAGCATCGGGCCCGTTCGGTGGTGGGGAAGAGCGCGCTTGGCACCGTGAGGCCGCTCACGGCGCAGCGCCGGTGCGTGCAGCGTCGCCGCCGTGCTGATCCTCATCCTCATGCCCTGCGTATTCTGCCTCTCCACCCGCGCTAGCTTGGTGTCGGTCTCGGGAGCAGCTGAACTGATTCGCTTCTACTGACTAGAGCAAGTGTGCACACTGGAGAATCAAATACTTGTTATTTTCAACTTCCTTAATCTAAAGTAGCTCATGCATCAAATACACATGTGATTTTCAAAAATTGTCAAATTTCAAAAAAAAATCACTTCATTTTTGCATTACGTACATAAGTTAAAATTGTATTTAAATGAATATTAAAAAATAATGTAGTATATGAATTTTGTAATCACTGTAGATATAAAGAACCAAATTTAGGGGTACGTTTCTGGAGATAGAGAAAATATAGAGAACATAATTTTTTAGAAGTGCTGTAAAAAGATAAGAAATATTCTTTTAGATGATGAAATTTAGAGAATTCTGCTGAACACAGCCTAATATTCTATGACATTATAATCGCATTTTGCCTTGTTTATGACTTGCATGCTGTTGGCACCTGTTTCTTTGGATGCATTCTGTTATGCATCAATCTTTGTTACCAAAATACTTGTTCCAGCCAGCTGAAGGCCGACAAATGATTTCAGTCAAACAAAAAACAGATGCAATAACTTGGGAGAAATATTTAAGCCTCTAAAAAATTGTTGTGTACTATATTATTTTTTGTACAAGCCTCAGAAGAGCTCAGTTTCTTTTCTTTTTTGTAAGATGTACATGAACAATATAGCGTCAGATGTATCTTCTTATACTTTGTAATATGAGCTTTTTTTTCTTATTCTAGTATTTGTAATATGAGCTTTAATTTTGTCCATGTATCTTCTTATACCTTGTACTTGTATACTTTTATCGTATGAAATGATGAATAAAAGGGACGGATATGTGTATATTTTTATCAGATGCAATCTGTTGGGGGTCTTCGTCTTCCGAAGGTCGTCAAAAATATGATTAACAATGTTTCCCAAGCATAATATATGTACAGGAACTTTCGGACTCGGGATGAAACTGTACACAATATGGAAAGCAAGATCGGAACGAAGGTTGAACTAGTGTCGAAGCTGTGCACAAGAAAGCTTCGGCTCGGTAGCAGAAAGATGAACCGACTTAAGGAGGAAAAGGCTATCTAGTCCTCGACAGATTGTTATTAAGTCGATAGTGAATATGAAGGACATGAATGTAATTTTACGCATGCTGTGTCCTATGCCTATAAATAGATGAACAGTACCCCCGTACTGTTCACGCTGACTTGTATTTGCTCGCGCGCCACACTAGCATCTTTGTCTTCTATCAAGCCGGAGGTATAAATGTAATTCAATATTGTTCTTATTTATTCGTGACTATATGAAATGGATATATAAATGATGTTATATGATTATTCATGTTATTTCACATGTTTCGTATACTTCTTTCTTCATAAACGTAAAATATGATGATGAAGGTATGTTCTTCGTGACCTTCGTCCGAAAATCATTATGTCCTAAGGGAAATAATGCTTTGAAGAACGAAGGTCATTAACCATTAACCTCCTTTTGTGTTGCCTTGTTTTTAATTCATAGCATTTGAGAATAAGTGCCCAACATTGGCGCCCACCTTCGATGTACTCACTTCCACAATCTTCGGCAAAGCATCAACCTTCGTCATGCGGCCGAAGAAGATAACAGCACCAGGGGCTGCACTGCAGCCACTGGACACAAACCAGGAGACTCTCTCTCTCTCTCTCTCCGAGAGGCCAGAAGCCAAAAAAGGAAAGCCACCAGTCCAACACTTCGGGAGGAGGAGCAGTTGGACCAGGAGATCAGGGACATGGAAATCATCCACCAGCAGGTGCAAAAAAAGAAGGAGAAGATGGCTCGGTTGATCGACCTTCAAAAGAAGATCGATGAAGCTACTGAGGAAGTGCGTCATCTTACTCAAGATGACCATGACCGAAGGCCCCAACACAGGGAGCTTCGTCAAAAGGGCTCATTCAACGAAGATGAGTGGTACGATGATTTTAATCACGGTACATTTACTTTTGATGATGCTTCTCCCTTGGCAGCAGAGTTGCAGGCTATCCCATGTCCACAATCCTACAAGCCACCCTAGCTACCCATGTACGATGGGCACTCAGACCCAAAGCAATTCTTAATGAGCTATGAGGCAACAATATCTTCATACGGAGGCAACACAGCTGTCATGGCAAAGTCCTTCGTCATGGTAGTCCGAAACGTGGCCCAGACATGGTATTCTTCTCTTCGGCCAGGGACAATCACGTCATGGCAGAAGCTCAAGGACATGCTGGTTACCAGTTTTCAAGGCTTTCAAACGAAGCCAGTCATAGCTCAGGCCTTGTTTCAGTGCACACAAGACCATGAGGAATACCTTCAGGCGTATGTCCGAAGGTTCTTGCGACTGAGAGCACAAGCGCCCATAGTGCCCAATGAAATCGTCATTGAGGCCATGATCAAGGGTCTTTGCCAGGACCTACGGCTCAATACTGAGAGCACCTAGAGGGGGGTGAATAGGTGATCCTGAATAAATCAAATACTAATAGCCACAAAACTTGGTTAAGTGTTAGTACGGCTAAGTAGCGAGCTCTTGCGAACACACAAGTAATCACAGAAAAGCAATCACAAGAGACACGCGAGTTTATCCCGTGGTTCGGCCAAGTAACATTTGCCTACTTCCACGTTGTGGCATCCCAATGGACGAGGGTTGCACTCAACCCCTTTCAAGTGATCCAATGATCAACTTGAATACCACGGTGTTCTTCTTTCTTAGACTTTCTCCCGTTTTCGAGGAATCTCCACAACTTGGAGCCTCTCGCCCTTACAATTGATGATCACAAAGAAGCACGGAAGTAAGGGAGGGGAGAGCAACACACACAAGACTCAAAACGAGAGCACAATCACGCACACAAGTCACAACTCGAGCTCAAAACACAACGCAAGGAGTTCTCAACTCAAATGGAGCATAAGTCACTATCTCAAAGAATTGAATACGTGAGAATGGAGTCTTGGAGTCTTAGGATCTTTCTTGTAAGCTTGGGTGACTCCTCCATATGCCTAGGGGTCCCTTTTATAGCCCCAAGGCAGCTAGGAGCCGTTGGAGATCAACAAGGAAGGCCATTCTTGCCTTCTGTCGGGTGGCACACCGGACAGTCTGGTGCGCCACCGGACAGTCACTGTAGATGGTCCAGTGCGCATCTCCTTCCTTTTCTGGCGCAGACGACCGTTGCACCTTGGCATCGGTTGGCACACCGGACACTGTCCGGTGCACACCGGACAGTCCCCCTTCCTACCGTTGGTGCGAGCCACGTGTCGCCCACCAATTTCGCTGCCGACCGTTGCACAGTCGACCGTTGGCTCACCGGACAGTCCGGTGCACCATCGGACAGTCCGATGAATTTTAGTCGTACATCGTTGAACTTTTCCAGAGAGCGACGACTTCGCCGCGGACGACTTATCGGACAGTCCGGTGAATTATAGCCGTATGCCGCCGTCGAGTCCCGAGAGCGGCCGGTTCACCTTGGACTCGTCTGCACCACCGGACAGTCCGGTGCACCTAGACCAAGCAGCAGTTGGCTGTACAAAGCCAACTCTTTTCCAATCTATTTTCTCCTGTTTCTAGCACTTAGACACAATACATTAGTACCCAAATCAATGTACTAAGTCTAGAAACATACCTTGTTACATGATTTGCACTTCTTCAATCTTTGGCACAATTTAACACTTAGAGAATATGTGTTGGGCACTTAATCACCAAAACACTTTAGAAATGGCCTAAGGGCACATTTCCCTTTCAATCTCCCCCTTTTTGGTGATTTATGCCAACACATCTAAAAGCAACCAAAAGAAGTGCAATATCAATGCAAAAGAGAACCAAATTGTTTTTGACTCTAATTTAGCATATTTGGATCATACTTTGCCACCACTTGGTTTATTTTTGCAAATCAAATTCATTTTCCTATCTCTAAGTCAAACACACTTGTTTAGGCACAAAGAGAGATATTCCAATGGAAAAATTGATCAAGAGCCAAAAACTCCCCCTTTTTCCCATAATCATAAATTCTTCCCACAAGAGGCCAAATTTTGACAATAAGAGTATTTTGACAAATCAAAAGTTATAACTCTACTATTTTCAAAATTCTCAAGTGGTAGCTGATCCATTTGCTTTGGCCTTAATTTCTCCCCCTTTGGCATTAAGCACCAAAACGGGATCATTTTTGGCCCTCTAACCCCATTGCCTCACCAAAAATTGTCAACTAAGACCAAAAGGCAATAAGAGCATAGGAATGAACTTGGAGGTGAGTACACTAATACCGGAGTGCAGTGGAAGTCTTTGCATGGTCCAAGTTCACCTTTCCCTTTCAATGCACCTTTGAGACTACATCAAATACACTCAAACACAAAGGTTAGCCTCAAAGGATCAAGTTGTAGCACTTCTCCCCCTAAATATGTGCATCATTCACACATGGACTTGTGAGGTCTGGGGATCCCTTGCACAAATTGAGCATCATAAATAAGCAACAAATTTCATAAATGTATAAAGTAACATGATCAAAGGCATAAAACACATGTATGCTATAGATCAATCCAAGTTACGCGAATCTAAGACATTTAGCTCACTACGCAGCCTGCAAAAGGTTTTCTCATCTAAAGGCTTGGTAAAGATATCAGCTAGCTGGTTTTCGGTGCTAATATGGAACACCTCAATATCTCCCTTTTGCTTGTGGTCTCTTAGAAAGTGATGCCGGATGTCTATGTGCTTAGTGCGGCTGTGTTCAACAGGATTATCCGCCATGCGGATTGCACTCTCATTGTCACATAGGAGTGGGACTTTTCTCAGATTGTAGCCAAAGTCCCGAAGGGTTTGCCTCATCCAAAGTAGTTGTGCGCAACACTGTCCTGTGGCAACATACTCGGCCTCAGCGGTGGATAGGGCAACGGAGGTTTGTTTCTTTGAACTCCAAGACACCAGGGACCTTCCTAGGAATTGGCACGTCCCTGATGTACTCTGCATATCAACCTTGCATCCAGCATAATCGGAGTCTGAATATCCAATTAAGTCAAAGGTGGACCCCTTTGGATACCAGATCCCAAAGCAAGGTGTAGCAACTAAATATCTAAGAATCCACTTAACGGCCACAAGGTGACATTCCCTTGGGTCAAATTGATATCTAGCACACATGCATACGCTAAGCATAATATCCGGTCTACTAGCACATAAATAAAGTAATGACTCTATCATATACCGGTATGCCTTTTGATCAACGGACTTACCTCCTTTGTTGAGGTCGATATGTCTGTCGGTTCCCATTAGTGTCTTTGCGGGCTTGGCGTCCTTCATCCCAAACCGCTTGAGAAGGTCTTGCGTGTACTTCGTTTGGGAGATGAAGGTGCCGTCCTTGAGTTGCTTCACTTGGAACCCAAGGAAGTAGTTCAACTCGCCCATCATCGACATCTCAAACTTTTGAGTCATCACCTTGCTAAACTCCTCACAAGACTTTTGGTTAGTAGAACCAAATATTATGTCATCGACATAAATTTAGCACACAAAAAGATCACTGTCACAAGTCTTAGTGAAAAGAGTGGGATCGGCTTTCCCAACCTTGAAAGCATTAGCAATTAAGAAATCTCTAAGCATTCATACCATGCTCTTGGGGCTTGCTTAAGTCCATAGAGCGCCTTAGAGAGCTTACACACATGGTCGGGGTACCTTTCATCCTCAAAGCCAGAGGGTTGTTCCACGTATACCTCCTCCTTGATTGGCCCGTTGAGGAAAGCGCTCTTCACATCCATTTGGAACAACCTCAAAGAGTGGTGACTGGCATAGGCTAATAGAATGCGAATAGACTCTAGCCTAGCCATAGGAGCAAAAGTTTCCTCAAAATCCAAACCTGTGACTTGGGCAAAACCTTTTGCCACAAGTCGAGCCTTGTTCCTTGTCACAACCCCGTGCTCGTCCTGTTTGTTGTAGAACACCCACTTGGTTCCCACAACATTTTGCTTGGGACGTGGCACTAGGCTCCAGACTTCATTCCTCTTGAAGTTGTTGAGCTCTTCCTACATGGCCAACACCCAGTCCGGATCTTGCAAGGCCTCTTCTACCCTGAAAGGCTCAATAGAAGAGACAAACGAGTAATGCTCACAAAAGTTAGCTAATCTTGAGCGAGTAGTTACTCCCTTGTTTATATCACCCAGAATCTGGTCGACGGGATGATTCCTTTGAGTCGTCGCTCGGACTTGAGTTGGAGGGGCACGTGGTGATTCTTCCTCCATAGCTGGTTCTTCTTGTGCTCCCCCTTGATCACACGCCTCCTGTTCATCATCTTGAGTTGGGGGGTGCACCGTTGTTGAGGAAGAAGGCTGATCTTGCTCTTGTTGTTCCTGTGGTCGCACATCACCTATCGCCATCGTGCGTATTGCGGCCGTTGGAACATCATCTTCATCTATATCATCAAGATCAACTTGCTCTCTTGGAGAGCCATTAGTTTCATCAAATACAACGTCGCTAGAGACTTCAACCAAACCCGATGATTTGTTGAAGACTCTATACGCCTTTGTATTTGAGTCATAACCTAGCAAAAACCCTTTTACAACTTTGGGAGCAAATTTGGAATTTCTACCTTTCTTTACTAGAATGTAACATTTACTCCCAAATACACGAAAGTATGAAACGTTGGGTTTGTTACCGGTTAGAAGTTCATACAAGGTCTTCTTGAGGAGGCGATGAAGGTAGACCCGGTTTATGGCGTGGTAAGCTATATTCACAGCCTCCGACCAAAACCGCTCGGGTGTCTTGAATTCTCCAAGCATTGTCCTTGCCATGTCGATAAGCGTCATGTTCTTCCTCTCTACCACACCATTTTGCTGTGGTGTGTAGGGAGCAGAGAACTCGTGCTTGATTCCTTCCTCCTCAAGGTACTCCTCCACTTGTAAGTTCTTGAACTCAGACCCGTTGTCGCTTCTTATCTTTTTCACCTTGAGCTCAAATTCGTTTTGAGCTCTCCTTAGAAAGTGCTTTAGGGTCCCTTGAGTTTTTGATTTATCCTGCAAAAAGAATACCCAAGTGAAGCGGGAAAAATCATCAATAATAACAAGACTATACTTACTTTCCCCGATGCTGAGTAGGTGACGGGTCCGAAGAGGTCCATATGAAGTAGCTCTAGAGGTCTTGATGTAGTCATCACATTCTTGGTGTGATGAGTGCTTCCCACCTGTTTACCTGCTTGACAAGTTGCACAAGGTCTATCGTTTTCGAAAAATACATTGGTTAGTCCTAACACATGTTCTCCCTTTAGAAGTTTATGAAGGTTCTTCATCCCAACATGTGATAGACGGCGATGCCACAGCCAGCCCATGCTAATCTTAGCAATTAAGCATGCATCTAGATAGGCCTCCTCTTTCAAAAAATCAACTCAGTAGAGTTTGTCGTCTAGTACACCTGTTGGGGACTTGTTCTCAAATGCTATGAATTAAGAACAAGGCAACATAAAATGTTAAATATTAATGCCCTTCGTCCGCTGAAGCATTATTTCCCCAAGGATTTAATGAACTTCGGAAGAAGACCATGAGTGAAATATCATGAAGGTCATACCTTCGTGATTAAACTTACAAAATAATATGAAATAATATATAAAACATGAGACATTAAAGATAAATGTATCAGAAATAAGCAACATCATTCACATATTTTATTATATGAACATAAAAATGTCAGAACATAAAGTTTGAGTACATTTATACCTTCTCCTTGACAGATAATAATTCCCGAGCAATGCGTTTGCAATTACAGGAATGCGTGAACAGTAAAGGAATATTGTTCACTATTTATAGACACAGGACACAGCCTGTAAGGAATTACAATCATGCCCCTTATAAAAGTTTACAATAATGACTCAGACCCCTATGGGCTAAAAGGTCATTCTATCTTTTCCATTGTCCACAGTGATAGCCTTCGGCACTCCGAAGCGACAAACAATGTTTTGCCAGAAAAACTTTTGAACAGTAACCGAAGTTATTGTGGCTAAAGGCTTTGCCTCAATCCATTTAGAAAAATATTCCACTGCCACTACAACATATCTTAAATTTCCTTGTGCTGGTGGTAGCGGACCTAACAAATCAAGGCCCCACCTTTGCAACGGCCAAGTGGGTTGTATTAACTGAGTTAGAGACGAAGGTTGTTTTTGATCTCTTGCACATTTATGACAACCTTCGCACTTTTGGACTAGTTCCGCTGCATCCGAAGCTGCTTTTGGCCAATAGAATCCTTGGCGAAAAACTTTTCCCAGCAAAGGCCTAGATCCAATGTGAGATCCACACAAGCATGCATGTATTTCCTTCATTAATTCTATACCTTCGGCTCTAGATAAACATTTGAGTAACGGAGAGCAGACACCATGCTTATACAGCTCCCCTTCTATTATTACATATGGACGAGCTCTTGCCTCTATTCTCTTGTTATAAGCTTCGTCATCTGAAAGGAAATTACCCTTAAGGTAAGAGATGATCTCAGTTCTCCAGTCTTCACTATAAACAGGAGATATGTTGAGAACCGCTCTTTCAAGAAGTTCAACCGAAGGTGCTTTTATTGTTTCAAAAAATACTTCCGAAGGTAAGGGCAGCCCATGTGCTGCTGACTTGGCTAGCAAATCAGCATGCTCATTTTCTCCTCGAGGAATATTTTTTACAGAAAACCCTTCAAAGGAAGCTTCAATCCTTCGGACAGTATCTAGATACTTCTCAAGCTTCGGGTCTCTTGCCTTACAACTCTTGTCAATATGACTAGAGATAACCTGGGAATCAGTTTTAAGAACCGCCCTTCCGATTCCCATTGCCTTTAACTTCCGAAGACCTAAAAGTAAAGCTTTGTACTCAGCAATATTATTTGTGCAGCTAAAATCAAGTCTTGCTGCGTAGCAAGATTTAACTTTGGAGGGTGCGACCAACACAGCGGCTGCTCCTGCTCCGAAGGTTCCCCAAGAACCATCGCAGAATACTGACCATGCTTCGGCATCTTTATTTGCCTCTTCTACTTGAGCCCCTGGCGTCCAGTCAGCAATGAAGTCAGCTAACGCCTGAGATTGAATCGAAGGTCTGTGTACATAATCAATGCAGAATTCATTAAGTTCCACAGCCCACTTTCCAATCCTTCCAGTAGCTTCTCTATTTCTCATAATGTCCTTCAATGGTTGTGAAGAAGGGACAATTATATTGTATGCTTGGAAATAATGCCGAAGCTTTCTAGAAGCCATCAAAACAGCATATAGCACCTTCTCCAATTCTGTATAATTTTTCTTTGATAAACTAAGAACTTCAAATACAAAGTATATTGGAGCTTGCTTCTTGATTTGCCCTTCAAGCTTCTCTTGGACAAGTGCCGCACTTACCGCTGAGTGCGAGGCTGCCACATATAACAACAGAGGAGCCCCTGGCGTTGGTGGAGTTAGCGTTGTTAGGTTTATCAAATATTGCTTCAGCTCTTCGAAGGCTCTCTGCTGGACGGGTCCCCATTGAAAAACTTCGACTGACTTCAGCACTTCAAAAAATGGTAAATTTCTCTCTGCTGATCTAGATATGAATCTGTTGAGAGATGCCAGTCTTCCTGTCAATCTTTGAGCCCCCTTCTTTGTACTGGGTGGTTCCATTCGAAGGATAGCTTCGATTTTATTTGGATTAGCCTCAATCCCTTTTGTTGAAACTAGGCAGCCAAGAAATTTCCCTTTCTTCACCCCGAAGACACATTTTTCTGGATTCAACTTTAAACCGGCTTGTCTGAAATTAGCGAAGGTTTCCTGGAGGTCAGTAATGTGATTCTCTTGCTTCGTGCTTTTTACAATGATATCATCAACATAAGTTAACACATTTCTGCCTATCTGAGACTGAAGAACCTTCGCTGTCATTCTGCTGAAGCTTCCTCCAGCATTCTTGAGCCCCTCAGGCATCCGAAGGTAACAATATGTTCCACTAGGGGTTATGAAGCTGGTCTTCGGCTCATCCTCCTTCTTCATCTAGATTTGATGAAGCTCTGATGAAGCTGCTGCATCAACTAAGGAATCTATCCTTGGCAATGGAAACTCGTCCTTCGGACAGGCCTTGTTGAGATCAGTAAAATCGATACACATCCTCCATTTACCATTGGTCTTTTTTACCATAATAGTGTTAGCCAGCCATTCTGGTATTTTACCTCTCTGATAACTCCAGCACTGAGAAGTCTTTTCACTTCATTTCGAGCACCTTCGACCTTGTCATCAGACATCTTCCGAAGCCTCTATTTTCTGGGTCTGAAGGATGGGTCAACATTAAGCGAATGTTCAATAACATCCCTGTTAACTCCACAAAGATCATTAGCCGACCATGCAAAGACATCTTTGTTGTTGAACAAGAATCTTATCAAGTTTTTCTCTTGTTCCTCAGACAATTGAGATCCCAGCAGCACTTTCTGCTCTGCGATATCTTCGCATAAAAGCATGGGTTTCGGCTGATCGGCCGAATCAGCCTTCTCCCTTCTATGCTTGTACTGTTCACAAGCTTCGGCTTCATCTATGTTATGGATTGCCTTTGAATCAGTCCAATTCCCTTCGGCCTTTCTGGCGGCTTCCTGACTCCCATAAATAGCAATAGGTCCCTGATCCGAAGGTATCTTCATGCAAAGATATGCTGGATGAAGAATTGCTTCGAAAGCATTGAGTGTTCCGCGACCAATGATAGCATTGTAAGGATACTCCATGTCAACAATGTCAAACACAATTTGCTCAGTCCTTGTGTTGTTAACGAATCCGAAGGTTACTGGCATGGTAATCTTACCAAGTGCTACAATCTGCCGCCCTCCGAAGCCACAAAGAGGGTACGTAGCATCATGAATCTTGTCTTCGGGCTCTTGCATTTGTTTGAAGGCCTTAGCAAATATGATATCTGCTGCACTGCCTGTATCAACCAAAACATTATGGACCAGAAATCCTATGATCACACAAGAAATAACCATGGCATCATTGTGTGGGTAATCCTTGAGCTGAAGATCCTCTTGAGAAAAGGTAATTGGGATGTGAGACCATCTTGATTTGATGAAGGGTCCTTGTACCCCTACATGTTGTACTCTTCTCTGTGCCTCCTTCTTCTGTTTCTTGTTAGCCGGCTCTGAGCATGAACCGCCTGTTATCGGGAGAATCAGCTTCGGAGCCGAAGCAGTTCCATCTTGGTTCTTGAACGAAACCATTGTCTCAGGAAAGTGGAAGTGAGTTCACCGAAGGTGGGCGCCAATGTTGGGGACTTGTTCTCAAATGCTATGAATTAAGAACAAGGCAACATAAAATGTTAAATATTAATGCCCTTCGTCCGCTGAAGCATTATTTCCCCCAAGGATTTAATGAACTTCGGACGAAGACCATGAGTGAAATATCACGAAGGTCATACCTTCGTGATTAAACTTACAAAATAATATGAAATAATATATAAAACATGAGACATTAAAGATAAATGTATCAGAAATAAGCAACATCATTCACATATTTTATTATATGAACATAAAAATGTCAGAACATAAAGTTTGAGTACATTTATACCTTCTCCTTGACAAATAATAATTCCCGAGCAATGCGTTTGCAATTATAGGAATGCGTGAACAGTAAAGGAATACTGTTCACTATTTATAGACACAGGACACAGCCTGTAAGGAATTACAATCATGCCCCTTATAAAAGTTTACAATAATGACTCAGACCCCTATGGGCTAAAAGGTCATTCTATCTTTAAGTCGGTTCGATCCTTCGTCTTCGGGCATGCTATAACACCGAAGCTTCATGAGTGGTAGCTTCGATCATCATGTATAAGCAGCTTTAGCCGAAGCTGTTTCTTCCTGCAGGACCTTCGGTGATGAAGCATGGTCCCAACAACACCCTTAAAAGCTAATGAACCATCACTCCTTCTAAAGACAGACACATCTACATTGGTACATATACAATTATAACCCATATTACATAGTTGACTGACAGACAATAAGTTGTACTCGAGCGATTCAACTAAGAACACATTGGATATGGAATGCTCGGATGAAATGACTATCTTTCCTAGTCCTTTAACCTTGCCTTGGTTCCCATCTCCAAAGATGATCGAGTCCTGGGAATCCTTGTTCTTGACGTAGGAGGTGAACATCTTCTTCTCCCCCGTCATGTGGTTTGTGCATCCGCTGTCGATAATCTAGCTTGAGCCCCCAGATGCATAAACCTGCAAGGCAATTTACACTTGGGTCTTAGGTACCCAACTTTTGTTGGGTCCTACGAGGTTAGTTACAATAGCCTTTAGGACCCAAATGCAAGTCTTGTCTCCCTTGCATTTGACCCCCAACTTCCTAGCAACCACTTTTTATTTTTACATGTGAGTACAAAAGTAGTGTTGCACACATGGAACACAGTAGCAGATTCATTACGCATTTTCCTAGGTACATGATGCAAAACATGATTTTTCCTAGGCATATTTCTACCATGCACAAAAGTAGAGCTTGAAGCAATCATAGCATGTAAATCATAAGCATCATAACTCCTATTATAATGAGCATTCCTAGAAAATTTTCTATCATAAATGAAAGCATGATTCATTTGAATGCTACTAGCCATAGGGGCCTTCCCTTTCTCCTTGTTGGGAATGGGAGCCCTTTGGCTTGTTAAGTTCTTGGCTTCCTTTCGAAAGCCAAGCCCATCCTTAATTGAGGGTTGTCTACCAACAGTGTAGGCATCCCTAGTAAATTTTAATTTATCAAAGTCACTTTTGCAAGTCTTAAGTTGGGCATTAAGACTTGCCACTTCACCATCTAATTTGGTAATAGAAGTAAGGTGTTCAACACACGCATCAACATCAAAATCCTTACACCTATTACAAATGACAACATGCTCTATACAAGAACTAGATTTATTTACTCCTTCTAGCTTAGTAGTTAATTCATCATTTAAGCTCTTTAGACGAGAAATAGTTTCATGGCATGCAGACAACTCAGAGGATAGAATTTCATTCCTTTTAGTTTCTAGAGCAAGAGACTTTTGTACACTAACAAGTTTGTCATGTTCTTCATATAATATGTCTTCTTGCTTCTCTAACAGTCTATCTTTTTCATTTAAAGCATCAATTAGTTCATTAATCTTTTCTACTTAGCTCTATCTAATCCTTTAAATAGACTAGAGTAATCTACTTCATCATCACTAGAATCATTATCGCTTGAAGTAGTATACTTAGGAGTATCCCGAACGCTTACCTTTTTCTCCTTGGCCATGAGGCAAGTGTGGCGTTCATTGGGGAAGAGAGAGGACTTGTTGAAGGCTGAGGCAGCAAGTCCTTCGTCATCGGAGTCGGAAGAAGAGCAGTCCGAATCCCATTCTTTGCCAAGGTGCGCCTCGCCCTTCGCCTTCTTGTAGGTCTTCTTCTTCTCCCTCTTCCCATGATTTTCTTGTACCTGGTCATTGTTATTATCGGGCCATTGTGCTATAAAATGACCAGTCTTACCGCATTTGAAACAGGAGCGCTTTCCCTTTGCCTTGTTCTTGTTAGGGTGCTCCTTGTGTCCTTTTAATGCGGTCTTGAAGCACTTTATGATTAGGGCCATCTCATCTTCGTTTAGCCCGGCAGCCTCAACTTGTGCCACCTTGCTAGGTAGCGCCTCCCTGCTGCTGCTTGTTGCCTTGAGTGCAACGGGCTAGGGCTCATAGATGGGCATTGGGCCGTTCAATGCATCATCAACATATCTTGCTTCCTTGACCATCATACGCCCGCTCACAAACTTTCCGAGTATCTCCTCGGGCGTCATCTTTGTGTACCTGGGATTTTCACGGATGAGGTTCACAAGATGAGGGTCAATAACAGTAAAAGACCTGAGCATAAGTCGGACGACGTCGTGGTCCGTCCATCTTGTGCTTCCATAGCTCCTAATCTTGTTGACCAGGGTCTTGAGCCTGTTGTACGTTTGTGTTGGCTCCTCTCCCCTGATCATTGCAAACCTCCTCAGCTCGCCTTCCACCAGCTCCATTTTGGTGATCATGGTGGCGTCGTTTCCCTCATGTGATATTTTGAGGGTACCCCAAATTTGCTTGGCGTAGTCCAAGCCGCTCACCTTGTTGTATTCGTCCCTGCACAAAGGATGCTAGCAAAACAGTGGTAGCTTGCGCATTCTTATGAATTTTCTCATTAATAAATACAGGGTTATCCGAACTATTGAATTGCATTCCATTTTCAAATATTTCCCAAATACTAGGATGGAGAGAGAAAAGGTGACTACGCATTTTGTGACTCCGAAAAGAGTAGTCTTCTCCATCAAAGTGTGGAGGTTTCCCAAGAGGAATAGATAGCAAATGAGCATTAGAGTTGAATGGAATGCGAGAATAATCAAATGAAAAGTTTTGATTCACCACCTTTCTTTTTGACGAGGAGTCATCATCGTCGTGTGGTGAGGAAGAAGATTCATCGCTGTCGTAGTAGACGATCTTCTTGATACGCCTCTTCTTCTTCCCATCCCTCTTCTTATGACTCGAGCCAGAGTCAGTGGGCTTGTCATCCCTTAGCTCATTGACGATGGACTCCTTCTCCTTGTCATTGACCACCATTCCCTTTCCCTTAGGATCCATCTGTTGGGGCGAAGGCAAAGACGCCACCCTTCGCTCAAGGCCTTCGCTGCAGCCGCTGGTCCGACGGAGACAAAGCGGGCAGGGACACCCTTCGCAGGACTCGGCACTTCGACGAAGGCCTGCGGCGACGTCCTCCACGGCGCGTCCTCGTTCAGTCCCAAGGCCCACGTGTGATCCGGCCCATTGTAACGGGCCCCGCGTGGCCGCCTCTGTATTACGGGCCTAACTTGTAAAGGAATACTTGTAATTACGGTTTGTAACCCTGCTTTATGGGAATATTCTGGGGATAAAATAGGTGTCTGAGGGCACATGCGTCCTTAACACAAGACGCCGGGCACTCAGATACCTATAAATACCCCCGCACAGTGCCCGTGAGAGGCTAGATCAACAGAGCTATTGCCCCCGTGCACGTAACCCTGTTGTCACCACTATTCACCCTTGTTGGCCTTCTTGCTGCTGAGAGCGAGTTCCAACATTTGGCGCCCACCGTTCGTGCCACGATAAAACCACCCGCGATGGCACCCAAGAGAGCTAACCCCAAGGCTGACAAGGCTGCGAAGGCAGCACTGCTGGCCGCAAGAAAGGGCAAGGCCCTCGCCCTCACCCAATCCACCCACCAAGAGCCCACTGAAGACAATGTTCCCCACACCAGCGAAGACGACACCTTCCGCACCTGCGGAACCGAAGGACAGTCACAGCCGCCCCCAGGCTTCGCCCCACTGGACGGCGCGGACCTCACCGAGGACGGTGAGGTCCTCGGCGTCTCAACAGAAGAACAGCTGCAGCTGCGCGCCCTGCGCCTCAGGAACCGCAATCTCCAGAGGCAGAAAGAGATACTGGAGGCCAAGCGCCAGCGTGTGTCCGCATTAGCCAAAGTGCGGCAAATGATACGCGACGAGGAGCAGAAAGCCCAAGACCTCGAGCGCGAGATCGCGCTGATGCAGCGCGAAGGCCACCTCGGTCTACAGCAAGAGCCACCCCTCCAACAGCGCACACAACCGGAGGACACGCGCGAAGGCCACCTCGGCCGGCAGCATGGCCCACCCCTGCAGCACCGGGCGCAGCTGGAGAACCCGCGTTTCCCCCAGCATGACTACGTCTCCCAGCACGGCGCGCCATTCCAAGGGGTCAACTACCTCGACGAGCGAAGTCCCCTGGCGCCACACCTACAAGTGACGCCTTGGCCAGCTAACTTTCGAGCGGGGGCATACCCCAAGTACAACGGCAGCACCGACCCGGCGCAGTACATCATGAGTTATCAAGTCGCCGTTGCATCAGCCGGAGGAGACGACGCCACAATGGCGAAGTCTTTCATCATCGCACTAGAGGGCCCAGCACTCACCTGGTTCACCAGATTGCCTCCGCTGTCCATTGATTCGTGGAGAAGTCTCAGGGACAAGTTCCTCCTCAACTTCCAAGGGTACCGTCCAGACACCGACGCTTTGGCCGAGCTCTCGCTTTGCAAACAGCTGGAAAAGGAGACTCTGCGGGAGTATTACAGCAAGTTCTTAACACTCAAGTCACAGCTGCCCTCTGTCGACGATCAGATCGCTATCCACTACGCCATCAATGGCCTTCGGGCTGGCGTCCTCTACAGCCATTGTATCAGAGATCCACCCAAGAGCTTGCAGGAGCTATATCAGCTCTTCGAAAAATATGCCAAATCCGAAGAGCTCCACCAGCGCAAGGTTGAGTCACAGCGGAAGCCCAAAGATGCCCGCAGTCCAGCCGCACGTGGACGAGGACTCCGCAGCCAGACTCCGGTCGAGATGGCCGCAGTCAACAGCAAGTGCACAACATCGTCAACCAACAGCCTGCTGCTGATCCCCCTCGCCGCCAGGAATATCCCCCCCAGGGCCGCGGAAATGGAACTCGCGGCAGGGGTCGAGGGCGGGCGCAGCAGCCGCCGCGCCGATTCTATTGCCTTTTCCACGGCGAAGACTGCGCCCACCAGACCAAAGACTGCCCCGAGACGAAGGCCACCAGAGACAGAATGGCGCGGGCGCAGCCAGCCGACAATCCCAGAATTGTCGCGCATAATTACCAGCCACCCCCTCCACCATATATCCACGCTCCCGCTCCGCATCCACCGCACCACGCTTACCAACACCATCAGGAAGTACAAATCGTACCTCCTCCACCCCCACCACCACACCAGCAACATCAGAACATCCCCCATGCCCCGAAGCAGGAAGACTTCGCCGATCAACCATATCGCGGAGTCATTCACATGATAACAGGGGGGTCTAGCACTGACTTCGACACCAAGCGGCAGAAGCGGGACCACTACCGCAGCATCAACCATGTCGCCGTCACTGGCCCAGTCGTGCAGACAAAGTGGTCCCACATACCGCTAACCTTCGACGCACGAGACGTTGACCTGCGCAGCGCCCCCCACATCGACGCTATGGTCATCAATTGCAGCGTGGCAGGCTGGGACTTACACAAAGTCCTAGTCGACAACGGCAGTCAGGCGGACATCATCTTCCTCCACGCCTTCGACCGCATGGGTATAAGCCACAGCTTGCTGAAGCCTTCGGACAACCCGTTGTATGGTTTCGGCGGCAAGGGCACCTTTCCAGTTGGCAAGATAGAGTTGCCCCTCTCCTTCGGTGTAGCGCCCAATGCCCGAAGTGAGCAAGTAACCTTCGACATTGTCGACATGGTATATCCATACAACGCCATCATGGGCCGGGGCTCCATCAACAAGTTCGAAGCTGCCATCCACGGGTTGTACCTATGTATGAAGATACCAGGCCCGCTAGGCGCCATCACAGTCTACGGCAACCAGCAGACGGCGCGCAACATTGAGCGGGACTTCGTGCCCGGTCAGAGAAACGTACACTGTCTCACGACCCAGCGCGAGGTCCCCGCGCCGGCCAGCCCAACCGACAAGCAGCACGACAAGGCACAGTTGCAGTGCCAAGACGGGACCAAGATTGTCCCCCTTGATCAGGCCACGCCCAAGCAGACAGTAACTATCAGCGAAGACCTCACCTCACTTGAAGAAGAGAAACTTCTCTGCTGCCTGGCCAAGAATAAAGATGTCTTCGCCTGGTCTGCCCTCGATCTGGTCGGAGTCAGCCGAGCCATAATTGAGCACAGCTTGGGGATTGACCCTTCGGTGCGACCCAAAAAGCAGAAGCTTCGCAAAATGTCAGACGAAAAGACAGAGGCCGCCAAGGCGGAGGTGCATCGCCTCCTGGAGGCTAAATTCATCGAGCCAGTGGCTTACCCCACGTGGCTCTCCAATGTTGTGATGGTGCAGAAAAAAGCGGAAAATGGCGCATGTGCATAGACTTCACCAGTCTCAATAAGGCCTACCCAAAGGACAATTTCCCGTTGCCGCGGATCGACAAAATAGTCGATAGCGCGGCCGGATGCGAGGTCATGTCCCTCCTCGACTGCTTCTCCGGCTATCACCAGATATACATGAAGGAGGAAGACAAGGCTAGCACCAGCTTTATAACACCCTTCGGCACTTATTGCTTTGTCAGAATGCCGGAGGGTCTCAAGAATGCCGGATCCACCTTCTCCAGACTCACCAAAACAGTGCTCGAGGGGCAGGTCGGCAGAAATATATTCACATATGTGGACGACATCGTCGTCGCCAGCAAGAACAAGGAGGACCATCTCGCCGACCTGGCAGAGACATTCGCGAACATGCGAGATGCACGACTCCGCCTAAACCCGGAAAAGTGCGTTTTCGGTGTTCGCCAGGGCAAGATATTGGGCTACCTGGTGTCCCGCCGCGGCATCGAGGCCAACCCAACCAAGATCCAGGCCATCGTCGATATGTCGCCTCCGCAGTCCGCCAGGGACGTCCAGCGCCTGACAGGCAGGATGGCCGCTCTCAACAGATTCATCTCCAGGTCCGCCGAGCGAAGTCTCCCCTTCCTCAAAACACTCTGCGGCGCGAAGGACTTCGCTTGGGGACCGGAGCAAGCAGCGGCCTTCGCCTCACTAAAACAGTACCTGTCGGAGCTGGCCATCCTCACGAGCCCCGACTCCTCGCTCCCCTTATTGCTCTATGTCGCGGCTTCGCCGCACGCGGTCAGCGCGGCACTGGTACAGGAGCAGACAGTCGAGGGCGCAGTCAGACAGTGCCCTGTCTACTATGTCTCCGAAGTCCTGACACCGTCCAAATGCAACATGACAGAGCTGGAGAAGATTGCCTACGCAGTTGTTATGTCCTCGCGCAAGCTGCGCCATTATTTTGAAGCATTCAAGGTCCGAGTCACCTCAGACAGGGGGCTCGGCGAACTATTCAGGAACCCGGAGGCATCAGTGAGGATTGCCAAGTGGGCAGCCGAACTCTCCGGCTACCACATCAGCTTCGAGCCCAGAACAGCTATCAAGTCGCAAGTCCTGGCAGACTTCGTCGTCGACTGGACTGGGCCAGTAACACAGCCGGACCCATCCACAGAAAAGGTCTGGACTATCCATTGCGACGGTGCATGGTGTCATGCGGGGGCAGGCGTCGCTGCAGTCGTCACCTCGCCAGCCGGAGTCAAACACAGATATGCAGCACGCCTCAGCTTCGCTCTGGAATCCGACAAATGTACAAACAACATAGCAGAGTATGAAGTAGTCATCCTCGGCCTCCGCAAGCTAAGGGCCCTCGGAGTCACCACATGTATCATCAAAACAGACTCCAAGATAGTTGCCGGTCAGGTCGAGAAAGACTATGCAGCAAAAGACCCCGCCCTCATGCAATACCTCGCGGCTATCCGAAGTCTCGAGAGACAATTCAAGGGATTCACCCTGCAGCATGTGGATAGGGCCAAGAACGAGGAGGCCGATGCCTTAGCCAAGGCCGCCGCCAGGGGCGAGCCCCTGCCCTCCGACGTGTTTTTCCACACCATCGGCACTCCAGCTGTCCGGAGCCCCGAAGGGCTCCAGATAACTAATGATAGCGAAGGCCACCGTATAGTCAACCTAATCATGACAGAAGACTGGAGGGCACCAATAACCCTGTTCCTACAGGGGTACTATCATCCAGCCGACGTCAGTGAGGCAAAGCGCCTCAGACATCGAAGCCGGGACTTCGCTCTGATCGAGGGCCAACTGTACAAGAAAGGGGTCAGTCAGCCAATGCTCAAATGCGTCACCGAAACCGAAGGCATGCAGATCCTACGCGAAGTCCACAGTGGCACGTGCGGCTCGCACGCAGGGCCAAGGGCCCTGGCTGCCAAGGTGATCCGACAAGGGTTTTACTGGCCCGCAATGATCTGCGCCGCAAATCGGGTCACAAGGTCCTGCGAAGCCTGCCAGAAGTTCTCCCCTCGGTCAGGCAACCCCTTGCAATATACAAAGCTGATTGCCCATACATGGCCTCTCCAGCGCTTGGGCCTGGACATCGTCGGGCCCCTGCCCACCGCTCAGGGGAACCTTAAGTTCGCCTTCGTAGCTGTCGAATACTTCACCAAATGGATTGAAGCGAGGGCTGTTTCCACAATCACATCAAAGACTGCCCAAAAATTCTTCTGGCAGAACATCGTTTGCCGCTTCGGAGTACCGTCCGAGCTAATAGTCGACAACGGCAAGCAGTTCGACAGCCAAGATTTCAAGGATTTTTGTTTCTCCATCGGCACCAAGCTTGCCTTCGCTTCAGTCTATCATCCGCAGTCCAACGGGGTCGTGGAGCGCGCCAATGGGAAAATATTCACAGCTGTCAAAAAGATGCTCCTCGATGAAAGAAAAGGCAGATGGACCGATTTATTACCAGAGGCAGTCTGGGCGCTAAACACAACCGAGTGCAGAGCGACCGGGTTCACTCCTTTCCGCCTTCTATACGGATCGGAGGCAATGACCCCGCAAGAAATAAAGCATGGGTCCCCGCGTACAGTCTCGTCAGCCGTCCCCGACGTGGATGAGCCAACTTCAAAAGATCTCATTGACGGAGACCGGGTCTTCGCCCTACAGGCCTTAAACAAATATCAGGCCCAGACCAAAGCATGGCGCGACCGCGCAGTCATCCCGAGGGAGTTCAGCGAGGGGGACCTCGTACTCATCCGAACAGCTCGGACGGAGTCCAAGGGCAAGTTGGAGCCCAGGTGGGAGGGCCCCTTCATAGTCAAGTCAAAAGCTTCCCCCAGTGCTTACAGGCTCACAACGCCAAACGGCGAGGACCTAGAGCACTCCTGGAACGTCGACAACCTTCGCAAATTTTTTGTTTGACCCATTTAGGGCTGATTTCGCCCTTGTAATTCGCCGCAAACAATCTTGTACCGGCCCGCACTCTTTTCCTCCCGGGGGGTGAGGTTTTTAACGAGGCGGAGCCATGTAATATATGTGAGAAAAATCCCCCGCAAAAGCATGTGTCGAAAAAAGACCGCAACAACGGTCTTCGGCATTCGACCAATTCGAAGTCACCGCGAGGCTAAGCGCTAGCCACCCTCGCGTGCGACCAATCCGCGCAGAAGTCGCCTAAGGGTGCAGCCGGACTTAGCACAACAAGTGCGCAAAAATCCGAAGTCTATCGCGAAGACTATCCGCGCAGAAGTCGCCTAAGGGTGCAGCCGGACTAAGCACAACAAGTGCGCAGAAATCCGAAGTCTATCGCGAAGACTATCCGCGCAGAAGTCGCCTAAGGGTGCAGCCGGACTAAGCACAACAAGTGCGCAAAAATCCGAAGTCTATCGCGAAGACTATCCGCGCAGAAGTCGCCTAAGGGTGCAGCCGGACTTAGCACAACAAGTGCGCAAAAATCCGAAGTCTATCGCGAAGACTATCCGCGCAGAAGTCGCCTAAGGGTGCAGCCAGACTTAGCACAACAAGTGCGCAAAAATCCGAAGTCTATCGCGAAGACTATCCGCGCAGAAGTCGCCTAAGGGTGCAGCCGGACTAAGCACAACAAGTGCGCAAAAATCCGAAGACTATCCGCGCAGAAGTCGCCGAAAGGTGCAGCCGGACTAAGCACAAGCACGCAAAAATCCGAAGCCTATCGCAGAGACTTCGCGCAAGAGCCGCCTAAAGGCGCAGCCGACCCAGTACAACAAAAGCAGAAACGACACCAAGACCAATTATAATCATGCTGGCACAGCATAACCAATCACACCAGACAAAGTACACAGCCCTCGCAGGCACAGGCACGCGAGGGCACACAACTCCATTTTACAAGCTTTTACACATACACAAGCGAGGGCACCGCGCCCTACATCGGCTCAACCTTAGGAATAATCCCCATCTCTCTATAATTAAACAACATTATCCTAAGCTCCTCACCCGCAAAAAGGCTTCGCAGCTTCCCTTCCCCTGCACCAGCGGCGGCCGGCAAAGACAGCAGCTCCTGCCGACCAGCCCTGCTAACGCGAAGCCGGGCCCCTTCCTCCGCACTAATCCTACGCTTTGCAACCGCCCTTCGTCGTCGGTGCCCGGTGCTAGGACCGGGCACGTCTGGCGCGTCCGCAGCGTGTGACGCAGCCTCCGCCGCAGCCACGTCCAAGGCCGCAAAATAATCCAAGTCCCCCTCCGAAGACTCCTCAGTCCACTCAACCGAGCTCCCAGAGTCAGTAAAATCAAAAAACTCAGAAACAGACCCACCATATTCATTTCCATCTTCCGCGGTCGAAGCCGCCAAAAACTCAGTAGTAGCGGTTGCGTGCGCAGGCCCAAAATCTTGAACCTGCGCAGCAACCAAAATTCAGTACAACATCCAAAAATTCCTCAACCCTAAACACCACCTATGCCACCTGCGAAGGCCCTGCCGCTGCGGGAGCCTCCGCCGAGGCCTCCGCCGCTGCCTCCGCCCCCACCTCCGCTGGATCTTCAGCGCTCGGCACAGCAGCTGCGGGGGCATCGGGCGCGCCTTCGGCCACCTTTGGGGGAAGGTCTTCGCCGGCCGCAGCAGGTGCAGGGGCGCCCGGTGCATCTTCCGCGGTCTCCGGGGTCGGTCCCGGGGCGGCTCCAGTCGCGGCCTCCGCAGGGGTCGTCTCCGGGTCAGGTAGCGCGCTGTTCAGCGCCCGAAGTCGTCCACCCACTCGCCGCGCTCCGCCTAAGACAAAACGCACAAAAATTCAGCAAACACACGCACAGACCGCACCCAGAAAAACGCCGAGCAAACGACAACGTTACCTGAGCCCTCGCAGCCTCGGCCCGCGCCCGGACCACCTCACAACCGTATGAACCCCACATCCGGTCATAAAGGGCCCCGCCGGATTCCTTCACCACGGGGTCTTCGATCTCAAAGATATCTTGCCCAAAATCCTCATCTGCCTGGTCGAGGGCCTCAAAGTGCCGGCAGCCTTCGCGAGAGAGCGCGTTCATCGCTGCCTCGCAGGTGACCAGGGAGGTGAACGACATCAACCCCGCCAAGACAGTGGGGAGCTCCTGCAGTTCCTCCTACACCCATTCCAGACAGCGAAGTCCGGCCTCTCGCTCCGGCACCTCGAAGTCACCCGTCCGCACACCCAGCTCGCGATATGCAGTCATGAGCTGCGTGCGCGTCCGCTCGGCCTCCGCTCGCATCGCGGCCTCGGCCCCCTCCGCGCGGCTCTCCAGGGCAGTAAGCCGCCGCTGCAGCTCTCCGGTGAGCTCCTTGGCGATATTGCCTTCCGCCCGCGCCAGCCTGGCCTCCGCCTGAGCAGCCTGCTCTTTGGCGATGGCTTCGTTGGCCTCCCTCCTCTCCCCCGCCAGCTGGCGCCGGAAGTCAGCCTTCTCCTTCTCCAGGGCGGCCACCTTCTCCGCCAGTTTGCGGCACTTGCTGTCGGAGGCCGACTTCTCACGGACAGCGTCAGCATGTTGCGTCCGAAGTCTCTCGACCTCGGCAGACAAAGCTGCCGTAAGGGCCCCCAACGCGGTGCGGCTGGTGAAGTCAGCCACCTGCAGAACACACGTAAGGCCGTTACGTAAAAAAAAGGGGGGGGCGGAGAGGGCATAGCTCGGCGGACCTGACTCAGCGCCTCCATCGCTCGACTCAACGCCTCCGTCGCTCCCTTCAGCCGGCGGGTCGCCACGCCCGCCTCGTCCCTGACCAGTGCGAGGGCAGACACCTCGACTCCGGCGCCAAGGGCCTCTCCCCCCGCCTTCGGCGCTGGCGCAGCCGTCGCGATCGCCGCGCCAGGCATAACTAGAGCAAGCGGGCCCTCGTCCGACCCTGCAACGCGTCAACAAATTAAAAAAAAATGTGTGTAGACTTACCCCCAAGATAATCCTCCACATTAATCTCGGTGCCGAAGTCGGCAACGCGTTCGCCGGGCGGCGGTAACGTTCGGGCCGCCTTCGCAACCTCCGCCACTCCGCTGACAGACGGCACCACCTTCGTCAGCTTGGGGCCTCCGGCGCCCACCGTCACCTCCGGCGCCTTGCCGGGCGCAGAGGCGCCCACCTTCGCCGGCAGCGGCGGCTTGCCTCCGCCGGAGGCCTCAGCCTTCGCCGCTCCCCGCTGCCTTTTCGGCCGGGCTTCGTGAACCCTCACAGTCGCCTGGCATTTTCGCGCCGCCCCTTGGCGATCCTTGTCCATCACTGCCCACACAACATGACCGATATTTCGCCCATAAGGAAAAACTCTCCACCGATGAACCATACGAGATGTAAAACAGTCCTCCTCAGCCGCGCAGGGGATCGGAATGTCTTTAGGCCAACAACCCCCGGTAACCCTCAGCATCCGAGCCGAAGACTCCCGGAGCTCGGGCGAAGACATCCTCTCCCCCGGGGCCGCACACGTCCTCATTAACTCTCTAGCCAAACTATCAGACACCCCAAGTCTTCCCATCGCAGTACCTAATTTTCTCTTTTTCGAGGAGGCGGCGGCCACCAGCGCAGGGTCGCCTCCAGTCTCCACCGCCGGTTTCTTCCCACGGCGGTCCGCTTCGTCTTGACCAGGGTAGCCGTCGTACGACAGTTGATTTAATTCGAAGACCCTGTTCAAACGTTCATTTGACCCGCGGATGTCAAAGCTGCGCTGGCCTTCCGTCCTCGGCACGTAACGACCCACGAGCCGCACCGCCAAGTCCTCCGCATCACGCACAAAGGCGGCCGGGTCACGGTTTCGCAAATTCAGTGCGAAGGCAGGACTTCGCACCACCCTTCCTCCGTGAAAGGGCATCTGGCGAGGGCATACTTCGCCCAGCGCCCAGCCGTGCGCCAAGGGCCAGACCCCGTACGCCACGAACTCTTCAACTAAATCTCGACCGCTGCTCTGGCCGGCGGCGCACCGAAGGGCCCCTTCGTCTGCATCATCTTCTGCTACTTCATAAGGCGGATACGCAGAGTAATAGTGAGAGCACATTTCGGACACGGGGAGCCCTTTATGGCCTTCGACAGTAGCCTCAGCAACATAAAACCAAAATTCATTCCAATTGCCCCACTTGTTGCGGGCGCACGGGACCAACTCCACTACTGGCATTGTGGTCTTGCCTGTCTTCGGCGTGAATGTGCATGACCCGAACTAGGCAACTCCGTCCTCAACCATCCTTTTCTGCCAATGCAAACAATAATTCTTCGCAAAAACTTCAACTGACGGCTGTCCGCCGTACGAAGTCGTCGCCCAGACATACTTCGCCAGCGCCACTATGGCGTTCGGTGTCAGCTGATGTATTTGAACGCCGAATCTACGCAGGACTTCGCTGACAAAACGGTGCGCAGGCAAGCGGAGTCCGGCGACGAAGAACGCCTCGAAAACAACCAACTCGCCCTCCGGCTCGGGGACTTCCTCCGTCCCCGGAGCACGAGCGACTCCGCCACCAAAGTAGCCCAACCGCTGCATATCTTCAATACAGGCTGACGTCATCCGTGACACACCAAATTCAACAGAGTCGCCGGCGCGCAACTCCTCCACCACCACGTTACTCAACGTCTCCTCAGACGAGGCGGCGGCCGATGGCGCGGCGTCGGCGGAAGAAGAAGAGGATGGCATTGCTACGTACCGTCGTCGGCGGCGGGCGGTCTGCTTCACTCGAGCCAGAACGCCGGTGAGCAAAGGGAGCAGCGGAGAAAAAGGAGCAGCAAGACGGCGGGCGGCTAGGGTTTTACGGAGCGCGGAAGGCAGAGTTCAAACAGCGCCGCCCCCGCCCCCTTTTATAGGCAGGGCGCGGCTCTTCGGGAAACCCGCAATCCGACAGGCCGCGACGCTTCGGGAAACCCGCAATCCAACAGTACGTCGTCCATCAACGGTCACATCAAAAACCCCCGCAGAACCACTTCGAGCGAGGGCAGCGTCTCCGCCATCTAGCGACGTCTTCGGCACCAGGTGACTTTGTCGAACTGGTCCCTCGGAGGGCAAATGTTGGGGCGAAGGCAAAGACGCCACCCTTCGCTCAAGGCCTTCGCTGCAGCCGCTGGTCCGACGGAGACAAAGCGGGCAGGGACACCCTTCGCAGGACTCGGCACTTCGACGAAGGCCTGCGGCGACGTCCTCCACGGCGCGTCCTCGTTCAGTCCCAAGGCCCACGTGTGATCCGGCCCATTGTAACGGGCCCCGCGTGGCCGCCTCTGTATTACGGGCCTAACTTGTAAAGGAATACTTGTAATTACGGTTTGTAACCCTGCTTTATGGGAATATTCTGGGGATAAAATAGGTGTCTGAGGGCACATGCGTCCTTAACACAAGACGCTGGGCACTCAGATACCTATAAATACCCCCGCACAGTGCCCGTGAGAGGCTAGATCAACAGAGCTATTGCCCCCGTGCACGTAACCCTGTTGTCACCACTGTTCACCCTTGTTGGCCTTCTTGCTGCTGAGAGCGAGTTCCAACACCATCTCTTCGGGCGATTAGTCCCTTACGCGAAGAGAACGACTCGATACCAATTGAGAGCACCTAGAGGGGGGTGAATAGGTGATCCTGAATAAATCAAATACTAATAGCCACAAAACTTGGTTAAGTGTTAGTATGGCTAAGTAGCGAGCTCTTGCGAACACACAAGTAATCACAGAAAAGCAATCACAAGAGACACGCGAGTTTATCCCGTGGTTCGGCCAAGTAACACTTGCCTACTTCCATGTTGTGGCGTCCCAATGGACGAGGGTTGCACTCAACCCCTTTCAAGTGATCCAATGATCAACTTGAATACCACGGTGTTCTTCTTTCTTAGACTTTCTCCCGTTTGCGAGGAATCTCCACAACTTGGAGCCTCTCTCCCATACAATTGATGATCACAAAGAAGCACGGAAGTAAGGGAGGGGAGAGCAACACACACAAGACTCAAAACGAGAGCACAATCACGCACACAAGTCATAACTCGAGCTCAAAACACAACGCAAGGAGTTCTCAACTCAAATGGAGCTCAAGTCACTATCTCAAAGAATCGAATGTGTGAGAATGGAGTCTTAGAGTCTTAGGATCTTTCTTGTAAGCTTGGGTGACTCCTCCATGCGCCTAGGGGTCCCTTTTATAGCCCCAAGGCAGCTAGGAGCCGTTGGAGATCAACAAGGAAGGCCATTCTTGCCTTTTGTCGGGTGGCGCACCGGACAGTCCGGTGCGCCATGGGACAGTCACTGTAGATGGTCCGATGCGGATCTCCTTCCTTTTCTAGCGCAGACGACTGTTGCACCTCGGTGTCGGTTGGCGCACCGGACACTGTCCGGTGCACACCAGACAGTCCGGTGCCTCCTTCCGACCGTTGGTACGAGCCACGTGTCGCCCACCGATTTCACTACCGACCGTTGCGCAGTCGACCGTTGGCTCACCGAACAGTCTGGTGCACCACCGGACAGTCCGGTGAATTTTAGCCGTACGCCGTTGAACTTTTTCCGAGAGCGACGACTTCGCCGCGGACGACTTACCGGACAGTCCGGTGCACCACCGGATAGTCCTGTGAATTATAGCCATACGCCGCCGTCGAGTCTCGAGAGTGGCCGGTTCACCTTGGACTCGTCTGCACCACCGGACACTGTCCGGTGCACCACCGGACAGTCCGGTGCACCTAGACCGAGCAGTAGTTGGCTGTACAAAGCCAACTCTTTTCCAATATATTTTCTCCTGTTTCTAGCACTTAGACACAATACATTAGTACCTAAATCAATGTACTAAGTCTAGAAACGTACCTTGTTACATGATTTGCACTTCTTCAATGTTTGGCACAATTTAACACTTAGAGAATATGTGTTGGGCACTTAATCACCAAAACACTTTAGAAATGGCCCAAGGGCACATTTCCCTTTAAAATACTTCGCCAGGAAGCCCCCCCATATTCTGGAGAAGCTGCTTCAGAAAATGGATGAGTACATCCGGGCTGACAATGACTTCCAACAAAGAAGGGAGGAGGCTTACAGATTTTCTGAGATGACTAGAGGCTTCAGAGGGAGAGTCCACCCTAGGCACGTCAGATTGATCCATAGCTCCACTCAGAATGATGACAAAGGATGCAAGCTTCAGAGGCCCCAGCACACCCCACAGTCTTCGGGACAGCAGCAAAGCTCCTTCAGGCCGCCAGCTCCAAGGGGCAGAGGCGCTAGGGGCTTCGAAGGAAGATATGGGGATCAGCCCAGGAAGATCTATTGCTTATTCTGTGGTGAGGACAAGGGTCATACTACAAGAATGTGCCAAATCACTATTCTGAAGCAAAAGGAGATCGCCGAAGCCGAAGCTCGGCAGAATCAGCCGAAGCAGGTCTTACACACTGCTTCGTGTCACTCTCCTTACATACCAGAATATGTGGGCAATCATCCTGCAGCTTCTGTTGCTTTGGCAAGCCATTCATAGGCTTCTTGGCCTCAGCCCCCACCGCCTCCACCACTGCAACCTGTTTATTCCCGAAGCCAGCAGCCAGAAGGGCGCCAGCATTCCCAACAGCAACGTGAATTCAGAGAGGAATTCGAAGCTCGTACAGTCAACAGTACTGTACCAAAATCAAAGCACATATACTGAGTGATATCCTGCCTCTGAAATACTTTTATGTTCTATGCCATTTTGCTTTTTAATAAGGAACAAGCAATGTAAATTTAGTTTTAAATTCCTGTAATGATTTTGCTTCTATCAGAATGAAATTTATCTTCTTCACAGATTTACAAAGTTCAAAAGTTACGAAGCTACAAAAGTCGTTCCTGAGGGAGCGCAACGTAAGTTTTATGCTCAAAAGACGTTCCTAAGGGAATGCAGAGCTAAAATTACCGAAGCTACAAAACGTCGTTCCAAAGGGAGCGCAGTGTAAGTTTTCTGCTCAAAAGTCGTTCCAAAGGGAATGTAGAGCCAAATATCGCCGAAATATAAGGCGAAGAAGTTCAAAAGACGTTCCTAAGGGGATGCAGAACTTATACCGCCGAAATAGAAGGCAAAGAAGTTCAAAAGACGTTCCTAAGGGGATGCAGAACTTACACCGAAAAATAAACGGTGAACACTGAAAAATAAACGGTGAAGAAGCTCAAAAGTCCTTTCTAAGGGAATGCAGAGTTTGTGTATTCCAGTGTGGGTGTGTGGGTGTGTGTCTTCGGCATCAGCATCATTTTGCATCATATCATCACATCATTCCGCATAGCATCACATCATACGTCATATCGCATCAATGACACGAGAATCGAATACGGAGTAAGCTTCAGCGAATGCTTCGTAAAAATAAAAATGTGCTAAGGCACGAAGTAAGCTTCGGGAAATACAGCTTCATCAGCCTTGTCACGAAAGAAGGGATCCCCCTTTGCGAAGCATGGACATTTTTATGAAGCATGGATATTTTTACGAAGCAAGGATCTTTTTCTTTACGAAGCATGAAAAGAAGGGAAGGTGTTTTTTCGCCGAAGGCTCAAAAACGGTATGTATGTAAAGTTTCATGCATCACAAAGAAATGAATTACAATAATTTACATATTCGATTCAAAGCTACACCCGTCAAATATTACAGTCTTGTTACAATAAAAGTACAATGTTCATTCTAGTGTCTCATACATTGTCCATTTCAAAATGTTTTTACAATAAGAGCTATTCCTCTTTAAGGAATTTTTCTGCAAATTCGTTCAGTAATTTGTTAACAACTTCATCAACAATAGATTCAGCCATATTAATGATCTTCAGCGCTTCCTTTGTTTTTGGATCGGCCAGGGGATCGAACGGTTCCGGCGACGGAGATAATTCAGCTAAAGTAGGAAAAATTAATTAGTCCGAAGCCATAAAAACAAATGTCGAAGCTGAAAACCAAAGAGTAATACCTATACGCCTTTCGCGTTCTGCAGCTTCTTCAGCTTGCCTTGCTTCTGCTCGGACCTCATGGGTGTCTTTTTCACTTTTCTTTATAATTTAATGGGCCATCTCTCGGCCACCATTCACCCAAGTATCATTATAGAACCTTTCGCCCATCAAGGTTGCTTCAGCTGAAGGATCCTTTGTATCATCTATGGAGAACACAGCTTCGGCCTGGGCCATGGTCTTAATATGGTCACATCCCGCCTTCTCCAAGATGGCTGAAATTCCCCACGCGCCGAAAAAACGCACAAACATCCCCACGATCACTTAAAATTTCTTCGAAGGTCTCGGCCTCTCCACTTATCCATTCAATAACGCCTTCGAGGTCGCCTCGTATGAAGTTTTCTTCGGCAGAATAGGCACCCACTTTGGCGAAACTAGCTTTTATTTTCTTCACATAGTCCAAGGATTTTTCAAAGCATCTTTCCTTGGATGTGCGAAGTTCTTAAACATTTTTATCTAAATGATTTTTCCAATATTCGCTGATCTCTTGGTTAGCTTCTGCGAGTGCGCATTTTTCCTTAGCTTCGGCCAGTTGCCTCCGAAGGTCTTCAATTTCAATCTTTTGGGCTTCGTCTTGTGCTTTGAAACTAGCTTCATCTTCTTTCACTTTATTAACCAGAGAAATTAAGATTTTGCCTTTTTCAAGACCTTCGTTTCTCAATTCAATCACCTCCGAACGAAGATTGTTCAGAGCCATTGTATACCCTTCGTCTTCAATGTCTTTCTGCGCTCTAAGGGCGTTACTTAGAATTAAACCCTGCAATAGGAAGAACGAATTGAGTATAACAAATGAAATATTTTATTCTCAAATTCAAAGTTAACTTCTATACCATTATACTGTTGTACGCTAGGCTGTCAGCAAGATCATCTTTCAACAAAAGTGAAAGGTCGTCTTCTAGCTTCGGGAATCCCATGCTTTTACCTATCTCCCGGCAAACGGATATTTCTTTGTTGTCCGGGAGACAGTATAAGAAATCATCTTCATTACTCTCATTAAAAACTAAGGCTCTCTTCGGATATTTCAACTTTTGAGCATAGTGCCTGGCCTCCAGAATTTCTTCTTCGGACAGCTTCTTCCTCGAAGCGTGTCGGATGATGTAGTCAATATTTTCATTCCAAGCTTCGGAAGCAAAGGCCCTGATTTTTTTCAGGAGCAATTTGCTCTACCGATTTTTCTTCAGGCACAACAGGCTCCGTCTCGATGGACACTAAAGGCCCAGCTTCGGCTTTAGCTTGAGATTGTGTAGTTTCAGCTTCCGCTTGCCCAGTTTTAGCTTTGGCTTGAACAATTTTCTTTGCAGGAGCAGGGCTCAATGCCTTTGTAGTCTCCAGTACATCATCTAGCACATTGGCCATCCTTCTCCTCTTGGGAGTCGTGGCAGAAGTTTTTTGCGCCTTCGGCAGATTTGCCTCTGTCGTAGGGCTCAGAATTTTTGGCATTTTTATTACTTCTTCAACTTTCGGCTCTTCAGCCTTTTCAACTTTATATTTGACTGATTCAATTATATGCGTCTTCGGCATTATAGTTGGTTCTTCGGTGCTCCGTGCAGTCAGAGCAGTTTGTGTTGCTTCGACTGCTGAAGAAGACCCTGCGCCAAAGTCAGGGACCACGGCCGGTTCAATGTAACGCGGCCGGTGGGTCAGAACCTTCACCTTTTTGCTCTTCGGCGCAGGCTCAGTTGGGATGTCCGAAGCAGCAATCTTCCTCTTTTTCTCCTGCCCTCGCAGTGGGTAGAGATAATCGAGATATATGAAGCCGATCACATCAAAAACTCTATTCAATCTTTTCTTTCCCCGACCTCCGAAGGCTGTGGACAGAGCATTATCTTCGGCCTTGCTGTATGTCCCAAGTAGTTCGTCGCTGATAGCCTCAATACTTTTTAGAATCATCATTTGGCTCATCAAATCGGTCTCTGAACCTGAAAGTGTATTTTAGTCGAATCAACCCACCTTCAGTTGATTCAGCAGTAGTTTCCTTCGGCATATCCTAGTTTTCCACAAGTGGCCATACTCTGTACGTTATGTGCTCTTGAACAATATCCCTTATGCCAATGAAGGAGTAGACCTTGCTAAAAGCTTTCTAGCAAGCTTCGTCATTTTGATCGATTATCACCTTCGGCCTCCGAAGGCCGAAGCGAGACCAGATAGGGCATTGAATAATTTCCTTAATATCTTCCCTTTCAATTAAATCATTCTTAACATAAAACCACTCTTCCATCCAGGCTCCAGGCCATCTCTTTCGAAATGTGAGAACTGGATGGCTTGCATTGGATCGAGCAACGAATCCATAACAACCGAAGTTGTTGTGATACTGCTCCTTCCCGGTGGCCTTCGTCTCGTACAGGAGCTCATGCATGCTGCAAAAACTTTTTACGCTGGGTTCTAACCCTTGGCTTCTCACAGCCCAAACAAACAAACCCATCCTAATTATAGCTTCAGGCATAAGTTTATGAAGAAAAATTTGAAATGTCTTCAGTACTTCAACCAAGAACTTGCTCAATGGAAACCGAAGCCCTGCTTTCAAAAAGCTTTGGTAGATAACCACCTCATTCACTTCAGGAGCAGGAGCAGTGCTATCCCCTCCAACCCTCACAATAGTCATGTCGCGGAAGTATCTTCCTCTCATAGCATCAACATGACTCTGTTTAATCGTTGATTTTCCGAAGACTGTAAGGCTTGGCTGCTAGGGCCGATCTTCAGAATCTTCGTCTCCACTTTCCACATCATAGCTATCACTGTCACCAGTATCTTTAGATAAACCTTCCAGTATCTCTTTAGCAATCTTCTCTGTGTTTGTCTTTGCCATCGATTTAATAAATCCAGCAATATAAGGATCCACAGCCTTCTTCTCCTCAAACAGCTTCGTCTCTTCAGTCAGCTTTGTCTCTGCAACAACCTTCTTTTCCTTGGTCATTTTTTCCTCAGACATGGTGAAAACACGACTTTAAACCAAAGCTCAAGAAGCTTGAAAATCTAACGAGAGCTAGTAAGCAAGAGCTAAAAGTGTGAGAAAAATAATGCAAGTGGCAGAAACAGTGTATCAAATGATGCCGGTGTGAGTTCATATTTATACGTCTAGCACGCTACAACTTGGAGGGCCCCGTCTGTCATTGATTGTTGCTATTCTAGCAAAGGGAAGGTGTTTTTTCGGACGTTCAGCTTAAGGCCTTCGTTCACGTCGTAGTCTGAATTCGTTATTATAACAAATTAATACTGCGAGGGGCTACTGTTAGGGGCCTTCGTCTTCCGAAGGTCATCAAAAACATGATTAACAATGTTTCCTAAGCATAATATATGTACAGGAACTTTCGGACTCGGGATGAAGCTGTACACAATATGGAAAGCAGGATCAGAATGAAGGTTGAACTAGTGCCGAAGCTGTGCGCAAGGAAGCTTCGGCTCAGTAGCAGAAAGAGTAACCGACTTAAGGAGGAAAAGGCTATCTAGTCCTCAACAGATTGTTATTAAGTCGATAGTGAATATGAGGCCATTAATGTAATTTTACGCAGGCTGCGTCCTGTGCCTATAAATAGATGAACAGTACCTCTGTACTGTTCACGCTGACTTGTATTTGCTCGTGCGCCACACTAGCATCTTTGTCTTCTATCAAGCCGAAGGTATAAATGTAATTCAATATTGTTCTTATTTATTCGTGACTATATGAAATGGATAAATAAATGATGTTATATGATTATTCATGTTATTTCACATGTTTCGTATACTTCTTCCTTCATAAACGTAAAATGTGATGATGAAGGTATGTTCTTCGTGACCTTCGTCCGAAGATCATTATGTCCTAAGGGAAATAATGCTTCGAAGGACGAAGGTCATTAACCATTAACCTCCTTTTGTGTTGCCTTGTTCTTAATTCATAGCATTTGAGAACAAGTGCCCAACACAATCCTTTGTCTATTCGGTGTGGATGCTTATGTGATTATGCATATAAAAATCTATGATTTGTGGTGCTTTGTATTTTTATCTATTTAGTGGATCAGTCCTTGTTGAATGCTAATTAATTATATATTATTGTTAATAAGAACTATCAATAGGGACAACTTTCTATTGGTTGCTAAATATACCGTACAACAACCCATTGTTCGTCGCTAAATATATAATATAGCAATCCAGATTTGGTCGCTAAATGTACAACAACTGCAACCAACAGTTGGTCGCTAAAACTTTTAGCGACAACACTTAAATTGACTGTTTTTATAGGTCGCTAAAGGTCTTTAGCAACCAATTGTAGGTCATTGAACGTGCCTTTAGCAGCCAATAGCAATTCACTAGAAATGAATCGTCGTGTAGTGATCTAGCAACATTCAACATATACCTACGCCCTTACAACTGCATCCAACATCCATTTATTTATGTAATACATAGGCACAGTCATGATACGTGGTAGATGGATCGAGTAGAATTTGGAACAACATGATTGCTTCGTCAACTAAATGTCTAAATAGAACAAAATATGTATATGTATACATATAAAATGAGACAAACTGGGACAAAGGCGTGTTAAGCAACAGAGTGTTAAGGACATGTGAAGAGGAGATAAAATTGGACATCGCAATTGTGTGTGCAAATATTTATGGTTCGATCCACATAGGATTGGCAGGCATTAGGAACTCAATTATGTTCGGGCTTCTACATCACAGGGAAAGGGTTGAATCAATTCGTGGGTCAAGCTGGAAAAGAGTTGTGGACAGAATCTATATATGTTTGTGAGCTAAAAATAAGTGTTGGTTACTATTGATGTATAGATTGTTCATACACTGGATAGGGCTAGATCACTTGTATCACCATGGATGAAGAAGCCAAAGAGGACCCACATGCTTTCATGGTGGCTGGTCATTTTAGAAGCAAAACGGCAGAGGATATTGAATTGTAATTACGTGATGAAGAACGGTTAGTTTTTGGTCGAAATAGCAAAAGAGTTATCGAAGCTCTCGCTTGATACAAATCTCGTTGGGTCAAGAATGTCGTTAGATTGCCCTAGGTCCGATGGCAAGCCTAGGATGTCATCCCTGATCATCGGATCAAACGAGCAGCAAGGGGTTGGAAGAAATTAAGACAAGTAGTAGATGTAGAAAAAAGTTTAGTTGGATGTTCGATTACTTAATCGATCATGATCCTCTAATAAATAGAGAGCTAGTAGCCTTATCCTAGTAGGAAACTTTTCTAAAATAAATTTTCAAGTTCTCCATGAGTCTAAAATAGTCCATATCATAATCTAAAAGGCTATATCCAAATTAGGTCTTTTATGGTTCGTCGGAATTGCCGATGTCTATTACACTTCTGACATTTGTCAAAATTTTCAACATGGGATGATCTTAGGGCACCCAAGCAGGAGTGCGAGTGAAGGGAGGGGATGTGGTCGTGACTGTTGATCGTCGAACTAGTGGCCAGGATTAGATCGTGCTTTAAGGTTTTGGTTCGTCCGATCCAGACCGCCGACATCCGATCGCACGGGGTATAATAGATCGCCCTTCATTAAATCTTCACTGACGATCTATGATCAGACAGGTAAGCAGTACACACTGGTTCGCTAGATGTTTGATCTAATCTAGACCCTCCATGTTCAATCCAACAGCTATGATCAGCCCATACCCCTTCGGTCGGACTGTTTTACTAAAGAGACCCTAAAATTGTTATAAAATAACACGTCGTCCACCATGTTTAAAGAACATATCATCTAGGTCCCTAAATTTATAGGAATGACCCTGATCTTTCTAGATTTCTAATCCACAGACTAGAGAAATCCTGATTTTTGTCAAATTAAATCCGAAATTGATTTTTAGTATAAAAATAAATTTTGAAATCTTAGAAAATTCATAACTTATTCATTTTAACTCGATTTTAGTGGTTCTTGATCCTACGATCTTGTAGCGACGCGTAGAATATTATTGCACAGTTTGTTCTCATGTTTGGTGTAATGTTATTTTCATGTATTACTTGTGTATCTGTATGCTGCGATTAGAAGCGAGGTTATGAGGAACCTGAAGACTAATATGGAGAAGTACTTGGAGTTGCACCAAAAAGGCAAGTTGTGCCCTTGATCACTTTTCTTTACCTAATAATGCTTGATAATCACTATGACATGCTCAGGTTAACTTGATGGGACCTAATAGGTTACCTAGTTTGTTCATACTACACCTTGCAAACAAATAAACTATTGGGTAGTCTTGATATTGCTCTACTTGGTTTTGGGATTAATATTATATCTGAATTATGATCATGTTCCATCAGTATTGTTGGTTTAAGTATTGTTCATGATAAGATTATTGTGCTAATTGGAACATGGAGCGACCACCCAAGAAAACAGTGCTACCTGCCTCACAACCTCGGTAGAGGTGTATGGGATCCGTACAGCCCTGTGGTAGATGGGTAACACAACTTATGGGCAAAAATGTGCAACCTTTACAAAGTGTAAAACTGGTATATCAGCCATGCTCACGATCATGAGCGGCTCGACCCTCACATGGGTAACTTATGAAATTAAACTTGATCTGTCATTTTCATTGCATTGTGGGATTTATTATTAATGGTGATTAATTATTTAATTGGGATGGTATACACTTATACTTAGTAATTGCTAATAAAATTTTGACCAACTCTAAAAGCAATGCTTAGCCTTAACCATTTTTCTTGATATGCCTTACATTTCACATGGGCCCCTCGTAAGTGAGCTCATGCACATTATTCCCCACAACTTGTTGAGCGATGAACGTATATGAGCTGTCACACCCGGTTTTAGAAGGAAAACCGAATGAGAACCATGTACGTGTCAGGATCAGAAATTCACATACACAGTGATTTCGTAATTGGACATCATCACACATTGCTCAAAATGATAGTGGAAATAAGTACTTTATTACATCACGATGTCCAAGACATCCACAAAGTCATTAACTTAACATAGATCAAAGTGCGAATATGAAACGTAGTACGATAATGCCTTCACAGGTAGTTGAGTGGGGGTTTGCCACTAAACTAATCTAGAACTCATTGAAGTCCTGAAACTCCTGAAAGTCCTACATGTTGCCTTCATCTTCTCCTGAGCACTGATTGCAATGGGGACAACCTGTGGTTTGGTGTTTTAAAGCAAGGGTGAGTACACATCAACGTACTCAGCAAATATCTCGTTTGGCTAAAGTGGACTAGCTGTATGTGGGGTTAAGGTTAAAGCAGTTGCTTTTAGTTGGACAGGTATTTATTACTAGTAGAAAGCCAAGTTTTAACAATAATCCCAAGTTATTATTACTCAAAAGGCACTCCTTCCAAGAGGAAATATCGTGGTGGGGGGAGGGACTCAGCCACGAGCGGGGAAGAGGAAAGGGAGGGGGCACGGGGGGAGGAGAGGGGAAGGGGAGGAAAGAGAGATAGGGGTGCAACCTCGTGGTGGAGAAACAAAGAATGGGGCGAGAAACAATGGAGATTGCTAACCGGAGAAGACGAAGTTCGCTGGAGCCAAGAAGAAATCCATCGATTGACGATGAACCATATGTTAGATCGACGAATCAAAAGCACCAGGACGAAGCTCTCGATGAGACATACGCAGCGGTACTCTTGGATTCCGCCAACGACACACGGATTAAAAGTAATTGCTCGCCGGAGTTGTCACTAGAGTTGGAACCGTCCTGAACTTCGGCAAGCAATTACGGGAATTGTGGATCGAATCTGGGGAAACGGTTTCAAGATTTGGAAAGGGCTCGACGAGAGGGTTCCAGCCACATATATATTGCTAGTGTTTGAAGATATTTTATTTTTCGTAATAAATCTATTTTTAAAATTAAAATAACTCCAGAAAAAGGCTGAAATCATATTTAATGTCCGAAAAATATCTCAAAGGCTACAAAAATTATAGAAAATTCTTAGACATGATTTGGCACCCAATGAACTCAAAAAATATTTAGAATTTTTGAAAATGTTTTTAGGTACCTTAAATAAATAGATTTTGGTTCTCAGAAAATAGAAAAATATTCAGAAAAATATGAAAATTTACCAGAAACTTCTACAAGGTATATTCATAGGTTTCAAACACTTATTAGACTTACAAAGACTATGCAACAGCATGAGTGCAACAAATAAATCACCACTAGGGTTCCCTTCACTATATAACAAAATAACTCTCCATTATTTTAGAAAGGAGAAAAGAAAAACAAATAAAGGAGAGAGTAACACCTGAATTTTGAGTACAGAGCAAAGAAATTTTTATGCCCCAAAATTCAGGGTGTTACAGCGTCACCGTTTCCTACAATTGGTATCAGAGCCCGAATTGGATCATTTGAAACATTGTAGCTTCACCACTAATTGAGCCAACGCTTTTTGAGTTAGGGGATGGATACCTATAGACCATCACACTTCGGTGGCACTAACTTCCCATATTATAGTGCTAGAATGGCTTGTTACCTAAAGCGGTTGATCTCGATGTTTAAAGAATCATTCGTGACGGGATAAAACCACGTAAGAATCCCGAGAAGCTCACCACGAGTGACGAAAAAGAAATTCATTTGAATGCTAGAGCAAAAAATTTCTTGTATGAATCTCTTAGCATGGAAATTTTCAATCAAGTATTTACCTTGAAAACTACTATTAAGATTTGGCTAAAATTGCATGAGCTCTATGATGGCACATCTAATGTCCGTGAGCAAAAATATTGCCTAGTCTTAAATGAGTATAATATTTTTGCTATGAAAGAAAATGAGCTTGTTAGAGATATGTCAACAACATAGCCTTTTAGTCCCAAGCAAGTTGGGGTAGGCTAGAGTTGAAACCCAACAAGATGTCACCAAAAGGAGAAAGAGAGAGAAAGGGGAGGGGAAAAGCTTTTGACAGCACTAAAAGGAAAAATGCCTAATTACGGTTCAGGCACGTGGATAGTGAAAGGGAATTAGGCTTACACCTATTTCCTAATTGATTTTGGTGGTTGAATTGCCCAACACAAATAATTAGACTAACTAGTTTGCTCTAGTCTATAAGTTCTACATGTGCCAAAGGTTCACAACAAACCAATACAAGTCAAAGAAAAGGGTTCAATCAAGAGAGCAAGGGACAACCGAAGGCTACCCTGGTCTGGCGCAGCGGACTGTCCGGTGTGCCACCGGACAGTGTCCGGTGCACCAGGGGACTCCAAGATGAACTCTTCACCTTCGGGAAATCTCAGAGGCGCTTCGCTATAATTCACCGGACAGTGTCCGGTGCTCCAGGGAAGAGCGACCCTGAACTCGCCAGCTTCGGGAATTGGCTCCGCTAAAAATCACCGGACTGTCCGGTGTGACAGCAGAGCAACGGCTAGTTCGCACGCAACGGTCGACTGAAACGCATTAAATGCGCGCCTGCGCGCGCAGGGGAGCAGAGCACGCGCGGGTGGCACACCGGACAGCCTACAGGGCCTGTCCGGTGCACCATCGGACAGCCAGGCGGGCCCACAAGACAGAGCTCCAACGGTCGAACCCCAACGGGAGGATGATGTGGCGGCACACCGGACACTGTCCGGTGCGCCCTTCGCCAGCAGCCTTCTCCAACGGCTACAATTTGGTTGGTGGCTATAAATGCCACCCCAACCGGCCACTTCAAGGTGAGGGAGCCCAAGCAACATTCCAAGTCATCTAGTTGACATACTCAAGCCCTCCCAACCGCCTCTATTCATTGATCCATCCTATACACAAGATTTAGACCACTACAACCAACACAAGTGCCACAAAAGAGAGAGCAAGCAAAAGAGAGCTACTCATTTGAGTTTAGCACTAGTGCCTTGTGAGATTCATTGAAAGATAGTGTGTGCTTCATCTTTGTGTTCATTTGCGCGTGGAGTTTTGACTCCCATTGAACTTCCTCCAAAGTTTTGGAGGCTTGTAAAAGCTAGCAAGAGACACCAAAGAGTGTGGTGGTCCTTGCGGGATCGAGAGTGATCCTTGAGAAGAAGAAGAGCTCGCCGATCCTTGTGTGATCGGTGGAGAGAGGGAAAGGGTTGAAAAAGACCCGTCCTTAGTGGACTCCTCAACGGGGACTAGGCCTTCGAGGGCCGAACCTCGGTAAAACAAATCACCTGTGTCATTTGTGTTTATTGCTTGTGATTTGTTTGCTTTCCCTTACTCTAAGTTTTCTTGTGCTATTATTTGCTAATATCATTTGGTGTTGCTTCAAGTTAAATTCTCATTTAGTGAAGCAACACTTCGCAAGAAATAACTTGACTTATTGCTCTTCTCATTTAAGCCTTCTTGCTTTATTCTCATAGACTTATTAGTTGTATTGTCTTATCAATTCCGCATTATTTGAAAGCAATACTCTTTTCAAGCAAGGACTTAGTTTTTATACTCCGATAATTGTATATCTTGTTCTAACCACTAATCAAGGGATCTAGTTGGGGGATAAAGTTTTAATTTTCAGGTTTCGCCTATCCACCCCCCCCCCTCTAGGCGACTTTCAATTGGTATCAGAGCTAGGCACTTCATCTTGAGTCTAACAACTCGAAGTGATGGCTCGTAGAAGATCCCAAAAGAACAAGAAGACCCAGGAGAACAAGGAGGTAACTCTTGAGATATTACTTTCCGATTGTTCTAATTATGATTCATGGTCTACTAGGGTGATAAATGCTTTTAGAACGGTAGATCCACAATTAGAACAAATTTTACACAAGAGTATTATTCCTCCTAACTATGCTAGGGAAAATGCCTCCGAAGAAGATTTAAGATGTATACGCTTAAACTATCTAGCTTATGACATCTTAAGTAAATCCCTTAGCAAAGAAGATTATCATGCCTTCATAATAAAATATGACAAACCTATTTGTGATGTGCATGATATTTGGACTAGAATTAAAAGCAAATTTGATGAGTCCAAACATGATAGTTCTCTTTGTGCTTCTACTTCCTTTGGTCTTTGTGATACTAACCCTTGCAAGGAAGAAGAAGAAAATGATCAATGGAGACCAAATGATGAATCCACCTCTCCAAAAGGTTTGTCTTCGCATTTCGATTCCCACATATGTTGTGTGGCTAATGAAAATGATAGCGGAAGCACAAATGAGGATAAAGAGGAAGAAAGAAGCTTCATGCAACTCTACGCTCGCCTAAGCCAAGAAGACAAGGCGGTCATGCTCAAACTTCTAGAAAGAGCGAGAGAGCAAAGCGAAGCTCGTCAAAGGCTAGAAAGTATTCTCTCCATGAAAATGCAATGCTTTGACGAGTTGACTAAAGAACATGAGGAGCTAAAGTGCTCTCATGTTGATTTGGTCCAAAGGTATGAAACTATTTCAATTGAGCAAGATAACGCTTTACATTGTATCGCTCAATTAGTAAATAAGAATACCTTGCTTAAGGATCAAGTAGAAAAGCTAAAAGTTGAAAATCTAGCTTTTCAAGAAAAATATGATATGCTCCTATGCTCTCATGAAAATCTTATGGATGATCATATCGTATTAAATATTGCTCATGAGGTTGTGTTAGAAAACTTAAAATCCCAACAACCTCAATCATGCACATGTATTCAAATAGAAACTATATTACCATGTGCTAATGCTTGTTGTCCGTCAACAAGCAAATCTTCCTTTGAGCTAGAATTTGCAGGAACAAATGATGATACATATCAAAAGCTCAAAGAAGAAAATGAGAGGCTAAAGATGAGCTTGACACAACTTAAAGGGAAGAGCATTGCTCAACCTTCTCAAGATAATCGTGATCACATGGTGAAGAAGCTTGAGACGGGAACAACTGTGGCATGCACAAAATTCCTTGAAGAAAATGTCAAGGACTTGAGGATTGCCAAGAGGAGGAAACAAAAGAAGAAAATCAACACCTCTTCCAAAAGCCTCAACCATGCCTCCATACAAGGTAACATCCAAGGTAATGATCAAGCCACACTTCACACTAAGAAAAATAAGAAGTGTAGTGAATGCTTTGAAGAGGGACACTTGATTAGGTCTTGTCCCTACATTAAAAATGGCTTGATTATTAACAAGGATAATAGACTTTGTTTAAATGCTCAAAGAAGGGACACTTAATCAAATCTTGTCCCCATTTGAAACAAAAAGGCATAGCGTTAGGAAAGAAGAAATCCTCAAAACTTGAAAAACGCCTATGCTACACTTGCCGAAAGAAGGGACATCAATGCAGGGATTGTCCCACTAATAACTATCCGACTTCTAGCTTGTCAAATAATTCACATATAACTAGGCAACCCAAAATTGCAACTTGTGCTAGAAAGGTAATAAGTTTACCTAGTGCTAACACAAAGGACTTTTTGGTTCCTAGATCTTTGTTGACTAACCGTGATGGACCCATCAAGCGATGGGTACCAAAAAATGCTTGACAAGCTTTGCAGGAGAAGGAGATGATATGAAGCCTTGGGATGCTTGAGAAAGTTAATTCAATTCTTATCAACTCAAGCTATCAATCTTCAATGATCTATATCCATGATTAACCCAAGGTTATTTTTCAAATTACTATGTCTTAAACTCATATCATCTCGAGAAAGATATTGATGTTGTAGGAAATAAAGAATTATTCTACACGAAAAATCAAGGCCTACAACATGGAGGAAAGTCAAAGGATGGTAACATCTATGCTTTTAAGTGCAAGCATTTTAAAATTATCATTTCCCATGTGTCCTGTGTAGTCACATAGAAAAATGAAGCACTTCAAATATCTTTAAATTCATATTACCATTCTTTGAAAAATTTCTTCTCATATGGTAGATTGCATACTCATCATTTCCATACTATGGCAATCTACATGCTTTAATTTGTTGCAAGTATCTAATGGCATGTTTTTCTCTAATTATCTTGTTATTGCCATGATTCTAGATATAGAGAGATTTTTCATGTTCTTAAAAGGATAAGGTGTCATGTAAGGAATTCAAACCCTTAAGACACTTATGAAATGAAAACTATCTCTATAACTAGATTAGTGAGACTAATGATTTTATCTATGTAACCCAAGTAGTCTCACTTGTAGACAATAAGTTTCTTTTTGGAAGCGTGTAATCTAACATGAAAAGGAAAATCAATCCAATGATTTATGATGTATTTCTACTTGCTCAAATTGGATATGGTTCTTTAACATTTATCGCTTTCCATATCATGAATTAGATTTATTCCCATAATCTTAAAGGATTGTTTATGCTTGTTTTATGAGTTAAAATTGAGCATAACATCATCTATGGATAATCTAGTTCATGCTATGAAGTTTCCATGCTTTTAGTAATCTAGCTTTTCATTCCCTATCAAAAATGATTACAAAAATGGAAACTAGTGCTTGTGTTACTAATAACGTATCTCTTGAGCCTACTTATAAACATCCACAAAAGAGAGAGTGCACAAGCCTCATGGGTTGCTCTTCACCCAAAGGAAGAAAGGTAAAAGCAAAGGTATGGGAACTCATCTTCTTAATCAAATTTAGTTCCCATCTCCATGGGTACTTAATCTAAATTTCCCTATTCTACCCATGTGAGGAGTAGATTCTTTATTGGACCTAAATCAGCTAGACGTGCATTCAATCTCACTCTTTTAAATGCTCATGTCCATTAGAATCTATTTAATGCCTTTGCGATATTTATGTATATTATCATATTGATTTGCTTCCAAGTAATGACTACTAAATTCAAAATGATGAAGTAAAATCTCCAATGATTATTAAAATGCTTAAAAAGTGCATATTCCTCTTTCTCAAATGAGATGCACTAATGTTAAGGATTTTACTTCATGTCTATGTGACTTATAAATGATGAATTGTTTATATTTCCTATCTAAAGAGATCATCTTTCATCATATGCTCCATTGTGCTATTAACATCTTTCTTGAGTATTTTCAATAAGTTTGAAAGGAAAAAGAAACAACTACAAAGGGAGGACACTCAAATGAAAGAGGAAGACATCAAGAACAACAACACCTACTTGGATAACAAGATCCTCAAAATAATCAATGGTGTGGTTGTAAGCATTCTAAACCTTTTTATTGTGAGAATACCATGCGTAAGCTGTTTATTTCATGAGCCTTGATCAAGATGTATAATGCTTCTCCCTATTTGTCTTTAAAGAAAATTCATCTATTCAATTCATTCAAATACTTGATGCATATCTTTAGGGGGAGCCTCTTTATATATCTTGATTATGTTGAGACTATCACTTTATATAGTCTCTCGCATGAGAATGAGTTTCTCATGATGAATGCTACTATTTTTTTAAAATTCTTATCCTTCACTTTAAAGTAGCATATTTTCTGGATTCTCCTACTCTAAGCTTAATTAATAATCTAATGTGTATGTTGTTCTTTTGATCACATCTACTATTTGTTTGATCATTGAATGACTTCAATTAACAATCATATTTCTTAGTGCCATATATACTATCAATCGATATCTCTCTTGATATGCACTAAGTTAAAAGGAGAATTCATGATACATTTATGCAACTGGTGATCCACTTAATATATGCTAACAATGACTTGGAGAAGGATCACTAGTTGTAGAACTCTCTCTTGTGCAAAATGTTTCCAGATATTGTCTTGAGTATAGGTCTTAAGCAGTGAAGACTGAGGACAAAAGCACAATGAAGAGAGCGTCTCTATGTGAAGGTACAAAAGGGTAAAAGTATCTTCTTTCATTTAAACTTGTACCTAAATCTTCCTATACTTTCTTTACATATCTTGTATAAAAGGAAGAGAAAGCATGTCCATGCATTATCCCTGCTTCATACCTAGTTTAACCTCTTAAAAATTTCACTCCTGCATTAATGCATCTTTGCTTAAACTAGATGAAGTGATTTTGTTGTCAAAGAGCTTAAAGCTTAACCTTGTAACGAGGATAAGCTACCTTTGTTTCAAAGGTGGATGGTCCTTAAGCCTCTTTGAAATCCTTAAGGGAAAATGCTTAAAATGTTCATAACATGCTTTCATAAGTGCATAAACTGTCATGAGCATCACACTTATACTATGACACAAGTGCACTTCACATTCTCTATGATATAGAATTGTTCTCAGTAACCTAATTATGTGCAACTGGCATTTAAGGCCAAAATATGTTTTCATCTCAATGCATATATTTAGGAGGAGCAATCTATGTTATATAAAACTATGATCATGCTTAATTTGATATATCCTTTGATCATATCTCTTTTATGTCTATGTCTAATGTGTTTTCAAGAATATTCTCATGCTTAGTCATAGAATTGAAAGGGAAATGGAGTCTTCGGTGAAGACAAGGCTTCCACTCCGCTTCATCGAATCATTCATCCTTCGACGTCGCTCCGTGCAATCTCTCCGACTTTGGTATAATCTTCACTCCTTTATTTTTGTCCAAAGGGGGAGAGAGTAGTTTATAAGGGCTTATATTTCACTCAAGCATCCGTTTTTGGCGATTCATGCCAAAGGGGGAGAGAGTATTAGCCCAAAGCAAAAGGACCACACCACCACCAAATTTTAAAACTTATGATTTTCAAATTGGTATCTCATTGTGTTCAAAAGGGGGAGAAAGTAGTATTTTCAAAATTGTTATCTTAAAACCCTCTTGAACACTAAGAGGAAGATTTTTATTAAGGGGGAGTTTTGTTTAGTCAAAGGAAAAGCATTTGAAACAAAGGGAGAAAATTTCAAATCTTGAAAATGCTTCGCAAAATCTTATTCATTTACCTTTGACTATTTGCAAAAGGACTTTGAAAAGGATTTACAAAAAAAGAAGAATTTGCAAAAACAAAACATGTGGTGCAAGCGTGGTCCATAATGTTAAAAACAAAGAAACAATCCATGCATATCTTATGAGTATTTATATTGGTTCAATCCTAAGTAACCTTTGCACTTACAATTATGCAAACCAGTTCAATTATGCACTTCTATACTTGCTTTGGTTTGTGTTGGCATCAATCACCAAAAAGGGGGAGATTGAAAGGGAATTAGGCTTACACCTATTTCCTAATTGATTTTAGTGGTTTAATTGCCCAACACAAATAATTGGACTAACTAGTTTGCTCTAGTCTATAAGTTCTACAGGTGCCAAAGGTTCACAACAAACCAATACAAGTCAAAGAAAAGGGTTCAATCAAGAGAGCAAGGGACAACCGAAGGCTACCCTGGTCTGGCGCAGCGGACTGTCCGGTGTGCCACCGGACAGTGTCCGGTGCACCAGGGGACTCCAAGATGAACTCTTCACCTTCGGGAAATCTCAGAGGCGCTTCGCTATAATTCACCAGACTGTCCGGTGCTCCAGGGGAGAGCGACCCTGAACTCGCCAGCTTCGGGAATCGGCTCCGCTAAAAATCACCGGACTGTCCGGTGAGTCACCGGACTGTCCGGTGTGACAGCAGAGCAACGACTAGTTCGCGCGCAACGGTCGACTGCAATGCATTAAATGCGCGCCTGCGCGCGCAGGGGAGCAGAGCACGCGCGGGTGGCACACCGGACAGCCTACAGGGCCTGTCCGGTGCACCATCGGACAGCCAGGCGGGCCCACAAGACAGAGCTCCAACGGTCGAACCCCAATGGGAGGATGACGTGGCAGCACACCGGACACTGTCTGGTGGCGCACCGGACACTGTCCGGTGGCGCACCGGACTGTCCGGTGCGCCCTTCGCCAGGAGCCTTCTCCAACGGCTACAATTTGGTTGGTGGCTATAAATGCCACCCCAACCGGCCACTTCAAGGTGAGGGAGCCCAAGCAACATTCCAAGTCATCTAGTTGACATACTCAAGCCCTCCCAACCACTTCTATTCATTGATCCATCCTATACACAAGATTTAGACCACTACAACCAACACAAGTGCCACAAAAGAGAGAGCAAACAAAAGAGAGCTACTCATTTGAGTTTAGCACTAGTGCCTTGTGAGATTCATTGAAAGATAGTGTGTGCTTCATCTTTGTGTTCATTTGCGCGTGGAGTTTTGACTCCCATTGAACTTCCTCCAAAGTTTTGGAGGCTTGTAAAAGCTAGCAAGAGACACCAAAGAGTGGGGTGGTCCTTGCGGGATCGAGAGTGATCCTTGAGAAGAAGAAGAGCTCGCCGATCCTTGTGTGATCGGTGGAGAGAGGGAAAGGGTTGAAAAAGACCTGTCCTTAGTGGACTCCTCAACGGGGACTAGGCCTTCGAGGGCCGAACCTCGGTAAAACAAATCACCCGTGTCATTTGTGTTTATTGCTTGTGATTTGTTTGCTTTCCCTTACTCTAAGTTTTCTTGTGCTATTATTTGCTAATATCATTTGGTGTTGCTTCAAGTTAAATTCTCATTTAGTGAAGCAACACTTCGCAAGAAACAACTTGACTTATTGCTCTTCTCATTTAAGCCTTCTTGCTTTATTCTCATAGACTTATTAGTTGTATTGTCTTATCAATTCCGCATTATTTGAAAGCAATACTCTTTTCAAGCAAGGACTTAGTTTTTATACTCCGATAATTGTATATCTTGTTCTAACCACTAATCAAGGGATCTAGTTGGGGGATAAAGTTTTAATTTTTAGGTTCCGCCTATCCACCCCCCCCCCTCTAGGCGACTTTCAGATAGCTTCTTTCCAAGCACTTCTATCCAAACACAGCTCCATTGGGATATTCCATTCATTCAAGTCCCTTTTGATTGCCTCCTCCCATGTCAAGTTTGGTCGACCTCTACCTAAATCTTGTGATTAATGAGCTCAACTCTATTGGAATGAATAAGCTAGGTGATGCGGACATTATGAGGAAGATCATCTCCCTACTACCACAACAAAGATATGTGAGCATCATCACCATCCTTCACAACCTCGAGGACTTGAGCCAAATGACCCCGACAATTGTGATTGGAAAAATTGCAGCATTTGAGATGTCACAAAAAATAGGTCAACAAGAGCAGCCAACTTCTTCAAAGCCATATGCTTTTGCATCTGATGAACATAAAAAGATGAAAGGCAAGAAGAAGGCTCCAAGTTCAAGTGAAGAAGAGGAAGAAGAAGAAGATTATGATGATGATGAAGAAGATGATCAACCCTCAACATCATCTTCCGAGGACAAAGAAATAGTCTGACGCGTTGGAAAGGTAATGGGGATGATTAGCAAGATTAATCTAATGAGTGTGCCTCTGTAGGTCGAGGATCTTCTCTTTAACATTGAAAGGAAAAGGCAAAGAAAGAGAGGATGATTTGCATGCTGGGAGAAGGGCCACTTCAGGGACAACTGTCCAAATATGGTCGAACCCACAAAGAGAAGGAGCAAGGCAAGGCACTCACAAGTGTCAAGACTTGAGATGACTCTTCAAGCGAAGATGATCTCCAAGGACTCGTAGCCACCGCTCTTCATCACGCTATTCACGGTCATTTCACAAATGCCTTATGGCAAGAGGTAAAATAAGTATCTCATCCTCTAGTGACGAAAGTGATGATGAGTGTGATGAAGAGGGAAAGCCCTCCTTAGATGAATTTGCGCATGTCGTTAAGTTTTTTGAGGATGTTTGCACTATACAAAAGGCTCCACTTAAAATTTTGAAAAATAAGTTGTTTAGCTCTCAAAATGATTATAAATGTTTGCTAGAAAATTTTGAAACATTTGCAAATTTGAATTGTGAGCTAACAACTAAAATTGAGAAATTACAGTCTAATGCTCCATCCTCAACTACTGATGATAGCCTTATAAAAAAGAATGAAAAACTTAAGGCTAAGTAGCTACCTCTGAAGAAGCTATTGAAAACTTGCTAGAGAAAATAGAAATTCTTAGCATATATAATAATGAGCTAACTAGTAAGCTAGAGAGCATCGGTAGTACCCTAGGAACATCTTTAATTGAAATTCTTGAAATTGTTAAGGAAGATGCTTCTACCTACTGCTTTGATTTAATTGATGATTATAAACCCTACAATCAAGTTCTTGTTAAGAATGTTGTTATAGAAACATGTTCGAATAAGATTGCGATCGAGAATGAGCAATTAAGGCAAGAAGTGGCTCGTCTTGGCAAGGCTTTGTATGACAAGAAAGGCAAAGCAAAACAAATCCAACCTTCTCAGGATAACACCACTGCAAGAGTGAACAAGCCTTTGGAGGGAGAAACTGTGATTTGTAGGCTATGCCACAAGGATGGCCACAAGTCTTACCAATGCAAGGTGAAGACCGGGGATAAGCAAAAGCTCAAGTAAAAGCTAACAAGCAAAATCTCCAACACCTACAACAAAAAGGTGGACAAAAAGGCTGCTTGACCATATTTGATCAAGAAGAAAAAGAATGATAAGGTGATATCAATTTAGGCTAACAAGCAAGCCAACAAAGGAAAGGGGGCCAAACGCATCTGGGTGCCAAAGGAGATTATCTCAACCATGAAAAGCACCAAGAAGGTTTGGACCCCAAGAGGGAAGTGAGAAGTCCAAAGGACTTCGAGGAATTTGGAGACTTGGCAAAATTGGGATGTATATCATGGGATGCATCATATTGGATCAAGACTATTGCCAAGTGGGTTAGTGAATACTTTGGATCCAAATTTCCCACCTATGACTAAGGTAACTAGATTTATTGCATTTCTTTATTTTTAGATATGCATATCTATTTTCTTATATCTAGTTTTTACCTTACATGCCTAGCTTTACATATGGTATTTTCTTTTGATTAAAATTGCATGCATACTAGGTCAATCTTATGGTAGGAATGCTCATTTTCAATTTATATTCTTGAGCAAACCTACATGGTTCAAAAATGTTTAGTTAAGCACGGCACATAGCTTATTTAACATTCCAAAGTAAATGACACTAACGCTTCAAAGTTTATATCTTACTAGTGGTATTCTCCAAGTGGCGTCATTTTGACTTATATGTGCCAAAACTCGGATTATAGATAATTTGCCCCTCTTGATCTCAAAATCAAAGTGTATGTCTCCTACAAGTATTCAAAACTTGTATGCACATCTTTAGGGGGAGGTTACTCTATAATCTACTAACACCTGCTTTCAAGTCTTTTATATGTGTAGTAGTCTCATTGAAGGAAAATGGAGTCCCCGGAAAAAGACAATAAGCTTCCACTTCAAATCTACAAGTATTTTCATGTTCCGCAAGTGGTTTCATTCCACTATCGGTATCATTTACATGTCTTCTCTAGATTTTGATTAGACTATATTTCATATCTTATGCTTCTCATGTTTCTATAAATGCATATGTTGTTAAAATATATCTTTTATCTATGCATAGGGGGAGTTTGTCTACTCCATCATGTCTTGTTTCCTCTCTTTCTCATGTGCTTTTCCTAAGTAGAGGATCTCTGACAGGGAGAGTATATCTTCATCTATGACAAAGGGGGCGTATATTCTTTCAAAGGGGGAGAACACTCTTTTAGGGGAGTAATCTTTTAGTGGGCAAGTCTTATTTGCTTCCTATATGCTTTTAATGTCTTCCTTTTTGGTGTTTGATTCCAAATGGGGAGAAGTTTTAGGGACCAAAGCAATTCAAAATATATCAACACCAAATGCCACCCAATTTAAAAATTTAAAATCTTGAACTTACAAGTGGTTTTGGTTCTACAACTGTTTTTGGTCCAAAATAAGAAGTATGTGGATTATGGAGTTAGGGGGAGGCTTAAGTCCATAATCTCACTTTGAGGGGGTATACATGCATCCTAGCAAGTAGGTTGCATATTTTCATCAAAGTATTTGTTATATTTGCTTGCTTTGGTTGTGTTGTCATCAATCACCAAAAAGGGGGAGATTGTAAGGAAAATGGACCTCAGCCCATTTGGCTAATTGATTTTGGTGTTTGATGATCAACATAGCCTATGAACTAATGTGGTTGCTAGTGTTTGTGTGTGTAGTTCATAGGATGCGAAGAGGATTGGACTGAGGCTCTAAGGATGCAACAACTCAAAAGAAGACCTAAAAGATGCATAGAAGTCCAAGACTCAAGACCAAAAAAGCCCAAGGAAACAGTGAAGAAATCCAAGGAGAGGGCAGTCAGCCAGTGCTCTAGTGGCGCACTAGACAGTGTATAGTTCATGTCCAGTGTACACCGGACTGTCCGGTGTGCACTGCACTGTCTGCACAGAGAGGTCCGCAACCAAGGACTCTCGGGCGTTGTAGCATCAGACAGTCTGGCCAATGGTCGGCTCCAACGGTTGACTGCTAAAGACCTCAACGGTCAGCTAACGTGGCTAGGGCACCAGACATGTCTGGTGTGCACTGGACTGTCCGGTGCACCTATCGACAGAAGGAGCAAATTTTCTATCTAACTGCTATAATTGAGGGGGAGGCTATTTTACCCCCTCCAACCGGCCATTTGAAGGTGTGGGAGCCTAAGCAACATACCAATACATGTTATAGACATTTCCAAGTGCTCAAACACCCAAGTGCTTAATAGAATCACTCAGTGATTAGTGTAGGTGCTTTGCGAAGTGCTTAGATTAGTTAGACCGCTTATGCGCTTGCTTTAGGTGAATCCTAGTTAGTTGAGTGAGTTTAGAAGAAAAAAACCCACAAAACCCCTCGGCTCTTATGTGAGTCATTGTAATTGTACCGACTAGGGCAAGAGTCTTGCGAGACTGTGATAACCGAGTTTGTGTCACGGCCGCCACCGTGTACCGAAGGGAACGAGACCCGCGACGCTTCGACCGAAAGCTCGATAGTGGAGATGGCGGGGAGCGTCCGAGAGGAGCCGAAAGCGGAGCACCACTTGCGCGTAGAGAAGGACTGTAGCTCTCTACGGATTTACTTGACCGTGGTGCTTGGCCCTCGCGTGGGCTACCCCTTTACGTAGGGGCACCAACGGGGATTAGTCGTGACCTTGCGTGGTTCCACAGACCTTGGTAAAAATACCGGCGCCATCCACGAGAGTTTGCTTTCTCTACTAGCTCTTTATCTTCCGCATTTACATTAAGTACTTAAGTTTCAACCTCTCCTTTCTAGTTAGAATATTTAGGATTGAAACTTAGGCTTTACGGTAGAGATAACAACACTTAGACAAAACCTAGTTTGCACATTTTAGATTGTTTATTTGCAAATATTTTGTTTTAGGGATTTATTTGTGGCCTAGTTTAGAAAAAAGTTTTAGAAGTCCTAATTCACCCCTCTCTTAGGCGTCATCGTTTCCTACAATAATGTTGGTGAAGGGTCCAAGAATTCCCATTTCAATTGGGCAGGGAATACAGTATCATCCAACATAGATAATGTCTATCATACCTAATGTAATGTCAAATGTGACTAACGCTGTGTTATCTGCAAGTTAATGACCAAATTTAATGACACTTATTCCTTCCTATTTCTGTTCCATACAAGCCATTTTCTTAACATCTTTTTCAGTGTGAAATCATTAAGTTATCAAATAGCTTCTACAAATCCCAAAAGACTTCACTTTTCGTATGTGAGTAACTTCATGTTTTCTTCAGGAATATTACCAAATTTAATGGTTATTATTCCTTTCTATTTTAGTTCCATACAGGCCATTTGCATAACATCTATTTCAGCGTGAAAACAATAAGTTATCAAACAACTTCCACAAATGCCAAAAGACTTCACTTTTCATATGATGGACAACCATGGGCATGATAGCATTTTTGTGCAACCAAGACTTCCCTACCAAGTCAAACCACTGATTAATCTAGTTCTCCCACCTGCCGACCGCCACATCAATCAGCCACACTAACGATCACGCTATTGATCACCATCAGCTCTTATCTAATGGAGCATTTCGGTGCACAACCTTTATCATTAGCCTACAATCACATTAATGCTACATTAGCTTTCCTTTTACAGAATTTAATTTGAAATGAAACACTACATTATATTGAAATAAAAAAATTATCCAAGTACATCATTATGCAAATAAAAATTACATAATTCATAAAAACATAAAAATAAATAAAATTATATATTTTACAAAAAAATATTGGTACAATACTACTAATCTCAGTTATCTTTATCTTCCACCTCTTTCACATCTTCTTTCTCTTCTAATTTTAAATGCTTAGTCAACTTTTTAATGTCAACCTGTGGACCCTTTTTATGTTACTGTTTATATCGATGGTGGATTAATCCAACAACTTATTGAATTGCTCAAAGAATTTTGATTGAGTCATCCTCTAGCTAGCCTTATAAAGCTTGTTCAACTTAATCTCTCTAAGACAAGGGACTCGTTCCTAGCCCTTTTCTTATACATTGAGCTCTTTCCCTATCAGGTTCAATAGGGCATGGTGGACCGACACTCTCTAATGATATGTAGTTATAATCGTCATCCAATTTAAGATAGGATATCTTACTCCCATTGTTGGAGTCGCCATCACCATGCCGCGTGCACCACTTTGACTGATAATGAAGAGTGCGCCACATGTGCTCTAGCTTGAAGTCGGTTTCATCAAGCTTATTGAGGAAGCTCTTCTTGGTCGTCGAGGAGCATAGCGCCATTTGCTCGCTCAGTCAAGCCACATACAAGTGGTTGTATATGTCATCAAAGAGGGTGACCTTGCGGTTGCTTATGAACAATTGATCCTTCATTTGCTTGGAGGACGGTGGTGAGAAGCTTCCATAGTGGAGTTGTGTATACTGGCTATTTGGTCCTAGAAGGTTGATCTCTTCTTGCCATTGGCCGCAATGTGATCCAGGAAGTGTAGTAGCCATGCATGGACCTATAAACTATAAACTCAAAAAATTCTTGTCAACTTAAAAAATTATGTTGAGTTCATATGTGTGTGTGCACGTGTGCGTGTGTGTACTTACCAATCTTTTGTTCTCCATCTTTGTCCAATGCCCTTGTTGTTAGAATTGGGTACCACCGGATTAAGCGAACTGGTTTGAAGCTATTTCATTGTGGCTGCTTAGGGGCACTATCATACTTGTAGGAGGATGAAATGTGGCTACTTGAGGTGTTATCATACCCGCAAGAGAGCGAAATGAAAGATGAACACCAAATGGAGAAGAGCACCAAACTAAAGAGCAAACAAAGGAGCACCATATGGATGACAATACGAATATGGAGGGTATGGATAAGCGAAAGGTTGAGAAGAAGCAATGGTGATAGGAGTTTCAATATTAGGAGCGTCAGTAGTAAGATTTTTATTAGTAGGAGGAGGAGCATCCATGGACGATCAGCACGGATAGAGATGAGAATATGGTTATAAAAAGATATTATAGACTCGAAACAAGGACAAATAGAAACATACTTTTGCTGATGATGGACGAGAAAAAGACTCGTCCTTGCATTAGACATGTTCAAACGTCAGGTCAGATCGGGTTTGGATCAGGTTTGGGTCAGGTCATGGGTTGTTTGTCACGGCCCATACCCAACCCATGACTAGTGTCGAATCAGGTCAGGTTGGTATGTGCCGGGTAGGGTCGGATTGTTTAGTTTTGGATCGGGTTTTTTCGGGTTAGGTCGTGTTTTTGTCAAAAATCATGGCCCGTATCCGACTCATGGATTATTGTGGGTTAAAAACTATGGCTCGTACCTACATTAGTTGGGCTGGGTCGAGTCAATCGGGTCAGGTGGCTTGTGCTTAGATCTGTCCTATACTATACTAATAGGGGTGGAACAAATTCGAGACTATACTATTGCACGATTAGGTGGAACAAATATATCTGTGTGACTATAAAAAGTAACAAAGAGGCCCAAGGGGCCAGGACATGGGAAGAGCATATCCTTTTGCTGTATAGGTAGGTTAGGATTGGCAGGCATTAGGAACTCCATTATACCTGCGTTGTAGCTTCGTACCCGCTTTGTACCCATCAATTCACATACAACGTTGATGAAGGGCCCAAGAATTCACAAGATCAGATCCAAGAATCGGATAGACAAATACACAACTCAGTGCCATAGTGTCATCCAATCCAACTGAAAAACAAACACAAACAATTCTTATTCCATATCTTATTCCAATGTAATGACTAACGTTGTGTTCTCTACAAGAATATTGCTAAATTTAGAGGGTATTTGAATGCACTAAAACTAATAGTTAGTGACTAAAATTAGTTGAGACATCCAAACAATGTAGCTAATAGTTTAGTTATTAGCTATTTTTGATAAATTAGTTAATAGTTATGTAGTTATTTGTTAGCTAGCTAATTCCATTAACAATTTTTAGCCAACTAACTATTAGTTCTAGTGCATTCAAACACCCCCTTAATGACAAATATTCCTTCCTATTTCAGTTCCATACAAGTCATTTGCTTAACCCGTCTTTCAGCGTGAAAACAATACAAGTTACCAAACAGCTTCTACGAACTCCAAAAGACTTCACTTTTCATATGATGGACAACCGTGGGCATGAGCATGACCAACTTGTTAGCATTTTTATGCAATCAAGACTTCCCTGGTTAAGGTCCAGAGTAATGACAAAGTGTGACGCATTTCAATGCGCCTCTGGCACGAAGGGCCACCATACGAACAACCCATAGGCGCAGTAACAGCTAGCACGCTATCAGAAACCACTTACAGAAGCAAATTCAGTACTGAGAGATCACCCCTTTTCAGCCATGGTAAACATGGTTCTTAAAATGTGCAGAGTAGAGAAGTGACGGGGATGCAACACGATTGACACTGAGCATCAGTGCTCAAGGTGGAAAACACACTCAGTCAGGCGCTGCAGTTTGCTCGCATCAAGCTTCTGGTTGATCTGAGCCTTTGGCTTTTTGACAGTAAGCATCTTGGTCGCTGCGCCCAAACTCCAACCGATTTGCACAGCATCTGCAATGGGGGCAATAGAAGTTATTATTATAACCTAATAATTCCGGAGCAGGTAAAGATCAACTGCAACAGCGCTTGGGAAAATTTTGCATGGCTATCAGCACACCAACTACGCAGGCCCATCTGCCAAAGTAATTCGGGAAGTTATCACACATTTAGAAGCATACAAAAATGTTTCCCAGCACTGACAATCCAGATAAAGTAATAATAGTGCAAAGAGCTAACTGAAGTTATTATATCAAACTTAGTTACCATATAACATTCGAAAGAAAATGTATTGGAAAACCTACATAAAATCCAGAAAAATGGAAACTTACATAAAATCAAGAAAAATGGAAACACTAAAACTGTTACTATCCAACAGTCCCACTGCTATTATCCATGCAAGTCACTGGTCAACAACAGTAAGCCAAAATAGGACATTTTAAGATTTTTGCCACAGCTATTATCCATGGAAATCACTGGTCAACAGTAAGTCAAAATAGGACATTTTTTACTTTTTGCCACAGCTATTATCCATGGAAGTCACTGGTCAACAATAAGTCAAAAGAGGACATTTCAACTCTTTGCCATTATTATTAGAGGGGTCACGCTCTGGCCTCTCACAGTCACCCGCTCACAAAGTGGCAACTCATTCACACTCCCGTCAGCATAATGGCAAATAGTTAAGTATTCCCTATTTCTACTGTTATTAAAATTTCAAAGTTCATACTAGGCAAGTAGGCAAAACAAGGAGGGATGTTGATAGTATAAGATAGCCCGAGATCAATAGAAGGCAAATCATTGTCACAGTAGCTGGCAGTGAAAAAATAAGTTTAGAGCTACTATTGTAAGCATAAGTAACACATATAAGATCAGGACAAATGAACTGCCCACAAGAACCTCTTATATATATGAACATAAGTAGATGACGTTCAGTTCAAATAAGACCCAATGGTAATACAATCAAAATTTGTCAATGTCATAAAACATGTAGGGAACTCATAATTTATGCTTATAGAGTGGATAGATAGGTAGACGGAAATCAATTATGTTATCTGTATATTAAATAAATTAATGGTTGTTACAAATATAAGATTTCTCAAGAGTTATAGAATCTAACATGATGCCACCCCATCAGTAAATATTTACAGCTAGAGAAAAAATGATGGAGCCCTCATTTCTTCAATACATTTACCTTCAAGAGCTGAGGAAACACATTCTACCTGCCATGATGTAAATCTAATCTAAGACAAAGAAATGAGTCAAGAAGTGGAAAAGAATTCAACATATCCCAAAAGTGCACCACTCCACTACAACTTAAAACAAACCCAAAAAAGCATTGTGTATAGTAGAACTTTCACATTGGAACAAAATGGCTGCATTGCGAAACATACAGTTTGTAGCATCCTCCTCACTCATCCCCATGAAATGAGCCACATCAGCAACGCTAATTGTCGAATATGCAGAAGTCAACAGTTTGAATATCCTTTGTCTGTAGCTCTCTGCATTACAACAAAGACCAGATATTCACCTCAAATCCTTAACTAGTTAAGCTCACGTTATTAAAAAACAAGCATTGATCAGTTTCCAAACAATCAAGCTAGAAAAACAAAACCATTTGCCATGTCAAAACACTGGAAATCATACTTTCCTTACAGAAAACACGAGGAAGAATATCATTAAATCATTAAATGTCTCAATTTTGTTTTTAATAAATTCTGCCATAGTCACTAAATTAAGAGGCACCCTTACAGTTTTACAATTTTTGAACAGAAGATGCAGAGATGACAGTCATAACTTCTTCACAACATACTATGTCAAAGGGTACATTCTACGCCAGCATTTGTCATGTTATGGTATGATATCAATATAGCACAACAAGTACCCGATTTGTTGGCATGAAAAATACTATCTTACTGAAACACAAAGCACTAGGGCCAGTTGATACCTTGGAGAACAAATTTGACAGAATGAATCAGAGTATCATAGAACAGCCATGAAGCTCCCCTGCGAACTTCTCCATCAGCATTTTCACAGAGGATATATGATTCTCAGTGCAGACCAACTCTATAGATAGATTCTCCCACTACAAATCCATGGTGACAATATGTTCAACAGCCTCTACCCACCCATGCCACTACCAAATCTCTATGAAAGCAAACAATTCAAGTTTAGCTTCGCTACTTTGCACATAATCATAGGAATGTTCTATGCCATTCATAACAACAAAAGCAAGCCCTATACCTAGGAAGGCAGTGATGAATTCAGTGAGGTCAGGGCCCCACTCGAACCCCTGTGCGGCCGTGTTGACACCAGCATAGTCTCTGTTCCAGAGGCACTGACCAATCCTCCAGACCGCGGCGAGCTCCGGCCGCGTGTCCTTCACCTCCTGCGGCAGCGATTTCCAGAAGAACCGCGCGCTGTTCCTGCTCACTCCCAAGTCACAACAACACCAAGGCATCAAAAGGATGGGGAAAAAACGAGGGCAAGGGCGGCGGATCGCATACAGGTCATTGATGTAGAGGTGGGCCAGGAGGTGGACAGAGTAGGGCCATTCGTCGGTATTGGTTCCCTTGGACGCGGCCTGCGAGATCAATCGCGTGAGACGGAGCGCTAACCCTTGTGCGGATGTGGGGTGCGATTGGGAGAGAGGCAAGAAGGGTACCTGTAGGAGGAGCTCGTCGCAGAGGGAGGCGACGGCGGTGTAGGACTTGTCGGAGAGGGCGGCCTGGACGGCGGAGAGGTCCATTGGCAGCGAAGGAGGGAAATTGGCTATGGGGTACGAGTAGGACGGGGAGGAGAGAGGGTTTTGGAACTAGGACTTGTGGCCTGGTGGGGAATTCGGAGCAGTCCCCTTTGCGGGCAACGACTCTTATGTAAGCAGTCTTTCTATTTAAACATGCAATTAAACCATCTAATCTATTAGATTGTGATTTAATTGTAGGTCACATTTAACACTTAAACTCTTCCACCAATAGCTCAATAATTTTTATAAAAAAACTCTAACAAACTATGGTTGTATCTGTGGTTGGATCGTAATCTAATGTATCAGATGGTTTGTTTGCACGCTTGCACAGAAGGACTGCTTGCATAGCTGTTGTTGTTCTCCAAACGCTATACTTAGTATTAGATGTCGTTTTAGACATTATTTCACATATACCAAGTAATAAGTAATGGAGAGATAAATTTCCAGTCACACCCATATTAAATAGGGTCCAACGTTCTCTTTTGTATGCACGTAGCCAGCCATGATAAAGAAGACACGGTAAAACTGGACAATACTACTTTTATATCGTAGAATGACATATTTTATTACACTACACTTATTCATACAGAATGACATCTAATACTACATCGTAGGGAGTATATATAAAAAACATCTATATACAACCAATTGTATTTAAATCTTACATCTTATTCATTAGAACCTCTCAAAATATGACTTATTTATGTAGATTGTATGGCTAGGACCGTATCTAAACTCAGAGAACCGTGCTAGAGACGTTCCTTCACTAAGATATCGTCTCTTGTGTTTTTCTCCACTTACCCCTTTAATACCTTTTAAGATACGGAACATTTATGTGGGTTGCACATGCCCTTAGAAACTCTTCCTTTCTTTAAAGAAAAAATTTCCTCCTTAGTCCTATAATCAAAAACAAATACTTTCTCCGTTATTTTTTATTTGACATGGTTTAGTTAAAAATCTAATACTTAAAATGGAAGTAATAATTAATTAAGAGAAAAAAATTGAACGTCGTAGCCACAACCAAAACATTGAGTTAAGTGCTATGATCAGCAGAATTTGTAAGGAATCCACTGAGTCCAGGGTATCCAGCCCAAATATTGAGTGGGGCCCAAATATAAGTGAAGGCCTAAATAAAGTGTTGTTAACAAATAAACCTTTGTAACTGTAGTAAATAAGGTAAAAAGTCCACTAAACCAAAAAATTTAAGTGGGAGCTTGTGTCTCCCACTCGGCCAACGTCGGTCCGCACCCCTGCACGAATCGGTAGATGAGAAAATGCTTGAATGAAATATCTAATCCAAAAAATAGTTATTTTAGTGGAATGTGAAAGTCGCCTAGAGGGGGGTGAATAGGGCGAATCTGAAATTTACAAACTTAAGCACAACTACAAGCCGGGGTTAGAGTTAGAAATAGAAACGAGTCCGAAAGAGAGGGAAAACAAATCAACAAAGAAATAAAGCGGATGAACACGGTGATTTGTTTTACCGAGATTCGGTTCTTACAAACCTACTCCCCGTTGAGGTGGTCACAAAGACCGGGTCTCTTTCAACCCTTTCCCTCTCTCAAACGGTCACCTAGACTGTTGGGGACTTGTTCTCAAATGCTATGAATTAAGAACAAGGCAACATAAAATGTTAAATGTTAACGTCCTTCGTCCATGAAACAATATTCCCATGAGGATAATGAATCATGGACGAAGGTTGACGAGAACATAATTACGAAGGTTAAATCTTCGTAATTAAATTCTAATAGATGATATAAGATAACATAAAATAAAGGGTATTAAGAGATAAATGAATTATAAACGAGTTAAATTAAATTTTTTTTAATATATTGAATTACTGAATACAATTATACCTCTGCCTTGGCAAAGATAGATTCCCGAAAGATGCGATTACAATTGCCAGAATCCGTGAACAGTAAAGGAATACTGTTCACTATTTATAGGCACAGGGCACAGCCTGTGAGGAATTACAATTATGCCCCTCATTAAAGTTTACAACAATGACTCAGACCTTTATGGACTAAAAGGTCATTCTATCTTCATGTCGGTTTGTAATATCGAAGCTTTATGAAGAGGAACCTTCGGCCATCTCATACAAACAGCTTCAGCCGAAAGCCGCTTCTTCCTAGAAGACCTTCGGCGACAAAGCATAGACCCAACAGTAGCCCCTTTCGCGGTGCTAGATCGTTTTTCGTAACGAGCTTGATCCGTGAAAAAAGTCTCTTAAGCTTCGGGGAGCCGAAGGTCCAAAAAACACCTTCCCTGAGCTCGTTGTCGAGAAACGATTCAGTTTCCCAGCGCTTAGTGGTCCCACCTTGCAGAGTTACTGTTTGTCCCTGCGGTCCACCGTGCAGCGAGTGCAAGCGGGTGTCCGCCTGGTGTAAAAATCCTGGCGCTTCGCCTTCTTACCTGCAGTACTATATAAACAGACGAGTAGGTGTGAAGTTACCACAGCATTCATTGCTATCTGCACTGTTCTGCTGCCAAAATTTTTATCCATCGCCGAAGCTTGACTCTCGGAATCGAACGAAGCTCCAACTTGAAGCCTGCTTCGTCAAAAGAAAAAACTTCGGGAGAAAAGAGTATTTAATTTCCACAAACTCAGATTTAAATGGCCAGAGTACGTTCTACCGCTAGGGTTGAGCATGAGGGGGGCGAAGCTGAAGGTTCGGAGACTGTTCCCATCTCCGAAGCGATGCAGAGATCTGGACTGGTAACTTCGGAAAAGATCCCCAGTGATGATGCGGAACAAGCAAAACAAGCAATTGCCGAAGCAGAAGAAGAAGATATTGAGGAAACTGATCCCGAAGATGATTATCGCATTGCCATGCCAAGCAAGCCCAGCCACTTGGACTTCGGAAAGTCTACTGTTTCGAAGGCTGATCTCTCCAAGATGGTAAAGTCGGGCTTTTTTAATGAAAATCAGAAGAAGCTATTACGCTTCGGGGGAGAAGAGACTACCCCAAAACCGGAGAAGGATGAAATTGTTATTTTCAAAAGCTTTCTAAAGGCTGGATTAAGATTCCCCCTACATGGGATTATTGCAGAGGTACTGAAGAGGTTCGGTATCTATTTTCACCAGCTGACTCCTAACGCTATCGTTAGGCTTAGTGTTTATATCTGGGCACTCCGAAGCCAAGCAGTGGAGCCATTTGCGGACAGCTTTTGCCGAGTTCACGAACTACACTATCAGACGAAGGCTAGAAAAGATGGATTGCATGACAATTTTGGTTGCTATAATTTCGCCTATCGGAAAACCACAAAGTTTCCTGTAATCAGCTACCGGAGCAAATGGGCAGCAGGCTGGAAGTCGGAGTGGTTCTATGTCAAGGTTGATGACGACAAGGAGAAGCTTGTGCAAAGTCCACTCGAACTTCTTCGGAGAAACCCGACCTCGCTACAACATGACACCCGAAGGTCCAACACAACAAGCAATGAATGAATTCAGAATTATTGCAGAGCATATCAGTACAAGGGACCTGGTTCAGGAATTTTTGGCTTTCAAAGTTTTTCCTAGTTTGAAAGAATGGGAAATGCCGAAGCTAAAGGGGGAGAAGAAAGAAGGTGAACTTGTACGTTTACCTTACTATTTCAAGTTTAAGAAATACTTTAAAACGCCTTGCCAAGAGTGGCTAGACACAATTGAAGTAATGTGCAATGAAATACTTGGCAATTATTCCAAAAAAGAAGATCAATTGATGACTGCGGCCTTCGACACCCGTCCGAAGCGAAGACTGAACCGAGTGTTGGACGCCTTGGGTTTTGAATACCCTGACTATGAAAATCTGAACAAAGGTGCCGGAGGCCAGAAAAGGAAAAAGATAACCGAAGCCTCAAATGAAGATGAAAAAGAGACACCAAAGAAGAAAATTCCAAAGAAGAGGAAAGCGTCTTCTCCGAAACGAAAAATATCCGACGAAGAAGGATCTCCCGCCTCACCCTCTGCCACTGATGTGGAGGCAATTTTGAAGGTAATGACTGAATCCCTGCCTGCGAAGCTAAGTCCATTGGGGCCTCAACTGACAAAGTTTTTTTCAGAAGGAAAAGGAGCCCGAAAAAATGAAGAAAACGACTAAAGTAAAGAGACAGAGGATCATCGGTGTGACAGAGGTAATTGACAAGACACCGCCAAGAGCTTCAGCTCAGAAGACACCAGTGGCTGAGGAAGGGACAGATATTGAAATCACACCTTCGGAGGTCGCGGCTGCCGAAGCTGCCTCAGCTGAAGATTTGAACCTGGAGAGCACAATCGAACATATTGACAAAATACTGCTAGACATGGCTGCAGAAGAAGCTACCACCGCCACCGAAGAGGCCGCGACCGCAGCGTCGGGGAAAGGGAAGGAAATTGCTGATGAAGCTTCAGAAAACGAAGCCTTCATGTTCCAGAATTTAGTTGGAGAAAAACTGTCAAAAGCTGAAATAGAAGAGCTTAGAGAGTATGCCAAATCCTGCGGATACAAACCTAGAGCACTCCTCTTCGGAGGCATTGATGATGAAAAATTAGATTGTATTCGAGATCAAACTGGAGCCAAAGTTATCGGTACTCTGTCAAAGAGTATCGGTTTTCCGAAGCTAGAAACAGACATCAGCCGCTACCGACGACAACATATCGTTGGTAGTTTATTTTATTCCAATTTCAAGGTGAACTGCTTTTCCCTTAACTTTTATTGTTTCTAATAATGAAAACATGTCTGACGAAGATTGTTTTCGTGCAGAGTATGCTGTTGAGCAAAGCCTTGAAAATGCAGCAAGATTTTGAAGACAAGAAGCACGAAGTTATAATTGAAAATTTGGAAAGCAGAATAAAGGAGCAATCGGATGCTATCGAGAAAAAGAACTTTGAGCTCCAGGCAACCGAAGGTTTATTGGCGGAAGCCGAAGCAAAAATAACAGAACTGAACACGAAGCTTCTCCGCCAATCTGAGCAGTTCGAACGAGAAAAGCAAGATCTTAATGCAAAACTTGAAGCCGAAGCTCAACAAAATTCAGATTTGAGAAAACTATTGACAAGCCTTCAAGAAAAATATTTGGAATTTAGCAACAAATGCATTCAACGATTAAGAAAAATTTTCCACTCAGTTGGAGCCAGCAGTGAGAAATTCACCCCCTCAGCTGAAGATCTACCGAAGACCTTCGAACATATTGAGGGTGAGATTGACGAGCTCGACGAAGTTATAGCTGGGCACGGTGACTTCTGTGCCTGGGTAGCTTCTCGGGGCACTGCTGCAGCTTTCCTAAAAGCTGGTTGCGATCATGGAAAGATTGTCAATAGGCCAAATTTCACTTTATCACCATCAATCCTAGATGACATTCCTGATCTCGCCCGAAGTATCTCTAATAGATTTGTAAAAATGATATGGACAAAAGGTGGGCGAGAAAAGGCTGGAGACGAAGCTCGGAGTCATCTTGAACCAGTAAGAAATCATACCTTGTGCTTACCTCTTCCTTCAAGCTCGATTTTGACTTACAACAACCTTATTCATGTAAGATGACGAAGCCGAAGCCGATGATTAAAAATGACGCCGAAGCTGAAGCTCCTTGGAGATTAAATAGTAGACTTGTAATATATTCTTATCCCTCCATTGATGTATGAGAAGTGCTTTGATGTGGACGAAATTTTCTTTTTTGAGCCGAAGGCGAAAAAACACCTTCCCTTCTTTTCGTACGCAGCGAAGCATAGAAAACAACATTTCCCTTCTTTCCGAAGCTCTCCTTTTTGTACACGAAGCTCTTTCTTTCTTTTTTTTTTCTTTTTGCCGAAGCAACCACTTATGCCATGATGATGATTATCCTACATATGCCTAGATGAATGTTTATGAATGCAAATGCTATGATGTAATGTGATGTGTAAATGAATGTCCAAACGCGTATCCGAAGCCATACTCATAGCCATTATTTCCTTAAAAACAATCACACCTCAGCTCCGCATTCCCTTAGGAACGACTTTGGAGCTTCTTCGCCTTTACTTTTGGCGGAATCAGCGTTGACTTTTCGCTGTAAGCTCTGCATTCCCTTAGGAACGACTTTGGAGCTTCTTCGCCTTTACTTTTGGCGGAATCAGCGTTGACTTTTCGCTGTAAGCTCTGCATTCCCTTAGGAACGACTTTGGAGCTTCTTCGCCTTTACTTTTTGGCACTCGATGGTGCGTTCTCAGCTTTTACATTTACAACCTTGGGGGATTTTGCTCTTATAGAACTAAAAAAGGAAATTACATGTGATGGCCCCATTAAAAACCTTTCTCCCCCTTCAGAAAGGAAAAGGGTGCCATGAAAGAAAAATAAAAAATATGAAAAATTACATCGGGTTATACATAATATCGCCGAAGCTCATCCGCATTCCAAGATCTAGGAATGTCGTTGCCGTCCATATCCTTCAATCTGTATGAACCGGGTCTTGACGAAGATGCTACTAAGAAAGGTCCATCCCATTTCAACTGCAACTTGCCCACTGTTTCTGGGTTGGCCACTCTCCGAAGCACCAAGTGTCCTGGCTCAATATTCTTTAGCCGAACCTTTCTATCTCGCCATTTGATTGTTTCGGCTTGATATTTATTGATGTTCTCCACGGCTTGCAGCCTGATCCCTTCTAAAGCATCTTTTTCCACAGAATAAGCAGCTTCGGAACCTGATTCTGCCGAAGCTACTACTCTTATTGATCCGGTTTTAGCTTCCTCCGGAGTTATTGCTTCGTCACCGAATAATAACTTGAATGGAGTAAAGCCTGTAGACCTTGATGTTGTTGTATTGTGGCTCCACACCACTTTGGTTAACTGATCTGGCCACTTTCCCCTGGGTTGATTGAAGATTAACTTCATTATTCCTGTCATTATAGTGCCATTGGCTCTTTCAACGAGTCCGTTTGACTCCGGATGCCTGACTGATGCAAAATGGATCTTCGTACCAATTTGATCACAGAAATCCCTGAAAGCTTCAGAGTCAAACTGTGTTCCATTATCCACAGTGATAGCCTTTGGTACCCCGAAACGACAAACAATATTCTGCCAGAAAAACTTTTGGACGGTGGCCGAAGTTATTGTGGCTAAAGGCTTTGCCTCAATCCATTTAGAAAAATATTCCACCGCCACTACAACATATCTTAGGTTCCCTTGGGCCGGTGGTAACGGACCTAACAAGTCAAGGCCCCACCTTTGCAATGGCCAGATGGGTTGTATGAGCTGTGTTAAGGACGAAGGTTGTTTTTGATCTCTTGCACATTTCTGACAACCTTCGCACTTTTGAACTAATTCCGCCGCATTCGAAGCTGCCTTCGGCCAATAAAACCCCTGACGGAAAACTTTTCCAAGTAACGGCCTAGATCCAATGTGAGATCCACACAGGCCTGCATGTATTTCTTTCATCAACTCTATGCCTTCGGTTCTAGATAAACACTTGAGCAGCGGAGCACAAACTCCATGCTTGTACAACTCCCCTTTTATCATGACATATGGACGAGCTCTTGCCTCTATCCTCCTGTTATAAGCTTCGTCATCTGAAAGGAATTTACCCTGTAGGTAAGAGATGATCTCAGTTCTCCAATCTTCGCTATAAACAGGAGATATATTGAGGACTGCTCTTTCAAGAAGTTCCACCGAAGGTGCTTTTATTGTTTCGAAGAACACATCCGAAGGTAAGGGCAGCCCCTGTGCTGCTGACTTAGCTAGCAAATCAGCATGCTCATTTTGCCCTCGAGGGATATTTTTGACAGAAAATCCTTCGAAGGAAGCTTCAACTCTTCGAACCATATCCAGATATTTTTCAAGCTTCGGATCTTTAGCCTTGCAACTCTTGTCAATATGACCCGAAACAACCTGGGAATCAGTTTTAAGTATGGCCCTTCTGATTCCCATTGCTTTTAGCTTCCGAAGACCCAGAAGCAGGGCTTCGTACTCGGCAATGTTATTTGTGCAACTAAAATCAAGTTTTGCCGCATAGCAAGTTTTAACTTTGGAAGGTGAAACCAACACAGCAGCCACTCCCGCTCCGAAGGTTCCCCAAGACCCATCACAAAACACTATCCATGCTTCGGCGTCTTTATTTGTTTCTTCCTCCTGAGCCCCTGGCGTCCAGTCAGCAATGAAGTCTGCCAACGCCTGGGACTGAATCGAAGATCTATGAACATATTCAATACAAAATTCGTTGAGCTCTGCAGCCCATTTTCCAATCCTTCCAGTAGCTTCTCTGTTTCTCATAATATCCTTCAACGGCTGTGAAGAAGGAACAACAATATTGTATGCTTGAAAGTAATGCCGAAGCTTCCTGGATGCCATCAAAACAGCATATAACACCTTCTCTAATTCTGTATAGTTTTTCTTTGATATACAAAGAACTTCAGATACAAAATACACTGGGACCTGCTTCTTGACTTGGTCATCAAGCTTCTCCTGGACAAGTGTTGCACTCACCGCTGAGTGCGAAGCTGCCACATATAATATCAAAGGAGCCCCTGGCGTTGGTGGAGTTAATGTTGTTAAATCTATCAGATATTGCTTCAACTCCTCGAAGGCTTTTTGTTGGCTTGGTCCCCATTGAAAGACTTCGGCTGATTTCAGCACTTCGAAGAATGGTAGATTCCTTTCTGCTGATCTGGATATAAATCTATTAAGAGATGCCAACCTCCCTGTTAATCTTTGGGCCCCCTTTTTTGTGGATGGTGGCTCCATTCGAAGTATAGCTTCAATTTTACTTGGATTAGCTTCGATTCCCTTTGTTGAAACCAAGCATCCAAGAAATTTCCCCTTCTTTACTCCGAAGACACATTTTTCTGGATTCAACTTTAAGCCAGCTTGTCTAAAACTGGCGAAGGTCTCCTGCAAATCAGCAATATGATTTTCCTGTTTCGTGCTTTTTACAATGATGTCATCAACATAAGTTAGCACATTTCTGCCTATCTGAGACTGGAGAACCTTCGCAGTCATTCTGCTGAAACTTCCTCCGGCGTTTTTGAGCCCCTCAGGCATCCGAAGATAGCAATATGTGCCACTTGGGGTTATGAAGCTAGTCTTCGGCTCATCTTCCTTCTTCATCCAGATTTGGTGATAGCCTGAATAACAGTCTAGCAGACTCATGAGCTCTGAAGAAGCTGCTGCATCAACTAAAGAGTCTATCCTTGGAAATGGGAATTCGTCCTTCGGACAAGCCTTGTTGAGATCTGTAAAATCGATACACATTCGCCACTTGCCATTGGCCTTTTTTACCATGACAGTGTTAGCTAGCCATTCTGGGTACTTTACTTCTCTGATAACTCTTGCACTGAGGAGTCTTTTAACTTCGTTACGAGCACCTTCGGCCTTATCATCTGACATTTTCCGAAGCCTCTGCTTTCTGGGTCTGAAGGATGGATCAACATTGAGCGAGTGCTCAATAACATCCCTATTAACTCCGCAGAGATCATTGGCTGACCATGCAAAAACATCTTTGTTGTTGAACAAAAACCTTATCAAGGTTTTCTCTTGTTCTTCGGATAATTGAGAGCCCAACAGCACCTTCTGCTCTGCTATGTCCTCACATAAGAGCATGGGCTTCGGCTGATCTGCTGAAGCTGCTTTCTCCCTTCTGAATTTGTATTGTTCACAAGCTTCAGCTCCATCTATGTTATGGATTGCTTTTGAGTCAGTCCAGTTTCCTTCGGCCCTTCTGGCAGCTTCCTGACTTCCATGAATAGCGATGGGTCCTTGATCCGAAGGTATCTTCATGCAGAGATAAGCAGGATGAAGAATTGCTTCGAAAGCATTGAGGGTGCCACGACCAATAATTGCATTGTAAGGGTATTCCATGTCAACAATGTCAAACACAACTTGCTCAGTTCTGGTGTTGTTGATGAACCCGAAGGTCACTGACATGGTGATCTTGCCCAGTGCTACAATCTGTCTTCCTCCGAAGCCATAGAGAGGATGTGTAGCATCATGAATCTTATCTTCTGGCTCTTGCATTTGTCTGAAGGCCTTAGCAAATATGATATCAGCTGCACTACCTGTGTCAACCAAGACATTGTGGACCAGAAATCCTTTGATAACACAAGAAATAACCATGGCATCGTTGTGTGGGTAATCCTTGAGCTGAAGGTCCTCTTGGGAGAAGATAATAGGAATGTGAGACCATCTTGACTTGATGAAGGGTCCTTGCACCCCAACATGCTGTACCCTTCTCTGTGCTTCTTTCTTCTGTTTCTTGTTGGCTGGCTCTGAGGACGAACCACCTGTAATCGGGAGCACCAGCTTCGGGTCCGAAGCAGCTCCAGCTCGATCATTGAACGAAGCCATCAGCTCAAAAAGTGGAAGTGAGTTCACCGGAGGTGGGCGCCAATGTTGGGGACTTGTTCTCAAATGCTATGAATTAAGAACAAGGCAACATAAAATGTTAAATGTTAACGTCCTTCGTCCATGAAACAATATTCCCATGAGGATAATGAATCATGGACGAAGGTTGATGAGAACATAATTACGAAGGTTAAATCTTCGTAATTAAATTCTAATAGATGATATAAGATAACATAAAATAAAGGGTATTAAGAGATAAATGAATTATAAACGAGTTAAATTAAATTTTTTTTAATATATTGAATTACTGAATACAATTATACCTCTGCCTTGGCAAAGATAGATTCCCGAAAGATGCGATTACAATTGCCAGAATCCGTGAACAGTAAAGGAATACTGTTCACTATTTATAGGCACAGGGCACAGCCTGTGAGGAATTACAATTATGCCCCTCATTAAAGTTTACAACAATGACTCAGACCTTTATGGACGAAAAGGTCATTCTATCTTCATGTCGGTTTGTAATATCGAAGCTTCATGAAGAGGAACCTTCGGCCATCTCATACAAACAGCTTCAGCCGAAAGCCGCTTCTTCCTAGAAGACCTTCGGCGACGAAGCATAGACCCAACATAGACCGATTGAGCCTTTCTTTTCAATCAAATGGGACACTAAGTCCGCTACAAGGACCACCACAACTTGGTGTCTCTTGTTTTGATTACAAGTGAATTGAGCACAAGAAAATAGAGGAAGAAGAAAAGCAATCCAAGCGCAAGAGCTCAAATGAACACAAGTCTCTCTCTCACTAGCCACTATTTGATTGGAATGATCTTTGGACTTGGGAGAGGATTTGATCTCTTTGTTTGTGTCTTGTATTGAATGCTATAGCTCTTGTAAGGTGTTTGAAGGCTGAAAACTTGGAGGCTGCTGTCGCATGGCGCACCGGATAGTCCGGTGCGCCAGCCACATCACCCGACCTTTAGGGTTCGACCGTTGGAGCTTCTGTCTTCTGGGCCACCGGACAGGTCCTGTAGACTGTCCGGTGTGCCTTCTGGCGCGTGCCTGATTTCTACGCGCACTGTAGCGCATTTAATGCTGTTGCAGGCGACCGTTGGCGTTGTAGTAGCCGTTACTCCGCTGGCACACCGGACAATTCGGTGGTGCACCGGACAGCCGGTGAATTATAGCGGAGCGGCTTCCCAGAATTCCCGAAGGTGAGCTGTTCAGAGTGGAGTTCCCTGGCGCACCGGACACTGTCCGGTGCGCCAGACCAGGGCACACTTCGGTTGTCTTTTGCTCTCTTTGTTTGAACCCTTTCTTGATCTTTTTATTGGTTTATTGTGAACCTTTGGCACCTGTAAAACTTATAGTCTAGAGCAAACTAGTTAGTCCAATTATTTGTGTTGGGTAATTCAACCACCAAAATCAATTAGGAAAAGGTGTAAGCCTATTTCCCTTTCAATCTCCCCCTTTTTGGTGATTGATGCCAACACAAACCAAAGCAAATATAAAAGTGCAGAATTGAACTAGTTTGCGTAATGTAAGTGCAAAGGTTGCTTGGAGTAAAACCAATAATTATTTATACTAGATATGCATGGATGGCTTTCTTCTAATTTAAAATTTTGGACCACGCTTGCACCACATGTTTTGTTTTTGCAAATGTTTTGGAAATTCTTTTACAAGGTCTTTTGCAAATAGTCAAAGGTAAATGAATAAGATTTTGAGAAGCATTTTAAGATTTGAAATTTTCTCCCCCTGTTTCAAATGCTTTTCCTTTGACTAAACAAAACTTCCCTTTAATCAAATTCTCCTCTTAGTATTCAAGAGGGTTTTAGATATTAATTTTGAAAGGGGTATACCAATTTGAAATTATATCAATAATAAGATACCAATTTGAAAATACTACTTTAAAGACAAATTGAAAGACTAAAATTTTTGAAATTGGTGGTGTTGCGGTCCTTTTGCTTTGGGCTAATACTCTCTCCACCTTTGGCATGAATCGCCAAAAACGGAGTCATTAGAGCCCTTAGACTACTTTCTCCTCCTATGGTAAATAATATATGAGTGAAGATTATACCAAGTTGGGGAGAGGTGCGGAGCGACAGCGAAGGATGAATAAATCGATGGAGTGGGGTGGAAGCCTTGTCTTCGCCAAAGACTCCATTTCCCCTTTCAATCTATGACTTAGCATAAGATGCACTTGAAGAACACATTAGTCATAGCACATGAAAGAGATAAGATCAAGGTATATAAATGAGCTATGTGTGCAAAACATCAATCAAAATTCCTAGAATCAAGAATATTTAGCTCATGCCTAAGTTTGGTAAATGATTGCTCATCTAATGGCTTGGTAAAGATATCGGCTAGTTGTTCTTTGGTGTTAACATATGCAATCTCGATATCCCCCTTTTGTTGGTGATCCCTTAAAAAATGATACCGAATGGCTATGTGTTTAGTGCGAGTATGTTCAACGGGATTATCCGTCATGCGGATTGCACTCTCATTATCACATAGAAGAGGAACTTTGGTTAATTTGTAACCATAGTCCCTAAGGGTTTGCCTCATCCAAAGCAATTGCGCGCAACAATGACCTGCGGCAATATACTCGGCTTCGACGGTAGAAAGAGCCACAGAATTTTGCTTCTTTGAAGCCCAAGACACCAGGGATCTTCCCAAGAACTGGCAAGTCCCTGATGTGCTCTTTCTATTAATCTTACACCCTGCCCAATCAGCATCGGAATAACCAATTAAATCAAACGTGGATCCCCTGGGGTACCAAAGCCAAACTTAGGAGTATAAACTAAATATATCAAGATTCGTTTTACGGCCCTAAGGTGAACTTCCTCAGGATCGGCTTGGAATCTTGCACACATGCATACAGAAAGCATAATATTCGGTCGTGAAGCACATAAATAGAGTAAAGAACCTATCATCAACCGGTATACCTTTTGATCTACTGATTTACCTCCCGTGTCGAGGTCGAGATGCCCATTAGTTCCCATGGGTGTCTTGATGGGCTTGGCATCCTTCATCCCAAACTTTGTGAGTATGTCTTGAATGCACTTCGTTTGGCTAATGAAGGTGCCCTCTTGGAGTTGTTTTACTTGAAATCCTAAGAAATACTTCAACTCCCCCATCATAGACATCTCGAATTTTTATGTCATGATCCTACTAAACTCTTCACATGTAGATTCGTTAGTAGACCCAAATATGATATCATCAACATAGATTTAGCATACAAACAAATCATTAGCAAGTGTTTTAGTAAAGAGAGTAGGATCGGCCTTTCCGACTTTGAAGCCATTAGCGATAAGAAAATCTCTTAGGCATTCATACCATGCTCTTGGGGCTTGCTTGAGCCCATAAAGCGCCTTAGAGAGTTTATAGACATGGTTAGGGTACTCACTATCTTCAAAGCCGGGAGGTTGCTCAACATAGACCTCTTCCTTGATTGGCCCATTGAGGAAGGCACTTTTCACGTGCATTTGGTAAAGCTTAAAGCCATGGTAAGTAGCATAGGCAAGTAATATACGAATTGACTCAAGCCTAGCTACAGGTGCATAGGTTTCGCCAAAATCCAAACCTTCGACTTGTGAATATCCCTTGGCCACAAGTCGGGCTTTGTTACTTGTCACCACACCATGCTCATCTTGCTTGTTGCGAAAGACCAACTTGGTTCCTACAACATTTTGGTTAGGACGTGGAACTAAATGCCATACCTCGTTCCTCGTGAAGTTGTTGAGCTCCTCTTGCATTGCCAACACCCAATCTGAATCCCTTAATGCATCTTCTATCCTGTGCGGCTCAATAGAAGAAACAAAAGAGTAATGTTCACAAAAATGAGCAACACGAGATCGAGTAGTTACCCCCTTTTGAATATCACCGAGGATGGAGTTCACGGGGTGATCTCGTTGTATTGCTTGGTGGACTCTTGGGTGTGGTGGTCTTGGATCTTGTTCATCTTCCTTATCTTGATCATGGGCATCTCCCCCTTGATCATTGCCCTCCTCTTGAGGTGGCTCATCTTCTTGATCTTCTCTTTCATCATCTTGAGCCTCATCCTCATCTTGAGTTGGTGGGGATGCTTGCATGGAGGAAGATGGTTAATCTTGTGCTTGTGGAGGTTCTTCGGATTCCTTAGGACACACATCCCCAATGGACATGTTCCTTAGCGCGACGCACGGAGCCTCTTCATCATCTAGCTCATCAAGATCAACTTGCTCTACTTGAGAGCCGTTAGTTTCATCAAACACAATGTCACAAGAAACTTCAACTAGTCCAGTGGACTTGTTAAAGATTCTATATGCCCTTGTGTTTGAATCATAACCAAGTAAAAAGCCTTCTACAGCCTTAGGAGCAAATTTAGATTTTCTACCTGTTTTAACAAGAATAAAGCATTTGCTACCAAAGACTCTAAAATATGAAACATTGGGCTTTTTACCGGTTAGGAGTTCATAAGATGTCTTCTTGAGGATTCGATGAAGATATAACCGGTTGATGGTGTAGCAAGCGGTGTTGATCGCCTCGGCCCAAAACCGATCCGAAGTCTTGTACTCATCAAGCATGGTTCTTGCCATGTCCAATAGAGTTCTATTCTTCCTCCCCACTACACCATTTTGTTGTGGCGTGTAGGGAGATGAGAACTCATGCTTGATGACCTCCTCCTCAAGGAAGCCTTCGATTTGTGAGTTCTTGAACTCCGTCCCGTTATCGCTTCTAATCTTCTTGATCCTTAAGCCGAACTCATTTTGAGCCCGTCTCAGGAATCCCTTTAAGGTTTCTTGGGTATGTGATTTTTCCTGCAAAAAGAACACCCAAGTGAAGCGAGAATAATCATCCACAATTACAAGACAATACTTACTCCCACCGATGCTTATGTAAGCTATCGGGCCGAATAGATCCATGTGGAGTAACTCAAGCGGCCTGTCGGTCGTCATGATGTTCTTGTGTGAATGATGAACACCAACTTGCTTTCCTGCTTGACATGCGCTACAAACCCTGTCTTTCTCAAAATGAACATTTGTTAGTCCCAAAATATGCTCTCCCTTTAGAAGCTTATGAAGATTCTTCATCCCAACATGGGCTAGTCGGCGGTGCCAGAGCCAACCCATGTTAGTCTTAGCAATTAAGCAAGTGTCGAGTTCAGCTCTATCAAAATCTACCAAGTATAGTTGACCCTCTAACACTCCCTTAAATGCTACTGAATCATCACTTCTTCTAAAGACAGTAACAACTATATCCGTAAAAAGATAGTTGTAGCCCATTTTACATAATTGTGAAACTAAAAGCAAGTTATAATCTAAAGAATCTACAAGAAAAACATTGGAAATGGAATGGTCAGGTGATATAGCAATTTTACCAAGTCCTTTGACCAAACCTTGATTTCCATCCCCGAATGTGATAGCTCTTTGGGGATCTTGGTTTTTCTCATAGGAGGAGAACATCTTCTTATCCCCTGTCATGTGGTTTGTGCACCCGCTATCAATGATCCAACTTGAGCCCCCGGATGCATAAACCAACAAAACAAGTTTAGGCCTTGTTCTTAGGTACCCAAACGGTCTTGGGTCCTTTGACATTAGAAACAAGCACCTTGGGTACCCAAACACAAGTCTTTGACCCCTTGTGTTTGCCCCCAACATATTTGGCAACTATTTTGCCTGATTTGTTAGTAAGCACATATGAAGCATCAAAGGTCTTAAATGAAATGTTATGATCATTTGATGCAATAGGAGTTTTCTTCTTAGGCAATTTAGCACGGGTAGATTGCCTAGAACTAGATGCCTCACTCTTATACATAAAAGCATGATTAGAGCCAGAGTGAGACTTCCTAGAGTGAATTCTCCTAATTTTATGCTCGGGATAACCGGCAGGGTACAAAATGTAACCCTCGTTATCCTGAGGCATGGGAGCCTTGCCCTTAACAAAGTTAGATAATCTTTTAGGAGGGACATTGTGTTTGACATTGCCTCCCTGTTGGAAGCCAATGCCATCCTTAATGCCAGGGCGTCTCCCACTGTAGAGCATGCTTCTAGCAAATTTAAAATTTTCATTTTCTAAGTCATGCTCGGCAATTTTAGCATCTAATTTTGCTATATGATCATTTTGTTGTTTAATCATAGTAATGTGATCATGAATAGCATCAATGTTAATGTCTCTACATCTAGTGCAAATGGTAACATGCTCAACGGTAGATGTAGAGGGTTTGCAAGAATTTAATTCAACAATCTTAGCATGTAATATGGCATTTCCATCTCTAAGATTGGAAATGGAAATATTGCAAACATTTAATTCCTTAGCCTTAGCAATTAATTTTTCATTTTGATTTCTAAGGCTAGCAAGAGAGGCATTCAATTTTTCAATCTTAGCAATTGAACTCGCATTATCATTTCTAAGATTTTCAATTGAATCATTACAAACATTTGATTTCTCAACCTTAGCAATTAATTTGGCATTTTCATTTCTAAGGTTGGAAATAATATCATGGCAAGTGCTTAGCTCACTAGATAATTTTTCACATTTTTCTACCTCTAGAGCATAAGCATTTTTAACCTTAACATGCTTTTTGTTTTCTTTAATTAAGAAGTCCTCTTGGCTATCCAAGAGTTCATCTTTCTCATGAATAGCACTAATCAATTCATTTAACTTCTCCTTTTGTTGCATGTTTAGGTTGGCAAAAAGAGTTAATAAATTATCATCATCATCACTAGAGCTAGCCTCATCACTAGATGTTGCATACTTAGTGGAGGATTTAGATTTTACCTTCTTCTTGCCGTCATATGCCATGAGGCACTTGTGGCCGACGTTGGGGAAGAGGAGGCCTTTGGTGACGGCGATGTTGGCGGCGTCCTCGTCGGAGGAGGAGTCGGTGGAGCTCTCGTCGGAGTCCCACTCCCGGCAAACATGGGCATCGCCGCCCTTCTTCTTGTAGCACCTCTTCTTTTCTCTTCTCTTTCCCTTCTTGTCGTCGCCCCTGTCACTATCACTAGACAATGGACATTTTGCAATAAAATGACCGGGCTTACCACACTTGTAGCAAACTTTCTTGGAGCGGGGCTTGTAGTCCTTCTCCCTCCTTTGCTTGAGGATTTGGCGAAAGCTCTTGATGATGAGCGTCATTTCCTCGTTGTCGAGCTTGGAGGCGTCGATGGGAACCCTACTAGGTGTAGAGTCTTCTTTCTTCTCCTCCGTTGCCTTGAATGCAACGGGTTGTAGATCGGGTGTGGACGAGGCGCCTTGCTCGATGATTTTCTTGGAGCCTTTGATCATCAACTCAAAGCTCACAAATTTTCCTATTACTTCCTCGGGAGACATTAGTGTTGTCGGCGTTTCGACCCCGGGGGGTCCCTGGACCGACGAGTAAATTGTCGCCGCGTGCCCCAGCCCAGATGGGTCAGCGCGAGACGGAGCGCGAAGGGGGGAAAAGCCGGAGGGAGACAGGCGTAAAAGGGGCACTGGATGATCTCGCCCATGATTTCCACCGCCCACTTTGCAATCCTACCCGAGGCCTCTCGGCACTGGATGATCTCCCCCATGGGGAAGGATGACACCACAGTCACCGGATGAGACTCGAAGTAGTGTCGCAACTTTCGCCGCGTCAGGATCACCGCATACAGCAGCTTCTGAATTTGTGGGTAGCGGATCTTGGTCTCGGACAGTACCTCACTGATGAAGTAGACTGGCCTCTGCACGGGCAATGCTTGCCCCTCTTCTCGTCTCTCAACCATGATCGCGGCGCTGACCACCTGAGTGGTAGCGGTGACGTAGATCAAGAGGGCTTCTCCGGCCGCGGGGGGCACCAAGATGGGCGCGTTCGTGAGGAGCGCCTTCAGGTTTCCGAGGGCTTCCTTGGCCTCAGGGGTCCAAGCGAAGCACTCGGCCTTTCTTAAGAGGCGGTACAGAGGCAGGCCTCTTTCGCCGAGGCGCGAGATGAAACGGCTCAGAGCCGCAAGGCATCCTGTGACCCTCTGTACGCCTTTCAAGTCCTTGATGGGCCCCATGTTGGTGATGGCCGCGATTTTCTCCGGGTTGGCCTCGATGCCCCGATCGGAGATGATGAACCCCAAGAGCATGCCTCGGGGGACCCCGAAGACGCACTTCTCGGGATTGAGCTTTACGCCTTTCGCCTTGAGACACCGGAATGTCGTTTCAAGGTCGGAAAGGAGGTTGGAGGCTTTCCTTGTCTTGACTACGATGTCATCGACGTAGGCCTCGACTGTTTGACCAATGTGTTCGCCGAACACGTGGTTCATGCACCTTTGGTATGTCGCACCCGCATTCCTCAAACCGAACGGCATGGTAACATAGTAGTACATGCCGAAAGGTGTGATGAAAGAAGTCACGAGCTGGTCGGACTCTTTCATCCTGATTTGGTGATACCCTGAGTAGGCATCGAGGAAAGACAGGGTTTCGCACCCAGCAGTGGAATCCACGATTTGATCGATGCGAGGCAGAGGGTAGGGAACTTTTGGACATGCTTTGTTTAGACCAGTGTAGTCTACACACATCCGCCATTTCCCTCCTTTCTTTCTCACAAGCACAGGGTTGGCAAGCCATTCGGGATGGAATACCTCTTTGATAAACCCTGCCGCCATTAGCTTGTGGATCTCCTCGCCTATGGCTCTGCGCTTTTCTTCGTCGAATCGGCGCAGAGGCTGCTTCATAGGTCGGGCTCTAGCTCGGATATCCAGCGAGTGCTCGGCGACATCCCTCGGTATGCCGGGCATGTCCGAGGGACTCCACGCGAAAACGTCGGCGTTTGCGCAGAGAAAGTCGACGAGCACTGCTTCCTATTTGGGATCGAGCTCGAAGCCGATCCGGATCTGCTTGGAGGCGTCGTTGCTGGGGTCGAGAGGGACGGACTTAACCGTCTCCGCTGGCTCGAAGTTGCCGGCATGGCGCTTCACCTCTGGAGCCTCCTTGGAGAGGCTCTCCAGGTCGGCGATGAGGGCCTCGGATTCGGCGAGGGCCTCGGCGTACTCCACGCACTCCACGTCGCATTCGTACGCGTGTCGGTACGTGGGGCCGTCGGTGATGACCCCGTTGGGGCCCGGCATCTTGAGCTTGAGGTAGGTGTAGTTGGGGATGGCCATGAACTTAGCGTAGCATGGCCTTCCCAACACCGCGTGGTAGGTTCCTTGGAAACCGACCACCTCGAACATGAGGGTTTCCCTTTGGAAGTTGGAGGGAGTCCCGAAGCAGACGGGTAGATCGAGTTGTCCGAGGGGTTGGACGTGTTTCCCAGGGATGATCCCGTGGAAAGGCGTCGCGCCCGCCCGGACCGAGGACAGATCGATCCGCAGGAGGAGCCCGAGGGTCTCGGCGTAGATGATGTTGAGGCTGCTGCCTCCGTCCATGAGGACCTTGGTGAGCCTGACGTTGCCGATGACGGGGTCGACAACGAGCGGGTATTTTCCCAGGCTCGGCACGCGGTCAGGGTGGTCGCCCTAATCGAAGGTGATGGGCTTGTCGGACTAGTCTAGGTAGACTGGCGCCGCCACCTTTACCGAGCAGACCTCCCGACGCTCTTGCTTGCGGTGCCGAGCCGAGGCGTTCGCCACTTGCCCACCATAGATTATAAAGCAGTCGTGGACCTCAGGGAACTCCCCTGCCTTGTGATCTTCCTTCTTATCATCGTCGCGGGCCCTACCACCCTCCGCAGGTGGCCCGGCCTTGTGAAAATGGCGCCGAAGCATGGCGCACTCCTCAAGGGTGTGCTTGACAGGCCCCTGATGATAGGGGCACGGCTCCTTGAGCATCTTGTCAAAGAGATTGGCGCCTCCGGGAGGTTTCCGAGGGTTCTTGTACTCAGCGGCGGTGACAAGGTCCGCGTCGGCGGCGTCGCGTTTCGCGTGCGACTTCTTCTTGCCTTTCTTCTTGGTGCCGCGCTGAGTGGACGCCTCGGGGACATCTTCCGGCTGGCGGCCCTAGGGCTGCTTATTGATAGTCGCCTAGAGGGGGGGTGAATAGGGCGAAACTGAAATTTACAAATATAAACACAACTACAAGCCGGGGTTAGCGTTAGCAATAAAGAACGAGTCCGCAAGAGAGGGCGCAAAACAAATCTCAAGCGAATAAGCAAGTGAGACACGGAGATTTGTTTTACCGAGGTTCGGTTCTTGCAAACCTACTCCCCGTTGAGGAGGCCACAAAGGCCGGGTCTCTTTCAACCCTTCCCTCTCTCAAACGATTCACGGATCGAGTGAGCTTCTCTTCTCAAATCAAAGCCGGGAACAAAAACTTCCCCGCAAGGGCCACCACACAATTGGTGCCTCTTGCCTTGATTACAATGGAGTTTTGATCTCAAGAACAAGTGAGAAAGAAAAGAAGCAATCCAAGCGCAAGAGCTCAAAAGAACACAAGCAAATCACTCTCTCTAGTCACTATGGCGTTGTGTGGAAGTTGAAGAGGATTTGATCTATTTGGTGTGTCTAGAATTGAATGCTAGAGCTCTTGTAGTAGTTGGGAAGTGGAAAACTTGGATGCAATGAATGGTGGGGTGGTTGGGGTATTTATAGCCCCAACCACCAAACTTGACCGTTGGCTGGAGGCGTCTGCTCGATGGCGCACCGGACAGTCCGGTGCACACCGGACAGTCCGGTGCCCCTGCCACGTCATCACTGCCGTTGGATTCTAGCCGTTGGAGCTTCTGACTTGTGGGTCCGCCTGGGTGTCCGGTGCACACCGGACATGTACTGTTTGATGTCCGGTGCACCGGTATGGGCGTGCCTGACGTCTGCGCGCGCTGCGCGCGCATTAAATGCACCGCAGGGAGCCGTTGGCGCCGTAGGGAGCCATTGCTCCGCTGGCACACCGGACAGTCCGGTGCACACCGGACAGTCCGGTGAATTTTAGCGGAGCGGCTGCCGCGCGAACCCGAGGCTGGCGAGTTCCTGAGGCTGACCTCCCATGGCGCACCGGACACTGTCCGGTGTACACCGGACAGTCCGGTGAATTATAGCCGAGTCGCCTTGGAAATTCCCGAAGGTGGCGAGTTTGAGTCTGAGTCCCCTGGTGCACCGGACAGGTACTATTCACTGTCCGGTGGCACACCGGACAGTCCGGTGCGCCAGACCAGGGGTGCCTTCGGTTGCCCCTTTGCTCCTTTGTTGAATCCAAAACTTGGTCTTTTTATTGGCTAAGTGTGAACCTTTTACACCTGTAAACACTATACACTTGGGCAAACAAGTTAGTCCAAAGATTTGTGTTGGGCAATTCAACCACCAAAATTATTTAGGAACTAGGTGTAAGCCTAATTCCCTTTCAATCTCCCCCTTTTTGGTGATTGATGCCAACACAAACCAAAGCAAATATAGAAGTGCATAATTGAACTAGTTTGCATAATGTAAGTGTAAAGGTTGCTTGGAATTGTGCCAATAAAACTACTTATAAGATACGCATGGAATGTTTCTTTCTTATTTAACATTTTGGACCACGTTTGCACCAATTGTTTTGTTTTTGCAAATCCTTTTGTAAATCCATTTCAAAGATCTTTTGCAAATAGTCAAAGGTAAATGAATAAGAGTTGCAAAGCATATTCAAGATTTGAAATTTTCTCCCCCTGTTTCAAATGCTTTTCATTTGACTAAACAAAACTCCCCCTAAAAGAGATCCACCTCTTAGTGTTCAAGAGGGTTTTGATATACCATTTTTGAAATACTACTTTCTCCCCCTTTTGAACACAATAGGATACCAAATGATAAATACTTTTGGAAAGCACTAAGTTTTTGAATTTGGTGGTGGTGCGGTCCTTTTGCTTTGGGCTCCTTTCTCCCCCTTTTTGGCATGAATCGCCAAAAACGGAATCATTAGAGCCCTTTAAGAACTATCTTCCCCTTTGGTCATAAGTAAATGAGTTAAGATTATACCAAAGACGAAGTCCTTTTCCTTGATGCTCATTTCTCCCCAAGGAATAGAGAGTTGCTTGGAGTGATGGCGAAGTATGAGTTACGGAGTGGAAGCCTTTGTCTTCGCCGAAGACTCCAATTCCCTTTCAATATACCTATGACTTGGTTTGGAATAGACTTGAAAACACATTAGTCATAGCATATAAAAGAGATATGATCAAAGGTATATAAATGAGCTATGTGTGCAATCTAGCAAAAGAAGTTGCGAGAATCAAGAATATTGAGCTCATGCCTAAGTTTGGTAAAAGTTTGTTCATCAAGAGGCTTGGTAAAGATATCGGCTAATTGATCTTTAGTGTTAATGTAAGAAATCTCGATATCTCCCTTTTGTTGGTGATCCCTAAGAAAATGATACCGAATGGCTATGTGCTTAGTGCGGCTATGCTCGACGGGATTGTCGGCCATTTTGATTGCACTCTCATTATCACATAGCAAAGGGACTTTGGTTAATTTGTAACCGTAGTCCCGCAGGGTTTGCCTCATCCAAAGTAATTGCGCGCAACAATGACCTGCGGCAATGTACTCGGCTTCGGCGGTGGAAAGAGCGACCGAATTTTGCTTCTTTGAAGCCCAAGACACCAAGGATCTTCGCAAGAACTGGCAAGTCCCCGATGTGCTCTTCCTATTAATTTTACACCCCGCCCAATCGGCATCCGAATAACCAATCAAATCAAAAGTGGATCCCCGAGGGTACCAAAGCCCAAACTTAGGTGTATAAGCCAAATATCTCAAGATTCGTTTTACGGCCGTAAGGTGAGATTCCTTAGGGTCGGATTGGAATCTTGCACACATGCAAACGGAAAGCATAATATCCGGTCGTGATGCACATAAGTAGAGTAAAGAACCTATCATCGACCGGTATACCTTTTGATCCACGGACTTACCTCCCGTGTCGAGGTCGAGATGCCCATTTGTTCCCATGGGTGTTTTGATGGGCTTGGCATCCTTCATTCCAAACTTGCTTAGGATGTCTTGAGTGTACTTCGTTTGGCTGATGAAGGTGCCCTCTTGGAGTTGCTTTACTTGAAATCCTAGAAAATACTTCAACTCCCCCATCATAGACATCTCGAATTTCTGTGTCATAATCCTACTAAACTCTTCACAGGTAGACTCGTTAGTAGACCCAAATATAATATCATCAACATAAATTTGGCATACAAACAAGTCATTTTCAAGAGTTTTAGTAAAGAGTGTAGGATCGGCCTTGCCGACTTTGAAGCCATTAGCAATAAGGAAATCTCTTAGGCATTCATACCATGCTCTTGGGGCTTGCTTGAGCCCATAAAGCGCCTTAGAGAGCCTATAGACATGGTTAGGGTACTCACTGTCTTCAAAGCCGGGAGGTTGCTCAACATAGACTTCTTCCTTGATTGGTCCATTGAGGAAGGCACTTTTCACGTCCATTTGATAAAGCTTAAAGCCATGGTAAGTAGCATAGGCCAATAAAATGCGAATTGACTCAAGCCTAGCTACGGGTGCATAGGTTTCACCGAAATCCAAACCTTCGACTTGGGAGTATCCCTTGGCCACAAGTCGAGCTTTGTTCCTTGTCACCACACCATGCTCGTCTTGCTTGTTGCGGAAGACCCATTTGGTTCCTACAACATTTTGATTAGGACGTGGAACTAAATGCCATACCTCGTTCCTTGTGAAATTGTTGAGCTCCTCTTGCATTGCCACCACCCAATCCGAATCTTGAAGTGCTTCCTCTATCCTATGTGGCTCAATAGAGGAAACAAAAGAGTAATGTTCACAAAAATGTGCAACTCGAGATCGAGTAGTTACCCCCTTATGAATGTCGCCGAGGATGGTGTCGACGGGGTGATCTCGTTGTATTGCTTGGTGGACTCTTGGGTGTGGCGCCCTTGGTTCTTCCTCGTCCTCCTTTTCTTGATCATTTGCATCTCCCCCTTGATCATTGCCGTCATCTTGAGGTGGCTCATTTGCTTGATCTTCTACTTCATCAACTTGAGCTTCATCCTCATTTTGAGTCGGTGGAGATGCTTGCGTGGAGGAGGATGGTTGATCCTGTGCATTTGGAGGCTCTTCGGATTCCTTAGGACACACATCCCCAATGGGCATGTTCCTTAATGCGATGCATGGAGCCTCTTCATCACCTATCTCATCAAGATCAACTTGCTCTACTTGAGAGCCGTTAGTTTCATCAAACACAACGTCACATGAGACTTCAACTAGTCCAGTGGACTTGTTAAAGACCCTATATGCCCTTGTGTTTGAGTCATAACCAAGTAAAAAGCCTTCTACAGTTTTAGGAGCAAATTTAGATTTTCTACCTCTTTTAACAAGAATAAAGCATTTGCTACCAAAAACTCTAAAGTATGAAATGTTGGGCTTTTTACCGGTGAGGAGTTCATATGATGTCTTCTTGAGGATTCGGTGTAGATACAATCGGTTGATGGCGTAGCAGGCGGTGTTGACCGCCTCGGCACAAAACCGATCCGAAGTTTTGTATTCATCAAGCATGGTCCTTGCCATGTCCAATAGAGTCCTATTCTTCCTCTCCACTACACCATTTTGTTGTGGCGTGTAGGGAGAAGAGAACTCATGCTTGATGCCCTCCTCCTCAAGGAAGCCTTCAATTTGAGAGTTCTTGAACTCCGTCCCGTTGTCGCTTCTTATTTTCTTGATCCTTAAGTCAAACTCATTTTGAGCCCGTCTCAAGAATCCCCTTAAGGTCTCTTGGGTTTGAGATTTTTCCTGTAAAAAGAATACCCAAGTGAAGCGAGAATAATCATCCACTATTACAAGACAATACTTACTCCCGCCGATGCTTATGTAAGCAATCGGGCCGAATAGATCCATGTGGAGTAGCTCAAGCGGCCTGTCGGTCGTCATGATGTTCTTGTGTGGATGTTGAACTCCAACTTGCTTCCCTGCCTGGCATGCGCTACAAATCCTATCTTTCTCAAAATGAACATTCGTTAATCCTAAAATGTGCTCTCCCTTTAGAAGCTTATGAAGATTCTTCATCCCAACATGGGCTAGTCGGCGGTGCCAGAGCCAACCCATGTTAGTCTTAGCAATTAAGCATGTGTCGAGTTCAGCTCTATCAAAATCTACCAAGTATAGCTGACCCTCTAACACACCCTTAAATGCTATTGAATCATCACTTCTTCTAAAGACAGTGACACCTACATCAGTAAAAAGACAGTTGTAGCCCATTTGACACAATTGGGAAACAGAAAGCAAGTTGTAATCTAATGAATCAACAAGAAAAACATTGGAAATAGTATGGTCAGGTGATATAGCAATTTTACCCAATCCTTTGACCAAACCTTGATTTCCATCCCCGAATGTGATAGCTCGTTGGGGATCTTGGTTTTTCTCATATGAGGAGAACATCTTCTTCTCCCCTGTCATGTGGTTTGTGCACCCGCTGTCGAGTATCCAACTTGAGCCCCCGGATGCATAAACCTACAAAACAAATTTAGTTCTTGATTTTAGGTACCCAAACGGTTTTGGGTCCTTTGGTATTAGAAACAAGAACTTTGGGTACCCAAACACAAGTCTTTGATCCCTTGTGTTTGCCCCCAACAAATTTGGCAACGACCTTGCCGGATTTGTTAGTCAAAACATAGGATGCATCAAAAGTCTTAAATGAAATATCATGATCATTTGATGCACTAGGAGTTTTCTTTCTAGGCAACTTAGCACGGGTTGGTTGCCTAGAGCTAGATGTCTCACCCTTATACATGAAAGCATGATTAGGGCCAGAGTGAGACTTCCTAGAATGAATTCTCCTAATTTTGCTCTCGGGATAACCGGCAGGGTATAAAATGTAACCCTCGTTATCCTGAGGCATGGGAGCCTTACCCTTAACAAAATTTGACAATCTTTTAGGAGGGGCACTAATTTTGACATTGTCTCCCTTTTGGAAGCCAATGCCATCCTTAATGCCCGGGCGTCTCCCATTATAAAGCATGCTACGAGCAAATTTAAATTTCTCATTTTCTAAGTTGTGCTCGGCAATTTTAGCATCTAGTTTTGCTATATGATCATTTTGTTGTTTAATTAAAGCCATATGATCATGAATAGCATTAATATCAATATCTCTACATCTAGTACAAATAGATACATGCTCAACAATAGATGTAGAGGGTTTGCAAGAATTAAGTTCAACAATCTTAGCATGAAGAATATCATTCTTATCTCTAAGATCGGAAATAGTAGTATTGCAAACATCAAAATCCTTAGCCTTAGCAAGCAATTTTTCATTCTCAATTCTAAGGCTAGCAAGAGATATGTTCAATTCTTCAATTCTAGCAAGCAAATCATTATTATTATCTCTAGAATTGGGAATTGAAATATTACAAACATGTGAATCAACCTTAGCATTTAAAATGGCATTTTCATTTCTAAGGTTGTCAATCATCTCATGACAAGTGCTTAGCTCACTAGATAATTTTTCACATTTCTCAATTTCAAGAGCATAAGCCTTTTTAACCTTAACATGTTTTTTGTTTTCTTTAATTAGACAATCCTCTTGGGAATCCAAAAGGTCATCCTTTTCATGAATAGCACTAACCAATTCATTTAATTTTTCCTTTTGAGCTATGTTAAGGTTGGCAAAAAGGGAACGCAAATTGTCTTCCTCATCACTAGCATTGTCATCACTAGAGGATTCATATTTAGTGGAGGAGTTAGATTTAACCTTTTTCTTTTTGCCGTCCTTTGCCATGAGGCACTTGTGGCCGACGTTGGGGAAGAGAAGTCCCTTGGTGACGGCGATGTTGGCGGCGTCCTCGTCGTCGGAGGAGTCGCTTGAGCTCTCGTCGGAATCCCATTCCCGACAAACATGGGCATCGCCGCCCTTCTTCTTGTAGTATCTTTTCTTCTCCTTTCTTCTCCCCTTCTTGTCGTCGCCTCGATCACTGTCACTAGATATAGGACATTTAGCAATAAAATGACCGGGCTTACCACACTTGTAGCAAACCTTCTTGGAGCGGGACTTGTAGTCTTTCCCCCTCCTTTGTTTGAGGATTTGGCGGAAGCTCTTGATGACGAGCGCCATCTCCTCATTGTCGAGCTTGGAGGCGTCTATTGGTTGTCGACTTGGTGTAGACTCCTCCTTCTTCTCCTCCGTTGCCTTGAATGCAACGGGTTGGGCTTCAGATGAGTCGCCAAGCTCGTTGATTTTCCTCGAGCCTTCTATCATGCACTCAAAACTTACAAAATGCCCGATAACTTCCTCGGGGGTCATTTTAGTATATCTAGGATTACCACGAATCAATTGAACTTGAGTGGGATTAAGAAAAATGAGAGATCTTAAAATAACATTTACCACTTCGTGATCGTCCCACTTCTTGCTCCCGAGGTTGCGCACTTGGTTCACCAAAGTCTTGAGCCGGTTGTACATGTGTTGTGGCTCCTCTCCTTTGTGAAGCCGAAACCGACCGAGCTCCCCCTCGATCGTTTCCCGCTTGGTGATTTTGGTGAGCTCGTCTCCCTCGTGCGCGGTTTTGAGTACATCCCAAATCTCCTTGGCGCTCTTCAACCCTTGTACTTTGTTATACTCCTCTTTACTTAGAGAGGCGAGGAGTATTGTTGTTGCTTGAGAGTTGAAGTGCTCGATTTGGGCCACCTCATCCTCATCATAGTCCTCATCCCCTACGGATGGTACCTGCGCGCCAAACTCAACAACATCCCATATGCTTTTGTGGAGCGAGGTTAGATGAAATCGCATTAAATCGCTCCACCTAGCGTAATCTTCACCATCAAAAGTTGGTGGTTTGCCTAATGGGACGGAAAGTAAAGGTGTATGTTTGGAAATGCGAGGGTAGCGTAGGGGGATCTTACTATACTTCTTGCGCTCTTGGCGCTTAGAAGTGACGGAGGGCGCATCGGAGTTGGAAGTCGATGTTGATGAAGTGTCGGTCTCGTAGTAGACCACCTTCCTCATCCTCTTGTGCTTGTCGCCTTTCCGATGCGGCTTGTGGGAAGAAGATTTTTTCCTTCTTCTCTTTGTGGTGAGAAGAAGATTTCTTTTCCTTCCCTTTGTTGGAGGAGCTCTTCTTCTTCTCCCTCCTTTTGGTGCGGGACTCTTCCGATGAAGTGCTCCCTTGGCTTGTAGTGGGCTTTTCGCCGGTCTCCATCTCCTTCTTGGCGTGATCTCCCGACATCACTTCGAGCGGTTAGGCTCTAATGAAGCACCGGGCTCTGATACCAATTGATAGTCGCCTAGAGGGGGGGGTGAATAGGGCGAAACTGAAATTTACAAATATAAACACAACTACAAGCCGGGGTTAGCGTTAGCAATAAAGAACGAGTCCGCAAGAGAGGGCGCAAAACAAATCTCAAGCGAATAAGCAAGTGAGACACGGAGATTTGTTTTACCGAGGTTCGGTTCTTGCAAACCTACTCCCCGTTGAGGAGGCCACAAAGGCCGGGTCTCTTTCAACCCTTCCCTCTCTCAAACGATCCACGGATCGAGTGAGCTTCTCTTCTCAAATCAAAGCCGGGAACAAAAACTTCCCCGCAAGGGCCACCACACAATTGGTGCCTCTTGCCTTGATTACAATGGAGTTTTGATCTCAAGAACAAGTGAGAAAGAAAAGAAGCAATCCAAGCGCAAGAGCTCAAAAGAACACAAGCAAATCACTCTCTCTAGTCACTATGGCGTTGTGTGGAAGTTGAAGAGGATTTGATCTATTTGGTGTGTCTAGAATTGAATGCTAGAGCTCTTGTAGTAGTTGGGAAGTGGAAAACTTGGATGCAATGAATGGTGGGGTGGTTGGGGTATTTATAGCCCCAACCACCAAACTTGACCGTTGGCTGGAGGCGTCTGCTCGATGGCGCACCGGACAGTCCGGTGCACACCGGACAGTCCGGTGCACACCGGACAGTCCGGTGCCCCTGCCACGTCATCACTGCCGTTGGATTCTAGCCGTTGGAGCTTCTGACTTGTGGGTCCGCCTGGGTGTCCGGTGCACACCGGACATGTACTGTTTGATGTCCGGTGCACCGGTATGGGCGTGCCTGACGTCTGCGCGCGCTGCGCGCGCATTAAATGCACCGCAGGGAGCCGTTGGCGCCGTAGGGAGCCGTTGCTCCGCTGGCACACCGGACAGTCCGGTGCACACCGGACAGTCCGGTGAATTTTAGCGGAGCGGCTGCCGCGCGAACCCGAGGCTGGCGAGTTCCTGAGGCTGACCTCCCATGGCGCACCGGACACTGTCCGGTGTACACCGAACAGTCCGGTGAATTATAGCCGAGTCGCCTTGGAAATTCCCGAAGGTGGCGAGTTTGAGTCTGAGTCCCCTGGTGCACCGGACAGGTACTATTCACTGTCCGGTGGCACACCGGACAGTCCGGTGCGCCAGACCAGGGGTGCCTTCGGTTGCCCCTTTGCTCCTTTGTTGAATCCAAAACTTGGTCTTTTTATTGGCTAAGTGTGAACCTTTTACACCTGTAAACACTATACACTTGGGCAAACAAGTTAGTCCAAAGATTTGTGTTGGGCAATTCAACCACCAAAATTATTTAGGAACTAGGTGTAAGCCTAATTCCCTTTCACTTATCCTTCCGGAAGATGGCCTCAACCGCCTCCTGGCTAGAGGCGAACTTGGTGGCGATGTCCATCAGCTCGCTCGCCCTGGTGGGGGTCTTGCGACCCAGCTTGCTCACCAGGTCGCGGCAGGTGGTGCCGGCGAGGAACGCGTCGATGACATCCGAGTCGGTGACGTTGGGCAGCTCGGTGCGCTGCTTCGAGAATTGCCGGATGTAGTCCCGGAGAGACTCTCCCGGCTGCTGGCGGCAGCTTCATAGATCCCAAGAGTTCCCAGGGCGCACGTACGTGCCCTGGAAGTTGCCGGCGAAGGCTTGGACCAGGTCGTCCCAGTTGGAGATCTGCCCCGGAGGCAGGTGCTCTAGCCAGGCTCGAGCTGTGTCGGAGAGGAACAGGGGGAGGTTGCGGATGATGAGGTTGTCATCGTCCATTCCACCCAGGTGGCAGGCCAGCCGGTAGTCCGCGAGCCACAGTTCCGACCTTGTCTCCCCCGAGTACTTGATGATAGTAGTTGGGGTTCGGAACCGGGTCGGGAACGACGCCCATCGTATGGCCCGGCTGAAAGCCTGCGGACTGGGTGGTTCGGGCGAGGGACTCCGATCCTCCCCGCTGTCGTAGCGTCCCCCACGCCTGGGGTGGTAGCCTCGGCGCACCTTCTCGTCGAGGTGGGCTCGACGGTTGCGGTGATGGTGCTCGTTGCCGAGGCGACCGGGGGCCGCAGGCGCTGTGTTGCGCGTGCGCCCGGTGTGGATCGAGGCTTCCCGCATGAATCGGGAAGTCGCAGCGCGATGTTCCGAGGGATACCCCTGCCTTCGGGAGGCAGAGCTTTCGGGCCGTCGGACCGCGGCATCCTCCAGGAGATTCTTGAGCTCTCCCTGGATACGCCGCCCCTCGGTGGTTGATGGCTCCGGCATCGCACGCAGAAGTATTGCCGCTGCAGCCGTGTTCTGGCCGACCCCACTGGAAGCCGGTGGCGGCCTTGCCCTAACATCGTCGGCGATGCGGTGCTGGATGCCCTGGGGTAGATGACGCGCTTCTCCGGCCGGAGGTTGGCCTGCCCATTCCTGCCCGATGTCCCGGCAGAACGGCTCAAGTTTTCCTGCTCCCTCATCGAGCCTGACCTGCATCTCGTGGATTTGCTCGAGCTGTGAGTCCTGACCCCCCGCAGGGACTGGGACCACGGCTAGCTCCCGTAGGATGTCAACGCGAGGCACAGGCCTAGGGGGATCACCGTTCTCCGGTATACCAAGATGGTTGTCTTTGCCGGGACCCCCTAGATCGACGTGGGTCGCAGTCCTCGTCGCCGACTTGGGCCGCAGTCCTCGTCGCCGAAGCTGCGGCTACCGTCGTAACAATCGGAGAGGCAGTAGTCGCATGTGGTCATGAAGTCCCGCATGGTACTGGGGTTGCCAAGTCCGGAGAAATCCCAACAAAAGTCGGACTCGTCATCTTCCTCGGAACCCGAGGGCCCATAGGTCGAGACGGCTGCCAGCCGGTCCTAGGGTGACCGCATACCATACCCCAGAGGGTTTGGACTCGCCTCTATGAAAGCGTCCACCAAAGCGAAGTCGCTTGGTGGGTCGAGGCTGAATCCAAAAGGCACGAGATGGGAATCGGTCGGTACCTCTTGGTCGACGGGCGGTGACGAAGTCACGTCAGGGGCAGACTGCACCATCGTCTGAGGTACGAGGGTGACGCCCAGCAAGTCTTTTGCGAGCGTGCTGGCGTCGTCCGTCCGCTTGGAGTTGGCGTGTTGTGGGGAGACGACGCTCGTCTTCGTCTCAGACGCGAAGTCGATGCCCGACGTGTCCCTCGTTGGGGCGCCGGCGCCGTCGACTCGCTCGACAGCCGACGAGGTGCCACCTCCTGCTTGGCCTTGGTTGCCCCTCCTCCTCCTCCGTCGGCGGGGGAGGCGACGGGATAAACCCGAATGTTGTTCTTCCGCCACGTGGGGAAGACGTCGTCGATTCCGCCACCGTCGGGCGGGTTATCGGCCGCCATTGTCGCTGTCGCGCGGCGGGGGAAGGAGTATCATGTTGTAGCTGCCGTCGAGGGACATGAACTCAAGACTCCCGAAACGGAGCACCGTTCCGGGCTGGAAAGGTTGCTGGAGACTTCCCATCTGGAGCTTGACGGGAAGCTGTTCGTCAACACGCAGCAGGGCCCTACCTGGCGCGCCAACTGTCGGCGTTTCGACCCTGGGGGGTCCCTGGACCGACGAGTAAATTGTCGCCGCGTGCCCCAGCCCAGATGGGTCGGCGCGAGACGGAGCGCGAAGGGGGGAAAGCCGGAGGGAGACAGGCGTAAAAGGGGAAACCCGTGGCCTTCGTGTTTGTCCCGCGCCCAGGTCGGGTGCGCTTGCAGTAGGGGGTTACAAGCGTCCGCGCGGGAGGGAGCGAGAGGCCTACGCACGCGCCGTCCCGTCCTTCCCCGCGCGGCCAACCTTCTGTAAGAGGGCCCTGGACCTTCCTTTTATAGGCGTAAGGAGAGGGTCCAGGTGTACAATGGGAGATGTAGCAGTGTGCTAACATGTCTAGCAGAGAAGAGCTAGTGCCCTAAGTACATGCCGTCGTGGTAGCCGGAGAGGGTTTGGCACCCTGTTCGTGTGATGTCGTGGCCGTCGGAGGAGCGCTGGAGCCTTGCGGAAGGAAAACTGTCGGGGTTGTCGAGTCCTTGCTGACGTCTCCTTGCTTCCGTAAGAGGGCTGAGAGCCGCCGTCGTCATGGAGCACGCGGGGCGCCATCATTATTTGTTTTACTGGGGCGAGCCGGATGGGACGCCGGTCTTGTTCCCCGTAGCCAGAGCTAGCTAGGGGTAGGGTAATGATGGCCCTTCCTGTGATGTGGTCGGTCTGAGCCCTGGGTAGGGCGAGGCGGAGGCTCCTCCGAGGTCGAGGTCGAGTCTGTCTTCCAAGGTCGAGGTCGAGTCTGAGCCCTTGGGTCGGGCGAGGCGGAGACCGTCGGCTGAGGCCAGGGCCGAGTCCGAGCCCTGGGGTTGGGCGAGGCGGAGTTCGTCGTCTTCCAGGGCCGAGCCCGAGTCCGAGCCCTGGGTCGGGCGAGGCGGAGTTCGTCGTCTTCCGGGGCCGAGCCCGAGTCCGAGCCCTAGGTCGGGCGAGGCAGAGTTCGTCGTCTTCTGGGGCCGAGCCCGAGTCCGAGCCCTGGGTCGGGCGAGGCGGAGTTCGTCGTCTTCCGGGGCCGAGCCCGAGTCCGAGCCCTGGGTCGGGCGAGGCAGAGTTTCCTATGGCGCCCGAGGCCGGACTTGGCCGCTGTCAGCCTCACTCTGTCGAGTGGCACAGCAGTCGGAGCGACGCGGGCGGCGCTGTCTTCTTGTCAGACTGGTTAGTGGAGCGGCGAAGTGACTGCGGTCACTTCGGCTCAGTCGACTGAAGGGCGTGCGTCAGGATAAGGTGTCAGGCCACCTTTGCATTAAATGCTCCTGCGATACGGTCGGTTGGCGTGGCGATCTGGTCAAGGTTGCTTCTTGGTGAAGACTGGGCCTCGGGCGAGCCGAAGGTGTGTCCGTCGCTTGAGGGGGCCCTCGGGCGAGACGTGAATCCTCCGGGGTCGGCTGCCCTTGCCCGAGGCTGGGCTCGGGTGAGGCGAGATCGTGTCCCTTGGGTGGACCGAGCCTTGACTTAATCGCACCCATCAGGCCTTTGCAGCTTTGTGCTGATGGGGGTTACCAGCTGAGATTTAGGAGTCTTGGGGGTACCCCTAATTATGGTCCCCGACAAGTGTGTATCTAGGATCACCACGAATTAATTGAACTTGCGTAGGGTGAAGGAAAACGAGTGATCTAAGAATAACCTTGACCATTTCATGGTCATCCCATTTGGTGCTCCCGAGGTTGCGCACTTGGTTCACCAAGGTCTTGAGCCGGTTGTACATCGCTTGTGGCTCCTCCCCTTGGTGAAGCATGAAGCGACCGAGCTCCCCCTCGATCGTCTCCCGCTTGGTGATCTTGGTCACCTCGTCTCCTTCGTGCGCGGTCTTGAGCACGTCCCAAATTTCCTTTGCGCTCTTCAACCCTTGCACCTTATTATACTCCTCTCGACTTAGAGAGGCGAGGAGTATAGTAGAGGCTTGGGAGTTGAAGTGTTGGATTTGTTCGACCTCCTCCGAGTCGTAATCCTTGTCTCACTAGCCACTATTTGATTAGAATGATCTTTGGACTTGGGAGAGGATTTGATCTCTTTGTTTGTGTCTTGTATTGAATGCTATAGCTCTTGTAAGGTGTTTGAAGGCTGAAAACTTGGATACTATGAATGGTGGGTGGTTGGGGGTATTTATAGCCCCAACCACCAAACTAGCCGTTTGGTGGAGGCTGCTGTCGCATGGCGCACCGGACAGTCCGGTGTGCCACTGGACACTGTCCGGTGCGCCAGCCACATCACCCGACCGTTAGGGTTCGACCGTTGGAGCTTCTGTCTTCTGGGCCACCGGACAGTCTGGTGGTGCAGCGGACAGGTCCTGTAGACTGTCTGGTGCGCCTTCTGGCGCGTGCCTGACTTCTGCGAGCACTGTAGCGCATCTAATGTTGTTGCAGGCGACCATTGGCGTTGTAGTAGACGTTACTCCGCTAGCACACCGGACAGTCCGATGAATTATAGCGGAGCGGCTTCCCAGAATTCCCTAAGGTGAGCTATTCAGAGTGGAGTTCCCTGGTGCACCGGACACTGTCTGGTGGCACACCGGACAGTCCGGTGCGCCAGACCAGGGCACACTTCGGTTGTCTTTTGCTCTTTTTGTTTGAACCCTTTCTTGGTGTTTTTATTGATTTATTGTGAACCTTTGGCACCTGTAAAACTTATAGTCTAGAGCAAACTAGTTAGTCCAATTATTTGTGTTGGGCAATTCAACCACCAAAATCAATTAGGAAACGGTGTAAGCCTATTTCCCTTTCAGAATGTAGTTAGCATATGAACGTTAGATGACACTAGTGCAGGAATGCGACCAAAAATTTGGAAATCAATGTCTGAAAACTTCAAAGGTAGAATCTGATGTGATAAGAATTTGAATACACTAAATATAGGATCTAGTGTAATGAAAAAGGGATTGAAAGCTCCCAAAACAGAATTGTTCAATTGTTTATATCCCAAAAAATATTCCATATATGACCATCATGGTAAGTTCCAAACTACACACTGAACTAAAGCTGATGAAATGCCCACTTGTGCAGATAGTTTGTTGTTTTACCATTCGACTACTGGAGCAAAGGTGAGTTCGAATAGAGTGATAAATGAGTACAATACCTAGTACATGAGCCATTTTCTGAACATCCACGGTAAATTTTGTTTCATTTTCTTTAATAGAGGCATACTCGTGGAAAATGCCCAATGAGATAAAACAAAAACAATAACCATTAAATGGAAGATAGTTAGCGTCTATATGTTTATCTAAAAGGTTAGTGGATACGTAAGTGAAACCAAAGGTCTGTAGAAACAATAAAATAGAGGATTTAAAATGCTTCAAGTTGCAGTTGAACATAGTGATGTTCAAAATTCACAACTGCGCATAATTTTTACCTAACTAACAAAAAACTAACACACAGGTAAATGCTATAACATTTATCAACTACCAGTCAGCCATATTCTTAGGATATCAGGTGCTTATTGCCATGTTCTATAAGGAGAAGCTATCCTGATTATGATATTGGTATGCAATGGAAGAAGTTATGCAATAGTTGTTTTTTTCTTGCCGAACATCATAACTATATGGAAATGTTAGATGTAAAGAGAAATAATAAATATATGAGTATGTATATGCTTTTTCTGGTTTGAGATGAACAACTAAGGAGAGGTAGAAGGACAGTTCTGAAAGCTAGTGAAAGTAGTGGGGATGGTGAGCCTACATGTAGAACATGCATATAGGGGAGGGCCTGTTCAAAGCCTGCAAAAAGAACTTGAAAACCGAAAAGTTTGAATTAGTTTTTATAAAGAAGGGTGTGAAAAATCTAAAGGTAAAATCTGATGTGATGAATAAGGATCTGAAACTCGAAATATAGGATCTGGTGCAATGAAAAGTTTGAAAGGTCACAAAATAGAATTTGATATGACGAAGAAGGGCGTGAAAACTGCTAAACAAAATCTGATGTAATGAAGAATGGGTTGAAGATTCTGAAAAGTAGAAACTGATGTTATGGCTAAGTATAAAAAGAAATAAAAAATATATGTGCTCATATATAAATGGTCGGAGGACTATTCTCTATTATAGTACACAAAATTAAAGGTTCTGGAGGAAAAAATATCCCTGAGTAGCAGTAAAGTGGCAAAAATCAATGAATGTTGCAGCAGCATGTGTTGCAACAGCATTCAACCGCCTGTACCTCGGTCCTTGATGAAATTAGAGAGCGTATTGCAGTCGTAGCAGAGGGCGAAGCCGGAGAAGCCTAGTTCTTCGCACGGCAAAGGTCTTCGCAGGATGATCCGTAATGACCTCGGATAGAACGTTGCAGTCGGAGTTGAAAGCGAAGCCGACGAACCCTAGGTCCACGCATTCCCTCGTCCTGTGCCAGTCACCGCCCGCAACAGAGGCCGACAAATATATCTGTGGAAAATATATATGTACACACATTTGCACCGAAACAAAAAAATGCACAGTTTTATATCTATGCTTTTGTGGAACATTAGGAAATTAGTGCAATTTCAATTTTAAAAGACTATGTAAAGAATGAGACGTAATTCTAAAAGTAAGGTTGAAATACATACATATCTTACATTTGGATTCTTTTTCTTTTAGAGTGAATAGGATGGTCATTATAAATACAGGCATGTAAGAATGCACGAGAAAACACAATTGTACAGTGTTCTATTATGAACTGTTGTAACGATAATAAATGAATAAAAGATTAGATGAATATATATGTGGAAAATATATAGGTACACATTTACACCGAAACAAGAAAAATGCACAGTTCCATATCTAGGTTTTTGAGGGAGAAATTTAGGAAATTAATGCAATTTGAATTTGAAAAGACTACACAAAGAAATAGATGTATTTCTAGAAGTAAGGTTGAAGTACATACCTATCTTACAATGAGGTTCTTTTTTCTTTCAGAGCGAATAGGATGATCATTGGAGTAATGGAATGGTTATTGACAGAGAGGAAAGAGAAACAGTAGTTGTGTAATTCCTCATAGTGAAGAAAAAACAATAATGTAAGTGTCTGCTCTAAAAAATATCAATAAAATGAATAGTCAAAACTAGATGAAGCGGATATTCTTGGGCGAGGAGGTGAAGGAAAATAAGGAAGAGCGAGTAATGTGTAGTAGAGACTTTGGAGATATGTATAACTCATATGTTATGACATCGACAACAATGTTTGATCAAAAAACTTCACATAGAAAAAATAGCAGTATTGGTTGCAAAAAAAATCTGGGGCATGGCTTCTATCGCAGTAAATACCATTGTTGTAGGCCACAAAGCTTGAGAGCATATGTGTTAGGGAGTACAACATGGAAAGGGGTTTAACAAACAAATATAATTAGTTAATAAATTCACTGCATTTTGTACCTTGTTGAATGGACGACTGCCCAGAAAATAGTACTACCTCTGTTTTTTTATTTGACGCTGGCTAATGCTCTTACACTAAAAATGTTAACTAAAAACGGAGGGAGTATGTTTTTGTACAGAGTTGGTCAGATAGCTTTTGTTGTGATTATTCTTCATTGTTCTATGTAATTGTAGGGATGTAAGAATGCATGAGAAAACACAACTATGCAATTTTCTATTATGAATAGTTGTAACAATAAGAAACAAATACTCTTACAAATATAAGAGTAGATGAATATATATGTGAAAAATGTATAGGTACACATTTGCACCGAAACAAAAAAAAGAACAATTCATTTAAAACATATATAATGTTTTGGACAAGGAATTATAAAACTAATGCAATTTTAATAAACAAAAGACTACGTAAAGAAAGAGACGTAATTCTAGAAGGTTCAAATACATACCTAACTTCCAGCGAGGTGCTTTTCTTCCAGAGTGAATAGTATGGTCATTCCTTGTGCCAGATCAAGTCTAAGTAGGTGATAATTACCTCGTTAGGAAAATCTTTAAGGACTGGAGAAATTATTCCTTGAGCCCAGATCAAATTCTGCCAGAATGTCTTATAAAAAAGCTTAGAACATAGATTTAGCCCTTTTTACGCAGCCGTAGTAATAATGCAATAAATATGTAAACCCTATTCAACCTGAAGCTTGAACAATACTTGACCTCGATGTGCCTTAGCTGCATCGGCTGATCTTAGGAAACTTACACATTAAACAATGAGAGGCAAGGAAATTTACGTAACCAACAACAATCAAAAATTATATTTGGTTAAAGCAGGGAAAATGAAGACAAAGATCTGAGGACAAGATACAAAATGAGAAGCATTTTGAGTAACACCAGAACTTTTAAGAGAGGATGTAGAAATTGTGAAGGAATAGAATCGAATCTAGATTTTACAAAGGTGAAACAGATTACTATTTTTATTGTACAACAATTAGGCGACAAAGTTGTTATGTCCCAAATAAGAGTTCATGCAATAATCTATGAGCACGAAAAATGTTTTGTGGGCGAAATGAAACGCAAGCAATACACACATCCTAAAATGGAGGAAACAAATCATGGATTAGACAGAGAAACCAAAACCAGAGAAAAGCCTAAACCCTAAAATTTTTGGGGGAAATTGAGGAGCAGAGACGTTCGGAGTTCCTATGTCCCAAAAAGAGTTCCTGCAACAATCTATGAGCACGAAAATGTTTTATCGGCGAAATTAAACGCACGCAAAGACGCACCATAAAATGGAGCAGAAAATCATGGATTAGATCGAGAAGCCAAAATTAGAGAGAAGCCTAAACCCTAAAATTTTGGGGGAAATTGAGGAGAAGAGATGTTCGATCATTGCACAAAGTAAAAAATTATCCTTTCGAACAGTAATGGAGCACACAAACCAGAACCCTAAACTTTGGGAGAAACGAGTGAAGAACATAGACACTTAGTTAATGAGATAATTAAAACAGTAGCCTTTTCGAAACTCAATGTATCCAAAAAAGCATGAGGTTCTCAGGTACAAGAAAATCTCAATAAAAGCATGCTGAGCATGATTGAAAGCATGGATCTAGAAACAGATAGATGTCCACCGAATCGAAACGGAGGACGAAAGATAAAAAATCGTATCTGAGCAAATAACTGGAGTCGAGGAGGAAGCTGACCGAGAGGAAACTTTTGTACGAAGGCGGAGTCAACGAGGAACCTAATGCCGACGAAATTGAATGAACGCAGAGAGGAAGGGATAAGCAAAACCTCTATCTCACAAAAAAACGGAGCCGAGTAGGAGCCCAGCAACAGATGAAGCGCCTGTGTTGATCCAGAAAGGAAGAAAGTGATGAGCGTCACAGTTGGGAGAAGAAGCGAGAAGCAAGACAAGGAGAACTAGAGAAGTGGCCGGTGGATTTCTCTAGAAAGCAGCTGCCATTCCTTTTGGTCGCCCCTTTTTTTGACCAATCAACGAGCTGCTACAGCAGAAGCAACAAGAGCCCTTGCTTTGTAATCCAATGGTGCACACTTTAACGATGACGTGGATAGCCCCGTATGCGCCGTTTTGAACCGGCTTTGTTATAAGAGAAATTGTAAAAAAATATTTATTTAAAATCTGAAGAAAAATATCTAAATGGAGCATTCAAGCTGAGATCACGAATTACAATCTCGCTCGGTAAGTAGCGGTTTCTGATAAAATTTTCCGTTACCACTACTCACCGAGAAACGAAAACTAGTTCGGTTTTAGTTGTATTCCGATTTAGAATTTGAAAACATAAAAGTCAAATTGTGGTCAAAGTGGTTTTCGAAAATTACAAACGAAATTGTAATCCCTGTGTGAGATACTATTATGCTCTCAATACATGATATAGTCATACAATAATGTAGTAAGAACCTTTATTACCAACTAATGAAAATGAATTTATCTGTCTCTATACACACCCAACTAAAAAGATGTTTATGTTACAAGATACTCTTCATGAGCATGTTTCATCGATCATTTGATGAAAACTAGCTAATGTTCAAGAGTTCCTAAAATCTTTTTAATACAGTTTGAAGCTAAAAAGATGACTTTTGGAATACAAGGTTTCTTGCATCTATATCTTAGCACCGTTGTTTTGGAAGAAGAAAACTGAAATATGTATTGACCTCGGGCGGATCCACAATGTATTGTAGGTAAAGTGGGACATGGCCCTACCTTAATTTTTAGAACTTTTTATACCTATCTTTTGTATATACTATAAAATAAAAATATATAAAGTATATGAGACCAAATTAGATAAACATCAGTTCCACCACAGCATACCATCCACTAACCCACAAGATCTAGCCAACCATTCTAGGCCAAGACCTATATCGACTAAAACACAAAATGAGGAAGACATCAACCGTACGTCTGTAGCATCCACCCCCCTCTTAAGTCTTAGCGCTCGTTGTGGTCCAACCGTCATCTCATTGTCGTTGGCCTACCGCCCAACCGCCCACCCAACCGTCATCGCCAGCCGTCAGCACACTGTAGCTAGCATGTGGCTCGCTTGCCATCGTCACCAGCCCATCGTCTAGCCGATAGTCCGTCATGGCCAGCCCGCCTGCACTCGGCGCTCGCCACGGTCCCTCACTAGAGTGGAAGCTGCCACAGCACCACAAGATTGACGGTTTAATGGTGTTTTCGTTGTTTTTCTTTAAGTTTTCTTCTTTTTACTTACATTGATGCTTATCTAATACTTTTTTCTAATTGTAGATTGGATTTTCTATTGATGATTTGACATCGATAAAAGGATTTTCGATATTGTCGGGGACCATAATTAGGGGTACCCTCAAGACTCCTAATTCTCAGCTGGTAACCCCCATCAGCATAAAGCTGCAAAGGCCTGATGGGTGCGATTAAGTCAGGGATCAGTCCATTCGAGCGACTCGATCACGCCTCGCCCGAGCCTAGCCTCGGACAAGGGCAGCCGACCCCGGAGGATTTCCGTCTCGCCCGAGGCCCCCCTCCAACGGCGGACACACCTTCGGCTCGCCCGAGGCCCTGCCTTCGCTAAGAAGCAACCCAGACTAAATTGCCGCACCGACCGACCAAATCGCAGGAGCATTTAACGCAAAGGCGGCCTGACACCTTTATCCTGACACACGCCCTCCGGCAGAGCCGAAGTGACCGCCGTCACTTCGCCGCTCCACTGACTGGTCTGACAGAAGGACATCGCCGCCTGCGCCACTCCGACTGCAGCGCCACTTGACAGAGTGATGCTGACAGGGAGCCAGGCCTTGCCAAAGGCACCATAGGAAGCTCCGCCCGACCCAGGGCTCGGACTCGGGCTCAGCCCCGGAAGACGGCGAACTCCGCTCCGCCCGACCCAGGGCTCGGACTCGGGCTCAGCCCCGGAAGACGGCGAACTCCGCTCCGCCCGACCTAGGGCTCGGACTCGGGCTCAGCCCCGGAAGACGGCGAACTCCGCTCCGCCCAACCCAGGGCTCGGACTCGGGCTCAGCCCCGGAAGACGGCGAACTTCGCTCCGCCCGACCCAGGGCTCGGACTCGGGCTAAGACCCGGAAGACGGCGAACTCCGCTTCGCCCGACCTAGGGGCTCGGACTCGGGCTAAGACCTGGAAGACGACGAACTCCGCTTCGCCCGACCCCAGGGCTCGGACACCGCCCTGGCCTCTGCCGACGACCTCCGCCTCGCCCGACCCAGGGGCTCGGACTCGGCCTCGGCCGTGGAAGACAGACTCGACCTCGGCTTCGGAGGAGCCTCCACGTCGCCCGACCTAGGGCACAGGCCCGCCACGTCAACAGGAAGCGCCATCATCACCCTACCCCGAGCCGACTCGGGCTGCAGAGAACAAGACCGGTGTTCCATCTGGCTAGCTCCGCCAGATAGGCAATGATGGCGCCCCGCTAGCCCTGTGACGACGGCGGCTCTCAGCTCCCTTACGGAAGCAGGGGGACGTCAGCAAGGACTCGACCGCTCCGACAGCTGTCCCTCCGCCAGGCTCCACCGCTCCTCCGACGGCCACGACGCCACACTAGTTGGGTTCCAAGATCTCTCCGGCTGCCACATTGGCATGTACTCAGGGCACTAGCTCTCCCTCGCTAGACACGTAGCACTCTGCTACACCCCCATTGTACACCTGGATCCTCTCCTTGCGTCTATAAAAGGAAGGACCAGGGCCCTCTTAGAGGGGGTTGGCCGCGCGGGACGAGGACGGGACAGGCGCTCTCTTGGGGCCGCTCGCTTCCCTCACCCGCGTGGACGCTTGTAATCCCCTACTGCAAGCGCACCCGACCTGGGCGCGGGACGAACACGAAGGCCGCGGGATTCCCATCTCTCTCACGCCGGACTCCGGCCTCCTCGCTCCTTTCCCCCCTTTGCGCTCGCCCACGCGCTCGACCCATCTGGGCTGGGGCACGCGGCACTCACTCGTCGGCCTGAGGGACCCCCCGGTCTCGAAACGCCGACAGTTGGCGCGCCAGGTAGGGGCCTGCTGCGTGTTGACGAGCAGCTTCCCGTCAAGCTCCAGATGGGCAGTCTCCAATAACCTCTCCAACCCGGGACGGTGCTCCGTTTCGGGAGCCTTGAGTTCATGTCCCTCGACGGCAGCTACGACATGATACTCCTTCCACCGTCACGCGACAACGACAATGGCGGCCGACAACCCGCCCGCCGGCGGCGGAATCGACGACATCTTCCCCGCGTGGTGGAAGAACAACATTCGAGCTCGCCCCGTCCTCTCCCCCGCCAACGGAGGAGGAGGCGGGGCAACCAAGGCCAAGCGGGAGGCCGTGCTTCGTCGGCAGTCGAGCGAATCGATGTCCCCAGCGCCCCAACGGGGGGCGCGTCGGGCGTCGACATCGCGTTTGAGATGAAGGCGAGCGTCGTCCCCCCGCGACACGTCAATCCCGAGCAAGCGGACGACGCCAGCACGCTCGCGGAGGGCCTGCAGGACGTCGCCCTCGTACCTAAGACGACGACGCAATCAGTCCCCGACGTGACTATGTCGCTCCTCGTCGACCAAAAGGTACTGACTGATTCCCATCCTACGTCATTTCGACTCGGCCTCAACCCGCCTAGCGACCTCGCTTTGGCGGGCGCTCTTGTTGAGGCGAGTGCAACCCCTCTGGGGTTTCGTATGCGGTCGCCTTGGGACCGATTGACGGACGTCTCGACCTACGGGCCCTCTGGGTCCGAGGAAGATGACGATCCCAGCATCTGTTGGGATTTCTCTGGATTTGGCAACCCCAGTGCCATGCGGGACTTTATGACCGCATGTGACTACTGCCTCTCCGACTGTTCCGATGGTAGCCGCAGCTTTGACGACTTGGGTCGCGAATGTTTCCACGTCGAGCTAGGGGATCCCTCCGAAGGCAACCATCTCGGCATGCCGGAGGACGGTGATCTCCCTAGGCCGGTGCCTCGCGCTGACATCCCGCGGGAGCTAGCTGTGGTCCCCGTTCCGGCGGGGGGTCACGACCCACAGCTCGAGCAAGTCCGCGGGGCGCAGGCCAGGCTCGACGAGGGAGCAGGAGCGCTCGAGTCGATCCGCCGGGACGTCGGGCAGGTATGGGCGGGCCAACCCCCAGCCGGAGAAATACGTCACCTGTCCCAGGGTCTCCAGCACCGCGTCACCAACGACGTCAGGGTCAGGCCGCCACCCGCATCCAGCGGGGTCGGTCAGAACCTGGCAGCCGCAGCGATGCTCCTCCACGCGATGCTGGAGCCATCAACCACCGAGGGTCGGCGAATCCAGGGAGAGCTCAAGAATCTTCTGGAAGGCGCAGCGGCCCGACGGGCCGAGAGCTCTGCCTCCCGAAGGCAGGGATACCCCTCGGAACCTCATGCCGCGACTTCCCGATTCATGCGGGAAGCCTCGGTCTACACCGGGCGCACGCGCAACACCGCGCCTGCGGCCCCGGGCCACCTCGGCAACAAGCACCATCGTCGCAACCGTCGGGCCCACCTCGACGAAAGGGTGCGCCGAGGCTACCACCCCAGGCGTGGGGGACGCTACGACAGCGGGGAGGATCGGAGTCCCTCGCCCGAACCACCCGGTCCGCAGGCCTTCAGTCGGGCCATCCGACGGGCGCCGTTCCCGGCCCGGTTCCGACCCCCGACTACTATCACAAAGTACTCGGGGGAAACGAGACCGGAACCGTGGCTCACAGACTACCGCCTGGCCTGCCAACTTGGTGGAACGGACGACGACAACCTCAACATCCGCAACCTCCCCCTGTTCCTCTCCGACACTGCTCGCGCCTGGTTGGAGCACCTGCCTCCGGGGCAGATCTCCAACTGGGATGATTTGGTCCAAGCCTTTGCCGGCAATTTCCAGGGCACGTGTGTGTGCCCCGGGAATTCCTGGGACCTCCGAAGCTGCCGGCAACAGCCGGGAGAGTCTCTTCGGGACTACATCCGGCGATTCTCGAAGCAGCGCACCGAGCTGCCCAACATCACCGACTCAGATGTCATCGGCGCGTTCCTTGCCGGCACCACCTGTCGCGACCTGGTGAGCAAGTTGGGTCGCAAGACCCCCACCAGGGCGAGCGAGCTGATGGACATCGCCACCAAGTTCGCCTCTGGCCAGGAGGCGGTCGAGGCCATCTTCCGAAAGGACAAGCAGCCCCAGGGCCGCCCGTCGGAAGAGGCTCCCGAGGCGTCTACTCCGCGCGGCGCCAAGAAGAAAGGCAAGAAGAAGTCACAAGCGAAACGCGACGCCGCCGACGCGGACCTTGTCGCCGCCGCCGAGTACAAGAACCCTCGGAAGCCCCCCGGAGGTGCTAACCTCTTCGACAAGATGCTCAAGGAGCCGTGCCCCTACCATCAGGGGCCCGTCAAGCACACCCTCGAGGAGTGCGTCATGCTTCGGCGCCACTTCCACAAGGCCGGGCCACCCGCAGAGGATGGCAGGGCCCGCGACGACGACAAAAAGGAAGATCACCAAGCAGGAGAGTTCCCTGAGGTCCGCGACTGCTTCATGATCTACGGAGGGCATGCAGCGAATGCCTCGGCTCGGCATCGCAAGCAAGAGCGCCAGGAGGTCTGCTCGGTGAAGGTGGCGGTGCCAGTCTACCTAGACTGGTCCGACAAGCCCATCACCTTCGACCAAGCTGACCACCCCGACCACGTGCCGAGCCCGAGGAAATACCCGCTCGTCGTCGACCCCATCGTCGGCGACGTCAGGCTCACCAAGGTCCTGATGGATGGGGGCAGCTGCCTCAACATCATCTATGCCGAGACCCTCAGGCTCCTGCGCGTCGATCTGTCCTCCGTCCAAGCAGGTGCTGCGCCCTTCCACGGGATCATTCCTAGGAAGCGCGTCCAGCCCCTCGGACGGCTCGACCTTCCCGTCTGCTTCGGAACGCCCTCCAACTTCCGAAGGGAGATTTTGACGTTCGAGGTGGTCGGGTTCCGAGGAACCTACCACGCGGTATTGGGGAGGCCATGCTACGCGAAGTTCATGGCCGTCCCCAACTACACCTACCTGAAGCTCAAGATGCCGGGCCCCAACGGGGTCATCACCGTCGGCCCCACGTACAAACACGCGTTCGAATGCGACGTGGAGTGCGTGGAGTACGCCGAGGCCCTCGCCGAGTCCGAGGCCCTCATCGCCGACCTGGAGAACCTCTCCAAAGAGGTGCCAGACGTGAAGCGACATGCCGGCAACTTCGAGCCAGCGGAGACGGTTAAGGTCGTCCCTCTCGACCCCAGTGGCGACACCTCCAAGCAGATCTGGATCGGTTCTGGGCTCGACCCCAAATAGGAAGCAGTGCTCGTCGACTTTCTCCGCGCAAACACCGACGTCTTTGCGTGGAGTCCCTCGGACATGCTCGGCATACCGAGGGATGTCGCCGAGCACTCGCTGGATATTCGGGCCGGAGCCCGACCCGTCAGGCAGCCTCTGCGTCGATTCGACGAGGAGAAGCGCAGAGTGATAGGCGAGGAGATCCACAAGCTAATGGCAGCAGGGTTCATCAAAGAGGTATTCCATCCCGAATGGCTTGCCAACCCGGTGCTTGTGAGAAAGAAAGGGGGGAAATGGCGGATGTGTGTAGACTACACTGGTCTCAACAAAGCATGTCCGAAGGTTCCCTACCCTCTGCCTCGCATCGATCAAATCGTGGTCTAAAAGGGGGGAAACCCCCTCTGCGTCAAAATTTTCCTCGAAAAAAGATCTATTTTACCAGAATATCTTTCGTGCTTTTTGACTACTTCGAAAAGTGGGTCCTGGAAACGACGGAGTACACGTAAGCAGCCAAGGCTGACCGAGCCGAGGGACTCCTACGCCTCCGGGATACGGATACCTCACTCATCACCTTCTGCGATAAGTAACTCGCGTTCGGATAAAGTGGCTCCGCGGATCGAACAAGTCTTTACGTTCGGAAGCCCTTCTGCCGAAGCGATCCTTCGAGCCTTCTCGACCGAGTCGGTGACAGGGCCTCATGGACGGGTGAAAGTACGCGTAAGCGGCAAGGCCGACCGAGCCGAGGGACTCCCACGCCTCCGGGATACGGATACCTCACTCATCACCTTCCGCGAGAAGCAACTCCCACTCACACAAACATCCCTGTTACCGACAAAAAGTCCAGATACTCGAAACAAGAGGAAAAGAGACGCAGCTTTACAACGCAGCGAGGGTGTGTGTTCTGGCCTCGGCGGCCGCAGAAGGCACACGCTACAAGACACTTTGACCCTGCAGGCTCGGGTCTTGACGCTGGAAGGGGGCAGCAACACCCTCGGCATCGACGACACCTTCGGCGAGGCCCGACCTAGCCTCGGACGGCGACGCGGTCCGAGGATCTCCGCTCCGAAGGACGACGACATCACCACGCCCGGGCAATCGCTGCCAGGGACTTCTCCGGGAATCCGGCCCGAGCAGGTGGCTCGGCCGGTTACCCCTGGGGCCTCGACCAACCATCTTCCAAGGGCGCCAGCCTGGTCCGAGGCCTCGGCTGATCAACTCCGGCATCGATCCCGCTGACGGACAACCCGGCTAGGCTCCGGCCAACCAGGTTTCATTTTCGAGCCAACTCCGCCTCTGTTCATGCTGATATCGCTACCCCTGGCCTCGGCTCATCGAGGAGCGGCCGAGGGGTCCCTTTAACTAAGCTAGAGGAGCCTCGGACAGCAAGGCCGACCGAGCCGAGGGACTCCTACGCCTCCGGGATACGGATACCTCACTCGTCACCTTGACACGGGGCGACTCATGCTTGGTGAAGCGATTCAGATAATCAGCAGACGAGTCTTAGCGCTCAAAAATGAGGAAAAAACACGGCTCCGTGCCAAAATTACATACATGTTCAGGCCCTGAAAGCCGTAATGAACAAAAAGACTGGCATTCGGAGTGCCATTACAAACGGAACTCCGGTTCCCCCTCCGCAGGTACGAACAACCCCACTCCACGGGGGAAAGGCCTGCGGAGCAACAGAAGACCGACGAACGGCTTGTCGTCGCCCGCCCCAGCAGCGGCGACGATGAAGACTTCCGTCCCGGGGGGCCGAACAGCAGCAGCGATGACCTCAGGGCGGATGCTGCTGCCAGAAGGCCCCCACCCATGCCAAACTCGAGAGGCAAGGACGGGCAGAAGGCCGCAGAATTGGAGGTCGGTCCGCGGGTGGCGCCGGCAAACTCGTCGGCAGCGGAACCTCTTCCAGCTGCCGTGGCGGGAGGCGGCACCGGAAGCGGCTCCGAAGTCGCTCGGCTCAGCGAGCCGGGCACGGTGCAGCTGTCAGCGCCACGGACGACTCCCGCCCTTCCCCCCGATCACTGAGGGAAGGAGCGGGCCACCGCCCACGCAGGGGCCGACCCCAACTCGGCACACTCCCCTCCCCAGCACTAGTGATGAAAATCCTTGAGGCTGAGGGAGGGGCAGAGGCCGCAGCCCGGCTCGCTTTCCCCCACCATCAAGCTGGAGGTCACCATCTTGGGTGACCGCCGGTGGAGGGGTGCGGCCGGGCTGCATGATGAAAATCCTTGAAGCCGAACGATGGCTGAAAGGTACCAACTCCCACGGAGTTGCGTTCCTCCAACGATGAGGCGAAAAGACGGCGGGTTCCCCCCATCCGAGGGCTTGGAAGGTGGAAAGGCGCGGCGCATAAGGGGGCGAGAAGACACGGTCGCCTTTCTAAAGGGGTCACCCTCCTTTTAAAGGCAACTCTCCCTGCTTGCACCCCCAACTGTCACGGGCTGAGTCTTCTCCAACACGCTCCAAAGCCCTCCCCTGCGGCGCGGGGGCTGGGTCCCGCATGTCATGCAGACCGGCTCCGAGCAGAAGAAGCCAAACCGCCGCGCGTGGTGCACGCAACCGCCCAGCGGTTACAAGTGACCCTCCACTTTTGCCCAGACCAACGGGCGAAAGGGGCGGGCAGCCATGCAGGCGGCATGCAACCGCGCCAAGTGGACGCGCTTCTCCGACTCCCGACACGCCAGCATGGAGGCCTAGGCCCACGCGTCGCGCAACCGGCGCGCCGGATGCTGCATGCAAGCAACTGCACCGCCTGCGCCACCACCGCGCCTCCTCGATTGCGGAACCAATACTTCGACTCGAGGCGACCCAGCGCGCGACCCAGCAGCGCCAGCCTGACGCGGCGGCCAACGCGGCCAAAAGTGGGCCGGCAGTAATGACGGTGGCAGGCGCGCGGGAGCAGCGGTCACGTCGTCAGCCAAGCTCACGTCCCATCCGGGGGTAGCAAGAGAACCCCCTCTCACGGCGTGAAGACAACGCGCCCGTGATCCGTTCCTCGAACGGCTCGCGCACGCGCAACGGCTGCCCCGCCAACTACTCGCCCCGTCGCATTAACTCCACGGCTGGACAGGCGGCGCTTCTGGCAGGAGCAGCGGGCGACGCTTCGCCTTCGCCGAAACAACCGCGCCAAAAAAGGTACGCCGCGTCGTTCGGTTTCGTATCCTTTTTCCTTTTTTCCTCTTTCTCTATCTCTTGCGACAGGGACCGAGAAAGGGGGATACCCCGAAAAGGATCCTTCCCCGTGAAGGAACCAGGCTCCGGGCCTCCTTACTGATCAGAGGTTCGAAGGCTGGCCCCCCAAAGGGTTCAACAGCCGCCTCAGATCGCGTGGGCCCTACACCCACTACTGGTCAGAGGTTCGAAGGCCGGCCCCCCGAAGGGTTCCACGGCCGCCTCAGGCCACTCGGGCTCCGTGCCCATTACTGATCAGGGGTTCGAAGGCTGGCCCCCGAAGGGTTCACAGCCGCCTCAGACGCCGAGCGAGGGATGACCAGGGGTACGTTCGATAGATAACCAAGGCTCGGGCTGGGCTCCCGAGGTACCCTAGGACATTTCCGAGACCAGCGGGAGCGATCTTGTAACGGAATCCCATCGGAGGGAGGCATCGAGCCCTCGGACCCCGTCGCCAGGGGACCGGGTCCGGCAGATCACCCGCAGGTACTTTTGGGCGTGCCTCTGGGCCCCTAGCCGACCCCTAACGAACGGGGCACGGACGTCCACTCGGATTACCCGCTTGCAGCTCACCGGAGACACCATGTTCTGCGCCCATCGAGGGTAACATGGCGCTCTCCCCCCCTCCTCCTTGCGGAAAGGCGACGCAGGGGCGTATGTAAAAAAGCCGAGTCTGTCCCTGATCGCCCTCTTGCCCTGTGCAGAGGCTCGGGGGCTGCTCTCGCAAACCCGGCTCCGACCAAACCGTTGACAGCATCAACATACCAGCCCGAGAACTTGGGCCCCGACCGTACACCCGGGCTACGGCCAGCTCGCATGAGGGAACAACCAGACCAGCCGAAGCATTACGCAAGGCATTAAGACCTCGAAGGAGTGAAACCACTCCTCCGAGGCCTCGGGGGCTACACCCGGCGGGTGCGCTCGCGCGCACCCACCGGAACAAAATGCAACCGAGAAAGGCTGGTCCCCTTGCAAAAAAGTGCGACGAAAGCCTCCAAGCGAGTGCTAACACTCCCTTCGAGGCTCGGGGGCTACTGTCGGGGACCATAATTAGGGGTACCCTCAAGACTCCTAATTCTCAGCTGGTAACCCCCATCAGCATAAAGCTGCAAAGGCCTGATGGGTGCGATTAAGTCAGGGATCAGTCCATTCGAGCGACTCGATCACGCCTCGCCCGAGCCTAGCCTCGGACAAGGGCAGCCGACCCCCACTACTACAAAACATGTTATATGAGCCTGTTAATTTTCAGTTCTTAAGACGCTTATGAAGTGTCCAAATTTGATGGAGTCATAAAAGATGTCCCACATTTAAGATGGTTATAAACCGTCTTAAAAGATATTATATAACACAATTTTTAATTTATAACCGTCTGAAAAAGGTATTTGTTTAAGTCATTTTGTCCGATAAACCGTCTTGAATTAGGTTTTTGTTTAAGACACCGCTTCTAAAGAACCGTAGAGAATACAAACATTATAAGTCATAAAGTATTTATCAAACTGTCTCGAATATCCTACAATAATAGACGATTACAATAGGAAAACCATCTTATTTAGGTGACTAATAATGGACGTTTTAGAAACCGTCTTATTTAGGAGACTGATATTAGACATTTTGGTGACCATCTTATTAAGATTTAAACGAAATGACTTACACGACAGTACATTCTTCAATTTATAATCATTTTTTCAGATATCACGTTATAATAATTTGAAAGAGAAATATACATACACATATATTGAACAACATTATAATTAATATAATATAAATAAGTACCATTGAATATATCATAAATAAGCATTGTCAAACAACACATACATAAGTGTACTCTAAATCTAAACTAAAATACAACTGTTTGCACTAATGTTAAGCCTAACTTTATATGAATTAAAGTCTGCACATTTTGCGGCCACCAAATTTGAATTCCATTCTATGTTTTCCTGTACAACAAATAGGAGAAAACTAGACATAGCAAAAAGCTCCAAGTAGCACGTGGATGGTCTCGAAGCTGCCCTTGTGCTTCTCCCTGTTCTTGATCACTCCTACATGCCCGGTGTTCCTCCCGCCGGTCATCATGACCACGTTGCCGACGTCAAACTTGATGAAGTCCATGATCTTGTTGGTCTCCAGATCGATCTTGATGGTGCCATTTCTGCAAACTTTTAGCTATACAGAAGGGAGATTGTGTTTGGAGTAAAGAACGACCAACCTCACCACATATGGACTCAAAGAATAACTTTAGATCTGCTTGAGTGACCTGCGTGTATTAAAACAAAACCATGACAGAATGAATACCTAGTGGTAGTAGCATGAGTGCAGGTACCAAACCTTCTTGTCAATGTTAATTTGTGCAGTAGATAGTCCTTGCACACATTTCATGTTCATCGTTAGACTGTAGAGCACAGAAAATCGACCAACTTTCTTAGAGACCATATCATATAGAGCATGAACATTGAGCCATGAACTTAAGACAAGCATGTTGGTTCCGAAAGGTTTGCATACCCTGGGTAGGAATGTTTTGTTGACTGGTGCAATGGCAGTTTTTGACGGCAGAACATTGACAGGATAATATCCAAGCACGGTTCTTGACAGATTCAGAGCAGCCCTTGCACCCTCTAGGACATCGATGTTTTTCACCCCATAAACAGTAGATCCATTACACAGAGTAAGCAAACTGAAACATGGTTGTATATGGATATATTACCCTCATCAGTGAACTCTATGAAAGCAAACCTAAGGACTGAATTTGGGTCCCCACACATGCGACAGTCCACAACCTTCAGAGAGCATATCCAAGATTATGCATAGTTGGATCAAAATCAAATGGGGAACTAAATACATGTAAGAGGGTTTACAACTGTCCCATAAATTTGTACCTGTCTGCAATTTATAAATAGTGCTGCGAGGTTTTCTTCAGTAACCTGAACAATAGAAGAGAAATTAGCACCAGAACTACATATGATTGTTATTAGCAACTCAAACATTTCACTACAATATTGAATAAATAGCACACTACAGAAGCTACCATATAGAATAACAGTTAGATAAAAATTGTCCTAATATATTACCCCCAACGTTTTCAACTCCGATTGGCAAAAAGGTAACACTATCATGTATGACAGAAAAGAAAGGGGCACAGCCATACAAAGCTATGGCAACAACTACATGTTTTAAGAAAGGTTGGCTATTCACAATTAATTTGTATTTTACAAAACAACAGTATAACTAACTACATCAACAAACACTATCTTAGTAGCCATATAAGTGTGCCAAACTTAAATATGTGCATTGCAAAATGTTTGTGTTTTGCATTTCCAACAACGACAAAGGCCTTCTGTCCCAAACTCCCAATCCAAGGTAGGGTCAGCCACGTCACTCTACCTCGCGACTTCAAAGTCGAGCTATATCGCCCTAATGGTTTCACCATCCAACCCTGAACATATAACCTACAAGTTCTAACACATCTGCTGCTCATTCTGTCAAGTTCAGCAGGCCACACAATCATGTCTAGAAATAAATAAAATAGCAAAATACTATGTGCATTTATTTGAGCCCAAAAAGAAAACGGAGCAGGCAAAAGATAGGTACCTTCGCTGCTCATTCCATCATTCGTCTAGAAGCGACATGAAGCTTTCTCCAGTCTCTCTGAAATCCACCAGCATGCTGCCCTCACTGTGCAAGAAGTCTATCTAATGAAGGACTACAACTTCAACTCCTGCAGCACCACGCATTTGCTCGCCTACGCGCCCACGCACTGCCGCACACTGAATTTGCAGGTCCATCACATGATATGAGAAACAATTCTGTATTGTGCGCCTGAAGTAATTGTTTGCTCCATACTCATGTATGAATATACCAACTCTACTTATAAAAGAAAAACTGTTACTCATAGAAAATACATTCCTAAAGTGGCCTACAACTAAGTGTAAGATAATGTGGTGAATGTTGTACCCATGAATAAAGTGAGCACTTATGCAATGTTGTACAAGATTTACCTCATCAACTAGTTGCCTAACTAAAACTGGTCATGCAGTCCCAACAGCAAGAATCCTAATTTAACTCCTAGTTAACTTCTAAAATTTTCATGTGCCTAATACTTCAAATATGCTAATACCTTATATTAAAGTAGATCTAAAATCACCCACTTAATCACATATATGTACTAGTCCACCTCATAATCGTGCACAAAATCATTTCAAATAAACTCATAATTTTAGACCTAAACTTCACATATAAACACAATCAACACATCAACACTGATAGGACCCGTCAGATAGCCGATAAAAATTCTGAACTCATCCTACGCAATTTTAGTTCACCACAATCATAACATCGAACCTATAAAACCTAGACTTGGTCATATCATTATAAATAATGGGACAACTAAACAAACACTTTATGGCGAGACACTTCAACGATCATCTAATATAAGCACTACAAATACTTAATACCACCACAATATCTACAAAGAAAAGAGAGGAAAGAATCCTTCCCTGTATAACTCAATGGACTAGCACGCAAGCACTGCTACGGATCATGAGGTTATCCCAGAGCACATCAACCTCAATCAATTCCGAATACACAAGAACGACGTCAATCCCATGGCTCAGGCGTCCCACCGAATACCTGGCGAGCATCACATGACCTCACTTCTTTAATTACTTCCTTGCTCAAACATGGGGATTTCAATTCTTCACCAAAAATGCACACATATACACAATTAATAATTAAGCACGAGCGCCGGATGGGAAACGAATAGAGCAAAACACGACACGGATGTGACCTGAGCAAACATCGGCGTGGAGCTAGGGACCAAGCAGAGGAGGTCCGAAAAGGAACGATACCTAGATGATTGACCATGCCATCGGGAGGGGCTGGGAGCTCGGCATCGGCCTGGGTGTCGATGGAGAGGAGCAGGGACGGGAGGGGGCGCTCGCGTGCTGGCATGGGGAGGGCGCGACGAGTAGAACGGTCAGACCTGGCAAACCTGGTCGGAGCAGGGAGGGAACCAGGGGGATGGAGGAGTTGGACGTGAGGGCGACAGCACGACCGATGTTGGGGCTGTGGCGAGCTCACCATGGAAGCAGGGCCACAACCATGGTAGGGTTGCTGCAGAGAGGAAGATGGAGGGAGGGGCATCGGCTGGACACAACAACAGGAAGGGGAGCTGGTTGGACCTAAGCAGGGCGACGTCGACCATGGAGGTTTGGGCATTGGAGACGCTCAGCATGGGAGAAGCCAGGGATGGCGCTTGAGGAAGAGAGATGCTGGTGAAGGGATCTCACGTGTGGGGGAGGAAAACTGGGCTCCATGGCGGCTGAAAGGATAAGGATGGGGAGAGAATCTCCTGTTGAGCGATTTACACCAGGATAAGGCTATTAAGGAGTTATGCGATCCATTCTTGAGAGGACAATGCCGGCTACAGAAAAGGCTAGAAGCCCCAAGCGGCTGGAGATAGGGCTGGTGATTAGTAAAAGAGAAATTAGATCTTTCTCCTATTTTCTTCAACAAAAGAATACAAACCCGAGCTCTAAAATTAGGTTTGAACAGGGTATAAGTGGATCAGATCACAACGATACGGGTCGACGGTACTTGTGATAGGCTTTGATTTAATCGAAACCAAATTGAATTTATCTGAATCTCATTTATATTGGCAGAAGCAAATTTCAAAAATCCGAGTTCTGGTATTAGGATTTAGACGTGGTCTAATTTAGTCGGACCAAAATTATATGGGTGATTGTATTTAGACAACGTTTGCTTAAGTTTGAAATTGGACAAAAATGTATCTACTGAGGAACATATTTAATTTCTTCGCCTTAATGAATGGGGAAACTGATTAATTGCGAATACACGCTCTCGACTCCAATTTTCTCGGTCTAGTTTAATCTCGTATCAACACACTTGTCGCCGAGCTTCTAATAAACTTTACTCAGATCAAAAATTACAAGAGTGGGTCGAGGTTCCAAATTCTTATCCGCTTAATCGATAAATTTTAATCAGACACAAATTCGACATTTCGTGAAATAAATATGAGAGATCAATGTGGCATCGAAATTGTGATCCTTTCTGAAGCGACGTCACGCAACATTCACGTGGGCGAGAGGCTGCGTGCTGTCCAGACACGGATTTGCACCCGCCACACGTGTCATGATGTCTGACCACAGATAGACATGGGCAACGCAAGCGTGAAAGAATTTCAAACGAATTTTAAGAAACCAAATTTGATTTCAAAGATTAGAGTTTGGGCAAGACGTCGATGGCTCAACCCAAACGATATTGGATCTGATGTTTCGGAAGATTACTAAAGTCTGAATTTTTTGCAAAATAAATTAGGACAATTTAAACAAATGGAGACAGACACGATATCAAAATCATGATAGACGAAGATGATCAAAATTTAGTGTCCATTTTATTCACCGCTATCACGTGTTAAAGTCCGCACTCGTGGTCGAGCCGACGATAAACACATGGGGTGTTACAGATAAGTTTACATTTATATCATATATATCATCAAACTAAGTCGAATTCACTATTCACTATGTTTTTTTTCACAATACGACTTATCAGAAATATCATACTAAGATGGTTTCGTATTTAGAAGTGCCTAGTATACCCACTAACATCTAAGTCGGTTCTTATACCCTAGATGACTCTAATAATATCTTTATTTGAGATGGTTTCATATGTAGAAGTGTCTAATATACTAACCAAAATCTAAGACAATTCTTAAAATCATAATGAATCAAAAAGTATATTTATTTAAGATGGTTTTCAATAACAATCCGTCTTAAATCAACATAAGACATTTCTTACAATGTAACCATCTCAAAACACTTCTTTATTAAAGACGGATCTCCAACAAACTGTCTTACCTTATTCATCACCATATGATAAAAGACGCTTCTATAAAATACACCTGTATCTGTCTAAAAATGTGCGTCTTAAATAAGCATATTTCTAGTAGTGCCCGAAGGATTTCCGTCTCGCCCGAGGCCCCCCTCAAACGGCGGACACACCTTCGGCTCGCCCGAGGCCCTGCCTTCGCTGAGAAGCAACCCTGACTAAATCGCCGCACCGACCGACCAAATCGCAGGAGCATTTAACGCAAAGGCGGCCTGACACCTTTATCCTGACACACGCCCTCCGGCAGAGCCGAAGTGACCGCCGTCACTTCGCCGCTCCACTGACTGGTCTGACAGAAGGACGGCGCCGCCTGCGCCACTCCGACTGCAGCGCCACTTGACAGAGTGATGCTGACAGGGAGCCAGGCCTTGCCAAAGGCACCATAGGAAGCTCCGCCCGACCCAGGGCTCGGACTCGGGCTCAGCCCCGGAAGACGGCGAACTCCGCTCCGCCCGACCCAGGGCTCGGACTCGGGCTCAGCCCCGGAAGACGGCGAACTCCGCTCCGCCCGACCCAGGGCTCGGACTCGGGCTCAGCCCCGGAAGACGGCGAACTCCGCTCCGCCCGACCCAGGGCTCGGACTCGGGCTCAGCCCCGGAAGACGGCGAACTTCGCTCCGCCCGACCCAGGGCTCGGACTCGGGCTAAGACCCGGAAGACGGCGAACTCCGCTTCGCCCGACCCAGGGGCTCGGACTCGGGCTAAGACCTGGAAGACGACGAACTCCGCTTCGCCCGACCCCAGGGCTCGGACACCGCCCTGGCCTCTGCCGACGACCTCCGCCTCGCCCGACCCAGGGGCTCGGACTCGGCCTCGGCCGTGGAAGACAGACTCGACCTCGGCTTCGGAGGAGCCTCCACGTCGCCCGACCTAGGGCACAGGCCGCCACGTCAACAGGAAGCGCCATCATCACCCTACCCCGAGCCGACTCGGGCCGCAGAGAACAAGACCGGTGTTCCATCTGGCTAGCTCCGCCAGATAGGCAATGATGGCGCCCCGCTAGCCCTGTGACGACGGCGGCTCTCAGCTCCCTTACGGAAGCAGGGGGACGTCAGCAAGGACTCGACCGCTCCGACAGCTGTCCCTCCGCCAGGCTCCACCGCTCCTCCGACGGCCACGACGCCACACTAGTTGGGTTCCAAGATCTCTCCGGCTGCCACATTGGCATGTACTCAGGGCACTAGCTCTCCCTCGCTAGACACGTAGCACTCTGCTACACCCCCATTGTACACCTGGATCCTCTCCTTGCGTCTATAAAAGGAAGGACCAGGGCCCTCTTAGAGGGGGTTGGCCGCGCGGGACGAGGACGGGACAGGCGCTCTCTTGGGGCCGCTCGCTTCCCTCACCCGCGTGGACGCTTGAAATCCACTACTGCAAGCGCACCCGACCTGGGCGCGGGACGAACACGAAGGCCGCGGGATTCCCATCTCTCTCGCGCCGGACTCCGGCCTCCTCGCTCCTTTCCCCCCTTTGCGCTCGCCCACGCGCTCGACTCATCTGGGCTGGGGCACGCGGCACTCACTCGTCGGCCTGAGGGACCCCCGGTCTCGAAACGCCGACAGATATCCACATTATTTTGTAATTGTAATGATATTACAACTTAATTTTTATGCTATTATCAAAAAACCACTTATATTTTAACATTTTTTCTTGTGATTTCTCTATTGCAAATTGCCCCACCTCGACTTTCGTTCTATGTCCGCCACCGATTGGCCTTAGACATTTTTTTTATTGTTTCACATAATTGTAGGCCACAAAAACATCTGTTTTCATTGTTTCACATTACTGTTGGTCACAAAAACGTTCTGCTGTCTCAGGAAGATCACAAAGGTCTCATGGGATGGGAGTGCTGATTCTACTCCTTCCGTTCACAAATAATGTCATTTTACAAAGGTCTCATGGGATAGGAGTGCTGTCTCAGGAAGATCACAAAGCTATTAAAAGTCTCGTGGGATGGGAGTGTTTGGTTTGGCTTTGGCTTTTGCCACCTAAAAGCCAAAATCCAAACCAAAAGATTAAATTTAGGAATCAGCTTTTTCTAAAAGATAACTTTCTCGCAGTGCAAAACTGAAAGTACAACTGAACCTATTTTTAGTGGCTTTCGGATGGATTTGTGAAAACATGTATCGAAGAAATTTTAATAGCTTTTAGTGGTTTCCAACAAACGGTTTTTAGCTTTTTAACAGCTCACAACCCATAATAACTTTTTCCATGGCTCACAATCCACGTCATCTTTTTCACGGCCACAGCCCAATCAAACAGACCCTAGATAGACGGACCTTTTTCATGTATGCAGCAACAGCACACCAAATAAGTCAGCCGAACAGCTTTCTGTGTTAGTGTTAAGCAGCACTAGCAGTTGGTGTCCTAGCAGATGACGATTGTCTATGCCACCGCTGACTACATGTGTAAGCAACGAGAGAATAATTAGTGCCATGATCTAATATGATGCAGCTTATGATATGTATCCCCAACATTTATCGGATATTATTTCGCCTTCGTGATTCTAACCTTCTTCGTGTTCTTTGTTAGGGATGGCAGTGGGTAAGGTACCCAGTGGACACACGAAGCCATACCCATACCCACTAGGAAAAAATTGACCCATACCCATACCCACTATCCATCATGGGTACAAAATTACGCCATACCATACCCACCATGGGTAGCGGGTACCTATCGGGTACCCATACTCATTAACATTACGATAGACATGATCATTTGAATCGCAAAAATAAGTACCAGCATAACAAATGTATCGAACCCAACATAATTTTATCACAGGTTCAACAATATTCAACATTAAATGGCAATATCATGCCTTCAAAACACACAAAACATAGCATTGATTCTACAAAACTGTGGACAAAATATAGCATTCATTTTATATGAGACATATAAATCCGGACCCACGTGTCATATATTAGCGGGTTCCCCATCGGGTAGCGGGTATGAGGCAACAGAGAACATACTCATGCCCACCGTACCCGATGGGCATAACAAATGACCCAATAAAATACACATGGGTATCAAAATCCGCCATACTCGTGCCCTAATAGGGTTTTTACCCATCAGGTTTCAGATTTCGGGTACCCATTGTCATCCCTATTCTTTGTACTCTTTTAAGTAGCATCCCTTTTTCATGATATCCTTTTTTGAGGTGTCTATTGAGGTGTTAAAAAAACTAGACATCATACACTCCCGTTTTTTAGCAACATGGGCATTTCAAAAACAAATATAAACTCATAAAATGGAATATTATTTGTCAGCCTAATAGGCGGATTGGGGTAGCAAATCTAGTCGTTAAAAATATTTATTTACTCCAAATGGTTCTTTTTAAGTTATTGAATGAGGGTGTATTTGGCAGCAAATTCTAGAAAATAAATATCTAGGGGGTCCCAACCACTAAGTTGTGAGGAAAACAGGAGACACATTTCTGGACTGGTCTTATGAATGTTAAAGAGGATTTCTTGAGTCGGGAGAAGTTTCATATAGGCGACAGTCAAGCGACCAGTTCTGGGTCAACAAATGGATCCTAGAGAAACGACTTAAGGTCTTTTTTCAAACCTTTTTAATATTGTGCGCAAAAAGAACACTTTAGTCAAAGATGTTATAAATGGAAATATACCTAACCTATCTTTTCGCAAAGCCATTATTAGAGTAAAACGGGCCGAGTGGCATAATTTGTTAAATTTAGTGACATATGTTTCTTTAGGTCATTCGAGAGACAAATTCCTATGGGGGCTAACAAAATGGAATTTACTCAGTTTGCACAATGTACTGCCTTTTAATGGATAATCTCTCGTAAATCGCAATATGTTGCTTTCAAAACTAAAACTCCCTCTAAAAAAATTTTAATGGTATTTAGAGAGGGGTGTTACTCTCACTAAAGAAAACTTAGCTAAACACGGTAGGAAAGATAGTATGAAATATAGTTTCTGTAATCAAAATGAGACTATTCAACATCTATTTTTTTATTGTTATATTGCTAGAAATATTTGGAGAATTATTTCCTTTGCTCTTCAAATAGAGAGACCAGTAGTATTAATTATATAATTGTGAATTGGGTTGCTTACAAGGGAACAACATATAGGACAAAAAACTCCTACTTAGGTGGCGGCAATGTTTTGGTCTATTTGGCTTTGTCGCAATAATGTGGCCTTTACTTTTAAACCAATTTCATCAATCTTGCGGGTTCTTTTTAGGGGGACATTCTGGTTCAGATTCTAGAGATTGTTACAGAAAGAATATGCTCAGCAAGAGGTTCTTGGGATATGTCAATCTTTAGAGGTGATGGCTATAGAGATCTTTGCAAGACATCGTTGGAGATTATGAAGCCAACTCTTCACTGGCTCTAGAGATTCTTCCAGCAAAGTCCAATCGTTCGACCTAAGCAGCACGCGCCAATTCTGCAAGAATGAGGTAGCATCATACATGATCGTTGAAGTGATGTTAGGAAACTTTATTTCCAATCACCATCTTGTTTCTATTGCACTAGAGGGCCCAAACTAGGCCAACAAGCATGAAAAGATGTAAAGTAGCAGCCTATGATTTAACCCCAAACCATGTGTCAAACATATCCTCCACTGACCTAGGAACATAATCCCAAACAAAAATGTTAATCACCTTGTTAGTGCAAGTGTTGGAGAGCTTTTTTATTTGCCTTTTATTTTTCTCCTTCATTCTTCTCTATGCACTAATAGGACTTATAACCTTCTTTGTGGCGCACATAGCAAGCCATAGTTGCTCTTTCGTCAAGCTTTTTCACTCCCTTGATGATTATCTTAACGAGGTTGTGTTGACTTCATTTTGCCTCTCTTGAATACCTCGTCCAATGTGGTATGAGGTGCATCATCGAACACATACAATATATGGCATTCGGTACACACCTGCCTGCAATTATCATTCTTCAGATGATATCGATATTAGTAGTTGCTTTTATCTGGTGTATTATCGAACATGTACAGTACTACCACATCATGCATTTTCTTTATTTTTTGCATGTCTTTATATGTGCTTCTTCTATCTTGTGCTATGGACTCTTACATGAACTTGTTTGTCGTGTTAACCATCCGAATCACCTATTCACCTTAGTATAAGTCCACTTATACATTCTTTAAAATATATAAAAATGAAATTAACCATATTTTTTTAACTAATTTTGGTGTTTGATGACCATCACAACCTTATTGACTAACTGGTTTGCCTAGTCTTTGTTTCATAGGTGCATAAGTCTACACAATACAGTTCTAAGTCAGAAACAGCTCAAAACCAACCACAAAAAGGATAACACTTGGAATAGAAGAACTTTTGCCTGGTTTTATACTTTGGATAAGTTGTAAACACACCTAGGAACTTAATTGACTCATACAAAGAGTTTGGATGCCCCAACACTCAGTTTCAACGAAACAAAGAGGTTGGATAGCACACAGGACCACTTGCACGGAAAAAGGCTATTCTCATGTTTTTAGGCCATGGCGCACCGGTGGCACACAGGACCACTTGTGCAGAAAGACCATTCTCTGGTTTGGAGGGCATGGCGCAATGGTGGCACACCAGACCTGTCAGACCACAATGACTATTTTCTGATAGGTTAGAATGGCTACTGATCGAGCGGTCTGATAAAGGTCCGGTACACCATCGGATCATCACTATTCAAGGTCTTGTACACCTAGAATCATTGTACTTAAATTCGGTGGAGCATTTGAACAACTTGATTTAAAGTGGTAACTTTAATTCAAATACAAATATTTATTTATTGGGTCCACCCTCTGCAACCGAGTAATTTTAGTTGACAATATACCTAGTGTAAGAAATCTTTATTCCAAATTTTAAATATAACCATACACGAAAGAATTATTGTTCTTCGGACCATACCATCCTAATTAAATCAATATAACAAATTCCTATGATAGCACGGTTTGCAATCATGAATGAAGTACCTAGTGTAGCCAAAAGGCTACAAATCACCTAAACTCGACTAGTTGTTTCTTTTAGTTTGTATACTATTACTAAGAAAACGAAACTAGAAATGGTGAGCTAGTCCCCAAAGGCGGCACTATTACTGCTGCTCTGCTTCCCGCCATCAGTCTGTTGAAACAGAGGAGTGGAGGCGGCACAGGCAGGCGAAGCGCCGGAGCCCGAGGACGGCGGCGACGTCCCAATGCTCCAGGAGCCGAGGAAGCGTCCGTTCCCGTGGCCACTAAAGAGCCCGTCCACGATGCCGCTGGGCTCGGTGGCTTCGAGAATCCTCGAATAGTCGAGGTAATCGGCCATGTCGTCGCCGACGGCCTGCGAGTCGAGCAGCGCGGCGGGCGGCCCCGCCCTGGCCGCGGCGGAGGCCGCCTCGGCGTCCCTGGCGCGGCGCGCGGCGGCGTCCTCGGGGAAGTTGAGCTTGGCGCGGCCGCCGCGGAAGCGGAGCGCGGCGGCGTCGTAGGCGCGCGCGGCGTCCTCTGCGGTGGGGAAGGTGCCCAGCCACACCCGCGCCGCCTTCTGCGGGTCCCGGATCTCCGCCGCCCACTTCCCCCACGGGCGCCGCCTGACGCCGCGGTACTTCCGCGCGGGCCCCGCCGCTGCGGGCGCCGGCGCCGGCGTCGTGCCCTGCGCCGCCACCCCAGCCACCTGCCTGTGCTGGACGGCGTTGCCGTCCGCGCGGTGCCACGGCATGACTAGCGCCGGCGCCTGGCGCGGCGGCCCGCGGCCGCTGGCGACGACGTGCGTGAGAGCGGACACGATCGCCGCCGTCTCGGCCGCCAGCGACTGCTCTGACCACCCCATCGGCGTCGGCGTCGGCGTCGGCATCGCCGTCTGTTGCTGCATTGATCTTTCTTTCCCAGCGTAAAGCCGTATGGCATGGCATCACGAGCGACTCCCTGATTTATAGCATAGCATCCCACTGACCTTATTCGCTCAGAAAATGGCAGAGGAAGCAAGATTGTCACGTGGAAGCGAACTTGGATTAGGCCTGCGATGAGCCGCAGCAGCAGCACGCGGCACGGACGAGAACGCGCCATCCTCTTCTTGAAGCTGCTAATGACAATGCGATACAATAAACAACTCCACAAAAATTCCGCGAACCGACTTGGGCAAACGCTGTCTTGGCGACTAAGGATTCGATCGTGTGCCGCACGCTCGCTGCCATGGCTGTCTGTCATCATCTGCCATGACTTCCCCGTTTGGACTCCTCTTCCTCGTCTAAAAGAAACCTCAGACGGAACAAAACCCTTTTTTGGAAGCATGCCGTGTGCTCCTTCCGCCGTTGAAGGCCCATGACTGCAGTTTGACCACCAACATGTCGCGACGCGCAGGGGCGAAACAAGCAGTGCGTTTGGTTCGAGGGACGTAAGGGGCGGGCACAGTTTTTTATAGTGTTTGAGATGTATAAACATCAAATTAATTTTTGGTGATAGTATGATCCTAAAAAATCGATAATTACTCCGGTGTTTACATGAGACGGGGGTGACATTGTCCCTTCGATTTTTTGAGACAACGCTGTCACCAAAAATTACTTCGGTGTTTACCTCGTCCCCACGTGACTCTTATTTAAATATTATAGAAACCGTAGCCGCCTCCTTCCATCTTTTTTTTACATCGAACCAAACACACCCTTAATGTGCAGTGCTACCAATGATTTTTCATTGTATTTTTCAAAAGCCATTGGGTCAGTTGACCCCGACAATTGAACGTAACTACGCCCCTGGCGACGCGCAGAGCTGGCTGGTAGTGCTACTCCCTCCCGTATTAAAATACTAGTCATTTTGTACATCAATACGTATACCAAGTATACCAAGGAGTGTTAATTAGAAGTCATATTTTCGATTGTACCAATATTAAATATCCTTCGTTGTCTCATCCATTGAATTATGCTAGTTTAAAAAAACCGTTGAATTAAATGCACCAGCAAAAATTATCTTTGAGTTTCAACTCGTCAGCAGCGCTGCTCTCTATCATGCCCACCCGAGTTCGATTCTTGTGGTCTCCTATTTTTTGCAAGGATGCTTCACATTGTTTCATTTTTGCATGGGCGACACATGTTTTCACTAGAAACTAGGTGAGTGCCCGTGTGTTGCAACGGGTATATGTAATACAATAATACCCTATATACAAATGTGTATTATATTGTTATAAGAAAAAGTTTTGTAATCCATTGTGATCCTAGCCATACATAATTTTTTTTTATTTTAATCTACCTATTTCACCACTATATTAGAACCATCAATATCATGCAGACTTCTATATATGATAGTACAATGCATCACTTTTGTACAAAAAAAAGACTATCAACAGTTGGCCAAAAGCAAAACAAACTCAACACGGAAAATCTTTAAACATTGTCTGTGCTCAACATTAAACCTGATATCTGCACAAATACCATATGTGTGTAACAATTGAACACTGAGGCGTCAAATCTCGCTAGGCTTCGAAACAAGGTGTAGTGACCATCTTCAATGATTGGGTCAACTGCACGTGCTAGGTCATACCTTGTTAGGTGTGTTAAGGATGAACCGGTAACAGGACGAAGCTCCCAATACATATCCAACACATTTCACGGGCCTACTGTTCTGAAAATGCTCTTTGTGCGAGGTGACCTTATTGCTATGGTTGAAATTGTCTCGCATGCAACCTTTAATACCCCACCATGCACCATCCTTTCCACATAGATCATCTATCTCCACAGCCTTCTCCCAGAACTTATGTTTGAATCTTTATCTTGCCTCATCACTATCCCGAAAGCAGCTATGCCCACCACCTGAAAGCCTCATCACTGCCCCATCCTCTCTGTGATGTGATCCTTTTGTTTAAACAATTTCTTTATGGAAAACAGATTTGACACACAAACTGAAGCAGTCTATATGTGTGGTGTGGCCCTGCACCCTCAACATTGTTGATTAGTTGCCTCCTTCTCATATCAAATTACCAGCAACCACGGCAGATCAAACCAATTAAAGCAAAATGTTCCTCAGGTAAAATCCTATTGAGCCGGTGATGAAATATCTGCAGGAAAGCAATTACTTAAGAGATGTTCTACATAAAGAACTGTCTGCACATATGTTTTTATCAACAAAGAAGATGTTGTACAGTAACTGAGTATTCATAATATCAATAGATAAGAAAGGATAATAAAGAGTAGAGACAGAAAAGGATTATAGGCAATCATTGAAATAGAAAAGGGACGATGATGAATAAGGGGGAAATGTGTTATAAGTAGATCAAGCTCTAATCCTTAGAAAGTGGTATTGACAGAAGTTACCTACCGAATTGCATATTACAAGCATGAATTGGCAAGATATATTGTTAAGAGAAGACACATGATCCTATTCTCCTTCAAATGGATATTATACTTGTATAATAAATACGATCCGGATACAAGTGTTCGCCATGGATTAAAAAACAAGAAATATGTGTGCTTATGTAGTGACAGTATATCATATATTTAAGAGGTAAGGACACTCAAAGGGAGTATCGTAAACCCTGCGTTCCACAAGTTCCTTTTAGATTGGCTCGAGGTAGAACCAAGTGGAGGCAGGCTACCCCCTTGCAGCCTTACTATAGTAGTATATATTTATCCTCTGAAAAGGTATTGTCAAATATGATCTCCACACCACGACGCCAAAATCCTGAAAATACCTCATCAAATATGACAGGTATTTTTGACTTCTACATTCACTCACAAGTACTCGCTGGAAAAGAGGATCTATCACGAGGATTCCACCTGCACCTTGTATATTATTACACAAATATGGGTTAAGAGGTTGAACCAGTAAATGGCATGGAAAAATACTTAGTTTTTTTAGCTATTAGCATCAAATGATAGTGTGCATAGTTACATACTAAAGGCTAAAGAGGAAAAAATGAAAATATTCCCAAGAAGCTCAAAGAGTGAAACTTTTTTACATGGTTCTATAATTAGTGCTACAAGACATTTAGAACTATTTGATAGAGAAAATTCTGATAGTTTCTATTTTATATAGGACGAATATAAATCAATAGCAAATGTTCTGTCCCTGGCCTTGCAGAAGGATTCAGCTTGTGAAGAAAAGCCTGCATTTTGAATTGAAGAACAAATTAAATAAACACACATAAGGAATTAAAACTAATGTGTCAAACACAAGAAAATGACATGTATCACCATATGTTTGAGGACCATGTTGCATTGATTGGGGCAAAGAAATATTGTAGACCTCATTTTTAATATACAAAGTTGGAGGATCTAAAAAAAGTCCTCGGCCAAATACCTACAAAAGAAACCTCATGGACCTCTTCGGTCTTCTCGACAACATGTGCCTCGAGCGTCCTCCTAATCTTCTCATCAAGGCTATAGTTGTGCATGTCGACGTGGACGATGGGGACATCCTTGTTGTAGGATTCGCTGCATGATGGGATTCGTTCACATCATAACCAGATAGCGGTCGAGCAGGAAGAGGAAGAAATGGGAGAGAGACTTGAAGAGGAAATGAATGCAAACAAGCAGGCACGTGAGCAATTTAATTAATTGTTAGTTGAATTCAATTTGCACAAGCTAGCACTTTAAACCATTTGTAAAGGCAAAAGATTAGTACTCACCAATAAGATTAAAATAAGAGAAATATTCTCTGTTTCTTGAGATAGCATATTAGAATTCACTAACGCTGGTTGAACCTGAGTATTTGGCCCTTGTGATGTCTCAGTAGGAGTCAATGCACTCAAAGGTCTCCAGGGCACCTCTCAGAAGCTCTACATCCTCATGGTCTTCTTTCAAAATATTGAGGAGGATAGGAAAACCTATTTTGAAAATTAGAAAGGAAACAATTGTAAATATACACCAATCTCATCAGAGCAGCTAGAGAACAAATATTATGGGTACAAAGAGAACGTAGATACCCATTGATCCAAATGACATCTGTGTCAAGCGACTTTTTGCCACGAGAGATTACAGCTCGGTCATTGCAAACCTCCAGTCTTCATGTATCGTGACATTGCTTATCTGGTAAAAACATCTCTCGACATTGCTACATCCAAGGGGCACAATGGTAGGTGTTGGGGACTTGTTCTCAAATGCTATGAATTAAGAACAAGGCAACATAGAATGTTAAATGTTAATGCCCTTCGTCCGCTGAAGCATTATCTCCCCAAGGATTTAATGAACCAAGAATAGATGTACCAAGAATAGATAACATTATTCACATATTTTATAATATGAACCTAAATATTAAAACATAATATTTAGGTACATTTATACCTTCGCCTTGGCAGAAAGCAATAAATCCAGCGTAATGCGTTAGCGATTACCAGATTGCGTGAACAGTACAGGGGTACTGCTCACCTATTTATAGGCACAGGGCGCAGCCTGTGTAAAATTACATTTATGCCCTTTACAATCGATTACAATAATGACATAAAACATCAGGGGTCTTTAAGTCATTTCATCATTAAATCGGTTCACCCCTTCGTCTTGAGATCTGTCACTGTGCCAAAGCTTTATAGGTGATAGCTTCGGCGCTGCTCCTAATAGGATCTGCCGAAGGTGTTCTCTTTCTTTAGGATCTTCGGCTACGAAGCATACCCCCAACAGTAGGATTAACTGATATAAGTGATTGAAAGTAGCCTAGAGGGGGGGTGAATAGGCTACACCTGAAATTTTTCACTAAAAACTTCGAGATAGGTCAAATTAAAGTTGCACTGGTGCAAACCGGTTCAGTTGATTTTGTTTACAACTGAACAAGTTTGAACCTGCTCAGCTTAGATTAAATAATCAGTTAAACAAATATTACGAAGTAGTGAAAGATTTTGCTAATGACTTGCCCTAAAGAAAATCCACTCAAATAGATGAATATGAACCAACCAACAATTTAAGGCACTTAACAAGAAAGCACTAGAACAAGCGATTTATCCCGAGGTTCGGCAACCACCACAAAGGTGTCCTACTCCTCGTTGAGGAGCCCACAAAGGGCTGGGTCTTTTCCAACCCTAATCCTCCACAAGCTAACCACAAAGGTCAAGGCAATCTCTTCTCAAATTTGCTCAAAGAGCGGGTAATACAAACTTCTTGGGGTCGTCCACAAATTTGGAGACTCCCAAGCAACCTCTAACCGTCAAGGAACACAAGGCTCCAAGAGTAACAAACCCGCACAAGGTCAAGTTTGCAATGAGCTCAAGAACAAAGAGAATGGGAGAATCAAGATGAAATTGACAGCGCGTTAGATCGACTTCACCTCACACCAAAGATCCTTCAAGCGATTGAAGGAGATGCGATTTCGGGTGTGAGATGAGAATTGAATGCCTTTGTTTGGGGTTTGGTCAGCTGAGAAATCATGGAGAGAGCAGAAGTAATGAAGAGAGAGTGTGGGGGGTATTTAAAGGATCCCCCAAAAGCTGGCAGCTGTTGGGAGAAAAGAGTCGAAAACCCTGTTGAACCGGTTTCCACTAGGAAGATCTCGGTTCACTAACCTACTCAGCCGGAGACTCGACCGGATCCAAAACCGGTTGAGCCGGGAAAAATTTCGGTTGAACCGGTTTCACAAAAATATCTGCAACGATTTTTCTGACAGCTGTGACTGTCAGACAGGTCAGAGCAGGGATGGCAGAGGAACAGTCCAGAAACCGGTTGAACCGGTTTCAAAGGCTAAAAAGCAAGTTTTGAACATTTTGAAGTGAACAAAGGTGGAACTCTTGTGGGAAGTAAAAATGGTTTTTCTCAAAGGCATTCATGATCTGGAAAAGTGTTCTCTAAGATGACTTTGAAGGATTTTGAACTTAGCTCATTGCATTACTTACTTAACCATTGCGGATCCCTCTTAATTGAACGGTGATTCCTATAACTCAAGAATTATAAAAAGAACACTGCCGTTGTTTCCAAGCACTTGGAGCACTCCATATGATGTAGAATTTAAATCCGATGTGCTTTATATTTTTATGCTCATAAGATCTGTGCTTCTCCTGTCTGTAGAATTACTGTGTACATGCTAGGAGCAAACTTGTTAGAATCTCTGTTTGTTTTGTCATTTAATCACCAAAACCCTCAATTAGGGTTGATTGCACTTACAATCTCCCCCTTTTTGGTGATTGATGCCAAAACAAACTAGAGTAGAGATAAAAATTAAAAAGTAAGAACACTTGCGAGATAAAAGTACTTGTGTATGTGCAGCTCCCCCTAAATATGTGCATGAGTTTTGTGATGTTAATATTGACTTGATATGTCAATTTGCAACATATTTAGAGAGAGTGAACAACCAACACAAAACACAAAAACTAAGGGATGCAACACAATTATATAGGATGTGATGATAAAAAGAATAGTATTACACAAACAAGCCCATCATTGCATAGCATAAGATATGAAATGTTACTACTGGCTATTACAATAATGTCATCACATCACATCATTAAAAAAATTTGTGGCTCTAAGCCATCACCACATGCATCACAAGTCAGACGAATAATAATTATTACAAACCAGGTGTTCATTACATAAATTAAAGGTGCTGCTAAGATGAGAATCCTTCTCCCCCTTTTTGGCAACAAGAACCAAAAAAGGAGAGAGCCACCAATCCAAAGATCACCACTGAGGAGGAGGATGCGGAGCAAAGAAATGATGCGCCAGGTGAGATGCAAAGTGTTCTTCCCCAGACTGATCTGGGGGAGGAACACTTCCTGAAGGATCCTGGGGCGAAGGATGAGAAGAGGATTGACCCGGATCCCCCTGGTGGGGAGGCGGGGCAAACTGCTCACGATCATCAAAGTATTCTTCATCTTCTGGAGACATAAAAGGGACCCCCATATGCCTGCTGGTGCCACTCATTGATTTCTGGAGGACGCGGATGGAGAGGCACATCAGGCGAACGGGGAGCAAATGTGTCGGGGACCATAATTAGGGGTACCCTCAAGGCTCCTAATTCTCAGCTGGTAACCCCCATCAGCATAAAGCTGCAAAGGCCTGATGGGTGCGATTAAGTCAGGGATCAGTCCATTCGAGGGACTCGATCACGCCTCGCCCGAGCCTAGCCTCGGACAAGGGCAGCCGACCCCGAAGGATTTCCGTCTCGCCCGAGGCCCCCCTCCAGCGGCGAATATATTTTCGGCTCGCCCGAGGCCCTGTCTTCGCCAAGAAGCAACCCTGACCAAATCGCCGCACCGACCGACCAAATCGCAGGAGCATTTAATGCAAAGGTGGCCTGACACCTTTATCCTGACGCGCGCCCCCCAGCCGGCAGAGCCGAAGTGACCGCCGTCACTTAGCCGCTCCACTGACCGGCCTGACAGAAGGACAGCGCCGCCTGCGCCACTCCAACTGCGGTGCCACTTGACAGAGTGAGATTGACAGGCAGTCAGGCCCGGCCGAAGGCACCATAGGAAACTCCGCTCCGCCCGACCCAGGGCTCGGACTCGGGCTAAGTCCCAGAAGACGGCGAACTCCGCTCCGCCCGACCCAGGGCTCGGACTCGGGCTAAGTCCCGGAAGACGGCGAACTCCGCTCCGCCCGACCCAGGGCTCGGACTCGGGCTAAGTCCCGGAAGACGGCGAACTCCGCTCCGCCCGACCCAGGGCTCAGACTCGGGCTAAGTCCCGGAAGACGGTGAACTTCACTCCGCCCGACCCAGGGCTCGGACTTGGGCTCAGCCCCAGAAGACGACGAACTCCGCTCCGCCCGACCCCAGGGCTCGGACTCCGCCCTGGCCTCAGCCGATGGCCTCCGCCTCGCTCGACCCAGGGGCTCGGACTCGACCTCGGCCACGGAAGACAGACTCGACCTCGGCTTCGGAGGAGCTTCCACATCGCCCAACCTAGGGCGCAGACCAGCCACGTCAACAGGAGGCGCCATCATCACCCTACCCCGAGCTGACTCAGGCCGTAGGGAACAAGACCGGCGTCCCATCTGGCTCGCTCCGCCAGATGGGCAATGATGGCGCCCCGCATACTCTGTGATGACGGCGGCTCTCAGCCCCCTTACGGAAGCAAGAGGACGTCAGCAAGGACTCGACAGCCCCGACAGCTGTCCCTCCGCCAGGCTCCAGCACTCCTCCGACGGCCACGACATCACACCAGCTGGGTGCCAAAATCTCTCCGGCTGCCACGACGGCATGTACTTAGGGCGCTAGCTCTCCTCCGCTAGACACGTAGCACTCTGCTACACCTCCCATTGTACACCTGGATCCTCTCCTTACGCCTATAAAAGGAAGGACCAGGGCCCTCTTAGAGGGGGTTGGCCGCGCGGGGACGAGGACGAGACAGGCGCTCGCTTGAAGCCGCTCGCTCCCTCTCCCGCGTGGACGCTTGTAACCCCCTACTGCAAGCGCACCCGACCTGGGCGCGGGACGAACACGAAGGCCGCGGGATTTCCACCTCTCTCACGCCGGTCTCCGGCCGCCTCGCTTCCCCCCTTCGCGCTCGCCCTCGCGCTCGACCCATCTGGGCTGGGGCACGCGATGACATTCACTCGTCGGCTTAGGGACCCCCCCGGTCTCGAAACGCCGACAGTTGGCGCGCCAGGTAGGGGCCTACTGCGTGTTGACGAACAGCTTCCTGTCAAGCTCCAGATGGGCCGTCTCCCGCAACCTCTACAACCCGGGACGGTGCTCCGTTTCGGGAGTCTCGAGTTCATGTCCCTCGACGGCAGCTACGACATGATACTCATTCCACCGCCGGGCGGCAGCGGCAATGGCGGCCGACAGTCCGCCCGCCGGCGGCGGAATCGACGACGTCTTCCCCGCGTGGTGGAGGAACAACCTTCGAGCTCATCCCGCCCTCTTCCCCGCCGATGGAGGGGAAGGCGGGGCAACCAAGGCCAAGCAGGAGGCAGCGCCTCGTCGGCTGTCGAGCGAGTCGACTGCGCCGGCACCCCAACGGGGGCGCATCGGGCATCGACCTCGCGCTTGAGACGAAGGCGAGCGTCGTCTCCCCGCAACACGCCAATCCTGAGCAAGCGGACGACGCCAGCACGCTCGCGAAAGGCTTGCTGGACGTCACCCTCGTACCTGAGACGACGATGCAGTCAGTCCCCGACGTGACTTTATCGCCGCTCGTCGACCAAGAGGTACCGATCGATTCCCATCCCACGTCATTTGGATTCAGCCTCAACCCGCCTAGCGGCTTCGCTTTGGCGGGCGCTCTTGTAGAGGCGAGCCCAAACCCTCTAGGGTTTCGTATGCGGTCACCTTGGGACCGGCTGACGGACGTCTCGACCTACGGGCCCTCTAGGTCCGAGGAAGACGACGAGCCCAGCTTCTGTTGGGATTTCTCTGGACTTGGCAGCCCTAGTGCCATGCGGGACTTCGTGACCGCATGCGACTACTGCTTTTCCGACTGTTCCGACGGTAGCCGTAGCCTCGGTGACGAGGACTGCGACCCAAGTCGCGAATGCTTCCACTCCGATCTAGGGGGTCCCTCCGAAGGCAACCATCTCGGCGTGCCGGAGGACGGTGATCTCCCTAGGCCGGTGCCTCGCGTTGACATCCCACGGGAGCTAGCTGTGGTCCCCGTTCAGGCGGGGGGCCATGACCCACAGCTCGAGCAAATCCGTGGGGTGCAGGCCAGGCTCGACGAGGGAGCAGGAGCGCTTGAGCCGATCCGTCGGGACGTCGGGCACGCATGGGCGGGCCAACCTTCGGCCAGAGAAATACGTCATCTACCCCAGGGCTTCCAGCACTGCATCACCGACGACGTCAGGGTCAGGCCACCACCCGCATCTAGTGGGGTCGGCCAGAACCTGGCTGCAGCAACAATGCTCCTCTGCGCGATGCCAGAGCCATCAACCACCGAGGGGCGGCGAATCCAGGGAGAGCTCAAGAATCTCCTAGAAGGCGCCGTGGTCCGACGGGCCGAGAGCTCTGCCTCCCGAAGGCAGGGGTACCCCTCGGAACCTCATGCCGCGACTTCCCGATTCATGCGGGAAGCCTCGGTCTACACCGGGCGCACGCGCAACACAGCGCCTGCGGCCCCGGGTCGCCTCGGCAACGAGCACCATCACCGCGACCGTCGGGCCCACCTCGACGAGAGGGTGCGCCGAAGCTACCACCCCAGGCGTGGGGGACGCTACGACAGCGGGGAGGATCGGAGTCCCTCGCCCGAACCACTCGGTCCGCAGGCCTTCAGTCGGGACATACGACGGGCGCCGTTCCCGACCCGGTTCCGACCCCCGACTACTATCACAAAGTACTCGGGGGAGACGAGACCAGAACTGTGGCTCGCGGACTACCGTCTGGCCTGCCAACTGGGTGGAACGGACGATGACAACCTCATCATCCGCAACCTCCCCCTGTTCCTCTCCGACATCGCTCGCGCCTGGTTGGAGCACCTGCCTCCGGGGCAGATCTCCAACTGGGACGGCCTGGTCCAAGCTTTCGCCGGCAATTTCCAAGGCACGTACGTGCGCCCTGGGAATTCCTGGGACCTCCGAAGCTGCCGACAGCAACCGGGAGAGTCTCTCCGGGACTACATCCGGCGATTCTCGAAGCAGCGCACCGAGCTGCCCAACATCACCGACTCGGATGTCATCGGCGCGTTCCTCGCTGGCACCACCTGCCGCGACCTAGTGAGCAAGCTGGGTCGCAAGACCCCCACCAGGGCGAGCGAGCTGATGGACATCGCCACCAAGTTCGCCTCCGGCCAGGAGGCGGTCGAGGCTATCTTCCGAAAGGACAAGCAGCCCCAGGCCCGCCCATCGAAGGATGCCCCCGAGGCGTCAACTTAGTGCGGCGCCAGGAAGAAGGGCAAGAAGAAGTCGCAAGCGAAACGCGACGCCGCTGACGCGGACCTTGTCGCCGCCGCCGAGTACAAAAACCCTCGGAAGCCCCCCGGAGGTGCCAACCTCTTCGACAAGATGCTCAAGGAGCCGTGCCCCTATCACCAGGGGCCCATCAAGCACACCCTTGAGGAGTGCGTCATGCTTCGGCGCCACTTCCACAGGGCCGGGCCACCCGCGGAGGGTGGCAGGGCCCGCGACGACGACAAGAAGGAAGATCACCAGGCAGGAGAGTTCCCCGAGGTCCGCGACTGCTTCATGATCTACGGTGGGCAAGCGGCGAACGCCTCGGCTCGGCACCGCAAGCAAGAGCGCCGGGAGGTCTGCTCGGTGAAGGTGGTGGCGCCAGTCTATCTAGACTGGTCCGACAAGCCCATCACTTTCGACCGAGCCGACCACCCCGACCATGTGCCGAGCCCGGGGAAATAGCCGCTCGTCGTCGACCCCGTCATCGGCGATGTCAGGCTCACCAAAGTCCTCATGGATGGAGGCAGCAGCCTCAACATCATCTACGCCGAGATCCTCGGGCTCCTACGTGTCGATCTGTCCTCCGTCCGAGCAGGCGCTGCGCCCTTCCATGGGATCATTCCCGGGAAGCGCGTCCAGCCCCTCGGACAACTCGACCTTCCCGTCTGCTTCGGAACACCCTCCAACTTCCGAAGGGAGACCCTGACGTTCGAGGTGGTCGGGTTCCGAGGAACCTACCATGCGGTACTGGGAAGGCCATGCTACGCGAAGTTCATGGCCGTCCCCTACTACACCTACTTGAAGCTCAAGATGTCGGGCCCCAACGGGGTCATCACCGTCGGCCCCACGTACAAACACGCGTTCGAATGCGACGTGGAGTGTGTGGAGTACGCCGAGGCCCTCGCCGAGTCCGAGGCCCTCATCGCCGACCTGGAGAGCCTCTCTAAGGAGGTGCCAGAAGTGAAACGTCATGCCGGCAACTTCGAGCCAGCGGAGACGGTTAAGTCCGTCCCCCTCGACCTCAGCGGCGACACCTCCAAGCAGATCCGGATCGGCTCCGGGCTCGATCCCAAATAGGAAGCAGTGCTCGTCGACTTTCTCCGCGTGAACACCGACGTCTTCGCGTGGAGTCCCTCGGACATGCCCGGCAAACCAAGGGATGTCGCCGAGCACTCGCTGGACATCCGAGCCGGAGCCCGACCCGTCAAGCAGCCTCTGCGCCAATTCTTCGAGGAGAAGCGCAGAGCCATAGGCGAGGAGATCCACAAGCTAATGGCGGTAGGGTTCATCAAAGAGGTATTCCATCCCGAATGGCTTGCCAACCCTGTGCTTGTGAGAAAGAAAGGGGGGAAATGGCGGATGTGTGTAGACTACACTGGTTTAAACAAAGCATGTCCGAAGGTTCCCTACCCTCTGCCTCGCATCGATCAAATCGTGGATTCCACTGCTGGGTGCGAAACCCTGTCTTTCCTCGATGCCTACTCAGGGTATCATCAAATCAGGATGAAAGAGTCCGACCAGCTCGCGACTTCTTTCATCACACCCTTCGGCATGTACTGCTATGTCACCATGCCGTTCGGCTTGAGGAATGCGGGTGCGACATACCAGCGGTGCATGAACCATGTGTTCGGCGAACACATCAGCCGCACGGTCGAGGCCTACGTCGATGACATCGTAGTCAAGACGAGGAAAGCCTCCGAACTCCTTTCTAACCTTGAAGTGACATTCCGATGTCTCAAGGCGAAAGGCGTCAAAATCAATCCCGAGAAGTGTGTCTTCGGGGTGCCCCGAGGCATGCTCTTGGGGTTCATCGTCTCCGAGCGGGGCATCGAAGCCAATCCGGAGAAGATCGCAGCCATCACCAGCATGGGGCCCATCAAGGACTTGAAAGGCGTATAGAGGGTCATGGGATGTCTCGCGGCTCTGAGCCGCTTCATCTCACGCCTCGGCGAAAGAGGTCTACCTCTGTACCGCCTCTTGAGGAAGGCCGAGTGCTTCACTTGGACCCCTGAGGCCGAGGAAGCCCTCGGAAACCTGAAGGCGCTCCTCACGAAGGCGCCTATCTTGGTGCCCCCAGCTGCCGGAGAAGCCCTCTTGGTCTACGTCGCTGTGACCACTCAGGTGGTTAGCGCCGCGATTGTGGTCGAGAGGCAAGAAGAGGGGCATGCATTGCCCGTACAGAGGCCAGTCTACTTCGTCAGCGAGGTACTGTCCGAAACCAAGATCCGCTACCCACAAGTTCAGAAGCTGCTGTACGCGGTGATCCTAACGCGGCGGAAGCTGCGACACTACTTCGAGTCTCATCTGATAACTGTGGTGTCATCCTTCCCCCTGGGGGAGATCATCCAGTGCCGAGAGGCCTCGGGTAGGATTGCAAAGTGGGCGGTGGAAATCATGGGCGAGGCGATCTCGTTCGCCCCTCGGAGGGCCATCAAGTCCCAGGTTTTGGCGGACTTCGTGGCCGAATGGGTCGACACCCAGCTACCAACAGCTCCGATCCAGCCGGAGCTCTGGACCATGTTCTTCGACGGGTCGCTCATGAAGACAGGAGCCGGCGCAGTCCTACTCTTCATCTCGCCCCTCGGGAACCACCTACGCTACGTGCTACGCCTCCATTTCCCGGCATCCAACAATGTGGCCGAGTATGAGGCTCTGGTCAACGGGTTGCGGATCGCCATCGAGCTAGGGGTCCGACGCCTCGACGCTCGCGGTGACTCGCAGCTCGTCATCGACCAAGTCATGAAGAACTCCCACTGCCGCGACCCGAAGATGGAGGTCTACTGCGATGAGGTTCGGCGCCTGGAAGACAAGTTCTACGGGCTCGAGCTCAACCACATCGCTCGGCGCTACAACGAGACTGCAGACGAGCTGGCTAAAATAGCCTCGGGGCGAACAACGGTTCCCCCGGACGTCTTCTCCCGGGATCTGCATCAACCCTCCGTCAAGATCGACGACACGCCCGAGCCTGAGGCACCCTCGGCCCAGCCCGAGGTACCCTCGGCATAGCCCGAGGCACCCTCGGCACAGCCCGAGGCACCCTCGGCCCGGCCCGAGGCGCCCTCGGTTCAGCCCGAGGTACCCTCGGCCCCCGAGGGCGAGACGCTGCACGTCGAGGGGGAGCAAAGCGGAGTCACGCCTGATCAAAACTGGCAGACCCCGTACCTGCAATATCTCCACCGAGGAGAGCTACCCCTCGGCCGAGCCGAAGCTCGGCGGTTGGCGTGGCGCGCCAAGTCGTTCGTCTTGCTGGGAGATGGGAAGGAGCTCTACCACCGCAGCCCCTCATGCATCCTCCAGCGATGCATCTCCATCACCGAAGGTCAGGAACTCCTTCGAGAGATACACTCGGGGGCTTGCGGCCGTCACGCAGCACCTCGAGCCCTCGTCGGGAATGCTTTCCGACAAGGCTTCTACTGGCCGACGGCGGTGGCGGACGCCACTAGAATTGTCCGCACCTGCGAAGGGTGTCAGTTCTACGCAAGGCAGACCCACCTGCCCGCTCAGGCTCTGCAGACGATACCCATCACCTGGCCTTTCGCTGTGTGGGGTCTAGACCTCGTCGGCCCCTTGCAGAAGGCGCCCGGGGGCTACACGCACCTGTTGGTCGCCATCGACAAATTCTCCAAGTGGATCGAGGTCCGACCCCTAAACAGCATCAGGTCCGAACAGGCGGTGGTGTTCTTCACCAACATCATCCATCGCTTCGGGGTCCCAAACTCCATCATCACCGACAACGGCACCCAGTTCACCGGCAGAAAGTTCCTGGATTTCTGCGAGGATCACCACATCCGGGTGGACTGGGCCGCCGTAGCTCACCCCATGTCAAATGGGCAAGTAGAGCATGCCAACGGCATGATTCTACAAGGGCTCAAGCCTCGGATCTACAACGACCTCAACAAGTTCGGCAAGCGATGGATGAAGGAACTCTCCTCGGTGGTCTGGAGTCTGAGGACAACGCCGAGCCGAGCCACGGGCTTCACGCCGTTCTTCCTAGTCTACGGGGCCGAGGCCGTCTTGCCCACAAACCTGGAATACGGCTCCCCGAGGACAAGGGCCTACACCGACCAAAGCAACCAAGCTAGTCGAGAAGACTCGCTGGACCAGCTGGAAGAGGCTCGGGACAGGGCCTTACTGCACTCGGCGCGGTACCAGCAGTCCATGCGACGCTACCACGCCCGAGGGGTCCGGTCCCGAGACCTCCAGGTGGGCGACCTGGTGCTTCGGCTGCGACAAGACGCCCGAGGGCGGCACAAGCTCACGCCCCTCTGGAAGGGGCCGTTCGTCATCGCCAAAGTTCTGAAGCCCAGAACATACAAGCTGGCCAACAGTCAAGGCGAGGTCTACAGCAACGCTTGGAACATCCAGCAGCTACGTCGCTTCTACCCTTAAGATGTTTTCAAGTTGTTCATATACCTCGCTCCCACCCAAAGTTTAGTCATCAAGGAAGGGTCGGCCTCGCCTCGGCAAAGCCCGACCCTCCCTCGGGGGCTAAAAGGGGGGAACCCCCTCTGCATCAAAATTTTCCTCGAAAAAAGATCTTTTCTGCCAGAATGTCTTTCGTGCTTTTTGACTACTTCGAAAGTGGATCCTGAAAACGACGGAGTACACGTAAGCAGCCAAGGCTAACCGAGCCGAGGGACTCCTACGCCTCCGGGATACGGATACCTCACTCATCACCTTCTGCGATAAGTAACTCACGTTCAGATAAGTGATTCCGCGGACCGAACAAGTCTTCACGCTCGGAAGCTCTTCTGCCGGAGCGATTCTTCGAGCCTTCTCGACTGCGTCGGTGACAGAGCCCCATGGACGGGTAAGAGTGCGCGTAAGCGGCAAGGCCGACCGAGCCGAGGGACTCCTACGCCTCCGGGATACGGATACCTCACTCATCACCTTCCGCGAGAAGCAACTCTCGCTCGCACAAACATTTCTGTTACCGACAAGAAAGTCCAGATACTCGAAACAAGAGGAAAAGAGACGCAGCTTTACAACACGGCGAGGGTGTGTGTTGGCCTCGGCGGCTGCAGAAAACACACGCTACAAGATGATCCGATCTTGCAGGCTCGGGTCTTGACGCTGGAAGGGAGCAGCGGCACCCTCGGCATCGACAACACCTTCGGCGAGGTCCGACCTAGCCTCGGACGGCGACGCGGTCCGAGGATCTCCACCCTGAAGGACGGCGTCATCACCAAGCCCGGGCCGTCGCCGCCAGGGTCTTCTCCGAGAATCCGGCCCGAGCAGGCGGCTCGGCCGATCACCCCGGGGCCTCGGCCAGCTGTCCTCCAAGGACATCAGCCCGACCCGAGGCCTCGGCTGGTCAATTCCGGCGTCGGTCCCGCTAACGGACGACCCAGCCAGGCTCCGGCCAACCAGGTTTTCTTTTCGAGCCAACTCTGCCTCTGTTCATGCTGACACCGCTACCCCTGGCCTCGGCTCATCGGAGAGCGGTCGAGGGGTTCCTTTAACTGAGCAAGGGAAGCCTCGAGCAACAAGGCCGACCAAGCCGAGGGACTCCTACGCCTCCGGGATACGGATACCTCACTCGTTACCTTTGCACGGGGTGACTCACGCTTGGTGAAGCGGTTCAGACAACCAACAGGCGAGTCTTAATGCTCGAAAATGAGGAAAAAACACGGCTCCATGCCAAAATTACATACATGTTCAGGCCTCGACTGCCACAATGAACAAAAACACTGGCATTCAAAGTGCCATTACAAACGGAACTCCGGTTCCACCTCCGCAGGTACGAACAACCCCACTCGATGGGGGGGGCCTGCGGAGCAACAGAAGACCGACGAACAGCGCGCCGTCGCCCGCTCCAGCAGCGGCGACGACGATGACTTCTGCTCCGGGGGGTCGAACAGCGGCAGCGATGACCTCAGGGCGGATGCTGCTGCCAGGAGGCCCCCGCCCATGCCCAAACTCGTGAGGCAAGGACGGGCAGAAGGCCGTAGAGTTAGAGGTCGGTCCGTGGGCGGCCCTAGCTATCTCGTCGGCGGAAGAACCTCTTCCAGCTGTCGTGGCAGACGCCGGCGCCGGGAGCGGCTCCGAAGCCACTCGCGTCCGAGAGCCAGGCACGCGGCAGCTGCCGGTGCCACGGACAACAACCGCCCTTCCCCCGATCACTGAGGGAAGGAGCGGGCCACCGCACACGCAGGGGCTGACCCCAACTCGGCACACTCCCCTCCCCAGCCCTGGTGATGAAAATCCTTGAGGCTGAGGGAGGGGCAGAGGCCGCGGCCCGGTTTGCTCTCCCCCGCCATCGAACTGGAGGTCACCATCTTGGGTGACCGCTGGCGGAGGGGTGCAGCCGGGCTGCATGATGAAAATCCTTGAAGCCGAACGACGGCTGAAAGGTACCAACTCCCGCGGAGTTGCGTTCCCCCAACGACGAAGTGGAAAGACGGCGGATATCCCCCATCCGGGGGCTTGGAAGGCGGAAAGACACGATGCATGAGGGAGCGCGAAGACACGGTCGCCTTCCAAGAGGGTCACCCTCCTTTTAAAGGCGACTCTCCCTACTTGCGTCCCCAGCTGTCGTGGGCTGAGTCTTCTCCAACACACTCCAAGGTCCTCCCCTACGACGCGGGGGCTGGGTCCCACACGTCATGCAAGCCGGCTCAGAGCAGAAGAAGCCAAACCGCCGTGCGCGGTGCGTACAACCACCCAGCGGTTACAAGCGGCTCTCCACTTCTGCCCAGACCACCAGGCGAAAGGGCGGGCAGCCATGCAGGCGGCATGCAACCGCGCCAAGTGGGCGCACTTCTCCGACTCCCAACACGCCCGGCATGGAGGCCCAGGCCCACGCGTCATGCAACCGGCGCGCCGAATGCTTCGTGCATGCAGCTGCACCGCCACTTGCGCCACCGCCGCGCCTCCTCGACTGCGGAACCAATACCGCGACTCGAGGCGACCCAGCGCACGACCCAGCAGCGCCAGCCTGGCGCGACGGTCAATGCGGCCAAAAATGGGCCGGCAGTAATGACGATGGCAGGCGGGCAGGAGCAGCAGTCACGTCGTCAGCCAAGCTCACGTCCCATCCGGGGGCAGCGAGAGAACCCTCTCTCACGGCATGAAGACAACGCGCCCATGTTCCGTTCCTCGAATGGCTCGCGCACGCGCAACGGCCGCCCCGCCAGCCACTCGCCCCGTCGCATTAACTTCGCGGCGGGACAGGCGGCGCCTCTGGCAGGAGAAGCGGGCGACGCTTCGCCTTCGCCATAATGACTGCGTCAAAAAAAGGTACGCCGCGTCGATTCGATTTCGTATCCTTTTCCTTTTTCCCTCTTTCTCTCTCTTGCAACAGGGACCGGAAAAGGGGGATACCCTGAAAAGGATCCTTCCCCGTGAAGGAACCAGGCTCCGAGCCTCCCTACTGATCAGAGGTTCGAAGGCTGGCCCCTCGGAAGGGTTCGACAGCCGCCTCAGGTCGCGTGGGCCCTACACCCACTACTGGTCAGAGGTTCGAAGGCCGGCCCCTCGGAAGGGTTCAACGGCCGCCTCAGGCTACTCGGGCTCCGCGCCCACTACTGATCAGGGGTTCGAAGGCTGGCCCCCGAAGGGTTCACAGTCGCCTCAGACACAGAGCGAGGGATGACCATGGGTACGTTTGATACATAACCAAGGCTCGGGCTGCGCTCCCGAGGTACCCTAGGACATTTCCGAGACCAGCGGGAACGATCTTGTAACGGAATCCCATCAGAGGGAGGCATCGAGCCCTCGGACCCCGTCGCCAGGGGACCGGGTCCGGCAGATCACCCGCAGGTACTTTTGGGCGTGCCTCTGGGCCCCTAGCCGACCCCTAACGAATAGGGCATGGACATCCACTCGGATTACCCGCTTGCAGCTCACCGGAGACACCATGTTCGGCGCCCATCGAGGGCAACATGGTGCTCTCCCCCCCTCCTCCTTGCGGAAAGGCGACGCAGGGGCGTATATAAAAAAGTCGAGTCTGTTCCTGATCGCCCTCTCGCCCTGTGCAGAGGCTCGGGGGCTGCTCTCGCAAACCCGGCTCCGGCCGAACCGTTGACAGCGTCAACATACCAGCCCGAGAACTTGGGACCCGACCGTACACCCGGGCTACGGCCAGCTCGCATGAGGGAACGATCAGACCAGCCGAAGCATTACGCGAGGCATTAAGACCTCGAAGGAGTGAAACCACTCCTCCGAGGCCTCGAGGGCTACACCCGGCGGGTGCGCTCGCGCGCACCCACCGGAACAAAACGCAACCGAGAAAGGCTGGTCCCCTTGCAAAAAAGTGCGATGAAAGCCTCCAAGCGAGTGCTAACACTCCCTTCGAGGCTCGGGGGCTACTGTCGGGGACCATAATTAGGGGTACCCTCAAGGCTCCTAATTCTCAGCTGGTAACCCCCATCAGCATAAAGCTGCAAAGGCCTGATGGGTGCGATTAAGTCAGGGATCAGTCCATTCGAGGGACTCGATCACGCCTCGCCCGAGCCTAGCCTCGGACAAGGGCAGCCGACCCCGAAGGATTTCCGTCTCGCCCGAGGCCCCCCTCCAGCGGCGAATATATTTCCGGCTCGCCCAAGGCCCTGTCTTCGCCAAGAAGCAACCCTGACCAAATCGCCGCACCGACCGACCAAATCGCAGGAGCATTTAATGCAAAGGTGGCCTGACACCTTTATCCTGACGCGCGCCCCCCAGCCGGCAGAGCCGAAGTGACCGCCGTCACTTCGCCGCTCCACTGACCGGCCTGACAGAAGGACAGCGCCGTCTGCGCCACTCCGACTGCGGTGCCACTTGACAGAGTGAGACTGACAGGCAGTCAGGCCCGGCCGAAGGCACCATAGGAAACTCCGCTCCGCCCGACCCAGGGCTCGGACTCGGGCTAAGTCCCGGAAGACGACTAACTCCGCTCCGCCCGACCCAGGGCTCAGACTCGGGCTAAGTCCCGGAAGACGGCGAACTCCGCTCTGCCCGACCCAGGGCTCGGACTCGGGCTAAGTCCCGGAAGACGGCGAACTCCGCTCCGCCCGACCCAGGGCTCGGACTCAGGCTAAGTCCCGGAAGACGACGAACTCCGCTCCGCCCGACCCAGGGCTCGGACTCGGGCTATGTCCCGGAAGACGACAAACTCCGCTCCGCCCGACCCAGGGCTCGGACTCGGGCTAAGTCCCGGAAGACGGTGAACTCCGCTCCGTCCGACCCAGGGCTCGGACTCGGGCTAAGTCCCGGAAGACGGCGAACTTCACTCCGCCCGACCCAGGGCTCAGACTTGGGCTCAGCCCCAGAAGACGACGAACTCCGCTCCGCCCGACCCCAGGGCTCGGACTCCGCCCTGGCCTCAGCCGACGGCCTCCGCCTCGCCCGACCCAGGGGCTCGGACTCGACCTCGGTCACAGAAGATAGACTCGACCTCGGCTTCGGAGGAGCTTCCACATCGCCCAACCTAGGGCGCAGACCAGCCACGTCAACAGGAGGCGCCATCATCACCCTACCCCGAGCTGACTCGGGCCACAGGGAACAAGACCAGCGTCTCATCTGGCTCGCTCCGCCAGATGGGCAATGATGGCGCCCCGCATACTCTGTGACGACGGCGGCTCTCAGCCCCCTTACGGAAGCAAGAGGACGTCAGCAAGGACTCGACAGCCCCGACAGCTGTCCCTCCGCCAGGCTCCAGCACTCCTCCGACGGCCACGACATCACACCAGCTGGGTGCCAAAATCTCTCCGGCTGCCACGACGGCATGTACTTAGGGCGCTAGCTCTCCTCCGCTAGACACGTAGCACTCTGCTACACCCCCCATTGTACACCTGGATCCTCTCCTTACGCCTATAAAAGGAAGGACCAGGGCCCTCTTAGAGGGGGTTGGCCGCGTGGGGACGAGGACGAGACAGGCGCTCGCTTGAAGCCGCTCGCTCCCTCTCCCGCGTGGACGCTTGTAACCCCCTACTGCAAGCGCACCCGACCTAGGCGCGGGACGAACACGAAGGCCACGGGATTTCCACCTCTCTCACGCTGGTCTCCGGCCGCCTCGCTTCCCCCCTTCGTGCTCGCCCTCGCGCTCGACCCATCTGGGCTGGGGCACGCGGTGACATTCACTCGTCGGCTTAGGGACCCCCCGGTCTCGAAACACCGACAAAATGGCATACCCATAGTGGAAGCTTGATGACGAAGATTGTCGTTAGTCTCCCGCTGCCGCTGAGCCAGCTCATATACATCTAAAGATATATTTTTGCACATGGAGAAGAATGCTGCAATGCCATGGACCAGATGAGCACCCATCCCACGACCATGACCTTGACCACGACCACGACCACGTGGTGTGGGAGATCCGCGACCAGGAGATGGACGCGAGGGTCTGGTAGCAGCAGGTCCACGAGAGCTGGAGGGCGCTTTCCTCAGATGCCCTGCTGGATTGTTTGGATCAATCCAGAAGGGGGTGTAAGATAGATGTCTTGTGCCTTTCTCATAGCGAAATTGAGTGACCACTTCAATCATCTTCATGATGAAGGGGGCGTGGAGACATCCCTTAAGAGGGAAGCAGGCAGCATGAATAACTTCTTGCCAAATCATGTCAAAAACGTTGATGCTTTCCGAGCTATTGGGCTTCATAAATGAGAGCAAGACTTTGCTCTCACCCAGGATGTTCATCTGATTACCCCCTTTGGGAATGAGGGTCATTCTGCATAGAGAATTAATATATCTATAAAACTTATGCAGATTTGTGGACTCCCAAAATTTACCAGTCTCAGATATGTGAAGATCCCGGGCTTCATCCTTGGTGGATTGCCAAAAATCATGAATTTTGATCTTGTCCCCAGAAATGTCTTCATTAGAGAATCCAAGAATGTGAGTGAACCGCCGGTAGCTCACCTTGTACCAGCTGCCTTCGATATAGAAATTTAGATAAGGAAAGTTATATGGACTTTCCTCATCGGCCAACTTGATCCAAAGAGTGGAATAAAACTGAGCAATGACCTCATCATTCGAATCATATTGGAAGGTCATAATATTCTTCATTTTCTTCCTTTCACGGGCCCTCAAAGCCTGTGTCATCTCGAGATCTCCAATAGCTTCACATCCTTCCCAGTTGATGTATCTTTGATGCAGAATAGGCTGATGCTTCTTGGGAAGAATCACAGAGTTGTAAAAATCCACATGCTGAAGGGTCCAGAACCGATTGCCATCGATCCTAGCATCACGAATACGCAATGTAGGGTTCTAGAATCGGATGTCCTGGAGAAGAGCGGACCCTCCGCTGGCAGTAAAATCTGTGACAGGCTCATTAGCAGACCGACGAGCCTCCGCCCGGTGGAGAACCAGCCCTCGGATAATGGGAGCGTTAGCAGAGGGGAGATCAATCTCATCATCCTTGCCACCATCATCATCACTTGTTGGCTCCCAAGCCTGTGGATTTGCCGCGGGTCGAGACCGACCGGAAGGATTCCGGGCCATCCGACCGCGAGCTCCATGAGACCCAGAGGCCTCACCACCCTACATTACGTTCCCGGATCCTCGCCCGCACTAGGATCTGGAACGCGGGGGAGTTTCTTCATGAATCTCTTGATCATCATCGAAGTCGGATTCAACAACTGATGGGTCCTCCGACGCACCATCCTTAAGATAAAAAGTAGAACCTATGGTGAGCGAGGAGATCGATGTTCAAGGATTTTAACAAACACGTTTGAGTAAAGACGCGTATGATATTGAGCATGCACTTCAATCGTTCATGCGAGCGGTTCAACTACAACGAATCAATACCAAACAATTAAACTCAAACAATGTTCGAGACAAAAGAAGATAGTCTAAGTGTTGCAAGCACCTAAACTAAAATGTATCCTTGAAACGATACACTAGATAATCAAGAACGGGTGAGATCGAGTAAAAACTTGAAGAAATAAGGTAATGCCTCGATCTGAAGATTGAACCACAGAAATTCCAACGAAAGTGAGGGAGTTGATGGAGGAAGTCGAGAGGAACGAATCTTCCAACAAACTCCCAAGGATTTGATGGCACAAATGGGCTTTGGTTTGTGGTGAAAGTGAGAGGGAGAGAGGAAAAGAGTAGGCAACGGCGGCTGGAAGAAATGAATGGGTAAGAAGTGAAAGGAGGAAGGGGAGGAGAAAAAGGGGGCGGCGTCGGCTGGTCAGCAGACCCAACCGGTTTTGCGTCAGAGTGAGCAGTAAAAGCGCGCAGAAAAAGATGTGACTGCGCGGAATTCCTGCCAGACTGACAGCGCAGTCTGCGAGACTGACGGCGCAGACTGATGGCGCTGACTGCGGCGCTGACTGACAGCACGGACGCGGAGGCGGCAAAACCGGTTCAACCGGTTTTTATACCGGTTCAACCGGTTTCCACCAGGGGAAAACCGGTTGAGTGGCCTACTCAGCCGATTTACTCAACCTATTTTGAGATATTGCCCGGTAAGGCTTTAACAACACTTAACATATATGACATGAGTAATTTTAATAATAAAAACAGTATTTCTCATGACATTTTGTGCATGCAACAATTTTATATCCATCAATCATGTGTTCAAATTTTAGTTTTATGACACGTTTCAAGAATCCAAGATATTTAGCTCACTCCTAAGAAAGCAAAACCTAGTCTCATCAAGGGGTTTTGTGAAGATATCGGCTAGTTGATTTTCGGTGCTCACATGAAACAATTCGATATCTCCTTTGGCTTCATGGTCTCTCAAGAAATGATGTCTAATATCAATGTGTTTGGTTCTAGAGTGTTGCACAGGATTATTTGCAAGTTTTATGGCACTCTCATTGTCACATAGTAGTGGAATCTTATTTAACTCACAGCCAAAATCTCTAAGGGTTTGCTTCATCCATAACAACTGTGCACAACATGCCCCAGCTGCTATGTACTCAGCTTCTGCAGTGGAAAGTGCAACACAATTTTGTTTCATGGAACTCCATGACACTAAGGACCGCCCAAGGAATTGGCAAGTCCGAGTAGTGCTTTTTCGATCTACTTTGCAACCGACATAATCTGAGTCAGAGTAGCCAAGTAAATCGAAAAGGGAGTCTTTAGGATACCATAATCCTAGGTTTTGGGTGTGGACTAAGTATCTTAGGATTCTCTTAACGGCAACAAGATAACAATCTTTAGGATTAGCTTGAAAGCGTGCACACATGCAAACACTTAACATGATGTCAGGTCTAGATGCACATAAGTAAAGCAGTGACCCTATCATTGATCTATATAACTTTTGATCTACCGGTTTACCTTCTTCATTTAGGTCGAGATGTCCATTTGATGACATTGGAGTCTTGGCGTGCTTTGCCTTTTCCATGCCAAACTTCTTGAGCATATCTTGTGTATATTTGGTTTGGCATAGAAAGGTACCTTCCTTGAGTTGTTTGACTTGAAATCCCAGGAAGTATTTGAGCTCGCCCATCATAGACATCTCAAACCTGTTCGTCATTACTTTGCTAAATTCTTCACAAAATTTTTCATTAGTATTACCAAATATAATGTCATCGACGTATTTGGCACACAAATAATTCATTGTCAACTTTGCGAGTAAATAATGTAGAGTCAGCTTTTCCTATTGTAAATCCATTCTTAATTAAAAAATATTTAAGACAATCATACCAAGCTCTAGGGGCTTGTTTAAGCCTGTAGAGCGCCTTGTGAAGTAGATAGACATGGTTTGGCTTCCTTGGATCTTCAAAGCCCGGTGGTTGCTCCAGATAGACCCTCTCTTGTAGTGGTCCATTTAGAAATGCGCTCTTGATGTCCATTTGATATAACTTGAAATCATGGTTAGTAGCATAGGCAATTAATATTCTAATTGACTCTAACCTTGCTACCGGCGCATATGTTTCCCCAAAATCAAGTCCTTCCACTTGAGTGTAGCCTTGGGCAACCAACCGTGCTTTATTTCTTGTAACAACGCCATGTTCATCTTGTTTGTTCCTAAAGACCCATTTTGCCCCAATCACATTTTGCTTGGATCTTTGAACCAAGGACCAGACTTCATTCCGGGTGAAGTTGTTCAACTCCTCTTGCATGGCAATTATCCAATCCGGATCACCCAACGCTTCTTCAACCTTAAGTGGCTCAAGAGAGGAAACAAACGAGAAAAATTCACAAAAATTTGCTAAACGAGATCGAGTTGTTACTCCTCTCCTGATGCTACCCAGGATGTTGTCCACCGGATGATCTCTTTGAATGGTATGATGGACTCGAGGATGGGGCACTGATGGTTGTCTTTGAATTTGCTCCTCCTCATCATCCACTTGATCAAGAGGCACTTCACCATTAACACTTTCGTGTTCATCTTCTACCACAGTTGGCATCCTTTGGGGTTGATGATTTTCTTCAAGAATTGGATGACTTGAGGTTGATGGGTTTGCTTGGGTGGAGGATTTGTCACCCACCACCTCTGCACCCACATCAAAAACCTCATTGGTCATCCACAAAGTTCCTTCCTCATCATCCTTTTCTTGAGGTCTCACTTCACCTATTGCAAGTTTCTTTATGGCTTCACAAGGTGGTTCTTCATTTCCTGCAGTGCCATTAGAAACATGCCTGTTGGGGACTTGTTCTCAAATGCTATGAGTTAAGAACAAGACAACACATAGAATGTTAAACGATAAAGTCCTTCGTCCTTTGAAGCATTATTTCCCTTAGGATATAACGATCTTCGGACGAAGGTTATGAAGGACGAACCTTCATCATCACAGTATACATTAATGAAAGACGAAGCATATGAAACATAAAAGATAGCATGAATAATCATATAACATTGTCAATTTAACTTTATTATATCATCACAGGGAAATAGAAACAATATCGAATTATAAATGTACCTTCGGCTTGGAAGGAGATGAAAATACAAGTGTGACGCAAAAGCAAATGCCAAGTCAACGTGAACAGTACGGGGGTACTGTTCACCTATTTATAGGCACGGGGTACGACCCATACAAAATTACATACATGCCCTTTACATTTGGTGATAATTCTATAGCACTCTATCGAGGTCTAAATGGCCTTTTCATCTTTAAGTCGGTTCCCTTTTCTGCGAACATGCCGAAGCGTTCCTGCTTCACAGCTTCGGCGCTGTGTCAACCTTTGTATCTTTTGAGCTTCTCCCTTGAAGACCTTCGGCGACGAAGCATAGACCCAACAGTAGCCCCTTTCGCGGTGCTAGATCGTTTTTCGTAACGAGCTTGATCCGTGAAAAAAGTCTCTTAAGCTTCGGGGAGCCGAAGGTCCAAAAAACACCTTCCCTGAGCTCGTTGCCGAGAAACGATTTAATTTCCCAGCACGTAGCGGTCCCACCTTGCAGAGTTTACTGTTTGTCCCTGCGGTCCACTGCGCAGCGAGCACAAGCGGGTGTGCGCCTGGTGTAAAAACTCTGGCGCTTCGCCTTCTTACCTGCAGCACTATATAAACAGACGAGTAGGTGTAAAGTTACCACAGCATTCATTGCTATTTGCACTGTTTTCCTGCCAAAATTTTTAACCATCACCGAAGCTTGTCTGTTAGAACCGAACGAAGCTGCAGTTTGAAACCTGCTTCGGAGGAAGAAAATTTTAAAGTTTCACAAGTTCATAATTGAATGGCCAGAGTCCGCTCTACCGCCAGGGTTGAGCGCGAGGGAGAAGAAACTGAAGCTTCGGAGATTCTCCCCATCTCCGAAGCCATGCAACGATCGGGTCTAGTGACTTCGGGAGAGATCCCTCATGATGATACAGAACAAGCAATCGCTGAAGGAGAGGAAGAAGATATTGAGGAAACTGATTCCGAAGATGATTACCGCATTGCCATGCCAAGCAAACCGAGCCACTTGGACTTCGGAAAATCTACTGTTTCGAAGACTGATCTATCCAAGATGGTAAAATCGGGCTTTTTCACTGAAAATCAGAAGAAGCTGTTGCGCTTCGGTGGAGAAGAGACTACCCCGAAGCCAGAGAAGGATGAGATTGTTATTTTTAAAAGTTTTCTAAAGGCTGGATTAAGGTTCCCCCTACATGGGATTATAGGAGAGGTACTGAAGAGGTTCGGTATCTATTTTCATCAGCTGACCCCTAACGCTATCGTTAGGCTTATTGTTTATATCTGGGCACTCCGAAGCCAAGCAGTGGAACCATTTGCAGACAGCTTCTGCCGAGTTCACGAGCTACATTATCAAACAAAGGCTAGAAAAGATGGATTGCACGATAATTTTGGTTGCTATAACTTTGCATATCGGAAAACTACAAAGTTCCCTGTAATTAGCTACCGAAGCAAGTGGGCAGCAGGCTGGAAATCAGAGTGGTTCTATGTCAAGGTTGATGACGACAAGGAAAAGCTTGTACAAAGCCCGCTGGAATTAATCTTCGGAGAAACCCGACCTCGCTGCAATATGACACCCGAAGGTCCAACACAACAAGCAATGAGTGAATTCAGAATTATTGCAGAGCATATCAGCACAAGGGACCTGGTTCAAGAGTTTTTAGCATTCAAAGTTTTTCCCAGTTTGAGAGAATGGGAAATGCCGAAGCTACAGGGGGAAAAGAAAGAAGGTGAACTCGTACGTTTACCTTACTATTTCAAGTTTAAAAAGTACTTTAAAGCACCTTGCCAAGAGTGGCTAGATACGATTGAAGCAATGTGTAATGAAATACTTGGCAATTATTCCAAAAAAGAAGATCAATTGATGACCGCAGCCTTCGGCACTCGTCCGAAACGAAGGCTAAATCGAGTGTTGGACGCCCTGGGTTTCGAATACCCAGACTACGAAAATCTGAACAAAGGTGCCGGAGGCCAAAAAAGGAAAAGGGTAACTGAAGCCTTAGATGAAGGTGAAAAAGAGCCAGTAACGAAGAAAATTCCGAAGAAAAGGAAAGCTTCTCCTCCGAAGCAACAAATATCCGAAGCAGAAGAAACTCCCGCATCACCTTCTGCTGCTGTTGTTGAGGAAATCCTGAAGGTAATGACTGAATCCTTACCTGCGAAGCTAAGTCCACTGGGTCCTCAACTGACAAAGTTTTTTCAGAAGGACAAGGAGCCCGAGAAATCGAAGAAAACAATCAAGGCAAGGAAACAAAGAATCATTACCGTGACAGAGGTAATTGACAAAACGCCGCCAAGAGCTTCGGCCCAAAAAACACGAGCAGCTGCAGAGGGGGCAGATATTGAAATTGCACCTTCGGAGGCCGCAGCCGCCGAAGTTACCTCAGCTGAAGATTTGAATTTAGAGAGCACAATTGAGCATATTGACCAAATGCTGCTAGACATGGCTGCAGAAGAAGCTGCCACTGCTGCCGAAGAGACTGTGACCGCAGCGTCAAAGAAAGGAAAAGAAATTGCTGATGAAGCTTCAGAAAACGAAGCCTTTGCGTTCCAAAACTTAGTTGGAGAACATCTAACAAAAGCTGAAATAGAAGAGCTTAAAGAGTATGCCCAATCCTGTGGATACAAACCTGGGGCACTCCTCTTCGGAGGCATTGATGATGAGAAATTAGAGTGTATTCGAGACCAAACAGGGGCCAAAGTTATTAGTACTTTGTCCAAGAGTATTGGATTCCCGAAGCTAGAATCAGACATCAGCCGCTACCGACGACAACATGTCGTTGGTAGTTTATTTTACTCCAACTTCAAGGTAAATGACTTGTCCCTTAACTTTTATTGCTTCTAATAAAAGCATATCTGACGAAGGTTGTGTTTTGTGTTTGTGTAGAGTATGCTATTGAGCAAAGCCTTGCAAATGCAGCAAGATCTTGAAGATAAAAAGCATGAAGTTATAATTGGAAATTTGGAAAACAAAATAAAGGAGCAATCAGATGCTTTTGAGAAAAAGAACTTTGAGCTCCAGGCAGCCGAAGGTTTACTGGCGGAAGCTGAAGCAAAAATATCAGAACTGAACACGAAGCTTCTCCGCCAGTCTGAGCAGTTCGAACAAGAAAAACAAGATCTCAATGCAAAACTTGAAGCCGAAGCTCAGCAAAATTCGGATTTGAGAAAACTACTGACAAATCTTCAAGAAAAATGCCTGGAATTTAGCAACAAGTGCATTCAACGACTAAAAAAGATTTTTCACTCAGTTGGAGCCAGCAGCGAAAAATTTACCCCCTCAGCTGAAGATCTACCAAAAACCTTCGAACACATTGAGGGGGAGATTGACGAGCTCGACGAAGTCATAGCTGGGCATGGCGACTTCTGTGCCTGGGTGGCTTCCCGAGGAACTGCTGCAGCCTTCCTGAAGGCTGGCTGTGATCATGGGAAAATTGTCAACAGGCCAAATTTCACTTTGTCACCATCAATCCTGGATGACATCCCTGATCTCGCCCGAAGCATCTCGAATCGATTTGTAAAAATGATATGGACAAAAGGTGGTCGAGAGAAAGCTGGAGACGAAGCTCGTAGCCACCTTGATCCAGTAAGAAATCATACCTTGTGCTTACCTTTTTCTGTAAACTTGATTTTGACTTCCAACGACCTTATTCATGTAGGATGACGAAACCGAAGCTGATGACCAAAAATAATGCCGAAGGCGAAGCTCCTTGGAGATTTAGATAATAGACTGCAGACAGTACTTAAAAAACTTTTGAGATAACTTTTGTGAATGTAAACAAAACTTGTTTTTAATGTATGCTGTTCATACCTTGTAATATATCCTTAACCTTTCACTGATGTATGAGAAATGCTTTGATGTGGACGAAATTTCCTTTTTTGAGCCGAAGGCGAAAAAACACCTTCCCTTCTTTTCGTACGCAACGAAGCATAGAAAACAACATTTTCCTTTTTTCCGAAGCTCTCCTTCATGGAAAACAACATTTTCCCTTCTTCTTTGTGCATGAAGCTCTTTTTTCCCTTTCTTTTTTCTCTTCTTGCCGAAGCAACCATTTTATGCGATGAAGATGATTATCCTACATATGCCTAGATGAATGTTTATGAATGCAAATGCGATGATGTAATGTGATGTGCAAATGAATGGCCAAACACGTATCCGAAGCCATATTCATAGCCATTATTTTCTTAAAAACAATCACACCTCAGCTCTGCATTCCCTTAGGAACGACTTTGGAGCTTCTTCGCCTTTACTTTTGGCGGAATCAGCGTTGACTTTTCGCTGTAAGCTCTGCATTCCCTTAGGAACGTCTTTGGAGCTTCTTCGCCTTTACTTTTGGCGGAATCAGCGTTGACTTTTCGCTGTAAGCTCTGCATTCCCTTAGGAACGTCTTTGGAGCTTCTTCGCCTTTACTTTTGGCGGAATCAGCGTTGACTTTTCGCTGTAAGCTCTGCATTCCCTTAGGAACGTCTTTGGAGCTTCTTCGCCTTTACTTTTTGGCACTCGATGGTGCATTCTCAGCTTTTACATTTACATTCTTTGGGGGATTTTGCTCTTATAGAACTAAAAAAGGAAATTACATATGCTGGCCCCATTAAAAACCTTTCTCCCCCTTTGGAAAGGAAAAGGGTGCCATGAAAGAAAAAATAAAAATATGAAAAATTACATCGAATTATATATAATATCGCCGAAGCTCATCCGCATTCCAAGACCTAGGAATGTCATTGCCGTCCATATCTTTCAATCTGTATGAACCGGGTCTTGACGAAGATGCTACTAAGAAAGGCCCGTCCCATTTCAACTGCAATTTGCCCACTGTTTCCGGGTTGGCCACCCTCCGAAGCACCAAGTGCCCTGGCTCAATATTTTTTAGCCGAACCTTTCTATCCCGCCATTTGACTGTTTCAGCTTGATATTTATTGATATTCTCCACAGCTTGCAGTCTGATCCCTTCTAAAGCATCTTTTTCTATAGAATAAGCAGCTTCGGAATCTGATTCTGCCGAAGCTACTATCCTTATTGATCCGGTTTTAGCTTCCTCTGGAGTTATTGCTTCGTCACCGAATAACAACTTGAATGGAGTAAAGCCTGTAGACCTTGATGTTGTCGTGTTGTGGCCCCACACCACTTTGGTTAGCTGATCTGGCCATTTTCCTCTAGGTTGATTGAAGATTAGCTTCATTATTCCTGTCATTATAATGTCGTTGGCTCTTTCAACGAGTCCATTTGACTCCGGGTGCCTGACTGATGCAAAATGGATCTTCGTACCAATTTGGTCACAGAAATCCCTGAAAGCTTCGGAGTCAAACTGTGTTCCATTGTCCACAGTGATAGCCTTTGGCACCCCGAAACGACAAACAATATTCTGCCAGAAAAACTTTTGGACGGTAGCCGAAGTTATTGTGGCTAAAGGCTTCGCCTCAATCCATTTAGAAAAATATTCCACAGCTACCACAACATATCTCAGGTTCCCTTGGGCCGGTGGTAACGGACCTAACAAGTCAAGGCCCCACCTTTGCAATGGCCAAGTGGGTTGTATGAGCTGTGTCAAGGACGAAGGTTGTTTTTGATCTCTTGCACAATTCTGACAACCTTCGCACTTTTGAACCAATTCTGCTGCATCCGAAGCTGCCTTCGGCCAATAAAACCCTTGACGGAAAATTTTTCCGAGTAACGGCCTAGATCCGATATGAGATCCACACAGGCCTGCATGTATTTCTTTCATTAACTCTATACCTTCGGTTCTGGATAAGCATTTGAGCAGCGGAGCACAAACTCCATGTTTGTACAACTCCCCTTCTATCATGACATATGGACGAGCTCTTGCTTCTATCCTCTTGTTATAAGCTTCGTCATCTGAAAGAAATTTACCCTGAAGGTAAGAGATGATCTCGGTTCTCCAATCTTCGCTAAAAACAGGAGATATATTAAGAACTGCTCTTTCAAGAAGTTCCACCGAAGGTGCTTTTATTGTTTCGAAGAACACATCCGAAGGTAAAGGCAGCCCCTGTGCTGCTGACTTAGCTAGCAGATCAGCATGCTCATTTTGTCCTCGAGGAATATTCTTGACAGAAAACCCTTCGAAGGAAGCTTCGACTCTTCGAACCATATCCAGATATTTTTCAAGCTTCGGATCCTTAGCCTTACAACTTTTGTCAATATGACCCGAAACAACCTGGGAATCAGTTTTAAGTATGGCCCTTCTGATTCCCATTGCTTTTAACTTCCGAAGACCTAGAACCAATGCTTCGTACTCAGCAATGTTGTTTGTGCAATTAAAATCAAGTTTTGCCGCATAACAAATTTTGACTTTGGAAGGTGAAACCAACACAGCAGCCGCTCCTACTCCGAAGGTTCCCCAAGATCCATCACAAAACACTGTCCAGGCTTCGTTGTCTTTATTCGTTTCCTCCTCCTGAGCCCCTGGCGTCCAATCAGCAATAAAGTCTGCCAGCGCCTGTGACTGAATCGAAGATCTATGAACATATTCAATACAAAATTCATTGAGCTCTGCTGCCCATTTTCCAATCCTTCCAGTAGCTTCTCGATTCCTCATAATATCCTTCAGAGGTTGTGATGAAGGAACAATTATGTTCTAAGCTTGGAAATAGTGTCGAAGCTTCCTGGAGGCCATCAAGACATAATACAATACCTTCTCCAGTTCTGTATAATTTTTCTTTGACAAACTAAGAACCTCGGATACAAAATATATTGGGGCCTGCCTCTTGACTTGACCATCAAGCTTCTCCTGGACAAGCGCTGCACTTACCGCTGAGTGCGAAGCTGCCACATATAATAACAAAGGAGCCCCTGGCATTGGTGGAGTCAATGTTGTTAGATCTATTAAATACTGTTTTAGCTCTTCAAAGGCCTTCTGTTGGATTGGTCCCCATTGAAAGACTTCGGCTGACTTCAGCACTTCGAAGAATGGTAAGTTTCTCTCTGCTGATCTGGATATGAATCTATTGAGAGATGCCAATCTTCCTGTCAATCTTTGAGCCCCCTTCTTTGTAGTTGGTGGCTCCATCCGAAGTATAGCTTCAATTTTACTTGGATTAGCTTCAATCCCCTTTGTTGAAACCAAGCATCCAAGAAATTTCCCCTTCTTTACTCCGAAGACGCATTTTTCTGGATTTAACTTCAAGCCAGCTTGCCTGAAACTGGCGAAGGTCTCCTGCAGATCAGCAATATGATTCTCCTGCTTCATGCTTTTGACAATGATGTCATCAACATAAGTTAGCACGTTTCTGCCTATTTGAGATTGGAGAACCTTCGCAGTCATTCGGCTAAAACTTCCTCCAGCGTTTTTGAGCCCCTCAGGCATCCGAAGATAGCAATATGTGCCACTTGGAGTTATGAAGCTAGTCTTCGGCTCATCTTCCTTCTTCATCCAAATTTGGTGATAGCCTGAATAACAGTCTAACAGACTCATGAGTTCTGAAGAAGCTGCTGCATCAACTAAAGAATCTATCCTTGGTAGTGGGAATTCATCCTTCGGACAAGCCTTGTTAAGATCTGTAAAATCGATGCACATTCGCCACTTGCCATTGGCCTTTTTTACCATAACAGTGTTAGCTAGCCATTCTGGGTACTTCACTTCTCTGATAACTCCTGCACTGAGGAGTCTTTTGACTTCGTTGCGAGCACCTTCGGCCTTATCATCTGACATTTTCCGAAGCCTTTGCTTTCTGGGTCTGAAGGATGGATCGACATTGAGTGACTGCTCGATAACATCTCTATTAACTCCACAGAGATCATTGGCTGACCATGCAAAAACATCCTTGTTATTGAACAAAAACCTTATCAAGGTTTTCTCCTGCTCTTCGGATAACTGAGAGCCTAACAGCACCTTCTGCTCTGCTATGTCCTCACATAAGAGCATAGGCTTCGGCTGGTCTGCTGAAGCTGCTTTCTCCCTTATGAATTTGTACTGTTCACAAACTTCAGCTCCATCTATGTTATGGATTGCTTTTGAGTCAGTCCAATTACCTTCGGCCTTTCTTGCAGCTTCCTGACTTCCATGGATAGCGATGGGTCCCTGATCCGAAGGTATCTTCATGCAAAGATAGGCAGGATGAAGAATTGCTTCGAAAGCATTGAGGGTGCCACGACCAACAATTGCATTGTAAGGGTATTCCATGTCAACAATGTCAAACACAACTTGCTCAGTTCTAGTGTTGTTGATGAACCCGAAGGTCACTGACATGGTGATCTTGCCCAATGCTACAATCTATCTTCCTCCGAAGCCACAGAGAGGATGTGTAGCATCATGAATCTTATCTTCTGGCTCTTGCATTTGTCTGAAGGCCTTAGCAAATATGATGTCAGCTGCACTGCCTGTGTCAACCAAGACATTGTGGACCAGAAATCCTTTGATAACACAAGAGATAACCATGGCATCGTTGTGTGGGTAATCTTTGAGCTGAAGGTCCTCTTGGGAGAAGGTAATAGGAATGTGAGACCATCTTGACTTGATGAAGGGTCCTTGCACCCCAACATGCTGTACCCTTCTCTGTGCTTCCTTCTTCTGTTTCTTGTTAGCTGGCTCTGAGGAGGAGCCACCTGTGATCGGGAGCACCAGCTTCGGGTCCGAAGCAGCTCCAGCTTGGTCGTTGAACGAAGCCATCAGCTCAAAAAGTGGAAGTGAGTTCACCGGAGGTGGGCGCCAATGTTGGGGACTTGTTCTCAAATGCTATGAGTTAAGAACAAGACAACACAGAGAATGTTAAACGATAAAGTCCTTCGTCCTTTGAAGCATTATTTCCCTTAGGATATAACGATCTTCGGACGAAGGTTATGAAGGATGAACCTTCATCATCACAGTATACATTAATGAAAGACGAAGCATATGAAACATAAAAGATAGCATGAATAATCATATAACATTGTCAATTTAACTTTATTATATCATCACAGGGAAATAGAAACAATATCGAATTATAAATGTACCTTCGGCTTGGAAGGAGATGAAAATACAAGTGTGACGCAAAAGCAAATGCCAAGTCAACGTGAACAGTACGGGGGTACTGTTCACCTATTTATAGGCACGGGGTACGACCCATACAAAATTACATACATGCCCTTTACATTTGGTGATAATTCTATAGCACTCTATCGAGGTCTAAATGGCCTTTTCATCTTTAAGTCGGTTCTCTTTTCTGCGAACATGCCGAAGCTTTCCTGCTTCACAGCTTCGGCGCTGTGTCAACCTTTGTATCTTTTGAGCTTCTCCCTTGAAGACCTTCGGCGACGAAGCATAGACCCAACAATGCCCTTGCGAGCCATTAGACTCATCAAATGTCACGTCTATCGCTATTTCAACAAGACCGGTGATATTGTTGAAAACACGATATCCATGCGCATTTGATGCATAACCAAGCAAGAAACCCTCGTCCACTCTAGGAGCAAACTTTGAGCTCTTGACTTTCTTGTTAAGAATAAAGCATTTACAACCAAATACTCTAAAATAATCAACTTTAGGTTTGTTACCAGTGAGAAGCTCGTAGACAGTCTTCTTGTAGATCTTGTGAAGATAAAGGCGGTTGATTGCATGACAGGCGGTGTTGACCGCCTCTGCCCAAAAGTTGTTAGGAGTCTTGTACTCATCCAACATGGTTCTAGCGGCTTCAATTAGAGTTGATTCTTCCTTTCCACAACACCATTTTGTTGTGGAGTGTAGGGAACCGAGAACTCATGTTTGATTCCTTCTTCGCCTAAGAATTCTTCGACACCTGTGTTCTTGAATTCTGTCCCATTGTCACTTCTCACTTTCTTGATTTTAAGCTCAAACTCATTTTGAGCTCTTCTCATGAATTTCTTCAAGATCTCTTGGGTTTCACCTTTGTCACTCAAAAAGAAAACCCAGGTGAAGCGAGAAAATCATCAACAATAACTAAGCCATACTTACTACCACCAATACTGATGTAGGCCACAGGTCCGAAGAGGTCCATGTGAAGAAGCTCAAATGGTCTCTTTGTTGTGACCACATTCTTTGATTGATGTGGGACTCCATGTTGCTTTCCTGCTTGGCATGCGCCACAAACCCTATTTTTCTCAAATACAACATTTGTTAGTCCAATGATGTGACTATCCTTTTGAAGTTTGGTCAAATTCCTCATACCGACATGAGCTAGCTGGCGATGCCATAGCCAACCCTTGTCGGACTTTGCCACTAAACAAGTCTCAGGCGTCACTTTACTTGTTGTGAAATCAACAATATAAAGTTTGCCCTTCAAGCGACCCGTAAAGGCAACTGAGGAAATCTCCCTTCTAAGGATCTTCACATCCACATCAAAAAATAAGAAATTATAACCCATTCCACAAAGTTGTGAAACGGACATCAAATTGTAGCTTAAAGGATCTACCAATAAAACATTTGAGCGTGATTGTTGGTCAGAGATAGGAATTTTACCAATACCAATCACCTTACTCTTGCCACTATCTCCAAACACAATTTCTTGTGCTTCTTGAGTTAGTTGCAAGGAATGAAACATGTCTTCCTCCCCGGTCATGTGATTTGTACATCCACTGTCAAGCACCCAACTTGACCCACCAGAGGAGTAGACCTGCAAAACAAATTTAGGCTATGCTTTTAGGTACCCAAATTGAATTGGGTCCTGCAGTGTTAGTTATAGCCTTGGGTACCCACACACTTCTTTTCATGACTTTTCTTTTAGTGTAGGAACCCACATATTTAACAACAAATTTCCCTAAATCCCAAGTCAACATATAATCACAAAGATAAGGGTGAGAAATGGGAGCATTAAATTTTTCTCCACTTGTGGATCCCACTTCCTTCATCTTACTCTTTGTGGAACTCAAGTTTACCTTTACTTGAGTTGACTTGTCATTTGAGGAGTGAATCCTCCCCAAGGCATCATATAGGGTGGTTCCCTCTATGAACTTGGGGGATCTCCACCCCTTATGCACTATGCTAGGGTTTTCCTTGGATGAGTTGAACCCAAGCCCCTTTTTCCATTGTTGGACTTTAAGGACTTGTACTTGGGTTCAACTTTCTTTAACCCATCATTGCTAGAGCTTCTCTTCAATATTTCTTTGACCTTCACCTGTGGGCTTTTCTTCCTTGCATGGTTAGTTAAACAACAAGAAGCATGGTATTTGGCACAATGTTTGCAAAAGGTATTATTTGAGGAGATAGACTTAGATTCAATCAATAAAGATGAGGCATTGATGTTCTTGCAATTTTCAAGTTGCACTTGAAGTTCTTGATTTTGGACATTCAAGCTTAACATGCTTGATTCAAGTGCATCCTTTTCATTTGCAAGATTAGCTATAGAGGTTTTCATATTTGTTACTTCTTTTTCTTTATCCTCTATAGTTACCTTGACTAAGGATACTTCCTTAGTCAAGGCATCTAGCATTTCATCTTTATTGAGTAGCAATTCTTGAAGCTCTAGGTTTCTCTCCTTTTCAAGGATGAGCAAGTCTTCTTGAGCATCAAGAGTTGCTTTTCTTTTGTCTAGCTTCTCCATTAATTTGGTGATAACATTATATCCATTCAAGCCAAATTCTTTAATCATTTTGTTTTTCATGGCAATTTGTTCATCATCATTTGGAAAATCATTACTAAATAAAGTTACCTTATCTCCTTTTGCCATGAGGCAAGTTGGAGTGTAGGAGTCGTCTTGTAGGTTGGTGAAGAGTTGCGAGCTTGAAGTAGATTGGATGGCAACGTTTGCCACCACTTCCTCTTCTTTGGAGCTAGAACTCTCTTCATCGGAGTTCCATTCTTCACCAATATGGGCTTGACCATATTTCTTCTTCTTGAAATACCCCTTGTTCTTGCCTCCCTTTTTGAACTTGTCCTTCTTGTATTCCTTCTTAGACTCTTGTTCCTTTTTGTTAGGACAATCCGCTATGAAATGACCGGTTTGGCCACATTCATAGCATGCCCTCTTCTTTCCTTTCCTTTGAAACTTGTCATTTTTTCATACAAATTTCTTGAATGTTTTGATGAACATAGTTGTGTCTTCATCACTTGAGCTATCTTCATCACTTGATGTCTCGACCACTTTCTTTGCCTTGTGGTCTTTGTTCTTCTTGGGTGTGTCTTGTTCATTTGTAATCAAGGCATGAGAGTCTCTTGTCTTGATAGGGGCTTCTTCGGATTCATGTTGTTGAATCTTTGCAAATAATTGATGAGGCGCCATTTCTTCATAGTCATCACGGTCCCTTATCATCCTTGCTAGACTCTTGTCCTTTTCTTTGTATGCTCTCACGAATAGTCTCGTGACCTTGGAGTCACTCCAATCTTCACTTCCAAGCACTCTTATTTTGTTTACTAACACCATCAATCGATCAAAGAGTGATTGAAGCGACTCACCCTTAGTCCAATCATATCTAGCAAGCTCACTTTCCAAAGCTTCAATTCTATGTCTCTTAGCTTTGGGATCTCCTTCATGTGACATTTTAAGAATATTCCAAATGTCACGGGCATCTTCTCTTCCTTGAACTTTCTGGTATTCTTCCGGACAAAGACTTCCTTTAATTATGCTCACCGCTTGACCAAATGTCACGGGCATCATTTCTGGAGTCATCTCTTCTCCTTGGGCGGGCTTATACATACCTACATTGACAATCTCCCAAAGACTAGGATGTACACCGATTAAATGCGACTTCATCTTATTGGCCCACTCGTTATAGTTCAACTCACTAAGATTTGGTAACTTTCCAAGTGGGGCGGAAGAGAAGTTGGGAATAAAATTTCTAGAATAATCAAATTGAACTTTACTGAATTCGTTACCTTTACTTTTGGTAGATGATCCTTCGGTGTTGAGACTTACCTTGCTCATCACCTTCGACACCAAAAGTTCCACTAGGTCGTCATTGTATTAAAATTTTCCCTTACCTTTATCTTATTTGGCCTTTCTTCTTGATTCTTCTTCTTTGGCCTTTTTCTTAGCATCTTCCTCTTTCATTTTGAGGAACATCTTCTCGGCAATCTTCATGGCGAGGTCGAGGACCTTGGGGTCCACTTCCTCACCGGAAGATGTGACGGGGATTTCCTCGAGGAGAGGATCCACATGGTCCTATTGAGTAGACATGATCGTTTCCTCACGCGGTTAAGCGTAAAATGAGGTACGAAGCTCTGATACCAATTGAAAGTAGCCTAGAGGGGGGTGAATAGGCTACACCTGAAATTTTTCACTAAAAACTTTGAGATAGGTCAAATTAAAGTTGCACTGGTGCAAACCGGTTCAGTTGATTTTGTTTACAACTGAACAAGTTTGAACCTACTCAACTTAGATTAAATAATCAGTTAAACAAATATTATGAAGTAGTGAAAGATTTTGCTAATGACTTGTCCTACAGAAAATCCACTTAAATAGATGAATATGAACCAACCAATAATTTAAGGCACTTAACAAGAAAGCACAAGAACACGTGATTTATCCCGAGGTTCGGCAACCACCACAAAGGTGTCCTACTTGAAAGGGAAATGTGCCCGTGGGCCATTTCTAAGTATTTTGGTGATTTAGTGTCCAACACAAGTGCCTAAGTGTAAAATGGTGGACAAAGTACAAATCAAGGATAAAGGTATGTTTCTCAGACTTAGTACATTGTTTTAGTGACTAATGTATTGTGTCCAAGTGTTGGAAACAGGAAAAATCCAATTGAAAATGCCTTGGCTCGAGCAGCCAAGACTCTGCTCAGTCTGGAGCACCGGACTGTCCGGTGGTGCACCGGACAGTGTCCGGTGCGCCAGGCTGCTCTGGCAAACAGGCTACTCTCGGGACTTCGACGGCGGTGTACGGCTATAATTCACCGGACTGTCCGGTGGCCGTTCACAGGCGAACTCGTCGCTCTCGGGAATTCATCGGCGACGTACGGCTATAATTCACCGGACTGTCCGGTGTGCACCGGACTGTCCGGTGTGCACCGGACTGTCCGGTGGGCCAACGGTCGGCCGCGCAATCTGCGCGGGACACGTGACCGAGCCAACGGCTAGAAGAAGGCACCGGACTGTCCGGTGTGCACCGGACATGTCCGGTGCGCCAACGGCTCTCTGGCCACCAACGGTCGACTACGCCATTTATGGAAAGAAATCGGGCACCGGACAGTGTCCGGTGTGCACCGGACTGTCCATTGCGCCAGTCGACAGAAGGCAAGATCAGCCTTCCTAGATTGCTCTCAACGGCTCCTAGCTGCCTTGGGGCTATAAAAGGGACCCCTAGGCGCATGGAGGAGCACACCAAGCATTCCTACAACATTCCTAAGCACCAAGACATTGATTTCGCGCATTCGTTTCATTGTGATAGCATATAGAGCTCTAGTGGAGTTGTGAACTCATTGAGTTGTGTTGCGAGCTCTTGTTGCGACTTGTGTGCGTGTTGACACTCTGATTCTTGTGTCTTGTGTGCGTTGTGAATCCCTCCCTTGCTCCGTGCTTCTTTGTGAACTTCAAGTGTAAGGGCGAGAGGCTCCAAGTTGTGGAGATTCCTCGCAAACGGGATTGAGAAAAGTAAGCAAAACACTGTGGTATTCAAGTGGGTCTTTGGACCGCTTGAGAGGGGTTGATTGTAACCCTCGTCCGTTGGGACGCCACAACGTGGAGTAGGCAAGCATTGGTCTTGGCCGAACCACGGGATAACCACCGTGCCATCTCTGTGATTGATCTCTTGTTGGTTATTGTGTTTTGTTGATATTCCTCTCTAGCCACTTGGCATTTACTATGCTAATGCTTAACCAAGTTTTTGTGGCTTAAGTTTTCAAGTTTTACAGGATCACCTATTCACCCCCCCCTCTAGGTGCTCTCAATTGGTATCGGAGTCGTTCTCTTCAAGAAGGGACTAATCGCCCGAAGAGATGGATCCTAAGGGAAAGGGGATGGTGGTCAACAACAACGAGAAGGAGTCTATCTTCAATGAGCCGAAAGATGACAAGCCTACGGACTCGGGCTCAAGCCACAAAAGAAGAGACGGGAAGAAGAAGAAGACAAAGCGCATCAAGGAGATAGTCTACTACGACAGCGACGAATCTTCCTCTTCCCAAAAGGACGACGATGATTACGAGAAAAAGAAAACGGTCAATTCGAACTTCTCTTTTGATTACTCTCGTATTCCTCAAAGTACAAATGCTCATTTATTATCTATTCCACTTGGTAAACCTCCTCATTTTGATGGAGAGGACTACGGATTTTGGAGTCACAAAATGCGTAGTCACTTGTTCTCTCTCCATCCTAGTATATGGGAGATTGTAGAGAGTGGAATGCACTTTGATAGTACGGATAGTCCCATGTTCATTAATGAGCAAATTCATAAAAATGCACAAGCTACTACTGTTCTTCTAGCTTCATTGTGCAGGGATGAATACCACAAAGTGAGCGGCTTGGATAACGCCAAGCAAATTTGGGACACCCTCAAGATCTCTCATGAGGGGAATGACGTCACAATGCTCACCAAGATGGAGTTAGTGGAGGGCGAACTCGGGAGATTCGCTATGATAAGGGGAGAAGAGCCAACCCAAACGTACAACCGGCTCAAGACCCTTGTCAACAAGATAAGAAGCTATGGAAGCACGCGATGGACGGACCACGACGTTGTCTGTCTAATGCTAAGGTCTTTTACTGTCCTTGATCCTCATCTTGTAAACAATATTCGTGAGAATCCTAGGTACACCAAGATGACGCCCAAGGAGATACTTGGAAAGTTCGTGAGCGGGCGAATGATGATCAAGGAAGCAAGATACGTGGACGACGCATTGAATGGTCCAATCAATGAGCCTCAACCTCTTGTTCTCAAGGCAACAAGAAGCAAGGAGACGCTACCTAGCAAGGTGGCACAGATTGAGGCGGCCGGACTTAATGATGAAGAGATGGCCCTCATCATCAAGAGATTCAAGACGGCGCTTAAGGGTCGCAAGGGACAGCCAAGCAAGACCAAAGCCAAGGGGAAGCGCTCATGCTTCAAATGCGGTAAGATTGGTCATTTTATTGCTAACTGTCCCGATAATGAAAGTGACCAGGAACACGGGAGCAAGAGGGAAAAGAAGAAAAATTACAAGAAGGCCAAGGGCGAGGCACATCTAGGAAAGGAGTGGGATTCGGATTGCTCCTCCTCCGACTCCGACAATGAAGGACTCGCCGCCACCGCCTTCAACAAGTCATCCCTCTTCCCCAACGAGCGTCACACATGCCTTATGGCAAGGGAGAAGAAGGTATGTAGTCAAAACTCTACTAATGCTTCTTCAAGTGAGGACGAATCTAGTGATGAGGATGAAATAGATTATTCATGTTTATTTAAGGGCCTAGATAGGACCAAGGTAGATAAAATTAATGAATTGATTGATGCCTTAAATGATAAGAATAGGCTTTTAGAAAAACAAGAGGACTTGTTGTATGAAGAACATGACAAATTTGTAGAAGCACAAAAATCTCATGCCTTAGGAGTTAAGAGAAATGAAATGCTTTCTTGTGAATTATCTTCTTGCCATGAGACAATTTCTAGCTTAAGGAGCATTAATGATGATTTGAATGCTAGGTTAGAAATAGCTAGTAAATCAACAACTTGTGTAGAAAATGTTGTTATTTGCAATAGATGTAAAGATATTGATATTGATGCTTGTAGTGAACACATAGCTTCTATTGCAAAGTTAAATGATGAAATGGCTAGTCTTAATGCCAACTTAAGGCTAGCAAAAGTGATTTTGATAAACTAAAATTTGCTAGGGATGCCTACATGATTGGTAGACACCCCTCAATTAAGGATGGGCTTGGCTTCAAGAGGGAAGCCAAGAACTTAACAAGCCATAAGGCTCCCATCTTCGCCAAGGAGAAAGGGAAGGCCCCTATGGCAAGTAGTACTAAAAGGAACCATGCTTTTATGTACAATGATAGAAGACAGTCTCATAGGAGTTGTAATGCTCTTGATTCACATGCCTATGATTCTTATGCTATGTTTGCTCCCAGTTCTTCCTATATGCATGGTAGAGATATGCCTAGGAAAAATATCCATCATGTTCCTAGGAAAGTTATGAATGGACCCTCTACAATTTATCATGCTTTAAATGCTTCCTTTGCTATTTGTAGAAAGGATAGGAAGATAGTTGCTAGGAAATTAGGGGCAAAATGCAAGGGTGATAAAACTTGCATTTGGGTCCCTAAGACAATTGTGACTAACCTTGTAGGACCCAACAAGAGTTGGGTACCTAAGACCCAAGCCTAAATTTGCCTTGCAGGTTTATGCATCCGGGGGTTCAAACTGGATTATCGACAGCGGATGCACGAACCATATGACGGGGGAAAAGAAGATGTTCACCTCCTACGTCAAGAATAAGGATTCCCAAGATTCAATCATATTCGGTGATGGGAACCAAGGCAAGGTGAAAGGTTTAGGCAAGATTGCAATATCAAATGAGCACTCTATCTCTAATGTGTTTTTAGTTGAGTCTCTTGGATATAATTTACTATCTGTCAGTCAATTATGTAATATGGGATATAATTGTCTATTTACAAATGTAGATGTGTCTGTCTTTAGAAGATGTGATGGTTCACTAGCTTTTAAGGGTGTACTAGACGACAAACTTTATTTGGTTGATTTTGCAAAAGAGGAGGCCGGTCTAGATGCATGCTTAATTGCTAAGACTAGCATGGGCTGGCTGTGGCATCGCTGCTTAGCACATGTGGGGATGAAGAACCTTCACAAGCTTCTAAAGGGAGAACACGTGATAGGTTTGGCTAACGTGCAATTTGAAAAAGATAGACCTTGTGCAGCTTGTCAAGCAGGTAAACAAGTGGGAGGAGCACATCACAGCAAGAATGTGATGACCACTTCAAGACCTCTAGAGCTGCTGCATATGGACCTCTTCGGACCCGTCGCCTATCTGAGCATAGGAGGAAGTAAGTATGGTCTAGTTATTGTTGATGACTTTTCCCGCTTCACTTGGGTGTTCTTTTTGCAGGATAAGTCTGAAACCCAAGGGACCCTCAAGCGCTTCCTAAGGAGAGCTCAAAATGAGTTTGATCTCAAGATGAAGAAGATAAGAAGCGACAACGGGTCCGAATTCAAGAATCTTCAAGTATAGGAGTTCCTTGAGGAGGAGGGGATCAAGCACGAGTTCTCCGCTCCCTACACACCTCAGCAAAATGGTGTGGTAGAGAGGAAGAACAGAACGCTCATTGATATGGCAAGGACTATGCTTGGAGAGTTCAAGACCCCCGAGCGTTTTTGGTCGGAGGCCGTGAACACGGCTTGCCATGCCATCAACAGGGTCTACCTTCACCGCCTCCTCAAAAAGACTTCATATGAGCTGCTAACTGGTAACAAACCTAATGTGTCTTATTTTCGTGTATTTGGGAGCAAGTGTTATATTCTTGTGAAGAAAGGTAGATCTTCTAAATTTGCTCCCAAAGCTATAGAAGGGTTTTTATTAGGTTATGATTCAAATACAAAGGCGTATAGGGTCTTCAACTGTAACACCCGGTTTTAAAGGACAAAGCCGGGTGCATCTCATACATGCGCCAAGAAGACAACATATATAATAACAGAGTGTATAGAGATAAATGTCATAAAACATCAGAGTATTTATTACATAGCGGAAGACTTATTACAAAATAAAGATAAATATAAAACGAACTAAGGATCGTCGGCGCCAATGTCGACTGAGAAACGCCACCTAGATCAAGTCGAATGCCTCAGTGTTAGGCGGCTCCTCTTCGACCACCTGTTCTTCTCCTGTGGGGGGGTGTGAGACAGCAAGAGTGAGCTCACATACGTTCATAGCTCAACAAGTCGTGGGGAATAATGTGGCATGAACTCACCAAAGGTGGGAGTTCATGTGAAGTGTAAGGCTTATCAAAGAGAATGGTTAGAGCTGAGCATTGCTTTTAATGTTGGTCAAACTTTTATTAGCAATTACTAGATGTAAGTAAATACCAAACCATAATAAATAATAGAACAAAATTAATAACAAATCCCATGTAAATGCAAATGACAAATTGAATTTAGGTTCCATAAATTAATCATGTGAGGGTCCGAGCCGCTCATGACCGTGAGCACGGCTAGTATACTAGTTTTACACTCTGCAGAGGTTGTGCATCTTTACCCACAAGCCGTGTTACCCATCTGCCAAGGGGTCATGAATCCCATACACCTCTACCAAGGAAGCGAGGCAGGGTAACACTACGAGGCCTTTACAAAGTTCCACTAGCTTCAGACTACCCGCTACAGTTTATAGGAAGCTCCAGTGCAGGGTTCTTGCCTGACCGCCATCGCAGCAAAATCAAACAAGGACCTCCCTACACTGACCACTCCCCTACTGCCCTTGCCCCTTTCGGGTAAGGTAGCCCTCCACTAGCTTTCCTAGTTAACCAGCCAAGGGCGTCCCATTAAACCCTTGTGGTAGCACTGTTTTCCCGGGTGGTCGCTCCATGTTCCCATTAATTTAATGATCTTAACATGAACAGTAATAATAACAAGATAATAACAGAATCATCATGAATAGTGTATCTCCATACCCAATCCACATGAAGCAATAGCAAGTATTACCCAAAAATATTTCAGGGGTGAACAAGGTATAGAGGTAATCAAAACTGGGGTAACATAAAGGCTCCCATCAAAATTAACCTATGCAGATCATTAAAATTAATAAGAACATGGCTGGGAAAAGTAAGTGATCAAGGGCACAACTTGCCTTCAATGAGCTCCTGCTCAGCTATCTCTACTTGTTGAACCTCAGCTTCCCTAGTGGCTTGCTCGTCTACTCGCATCAACACAATACATACACAGTATAGCATAAATTAACATCACATCAAACATGCAAATAAAATACACAGTAAAAATCTACACATTAAAATGAAATCATAGGAACTGGAAACACTAAATTTGGAGTTATAGATTTTAAGTTATGAATTTCCTAAGGTTTAATGTGCTTGAAATAGGATTAAATGATAAATAAATTTTCTAACAGAGTTCATGTCAAAACAGAAACACTAAATGGTAGAGAATATTATTACAAAATTTTAGAAATTTGAATGGCTCAATTTGGACTAAAAATGGATTTTCTATGATTTATACAAGTTCTAGTGTTTATTTTCATATTAAAAATCCAATTTCTAATTCATTTAATTGATTTAAAACAATTCTGGATCGGGCCTCAATTACTGGTAAGTTCAGGGGCTAACCCGCAAGATCTCCAAGACACAGCGCGCCACTGGTCTGGACTGCGGGTTGATTTCCAGAGAGGTGAGGGTCTCTTTATAAAAATTGACCCGCGAAGGGGGTACGGATGTTTTCTGGCCGTTGGATCACTTGCCAAGGGCACGGATTAGATCGGATCTCGGCCGAACCAGTACCCGCCCAGAGCCGCCCGATCCAACATCAACGGTCCGAATGATCCCAGAGTAACGCGTGCTCGGATCTAACCAAGACAGTCGGATCACGATCCAACGATTCAGATCTAATCAACCCCAATCGTTTTCCAGCTCAAACCGCAGCCGTACGATGGTCATCCGACGGCCCCCAGTTCATCCCCCAGCTACACCAACCCCAGCAGTCGCGCGCGGCGGCGCACAGGCCTCCACGGCGGAGACCTCACCGGTGAATCCCAATGTGACGCATCGGGCGCTAATCCCTCTACCCGTGGTGATCAACACGATGCTGTGAGTAAGGCGAAACGAAATGGGGAGGACTTACTGTGAATCGCGCGGCACAGACCTCTGCCCACAGAGCACGGCGGATTACCGACAACGGCGAGCAATTCTGGATGATTGGACAGGTCACCGAGCGCAATACTTCACGCAGACGATCCCCACACGCCGATGAACAATCCCGACACCACCCTGGCCACCCACCGGCGATACCGGGCCGGGTCAACGGCGGCGGCCACAATCCTTCCGCGAGCGTAGCAATGGCGGCGTCGATTGGTTCAGGGGAAAGCTAGGCTTGTGCGAGAAGGTAGTAGGGAAAGGAACGAGTGTGCTTTTATTCAGCGCGGGCAAAGTCCGAGGGCGGTCAACGCCGGCGTTCTCGCGGCGGACATCGCGCAACGGCGAGCGAAGAAAAGGGGAGGTGGGTACGCGGCTGACATGCGGGTCCCGCGGATCAGAGAGACCGAGCGCGCGCGAGATACGACTGGACGGTGGGACCCGCGCGGCAGTGAGGGATGGCGAGCGCGCGCGTAAGGGCTGGTGAGCGGGCCGCGCGTGTGCGTGTGGGCCGAATTGGTTCCTTCCGGCCCAAGTAGCCCCTTTATTCTTTTTCTTTTTATTTTTCTGTTTTCTTTCTATTCAAATTTCAAATTCTTCCCAAGTTTAAATTCCTGACTGGTTGACAAGTTTATTCTCAGATCATATATTCAATTTGAACATACCAAGACAAGATTTATTTATTTATGAATTTATTTTGTAGGTTATAATATATATTTCTCCTTTACCCTTTTTAAATCCCAACTCAAATTTATGTTTTAATCCAATCTCCAACTCATTTTTTTTATATTTTAACCATGTTATTATTTTATTAAATGCACACACAAAACTCCAATATGATGCATTTTCTTTTATTTTAGTGTCTTTGGTTTTAATTGATCACTCTCAACATGTATGCTCTTTTTATGATGCAAAATGAGGCTCATAAAATAAGGAAATCACCATGTATTTCTTGTACACAATTTTGAATATTACAAATCCTACCCCCTTAAAAATAATCTCGACCTCGAGATTTAGGAAGATCTAGGGAAAAGGTGGGGAAAATCTATACGAAGCTCTTCTTCTCTTTCCCAAGTTGCTTCATCTTCACCGTGGTGACTCCATTGAACTTTGCACATCTTTATCACCTTATTTCTTGTAACTCGAGTCAATGTATCCAAAATCTTGATGGGGTACTCAGCATAAGTCAGATCCTCTTGAACACTAAGGTCTTCCATTGGTAACTGTTGTTCAGGTACCCTAAGACATTTCTTTAGCTGAGATACATGAAAGACATCATGAACATCCGCAAGATGATCCGGTAACTCCAATTGATATGCAACCTCTCCCACTCGCTTTAAGATTAAAAAGGGCCCAATAAAGCGAGGAGACAGCTTTCCTTTGACTTTAAATCTTCTCATACCCCGGAGTGGTGATACCTTCAAATAGACATAATCTCCCTCCTTAAACTCAAGCAGTCTTCTCCGGGTATCAGCATAGCTTTTCTGCCTGGACTGTGCAGTTCTCAAATTCTCTCTTATTTGCTGAACTTGTTCCTCTGCTTCTTGTATAATCTCAGGTCCAAACAACTGCCTTTCACCAGTTTGATCCCAATACAATGGAGTCCTGCACTTTCTGCCATACAAAGCCTCAAACGGAGACATCTTCAAACTGGCCTGATAGCTATTTTTGTAAGAGAACTCTGCATAGGGTAGACTCTTATCCCAACTACCACCATGCTTAAGAGCACAAGCTCTTAACATATCCTCTAGCACTTGGTTGGTCCTCTTAGTCTGCCCATCCGTCTGTGGATGGTAAGCCGAACTAAAATTCAATCTCGTATCCAAGGACTCGTGTAACTTCTTCCAATACCGAGAGGTAAACTGTGATCCTCGATCAGACACGATTTTCTTTGGCACACCATGTAGGCAGACAATTCGTGCCATGTACAACTCTGCCAACTTGGCTCATGAATACGTGGTCTTCACTGGAATAAAGTGGGCCACTTTAGTTAGCCTGTCCACAATCACCCATATAGAATCATATCCAGCAGACGTGCGGGGTAATCCAACAATGAAGTCCATGCCAATCTCTTCCCATTTCCACTCAGGTATCTTTAGTGGATGCAGTAGTCCGGCTGGCCTCTAGTATTCAGCCTTAACTCTTTGGCATACATCGCACATAGTCACATGTGCAACCTCATCTCTCTTTAGTCCATACCACCAATACTTTTGCTTCAAATCTTGATACATCTTGGTGCTCCCAGGGTGGATAGAATAAACTGAGTCATGTGCTTCCTTCAATATAGTTTCCCGAAGACTATCAATTTCGGGAGCACAGATCCGATTCTTGAACCAAATCGTGCCTTGCTCATCCTCCGTGAACTCTGGGCCTCTACCCTCTGTTATCAGATCCTTGATCTCCTGAATCTTAGCATCACCAACCTGACCTTTACGAATTTCTTACTCCAAGGTAGGTTCCAATTCAATGGTAACTCCTTCTGTATGTGTAACAATTCCCAGGTTGAGTCTCTCAAAATCTTTTGCTAATTCATCAGGTAGCTGGACAACGAAAGCGGAGTGAACATGTTCCTTCTGACTCAAGGCATCTGCAACCAAATTTGCCTTGCCTGGGTGATAGTGAATCTCCAAATCATAATCCTTAATGAGCTCCAACCAACGGCGTTGCCTAAGGTTGAGATCCTTTTGAGTGAATATGTACTTCAAGCTCTTATGGTCCGTGTATACTTGGCACTTAGTTCCCATAATGTAGTGTCTCCAAATCTTAAGTGCATGCACAACGGCAGCCAGCTCTAAGTCATGGGTGGGGTAGTTCAATTCATGCTTCCTCAACTAACGAGATGCATAGGCAATCACATGACCATCTTGCATAAGCACACATCCAAGTCCTTGGCCACATGCATCACAATAAATGTCAAATCCCTTCTGTAGATCTGGCATAACCAATACTGGTGGCGACATTAGTCTCTCCTTCAATTGATCAAAGCTTTCTTGGCACTTCTCATCCCACTTGAATTCTCTTCCTTTTTCCAAAAGCGATGTCATAGGCTTAGCAATTTTGGAGAACCCTTCAATAAATCTCCGATAATATCCTGCGAGTCCCAAGAAACTCCGAATCTCAGTAACTGTAGTGGGCACTCTCCACTCCATTATCTCCTTCACTTTAGCAGGATCCACTGCTATTCCTCCATTAGAAATAATATGACCAAGGAATGGCACCTTGTCAATCCAAAACTCGCACTTGCTGAACTTAGCGTAGAGTTGATTATCTCGTAACTTCTGTAGCACCAACCTTAGATGTTGTTCATGATCACTTTCATTCTTAGAATAGATAAGAATATCGTCGATGAACACCACGACGAATCTGTCCAAATACTCCATAAACACCTTATTCATCAAATTCATGAAGTAGGCTGGTGCATTGGTCAATCCAAACGACATGACAGTGAACTCGTATAATCCATATCGGGTTGAGAATGCTGTCTTGGGAATATCCGACGGTCTAATCCTCATCTGATGGTATCCCGATCGGAGATCAATCTTCGAGAACACCCTGGCTCCTCTCATTTGATCAAACAAATCCTCAATACGGGGCAACGGATACTTGTTCTTCCCCGTAACATCATTAAGAGATCTATAATCCACACACATCCGCTGTGATCCATCCTTCTTCTGTACAAATAACACTGATGCTCCCCAAGGTGAGGAACTCGGACGAATATACCCCGCTTCTTGTAACTCAGTTAAATGCTTCTTAAGCTCCTTCAGTTCTTCTACAGCCATCCTGTATGGTCGCTTAGAAATAGGGGCGGTTCCAGGTAAGAGATCAATAACAAACTCAATTTCTCTATCCGGTGGCATCCCTGGTAACTCCTCTGGAAAGACATCCGGAAAATCTCTAACCACCCGGATGTTGTCACCAACAAACTCCTCAGGCATAAAGAACATTGCACGCATGGATGAGGAGGTTACTGCAATGTTAACTTGAAATCTTTCTCCTTTAGTGGTAGTGAGTTCTACAGTACCTCTACCACATGCTATAACGGCCTTTGCCTTTCTTAGCCATGACATACCAAGTATTAGATCTATACTGCTTGACTCTAATATTATAGCAGTAGCTCCAAATTCTCTACCCATAATGGTCAATGTCAATCTACGTGTCATTTGATTTGCCTCAACAGGCCCTTTCGGTGTAATTACTATCATGGGTTTTCTCATATTAAGCAGTGGTATTTCATTTGTGTTGGCGTATCTAGCAGACATGAATGAATGTGTAGCACCAGAATCAAATAATATGGTTGCAGGAATTGCATTAACATAAAACATACCAAGTACGATGTCACCACCATCAGGAGTATCATCAACGCTGACTTGATTCACCCTGGCTATAGAATATCCCTTGCCAGGGGTTTGTTGCTTGTTCTGAACTAGAGTAGTAGCAATCCTCTGGGGGCAGACATTTGCATAATGACCAGTCTTCCCACACTTGAAACAATTAGTGCCTGGACTCTGTCCTGAAAACTTCGTCGGGGTGCCAGTGGGGGTAGCCTGACGAGTAGGTGTCTGTGGAGAGCCCTGTGGAGCATACTGAACTGGGCGTGGTCCTCCTGGTCGAGTCGGTGTACCCTGTGGTGGAACGTAGCGGGGACGAACACTGCTGCTACCCTGTCCCTGCGAGATAGCCTTCCTCTTCAAATCACCCAGTTGAACACGCTTGTGTTCAATAGCAAGAGCCTTATCCAGTAGCCTCTGAAATGATGGAAAGGTGTGTGCCACCAGTGCATACTGCAAGGGTCCATTAAGTCCTTCAATAAAGTGCTCCTGCTTTCTTTCATCCTCAACAACTTCCTCCGGAGCATACCTCGACAACTGAATAAATTTGTCCATGTACTCGCTGACCGACATGTTGCCTTGCTTTAATGACAGAAACTCCTTCTTCTTAATCTTTATCATACCAGCTGGAATATGGTAGTTCCTGAATTGTGTACTGAACTCTGCCCAGGTAATAGTATCAGCAGCATCGTGGGCAGCAGTATAAGAATCCCACCAGTCAGCAGCAGGACCAGTCAGACGTCCAGAAGCATATAAAACCTTCTCCCGGTCAGTGCATTGTGCAATGTTCAGCATCTTCTCAATTAACTTCAACCAATCGTCTGCATCAAGTGGATCTGGCGAACTTGCAAATGTAGGTGGCTTATGACTCATGAACTCTCTATGCTTGTCTCGGGGTGGGACTGGTGGTGGTGGTGGAGGCAGTGGTACTTGTTGCTACTGTTGCTGCTGTTGTTGCTGTTGCATTTGTTGCATCTGCTGTTGTTGTGCCCTCCTTTCCTGGTGTATTTCCTCTCGCTCCTGGCTTAACTCATGTCGTATGTCTTCTCTTTCCTGACGCATCTCCTGGCGTTCTTGCTGCATCTGGGCACGCATATCAGCCATAGTGTCCGCCATTTGCTGCATCACCGCCATCTGAGCAGCAACCAGTGGATCAACTCCACCTGGCGGAGGATTAGGAGGATTCATCCCTACTGGCTGTGGCTGAGGTTGTCTATAAATCCTTCGAGTGTGTTGATTAGGAGGCAAATCAATTCCACCACCCCTCCTGGTATTGACCATCTGAGTTAGATACATAAGGTAAGAAAATAGTAGACAAGGCAGTAACTATGAATCACGTTACTTTGGGGGGGATTTATTAGCTAAACAGTTTAATGTTTACCTACCATAGCTAATTTATTACCTTATGCTGGCACATGCTAAGATGTCCATATATAATGTTTCAATCAATCAAAGAAGCAAATCAGGCATTGATCATCAGAACAATCAACCAACATTTTTAATAGAGAAAATAGTTTTAATTTTGTCTTAGGCTTCCTATCCCTTAAAAATATCATAAATATAGGATTCCAATGTGTGAAATCCATCTTGTCTTAGAGTATAAAAGGTAAGAATGATTAGAGTAGAACAGTAGAAGGTGAGACAAGATCAAGATGAGTGTAGAAAGAATCAGAGTAAGGTAAGTATAGAATGAATCAGAATAAGATAAGTAGGTAAGGGTTTTGTCCATTTCTATCTAGGTTTCATCCTACAGTCAACATTTCCTCTGATACCACTTCTGTAACACCCGGTTTTAAAGGACAAAGCCGGGTGCATCTCATACATGCGCCAGGAAGACAACATATATAATAACAGAGTGTATAGAGATAAATGTCATAAAACATCAGAGTATTTATTACATAGCGGAACACTTATTACAGAATAAAGATAAATATAAAACGAACTAAGGATCGTCGGCGCCAATGTCGACTGAGAAACGCCACCTAGATCAAGTCGAATGCCTCAGTGTTAGGCGGCTCCTCTTCGACCACCTGTTCTTCTCCTGTGGGGGGGTGTGAGACAGCAAGAGTGAGCTCACATACGTTCATAGCTCAACAAGTCGTGGGGAATAATGTGGCATGAACTCACCAAAGGTGGGAGTTCATGTGAAGTGTAAGGCTTATCAAAGAGAATGGTTAGAGCTGAGCATTGCTTTTAATGTTGGTCAAACTTTTATTAGCAATTACTAGATGTAAGTAAATACCAAACCATAATAAATAATAGAACAAAATTAATAACAAATCCCATGCAAATGCAAATGACAAATTGAATTTAGGTTCCATAAATTAATCATGTGAGGGTCCGAGCCGCTCATGACCGTGAGCACGGCTAGTATACTAGTTTTACACTCTGCAGAGGTTGTGCATCTTTACCCACAAGCCGTGTTACCCATCTGCCAAGGGGTCATGAATCCCATACACCTCTACCAAGGAAGCGAGGCAGGGTAACACTACGAGGCATTTACAAAGTTCCACTAGCTTCAGACTACCCGCTACAGTTTATAGGAAGCTCCAGTGCAGGGTTCTTGCCTGACCGCCATCGCAGCAAAATCAAACAAGGACCTCCCTACACTGACCACTCCCCTACTGCCCTTGCCCCTTTCGAGTAAGGTAGCCCTCCACTAGCTTTCCTAGTTAATCAGCCAAGGGCGTCCCATTAAACCCTTGTGGTAGCACTGTTTTCCCGGGTGGTCGCTCCATGTTCCCATTAATTTAATGAACATGAACAGTAATAATAACAAGATAATAACAGAATCATCATGAATAGTGTATCTCCATACCCAATCCACATGAAGCAATAGCAAGTATTACCCAAAAATATTTCAGGGGTGAACAAGGTATAGAGGTAATCAAAACTGGGGTAACATAAAGGCTCCCATCAAAATTAACCCATGCAGATCATTAAAATTAATAAGAACATGGCTGGGAAAAGTAAGTGATCAAGGGCACAACTTGCCTTCAATGAGCTCCTGCTCAGCTATCTCTACTTGTTGAACCTCAGTTTCCCCAGTGGCTTGCTCGTCTACTCGCATCAACACAATACATACACAGTATAGCATAAATTAACATCACATCAAACATGCAAATAAAATACGCAGTAAAATCTACACATTAAAATGAAATCATAGGAACTGGAAACACTAAATTTGGAGTTATAGATTTTAAGTTATGAATTTCCTAAGGTTTAATGTGCTTGAAATAGGATTAAATGATAAATAAATTTTCTAACAGAGTTCATGTCAAAACAGAAGCACTAAATGGTAGAGAATATTATTACAAAATTTTAGAAATTTGAATGGCTCAATTTGGACTAAAAATAGATTTTCTATGATTTATACAAGTTCTAGGGTTTATTTTCATATTAAAAATCCAATTTCTAATTCATTTAATTGATTTAAAACAATTCTGGATCGGGCCTCAATTACTGGTAAGTTCAGGGGCTAACCCGCAAGATCTCCAAGACACAGCGCGCCACTGGTCTGGACTGCGGGTTGATTTCCAGAGAGGTGAGGGTCTCTTTATAAAAATTGACCCGCGAAGGGGGTACGGATGTTTTCTGGCCGTTGGATCACTTGCCAAGGGCACGGATTAGATCGGATCTCGGCCGAACCGGTACCCGCCCAGAGCCGCCCGATCCAACATCAACGGTCCGAATGATCCCAGAGTAACGCGTGCTCGGATCTAACCAAGACAGTCGGATCACGATCCAACGATTCAGATCTAATCAACCCCAATCGTTTTCCAGCTCAAACCGCAGCCGTACGATGGTCATCCGACGGCCCCCAGTTCATCCCCTAGCTACACCAACCCCAGCAGCCGCGCGCCGCGGCGCACAGGCCTCCACGGCGGAGACCTCACCGGTGAATCCCAATGTGACGCATCGGGCGCTAATCCCTCTACCCGTGGTGATCAACACGATGCTGTGAGTAAGGCGAAACAAAATGGGGAGGACTTACTGTGAATCGCGCGGCACAGACCTCTACCCACGGAGCACGGCGGATTACCGACGACGGCGAGCAATTCTGGACGATTGGACGGGTCACCGAGCGCAATACTTCACGCAGACGATCCCCACACGCCGATGAACAATCCTGACACCACCCTGGCCACCCACCGGCGATACCGGGCCGGGTCAACGGTGGCGGCCACAATCCTTCCGCGAGCGTAGCAATGGCGGCGTCGATTGGCTCAGGGGAAAGCTAGGCTTGTGCGAGAAGGTAGTAGGGAAAGGAACGAGTGTGCTTTTATTGAGCGCGGGCAAAGTCCGAGGGCGGTCAACGCCGGCGTTCTCGCGGCGGACATCGCGCAACGGCGAGCGAAGAAAAGGGGAGGTGGGTACGCGGCTGACATGCGGGTCCCGCGGATCAGAGAGACCGAGCGCGCGCGAGATACGACTGGACGGTGGGACCCACGCGGCAGTGAGGGATGGCGAGCGCGCGCGTAAGGGCTGGTGAGCGGGCCGCGCGTGTGCGTGTGGGCCGAATTGGTTCCTTCCGGCCCAAGTAGCCCCTTTATTCTTTTTCTTTTTATTTTTCTGTTTTCTTTCTATTCAAATTTCAAATTCTTCCCAAGTTTAAATTCCTGACTGGTTGACAAGTTTATTCTCAGATCACATATTCAATTTGAACATACCAAGACAAGATTTATTTATATATGAATTTATTTTGTAGGTTATAATATTTATTTCTCCTTTACCCTTTTTAAATCCCAACTCAAATTTATGTTTTAATCCAATCTCCAACTCATTTTTTATATTTTAACCATGTTATTATTTTATTAAATGCACACACAAAACTCCAATATGATGCATTTTCTTTTATTTTAGTGTCTTTGGTTTTAATTGATCACTCTCAACATGTATGCTCTTTTTATGATGCAAAATGAGGCTCATAAAATAAGGAAATCACCATGTATTTCTTGTACACAATTTTGAATATTACATCAACAAATCATCGGGTTTGGTTGAAGTCTCTAGCGACGTTGTATTTGATGAGACTAGTGGCTCTCCAAGAGAGCATGTTGTTGATCTTGATGATGTAGATGAAGAAGACATTCCAACGGCCGCGATACGCACCATGGCGATTGGAGATGTACGGCCTCAGGAACAATTGGAGCAAGATCAACCGTCTTCCTCAACTATGGTGCATCCCCCAACCCAAGATGACGAACAGGTACCTCAAGTGGAGGCGCATGATCAAGGGGGAGCACAGGATGTTCATGTTGAGGAGGAAGAAGCACCTCAGGCACCTCTAGCCCAAGTTCGAGCGACGATCCAAAGGGATCATCCCGTCGACCAAATATTGGGTGATATTAGCAAGGGAGTAACTACTCGCTCGAGATTAGTTAATTTTTGTGAGCATTACTCCTTTGTCCCTTCTATTGAGCCTTTCAAGGTAGAAGAGGCCTTGCTAGATCCGGACTGGGTGTTGGCCATGCAGGAGGAACTCAACAACTTCAAGCGCAATGAAGTTTGGACACTGGTGCCTCGTCCCAAGCAAAATGTTGTGGGAACCAAGTGGGTGTTCCGCAACAAATAGGACGAGCACGGGGTGGTGACGAGGAACAAGGCTCGACTTGTGGCAAAAGGTTATGCCCAAGTCGCAGGTTTGGACTTTGAGGAGACGTTCGCTCCTGTGGCCAGGCTAGAATCAATTCGTATTTTGCTAGCATATGCCGCTCACCATTCTTTCAGGTTGTACCAAATGGATGTGAAGAGCGCTTTCCTCAACGGGCCGATCAAGGAGGAGGTGTACGTGGAGCAACCCCCTGGCTTCGAGGATGAACGGTACCCCGACCACGTGTGTAAGCTCTCTAAGGCGCTCTATGGACTTAAGCAAGCCCCAAGAGCATGGTATGAATGCCTTAGAGACTTTTTAAATGCTAATGCTTTCAAGGTTGGGAAAGCCGATCACACTCTTTTCACTAAGACTTGCGATGGTGATCTTTTTGTGTGCCAAATTTATGTCGATGACATAATATTTGGTTCTACTAACCAAAAGTCTTGTGAAGAGTTTAGCAGGGTGATGACGCAGAAATTCGAGATGTCGATGATGGGCGAGTTGAACTACTTCCTTGGGTTCCAAGTGAAGCAACTCAAGGATGGCACCTTCATCTCCCAAACGAAGTACACGCAAGATTTGCTAAAGCGGTTTGGGATGAAGGACGCCAAGCCCGCAAAGACGCCGATGGGAACCGACGGACACACCGACCTCAACAAAGGTGGTAAGTCCGTTGATCAAAAAGCATACCGGTCCATGATAGGTTCTTTGCTTTATTTATGTGCTAGTAGACCGGATATTATGCTTAGCGTATGCATGTGTGCTAGATTTCAATCCGATCCTAAGGAGTGTCACTTAGTGGCTGTGAAGTGAATTCTCAGATATTTAGTCGCTACGCCTTGCTTCGGGATCTGGTATCCAAAGGGGTCTAACTTTGACTTCATTGGGTATTCAGATTCCGACTATGCTGGATGTAAGGTCGATAGGAAGAGTACATCGGGGACGTGCCAATTCTTAGGAAGGTCCCTGGTGTCGTGGAACTCTAAGAAACAAACTTTCGTTGCCCTATCCACCGCTGAGGCCGAGTACGTTGCCGCAGGACAGTGTTGCGCGCAACTACTTTGGATGAGGCAAACCCTCCGGGACTTTGGCTACAATCTGAGCAAAGTCCCACTCCTATGTGACAATGAGAGTGCTATCCGAATAGCGAAAAATCCTGTTGAGCACAGCCGCACAAAGCACATTGACATCCGGCATCACTTTTTGAGAGACCACCAGCAAAAGGGAGATATCGAAGTGTTTCATGTTAGCACCGAGAACCAGCTAGCCGATATCTTTACCAAGCCTCTAGATGAGAAGACCTTTTGCAGGCTGCGTAGTGAGCTAAATATCTTAGATTCGCGGAACTTGGATTGAATTGTAGCATACATGTATTTATGCCTTTGATCATGTTCCTTATGCATTTTGTTGCTTACTATGGTGCTCAAGTTGTACAATCACTCCCGGGACCTCACAAGTCCTTGTGCAAGTGATGCACATATTTAGGGGGAGTTGTGCTACAACTTGACCCTTTGAGACTAACCATATGCTTGAGTTTGCTTGTTTTAGTCTCAAAGGAGGTTTGAAAGGGAAAAGGTGGACTTGGACCATGAAAGACTTCCACTGCACTCCGATGAGAGGGTAACTTATTCCAAGTTCATCTCATGTACTCTTATTGCCTTTGTGTTCTCATTTGAAGATTTTGGTGAGGCAATGGGGTTAAGGGACCAAGATTGATCCCGTTTTGGTGCTTGATGCCAAAGGGGGAGAAAATAAAGGCCAAAGCAATAGATGGATCAGCTACCACTTGAGAAATTTTGAAAATAATAGATTAGAGATTTTGGTTTGTCAAAACTCTTTTATTGTCTCTTATGTCAAAAGTTGGCCTCTTGTGGGGAGAAGTGTTGATTATGGGAAAAAGGGGAGTTTTTGAAATCTTGAATCAATTTCTCTTGGAATGACTCTCTTTATGTCTTAACATGTGTGTTTGACTTAGAGATAGAAATTTGAGTTTGATTTGCAAAAACAAACCAAGTGGTGGCAAAGAGTGATCCATATATGTCAAATTTGAATCAAAACAATTTTGAGTTCTTATTTGAATTGATTTTGTACTTATTCTACTTGCTTTATGTTGTGTTGGCATAAATCACCAAAAAGGGGGAGATTGAAAGGGAAATGTGCCCGTGGGCCATTTCTAAGTATTTTGGTGATTTAGTGTCCAACACAAGTGCCTAAGTGTAAAATGGTGGACAAAGTACAAATCAAGGATAAAGGTATGTTTCTCAGACTTAGTACATTGTTTTAGTGACTAATGTATTGTGTCCAAGTGTTGGAAACAGGAAAAATCCAATTGAAAATGCCTTGGCTCGAGCAGCCAAGACTCTGCTCAGTCTGGAGCACCGGACTGTCCGGTGGTGCACCGGACAGTGTCCGGTGCGCCAGGCTGCTCTGGCAAACAGGCTGCTCTCGGGACTTCGACGGCGGTGTACGGCTATAATTCACCGGACTGTCCGGTGGCCGTTCACAGGCGAACTCGTCGCTCTCGGGAATTCATCGGCGACGTACGGCTAAAAATTCACCGGACTGTCCGGTGAGCCAACGGTCGGCCGGGCCAACGGTCGGCCGCGCAATCTGCGCGGGACACGTGACCGAGCCAACGGCTAGAAGAAGGCACCGGACTGTCCGGTGTGCACCGGACATGTCCGGTGCGCCAATGGCTCTCTGGCCACCAACGGTCGACTGCGCCATTTATGGAAAGAAATCGGGCACCGGACAGTGTCCGGTGTGCACCGGACTGTCCGGTGCGCCAGTCGACAGAAGGCAAGATCAGCCTTCCTAGATTGCTCTCAACGGCTCCTAGCTGCCTTGGGGCTATAAAAGGGACCCCTAGGCGCATGGAGGAGCACACCAAGCATTCCTACAACATTCCTAAGCACCAAGACATCGATTTCGCGCATTCGTTTCATTGTGATAGCATATAGAGCTCTAGTGGAGTTGTGAACTCATTGAGTTGTGTTGCGAGCTCTTGTTGCGACTTATGTGCGTGTTGACACTCTGATTCTTGTGTCTTGTGTGCGTTGCGAATCCCTCCCTTGCTCCGTGCTTCTTTGTGAACTTCAAGTGTAAGGGCGAGAGGCTCCAAGTTGTGGAGATTCCTCGCAAACGGGATTGAGAAAAGTAAGCAAAACACTATGGTATTCAAGTGGGTCTTTGGACCGCTTGAGAGGGGTTGATTGCAACCCTCGTCCGTTGGGACGCCACAACGTGGAGTAGGCAAGCATTGGTCTTAGCCGAACCACGGGATAACCACCGTGCCATCTCTGTGATTGATCTCTTGTTGGTTATTGTGTTTTGTTGAGATTCCTCTCTAGCCACTTGGCATTTACTGTGCTAACGCTTAACCAAGTTTTTGTGGCTTAAGTTTTCAAGTTTTACAGGATCACCTATTCACCCCCCCCCTCTAGGTGCTCTCACTACTCCTCGTTGAGGAGCCCACAAAGGGCCGGGTCTTTTCCAACCCTAATCCTCCACAAGCCGACCACAAAAGTCAAGGCAATCTCTTCTCAAATTTGCTCAAAGAGCGGGTAATACAAACTTCTTGGGGTCGTCCACAAATTTGGAGACTCCCAAGCAACCTCTAACCATCAAGGAACACAAGGCTCCAAGAGTAACAAATCCGCACAAGGTCAAGTGTGCAATGAGCTCAAGAACAAAGGGAATGGGAGAATCAAGATGAAATTGACAGCGCGTTAGATTGACTTCACCTCACACCAGGGATCCTTCAAGCGATTGAAGGAGATGCGATTTCAGGTGTGAGATGAGAATTGAATGCCTTTGTTTGGGGTTTGGTCAGCTGAGAAATCGTGGAGAGAGCAGAAGTAATGAAGAGAGAGTGTGGGGGGTATTTAAAGGACCCACCAAAAGCTGACAGCCGTTGGGAGAAAAGAGTCGAAAACTGGTTGAACCGGTTTACAGACCGGTTGAACTGGTTTCCACCAGAAAGATCTCGGTTCACTGACATACTCAGCCGGAGACTCGACCGGATCCAAAACCGATTGAGCCGGGAAAAATTTTGGTTGAACCGGATTCACAAAATATCTGCAATGATTTTTCTGACAACTCTGACTATCAGACAGGTCAGAGCAGGGATGGCAGAGGAACAGTCCAGAAACCGGTTGAACCGGTTTTAGGTCCGGTTGAACCAGTTTCAAAGGCTGAAAAGCAAGTTTTGAACATTTTGAAGTGAACAAAGGTGGAACTCTTGTGGGAAGTAAAAATGGTTTTTCTCAAAGGCATTCATGATCTAGAAAAGTGTTCTCTAAGATGATTTTGAAGGATTTTGAACTTAGCTCATTGCATTACTTACTTAACCATTGCGGATCCCTCTTAATTGAACGGCGATTCCTATAACTCAAGAATTATAAAAAGAACACTGCCGTTGTTTCCAAGCAGTTGGAGCACTCCATATGATGTAGAATTTAAATCCGTTGTGCTTTATATTTTTATGCTCATAAGATCTGTGCTTCACCTGTCTGTAGAATTACTATGTACATGCTAGGAGCAAACTTGTTAGAATCTCTATTTGTTTTGTCATTTAATCACCAAAACCCTCAATTAGGGTTGATTGCACTTACAGTGATGCACGTGCATATGAATCAATTGTTACTATTGCTTGGTATAAAAGAGTAGACATCATTACAAGGAGTTAGTAAGTGAAGTAAAAAACCAAACATGAAATTTACAACTGAGTCTACCTATCTTCCTTTGACTCGATACCCTCATTGTTGAAAATGCATTTCCCCGTTCCCTGCCAAGGCACACGACAATACTGATGTGGATAAGGCAGTAAGCATCAAATCGACTTACCATCCAATATGTTGGGGATGCCAATCATGGTAGCAACTTGCCCCCACGACTGCCGCAGTGGGTCAGTCGTTCCCCTAGGTGGGTTTTAGATAAGGAGCGCGAGGGAATCAGGCACATGAACCTGCATGATGTTGCCGGTGCTCCAGGCGATGCCACAGAAGTTAAAGAAAATTGAGCAGAATAGGAGCAAACCTATGCTGCTGACATACATAAACAATGTGATTGTTATCACTGTTGTTTACAGCACCAATCGATGATTCCAGTTTCTCAGGTTTTTCATCGTCGGATTCGCCAAGGTCGATAATAACCCACAACCATAACAGAGAAATGAGAGATCTCGCCACACGAAAGGAACTTGTTGAACGTAGGGTTTACTAACCTAGGAACCAGCCGAACAACGCGTCGGTCTCCATGGTGCGGGACATGACACAGGCGTCCCCCTGCGGTGGTCCAAGACGAAGACAAGTCACGCAGGAAGCGGGTGGGCGTCGGTCGTGCTAGTGTTGGTGCTGGCACAACGGTGAATGGGGACGCAGGTGGTGGTGGGCTTTTCCAACGCCGGTGTTGGTGTTGGGTGCGTGGAGTCCTGGTGTGGAGCGGCAGCGACCCTACACACACGATTGGTGACCTTGCGCGGGCGGTGGTTGGGCCGGGGCAGGGGCAGGAGCAGTTGGAAGGGAGAGGGCAAGAGAGGGAGGCACAGGGAGAGGGAAGGGAGGAAGGGCGGCGATGGAGACCGGGTAGATATCAGTGCATTGAGGTCGTCCGGGTGGCGCAGGAACTCACCGACTCCTGCACCGGAGATGCTGTCCGGTAGCGGCACGCCCTGCCGCCACCTCGTTGGCAACCGGGTGTGCTGTCCTATTGGTGCCTGGCCCTGGCCCGCCTCGGTGTTGGCATCGCGACTTGCCACTACAACCCTCGTATATGCAGAGCGGAGGCATCGCCCCGCCACCGAGGTCGACGTCCTCGTCCTCCATGGGGAGGGGAGCAGCGGCGGCGTCGGGACGCCGAACCGCCTCTCCCTATGCAGAAGCTGTTGAAGAGGATGGAAGAGCGGCAGCTGGCGGAGGAGGTGAGGACGCGTCCACCGTCTTCATCTCCCCGCGGTGAGGTGTGGCGAGAGTGCGAGACGGGGCGTGGGGAGGGAGCGCATGCGGGAGAGGCAGAATGAATCTGGCTAGTGAGCGAGAGAGGAGGGAGAGGAAATGGTGAGGAGGGAGAACCTGCAGCAAGTCTGCAACTGAATAGCAGGAGAGGAGGCGGAGGAAATGGGGAGGAGGCGCGGCGCACGGATCGGACGGTGCTGATTTGATGGATATAGATGGACAGTCCAGATTGGCTCGAGACAGAACCAGGTGGAGGCAGGCTACCCCTTGCAGTCTTAATATAGTAGTATAGATTGCACCGTGCGTCCAGCTGCCCAGGACGTTTTTCGCTAGAAATTGTCGTTAAACCATGTGGAGGTAGAATAATTGTGTCCCCATCTATCTTGAGTTTGTTGAGATCAGGAATAAGTATCTCACAATCAAACTCGTCAAGGCCATAGATCATTGCAATGATTTTGCAAAAAGAAATTAATAATACACAAATTGCATCATAAATTCATGAAAATTTACGGAGGCACAATATATATATATTTCTTAAAAATATTTAGACCATAAAATTCACAAGATACCAGTAATTTTTTCATTTCTCTTTCACTTGTTACATAAGTTACATGTGAAATCACTAAAAGTATCCAAGTTTCAATATAGCCAATACTTCACTTTATCATTTTCATGTGGGGACTTGTGGTTATATTCTTATAAAATGTTTATTAGTCTTGGTAACTCATTTGCAATTTTTTGTCGACACCGGAATATTTTATGAATTTAATGTATTTTGATGATTTTTTATGAAAAATTAATAATACATAAATAGCCTCAGAAATTTATGAAAGTTTACAGAGGCACAACATATGTCCACATATAATCCTTAAAAAATTTGGACTCAAGGAGTGACTAAATGATTACAAGAACCATGGTATGTGTGAAATGGTGTCTTACACGGTATTCAACAAAAATTCATTACCCACGCTATCCATTCCGGCTAGTTCCGTATTCGATATATGATTATCCGTATTTGCATCCAAAAATATCCGCATTTGTATTCGTATCCGAAGCTATCCCTATTTGAACTCGAATCCGAACAAAAATATGAAAACAAATATGATTTTAGTGATATCCGTCTATATCTGATCCGATTAGACCCCTACTTGTCGCCTTTCATCGAGCAGAGGGTGGATGCTAGGGTTGAAAAGTTGGTGTTCTGGCTTGCCAAACTTGTGTTGTTCTATTCGTTGTAGGTTCATACGTCTTGCCAAAGGGGGAGAAAGCAATAGGCCCAAAGCAAAAGGACCGCACCACCATTTTAAAATTCAAAATTTCATTTGGTTTCAATTGGTATAATTTGATTTGGTATCTACTTAAAAAATGGAAATCATTTCAATTACAAAAACCCTCTTGACAGCTAAGGAGAGAACTTTTTCAGGGGAAGTTTTTGTTAAGCCAAAGGAAAAGCATTTAAAATAGGGAGAGAATTTAAAAATCTTGAAAATGCTTTTTGAAATCATATTCTTATACTATTGGCTATTTGCAAAAGAATTTGAAAAGACTTTTCCAAAAGATTTGCAAAAACAAGCAAAGTGGAGCAAAGGTGGTCCAAAATGTTAAATAGAAGAAAGCAATCATATTTACTTAGTCAAATATCGAAATTCTTTCAATTGGTTGAAATCTAAGTAACTTATGCACATCTATCAAAATTGCAAACTAGTTACATCTCTACTCTTTATATTTGCTTTGGCTTGTGTTGGCATCAATCACCAAAAAGGGAGATTGAAAGGGAAATTGGCTTAATCATTTCCTATAATCGATTTTGGTGTTTGATGTCCATCACAAACCATGTGGACTAACTAGTTTGCCTAGATATCATGTATCTCAGGTGCATAAGGTTCAACATAAACCAAGAAAGAAATTAAGTTGGGGACTCAATCAAGTTTAGAGCAAAAGACTGTCCAGCGTGGCGCACCGAACACTGTCTGGTGCCCAGGCCGAGCACCATCCAAACAGGTCGCTCTCGGGTTTTCTTTGGAGTCGCTCCACTAAAATTCACCGGAGTGTCCAGTGTGCACCGGACATGTTCGATGAGCCAGCGGAGCAACGGTCAACTGAGGGCAATGGTCGACTGTGATGTCAGATCAACAGTGCACAGTACAGAAGTCAGATGACAGGCTGCGAAGTCAGAACGCATTGGACATGTCTGGTGTGTCACCGGACTGTCCGGTGCAGCTACAAGACAAAGAACTTCAACAGTCAACCGTTCCAAACCCCAACGGGCAGCTGACGTGGCACGCACTGGACACTGAACAGTGTCCTGTCCGGTGCACCACCGGACTGTTCGGTGTGCCATCGACAACAACGACTAGAATAGTGGTTGGGGCTATAAATACCCTCAACCACCTCCATTCAAGTCATCCAAGTTTTTCTGAACTCAACATTCAATACAAGAGCCAAAGGCTACACTCTAAGACACATTCAATAGATCAAATCCTCTCCAAGCCTCCAAATCAACTCAATTGCTTAGTGACTTGAGAGAGACCGTTTTGTGTTCTTTCGTTGCTCTTGTTGCTTGGATTGCTTTCTCCTTCATATTCTCATTCTTCTAAGTGCTTTGTAAAGCTAGCAAGAGACACCTAAGTGTGTGTTGATCCTTGCGGGCCTTAGTGACCCAAGTGATTAAGTAGAAGCCTCGACTGGTCTGTGTGACCGATTGAGAGAGGGAAAGGGTTGGAATAGACCCGGCCTTTATGGCCTCCTCAACGGGGACTAGGTTCTTCGGAACCGAACCTTGGTAAACAAATCATTGTGTTCACTTGCATTGATCTTCACTTAATTTGTTTCCCTCTTTCCTCTCTCTAAAGTTTCCTTGCTAATATTGATCTGAGTTTGCTCCCAAAGTTATTTGCATCAAATTTGAGCAACTCATAGCAAGAGAAACAATTTTCCGCACTCCGATTTAATTTCAACTCTAACCCCGGCCTTAGTGCGTGTTTAAAGTTTGTAGATTTCAGGTTTCGCCTATTCACTCCCCCTCTAGGTGACTTTCACCACTGCGCGGGTCGGTGTTGGGGCTGGTGTCGGATGAATACGGAGAGGAGGCGCCTGCTCCCATGCCCTCTGCCGAGAATGGGGTAGCGCAGAGTCGGAGGCATGAGGTTGAGAGAAAAGAAGCAGGATGGCGAACGAGGTGGCGGCAACTGAGGCGATGACCATCATTATCGTGCGGAGGTATATATGGCCAAATGGGTTGTGTCTAGCGGGCCGGCCCGAGGTATGGCCCATTTAATAGTGTCTGGGCCAGTCCGGTACGAGCGTCGTGCCATGCTTGGGTCGTAGCCTCGGCCCGTAGTGTTGGCTGGCCCGACATGATTATTTTTTATTTTACAAAAAATCGTATATACATATGTACAATTTATATTAAATATTAAAAACAACCGAGCATGATGTTCTAATGGTTAGATAGCTTCACCAAGTCTCTCTCATTCTTCTTCCATCAAGGCGTTGGTTCGAACCTCATCTCTTGCACCGCTTTTTAACATGTTACGCTGATTTAACTAAATGGCCCCCGGGGCCAGGCCGACACGGTCAGCAGGTCGGTGTGGGCCTAACGGGCCCGTGCCGGGCTGTGGGATGAGCAACATGTTAATTTGAAATAGACGTGGGGAGTTATTTGTAAAAAGATGACGCAGAATGACTGTTGATATTAATATTTTAATATAGTAAAGAAAAGATTAAAGTCGATCAAATGGACTTTCCAAATTGGCGTGGATGGATGGGCTTCCACGGGCGTCTACCATACTGAAAATACTGTTGGGCTGGGCTCTCAGCCTTGGCTAGATCCACAGCGTACCTAGGCAAAACTTTTCATGCCTTATTGCGACACTGGCACTCTGGCAGTCGCAGCCGGAACACAGGCTCTCATAACGACCAGGTGTCCGTACAATACTACCATTCCTATTTATGTTTGAGTACGGTGTATAAAACAAAAGACATGTAAGTTCTATTATATAGGTAGATGTAAATACAGGTTTAGAACCAACGAACATGGTCTAAATCATTATTTATTTATAATTTTAGCTTTTTTTACCATTTAAATATAGATAACAAGAATAGGTGAACCGAAGGAAAGTGATGAACGATGTCACACCAATCAGATCAGAAAAATAAACAAGAACTAGCAAAGTGCCCGCACATTTTCATTTATGTTTTAGTACAGAGTATAAAATATAATGATATGTGTGTTTTGTTGGCTATGTGATTTAAATGTGAGTTCGGAGTCAACAATCATGATTCAAATCTTTATTTGTTTATAATTTTAGCTTTTTTATTATTTAAATGTTAGGGACACGATGTAGAAACTAGTGTTTTTTATAGTAGAGATAGAGAAATGGCCTAGAATCTAGGTGGTACCAGCACATATGGCCATTTCTGTTGAGCACGTACCTGTCATACTTACTATAATCTATCTATACTACTATGAAGAATGTAAGGGGTTAGGCTGCCATCCCGTTTTGCCTCTCCCTCGTTCTGTCCTCCCCGTCTAGATCCACAGCGTACTAGGCAAAACTTTTCATGCCTTATTGCGACACTGGCACTCTGGCAGTCGCAGCCGGAACACAGGCTCTCATAACGACCAGGTGTCCGTACAATACTACCATTCCTATTTATGTTTGAGTACGGTGTATAAAACAAAAGACATGTAAGTTCTATTATATAGGTAGATGTAAATACAGGTTTAGAACCAACGAACATGGTCTAAATCATTATTTATTTATAATTTTAGCTTTTTTACCATTTAAATATAGATAACAAGAATAGGTGAACCGAAGGAAAGTGATGAACGATGTCACACCAATCAGATCAGAAAAATAAACAAGAACTAGCAAAGTGCTCGCACATTTTCATTTATGTTTTAGTACAGAGTATAAAATATAATGATATATGTGTTTTGTTGGCTATATGATTTAAATGTGAGTTCGGAGTCAACAATCATGATTCAAATCTTTATTTGTTTATAATTTTAGCTTTTTATTATTTAAATGTTAGGGACACGATGTAGAAACTAGTGTTTTTTATAGTAGAGATAGAGAAATGGCCTAGAATCTAGGTGGTACCAGCACATATGGCTATTTCTGCTGAGCACGTATGTAAGGGGGTAGGCTGCCACCCCGTTCTGCCCCTCCCTCGTTCTGCCCTCCCCGTCCGTTATTGTCGCAGCAAAAAAAATTGTTGCCAGGCTCAGAAATCAAACCCTGGATGCCTTGAGCAGAACACCTAAGCTCCTACCCACTAGCCAACTTGACTCATGTTAGTTTATATTCAACCTCAACTACGATATCTAAGTGATGCTTAGTTTTTCATTTGGTGACCCTGGTATGTATAATTTTTTATCCACTCTGGTATTTTTAACAACAACTTACACACTTACAGGTGATAGACTATTGCATAAATTTAATACAATCTCAAAAATTACGCATCAGGGGGCATAGTTCACATGGAAAATTGAGCATTATAAAAAATAGTTCACATGACAAACTTGCGTGGCAGGAAAAAAAACGTGGATTAGTTCACATGGAAATTTTACTCGAAAAGGTGGTTTAGTTCACATAAAAAACGCAGGAGGGAAAATGTGGATTAATTACATGGTAGTTTTATATGTTTAGGCTCCTTCGAAATGCAGAAATTTTAGAAAAAAATCGATTTATGATAAAGCCAAAAAGATACCCCATTGAGGCTTAATTTCTGCATTTTACCAAAAATTGTCTGAAATCATCTACTTGGAGGACTGCGTCCTTTGTCATCTATAGTCAATAATGGAGGGCATGTTTTTTCCTTGCCATTCACAACAATCGAGGAAAAGCTTGAGTTGTATTGCAACATTAGGGTCGTAGTATATGATGTGATATCTGTCTCATAATTGTGATAGGTATTTTTAACAACAACTTACACACTTGCAGGTGATAGACTATTGCATAAATTTAATAAAATCTCAAGATTATCTAAAGTGCCAATCTAGAGGTCGTGTCCACATAGAAAATGCTTTTCAGTTCAACTTTCTAAAGCGAGACGGTGATGTTGAAACTAAAACAGACGAGCTATATCCAATTAAAGACATGTCACAAATATGTAGTGCTGAATGAAGGGTTTTACTTTACCTAGATCATGACATGGTAAACATGAGTTTGAAATTTACACGGTTATTGTTTGCATGTATTTTATTTTTTATGCAATATTTATAATTGTTTTGTACGTGTATCCAATTAAAGACATGTCACAAATATGTAGTGCCTCCTTGTCTCCCTCTCCTCCTGCGGTGATAGCTTCCTCGAGGAGATGAGCGCACCGCCCCCACGATCGGCCTACCTCCGTCGTCCCCGCATGCACCACCACCATCGGGTGGGAGAGGCAGTAACAACTCGCTCGAGGCCAACCCTCGGTGGGAGGGGTAGTTATGACTTGCCCGAGGCAAAGCCAAAACATGACAGACAGTCACGACTCTTCCTAGACCACTCTCGGACGGGAGACACAGTCATGACTCGTTCGAGGCCAAGCCTAGGCGGGACAGGCAGTAACGACTCGCCTGAGGTCATCCGCGGGCGGGACAGACAGTCACGACTCGCCCAACGCCAACCCCCCGGGTGGGATACACAGTTACAGCTCGCCTGAGGCCAACCCCGGTGGGATACAAAGTTACAACTCGCTCGAGGCCAAGGCAAGACAGAACAGGCAGTCCGCCCGAGGCAACCCTCGGGTGGGAGAGGCAGTCATGACTCGCCCGAGGCCAAGCCCAGGCAGGACAGGCAGCCACGACTAGCCCAAGGCCATCCTCTGGCGAGACAGGCAGTCACGACTCGCCAGAAGCCAACCCCCAACGGGAGACACAATCACAACTCACCCGAGACCAAGCCCTGGCTGGACAGTTAGCCACGACTCACCTGAGGCCATCCTCGGGGGGGGATAGGCAGTCACGACTCACCCAAGGACAACCCGGGGTGGGAGAAGTAGTCACGACTCGCTCATGGCCATCATCTGGCGGGATAGGTAGTCACCACTCGCCCGAGGCCAACCCCCGGCGGGATACGTAGTCACGACTCGCTTGAGGCCATTCTCGGGCGGGAGAGACTGTCAAGAATCGCACAAGGCCAAGCCCGAATGGGAGATGCAGTCACAACTCGCCCGAGGCCAACCTCGGGCGGGAGACACAATCATGACTCGTCCGAGGCCAAGCCCGGGCAGGAGACGCAGTCACGACTCGCCCGAGGCCACCTTTGGGCGTGAGACGCAATCATGACTCGCTCAAGGCCATGCCCAGATGGGACAGGCAGTCACGAGTCGCCCGAGACCAAGCCCAGGCGAGAGACGCAATCACGACTTGGCTGAGGCCACTCTCGGGTGGGAGAGGCAGTGACGACTCGCTTGAGGCCAAGCCTACATGGGACAAACAATCACGACTTGTCCTAGGACACTCTTGGGCAGGAGACATAGGCATGAGTCACCTGAGGCCATGCCCAGGTGGGACAAGCAGCCACGACTCTCCCGTGGCCACCCTCGGGCGGGACAAGCAGACACAACTCGCCCGAGGACAACCCCGTGCGGTACTGGTAGTAATGACTCGCCCGAGGCAACCCCGAGCGGGAAAGGCAGTAATGATTCGCCCGAGGGCAACCCTAGGTGGGAGAGGCAGTCACGATTCACTCGAGGCCATCCTCGGGGGGAGAGGCAGTCACGACTCGCCCGAGGCCACCCTCAGGCGGGAGACACAATCACGACTCATCCGAGGCCAAGCCTGAGCAAGACAGGCAACCACGACTCGCCTGAGGCCATTCTCGGGCGAGACAGGCAGTCACGACTCACCCGAGGCCAACCCCCAACGGGAGACGCAGTCACGACTCAACTGACGCCAAGCCCTGGCTAGAAAGTCAGTCACGACTTGCCTAAGGCCACCCTCGGGTGGGACATGCAGTCATGACTCGCCCAAGGGCAACCCCTAGCGGGAGACATAGTCACGACTTGTCTGTGGCCATCCTCAGGTGGGACAGATAGTCACAACTCGCCTGAGGCCATCCGCGGGCGGGACAGGCAGTAATGACTCGCTCGAGGCCATCTGCGAGTGGGATAGACAGTCACGACTGGCCCAAGGCCAACCTCCGGCAAGACAAGTAGTCACAACTCGCTCGAGGCCATCCTCCGGTGGGATACGCAGTCATGACTTGCTCGAGACCACTCTCGGGCGGGAGAGGCTGTCAAGAATCGCCTAAGGCCAAGCCCGGTGGGAGACGCAGTCACGACTCGCCTGAGGACACCCTCGAGCGGGAGACATAATCACGACTCGTCTGAGGCCAAGCCCAGGCAGGACAGCCAGTCACGACTCATCCGAGGCCAAGCCCGGGCAGCAGATGCAGTCACGACTCATCCAAGGCCAAGCTCGGGTAGCAGACGCAGTCACGACTCGCCTAAGGCCATTTTGGCAGAACTGTCTTCACCCGGCCTCCTCCACCTCTTCTCGCCTCTCGCTCTAATCGCGCCATGTTTCACATGTCGCAGCCTCCATCCACCTAACGCCCTCCAATATGCCTCCCGACGCAATTCGCGGTCCCACACACCCGACGCCCCACCCCCCGAGCCTACCTCCCAATGTCACCTCCCTCGCATGTCGACCCGACACATGAAGTTTGGTTGATAACATCACTAAACAATGACCTATACATACACAAGTGTCACTCTGCCGGTTGATTACCTCACTAAACAATGACCTATGCCTGCATTAGTATTATCCGTTGCAACGCACGGGCATATACCTAGTAAACTAGTATGAGACTATCATTTTGTCGGTCAAATCCAACCTGTGTAATCTAGCACTAGTCTTCGATAGTTTTAAAAATAATCGACAAAAAAAGTTAAATCATATTTGCTAGGTTTTTCGACGGTGTGTAAAAGTTAAAATTTGGATACTAAATTAATTTATAAGAGAATTTTATGTTAAGAATCTCGAACTATTCCCAGGTTATCCTAACTATCTTTATATTTTGTTCTCTCTTATACAATTATTATATCAGAAATTATTTCATATTTTTTATTCTTTCTCGTGACATTCCATCTTTAAGATTGGCCGATGAATACATGTTTATGTATTCACGCGATTATATCGATTTTACCAAGTACGGAAAGATTAGAAGTTAAGATAAAAAGTATTATAGAAAGCAGATTTTTACTCTTAAAAAGAAACCGAAATGTAATGTAAATGGTAATGATCCACACTTGAATACCGTCGGTAACAAGTTTGAATAAACCGATATCCATTTCTAGTGTGGTACCAATCACGGTTGGAATTAAACAAACACAATTTAATGTTATCGGTTGACCATTACGTTACCAATATATGAATCAAACGGCACCTACTATCCATAAAAACGTAACTCTGATACACTTATAAGGTCAAAATACTTATATAACAATAAAACGATACTTTTATATTTAAATTATAAAATTCTTCATAAAATATTAATATGATACCTATTTGATTTCACATATATATTTTATAGAAAAGTTCTATAAAGATAGTTTTGTTAGATATTTAGGCATTTTCATATTCCATTTAATCTAGAAATATAACGCGATAAATGTGATGACAGATATGTGCATGTGTGCATAACTACTCACAGTTGCAATAAACAGTAGAATAACATGTACAAAAATAAGTAACAGTGAGTACCCTGCAGAGGGACCAATGCTCAAAGCACCGGTGGCTCTATTCACATGAGACGTCTCGTGTGTATATTCAATGCAGTCGATTGGAATTTGATGCAGGATGATGTTCGCAGTACAATCCCGCGAACAGCCACCAAGAAGAAGACGAATGGGTTCCCGCGAACAAGTCGATGTCACCAACGAGTCGATGTCGATCAAGCAGCCGCGCTATGCTTCCCAAAAACCTGATCGGTCGTCTATCCCGAGCAGGATCTCTTACAACGACAATGGTTTCAGAGGCCTGCTTACTCCGTGTCTTGTGCGTGCAAGAACACATAGTCGGGAAAGCAGTACACACCGTAGCAATGTGTGTGAACCAATGGAAAATTCTCTTCCTCTCTTCAGATCAAAGAACTACCCATTCTTATATAGGCGCACACACGAATGTGAGGAGGTGCCATCATGTACAACGGTAGCCATAAACTATCCATCAATATAGGTGTACATTCGGGACGGCCGATCTGGCCTGGACCAAGTCCAAAAAGGCTCGGACTATTTAAATTTTGGGTTGACTCGGTCCATTTCAATTTCGGGTCGTGCTTGGCCAGCCCACGGTCTGGCACGTAATTGCTTAAACATGTCGGGCTTATTTCGGATTTACCGAAATTATAAAAAGCCCGAAATTCGATTTTTGGCCCATAATTCGATTTTTGGCCAGAAATTCAAATCAGGACCCCAAATTCACATCAGAGACCAAAATTCAAAACAGATTTAATAAAACAAATAAAAGGGTATAACTAACATCATCTCTAGCTTTGTGTTCTTTATCAAGTATAATCATTTTTTAGAAGGAAAAAGTGTATAATCAGCTATATACAGAGTTCGTAAGTTCAGTTCATTATCTAATGTTCATAACAAAAGTAAAATTATATCACACACTCTAATTTAAAGCTAAAAAAACATTTGACTAGCATCATCTCTAGATTTGTGTTCTTTATCAAGTACATGAAAGTGTGGAATGAAGTGTGTTCTAATGAATATATGGGCATTTTCGTGCCTTTTATATGAGCCAATTGGTGCCCGCCCATGGGCCGTGATCTTGGCCCGATATATCGGATTGTATCGTGTCTGGATCGTGCTTTTTTCGTGCTTCGGGCCAGCCTCAGGTCTAGCCCAAATGTACACCTATACCCATCAATATAGGATTACTAGTAACTCCAAGACATAAAAACATATATTACTAGTAAGCCATCAAATGATCGTTACTATTAACTTCAAGATATAAAAATGGCTGCTACTACTTATCATTCATCAAGCCATGACAACCCTATTTTTCAAGAGATTTCTATTTTTTCATAAGAAAAATAGTTCATTTTTTCTTGTGAAAATGAACTCTTGAAAAAATAGTGTTGCCAAACTAATCCTGAACCTCTCATAATTTTCTTGGAATTTTATTAAATATTAGATAAATAGATTTCACTCCAAATATTCTAACAAGTTTGACGGTCATGACTTGTATACAAGCACAAACATGAGTACAACCAAAGACAAAGGCCAGCCACGGAAAATGTGTCGTGGCAGATGTGCATTATCTGGAGGTAGGAAGACCTGGACACGGTCGGAAGGATGGTGGAAACACCGTGAAAGCTACTGTACATGCCATCTGTCTTTTGTGGTTGGAATTTGATTTGGGGACTGCACTTGACCGCGTCCCACATGGTCTGTAGTGGGGCCGTCAGCGGGTGATGGTGCACTAGTTACGGATGGGTACTTGTGATCGAGACGTCCGCTAGAATCATGGAATGCGAAAATCGCATGGATAATAACGAAAATTCTAAGAAAAACGGAGGGGCAGTACTCACCAGGTGGGACAACAAAACCTAGATAGTAAAATCGAGCGAGACTATAAAAAAACTAGTGTCATGACCACTAGTTAGACTATCTCTAGCAGCTTATACATCAACATCTCCATATTCAAATTCTACTCTGCCAATAAAATAGACTACAGTGCAAAACAATACAAAACAGTGTTTTAGATAAATGATTATCAGTAGACTGCTACAGACGGGCTTACATAATAGTCGTATCGTTCATATTAGTATTGTTGTGACCACCAGTTGCGGAACCTCTCGAAAGCGGTTGAAAAAAATCTCCTCGTTTATCTAAGCAAAGAGCAGCATTAAACATCCACTATTTATCTAATCTAAATTTTCATCTTAATCTATCAATAATCAATCCAATTATCCAAATACGAAATATCCAATAAAAATCCTACTGCTATTGCTACTGGCCTAGTGCTTACCTTGTCCGCTGGTCGGGTCTGGCGCCACCGCACCGAGAAGAGCGAAGGGGCGGGATAAGGCTATCCACAACCGTTACCCCTAAATTTTTCCCCCTATATCACTTTCCTCCCCTATTTTTCCCCTTATTTTTCCATCTCCCGCAGCGGTTCCCCCTAAATACTCCCCCTATACCCCACTACCACTATAAAATATCATTTTCTATACCAACTATCAATTTTTTATCTACTAACAATTACTCGTGTACCCACAGCACAGTGTTTAGGGTGATGAACAGTGACACGCTAGATTGAGGGGGGGAGAGAGGAGGACGGCGGGCTAGGGGGCGGTGCAGGGGGCACCGCTGCGCGCGTGGAGCGCCCCCTGCACGCGCCATGCAAGGGGAGGGGGCTGCGTAGGGGCAGCCTTTGCGGTCAGTCTAAGAGCATCTCCAGGAAAACCTGTAAATCAACCCCAAAAGTGTTTTTAAGGAAGAAAATACATTTTCGACGCTCCAACAGTTTCCTCTTCTTCGCCCTATAATATCCGTGTCCCTCATCTGATGTCCTCCCTCCCTCATATTTGCGTCTCACAGATTTGTTCCCCGATCGACTTAGCACGCGTATGTAGCTGGTTCCCGCGTTTATTTTGCCTCACACGCAGTTTAGTTGGAGGATGGTGGGAAGTGGCGATAACATCGAGAGAGGATTGAGCGACGGGAGAGCAATCTCAGGCGGCATTGATGAAGACGAAGAAGGCTGGGGCGAGGCGTTCCAAGGCCGCCATGGGGAGCTCGGCCACTATGGAGAGCTTCATCCTGACTAAAATTTAATTATAATAAAAAGGAAAGGCGCTGACCACACGTTGCAGCTAGCCAGCTACTACATTCATGGCCACATAACGCCGTGTGCAAAATAATTGCAGGAGCCTCCACGCTTGGCTGCTGACGAGGTTGTTTCAAAAATTTTAGGAATTGATTATTAGCAGTCTGCTGTGGGTTTACATTTTTTTAGTGAAATTTTTTCTGCAACAATCCCCAATAATAAGTTTTGAGGAATAATTTTTTAGTGACCTCTTGGAGTTGCTCTAAGACTGTGTTCAGCAGTTCCCCCTAAATTTCTTCCCCTATATCTCACTCACGTGTCACGTCAGCGTTCTCTCTCCCCCTATATCTCCACGCTCTACAGCGGTTCCCCCTATATCAAACCTCTATACCCCACCACACCAATATTATATACTTTCATCATCAACTAACTCAACTATCATCCAATGTTAATTTTATTTTTATTTGTTCTATGCACAGTACACGGTCGTAACTTGGTCCACAATTAATTAGCAAACTTCATAATTAGTATTAATACGTTAGTAATAAAACGTTCGAATTTTATGTTTTTTAAAAATTAGAAATTCGCATTCTTCTAGTACACGACACGAGTGGCTTCCACCACACGACTGGCTTCTACGGCAAGCCACGACCTCCTGGCTTCCTTCACACACCGAAGCCATCTATAAATAAGGTACCCCTGCGGGCATGCTCCACTCATCTACACATTCCTCTCTTCTGTATCATCCGCCATTCCATCAAAAGTACGTAGTACGTACTCTTAGTTCAGCTCGGCATGGACTCATTCAAAAGCCTAGTGTTGTCTTCGTCATCCGATGATTTTGACGATGAGATCGATAACTTGTTGGTTTGTCAACATGTGGACCACCTTGGAGTAGGAGACACGAGCACGCGGCTTAGGCGCTCTTCATTGCCTCGCCGAGTTATCCATAGGAACCACGCTGCTGGAGAAAATCTCATCAAGCACCACTACTTTGGACCTAATCCAGTGTATCCGCCACATGTTTTTCGTCGAAGGTACATTTCCTAAGTAATACTTTTATTTTGATTTCGAGGTTCGTTTTCTTATTTTTTGCTTTGTTTTGGTTTTTAGGTTTCGGATGCATCGTCCTTTGTTCCTACGCATCCTTCGTGCCGTTCAGCAAGAAGACGATTATTTCACTATTCGATGTGATGCAACAGGTTTAGCAGGGTTCGGTCCATTGCAAAAAAATATGTGATGCTTTGCGTATCCTTGCGTATGGGTTACCAACTGATCCGGTCGATGAGTACATACAGATTGGACAGACTACGGCTAGGGACTGTCTTATCCGTTTCTGTCGCGCAATCATCTCTTCCTTTAGCGAATGATACCTCCGTATCCCTAACCACGAAGACATTGCTCGCATACTTAGTGTAAACGCCGACAGGGGGTTTCCGGGTATGCTACGCTCCATCGATTGTATGCATTAGGAATGGCGCAACTGTCCTACTGCATGGCGCGGACAGTTTTGTGGGCGCAATTCTAGGCCAACAATGATACTAGAGGCAGTTGCTGGGTATGACCTGTGGATTTGGCATGCCTTCTTTGGAATGCCTGGTACTAACAATGATCTCAACGTGCTTCATCGCTCACCAGTGTTTGATCCGTTACATAATGGGACGATGCCACAACTGAGGATCCCACATTGGTGGGGGGAAAATCTAGTTACCTGTATTGGGGCTGGCACCAGTAGGTCGAATAGGTGTGTTTCTGTTGTTCTCAGCCTTTTTGGGAATGAAATACACCAATAAATTAATTTGGACAACAGATAACAAACTTGTAGTACAAAGTAGAAAGTTTCATGCATTCCACATTAGGTTCATACAAAAGGAACATAAGGTTCAAGCATTCCACATAAGGTTACTACAAAAGGAACATAAGGTTCAAGCATTCGTACATCGGTTACCAATGCATCACAGACATAACATAGAAACTCCTATTTATTTGGATGCATTACTACTACTAAGACCTTGGTCTAGCAACCACAATTACAGGTTCCAAATGCTATACCTAGTGGACCTGTCGGAGTCGTACGAGTCATTGTCACTGGCCTCATACAATTCTAGTGAGGAAGGGGGGATGAAAGGAAATTGTCTAGGAACTGGGTTCATAGGCTCCACAAGTTTAATTTCTTCCTCCATCCTCTCCTTCTCTGGGTCTGACCTTGCTTTGCTCTCTAGTGCATCCTGCTCCATCAGGTCGACCTCCTTTCGAATTGCAAGTAGTGCATTAAGAAGGTAATGCTCATCACCCAAATGCCGGAAAGCTTCTTCTAGAAAGCTTCTAATATTGAATGCACCAGTTTCCACTGAGGATGCAAGATTGAGGACCAAGTTTTGCAGCACTTTGGCATCATGGCTACTCATCTTGATTCCTATCCTCAAGCAGAATCTCCTTGGCTAGACAAGGTGCATACATGAAAAAAATAGGGCCACTGTTGTTACTAATTAGTGAAATTAAAGTGTTCTTGGCAGTTACCAAACACCATAAATTGTTGGGCCTAAAATGCTAAAGTATGTACACACATTATATAAACACTTTGACCTATTTGTTGGTAGATATGTTCGTTGCATATAATAAACTAAAGTTGCACAAAAAACATTAAAGCACAGACAACATACATGGAAAGAGACTTATGCAATTGATTAAAAACAATGTACTATAGCAAAAAAGGATTTAGAACCTCAATTAGTTGAAGTGGACGTCAAATAATCAAATAATTTTATCAAGCTGCATAATAAGTAAAGGTTTTGTTAGTTGCATGCAATGGTTAGTAATGTAAGGAAAGACTACTCAAAATTGTAGGTTGACTGAGTCCAATTCATAGACAGAGGTACTTAGTCCAATTCAAAGAAATGGATAAGGAAGGAACAAGGGGTTCTGTTGGGGAATTGAACGGTATTGCTACTTAGTTGTTCGAATAGGAAGATTAACATGCATTTGTGTACCAGCAACATTGACCAAACAACATACAAACCACATGACTGCGAATGAATTCACGTGCGACAAAATGGTGGCTACACAAAATTCAGCACACGAGGATGAGGAATATGCAAATGACACAACAGTCTGAATGTTGTTTCCTATGTACCATACTAAAAGTAGCTTAAATGTTGTACATGATTAGCACGGATCAGTTAGCAAAACGTGATTGAGTATAGGTTCAGATCTAAGTATACCATAATATCAAACTTGGTTGTTCTACATAAACAATAGGCGAATCGAAGATCCGACTTAACCTTAACCCTAACTGTCAAAGTTGGCGAAGAACACATAAATCGTACCAGTCAAACAAGTTAAGTACATCTAAACCCTAGTGGTAATCCAAGGTACGTTTTGGGACACGGATTGAATCCGAGGTGTAGAACTTGGAGAAGCGACGAAGCGTACCTTGGACCTTGAAGCTCGAATGAGGGAGATCGGCTGAGCGTAGATCTATCGCCGAATCGATGAACTCCCTTTGACCTCCACCCCACAGCCGACGTGCCGGCGGACAGAGACGAGCGGCGGCGGCGTCTTCGCACGGATCGGCCAGGTCGCCGGTCCGCGAAGCTGGACAGTGGATCCGCGTGGGGGACCCCCACTGCTGCTCGCCGCCCGGAGCAAGACAAATGAATCACGGGCGAGGGCGGATCGACGGGTACCTTCTCCGGCGGCGGTTCCATCGCCCTTGGTTCGCCTGGAGCTCCCTCCTCGGAGTATTCCGAGCGCGCGCGCTTGTGTGCGAAGGAAGCGGCTGCGGGGGAGGTTTCCGCCATAGCGTGCCCATCCATTTAGCGGGAGAGAGAAGGAATTGGGAGGGGAGAGGAGGAGGAAGAGGATGCCGGTGAAGGGGCTAGGGTCGCACTGTAGCCCCTAAAACGGCTACAGTGTTAGGAGAGGGGGCGCCTGGCGGCATGCGTTGAAGACAGTCTAAGGCGTCGATGGGTCGTTGCCATCTAGCCCAGGGCGGCGTGACCGCTGGTCAGGACAACGCCACCGCCAGGGCATCTCGCGGACGACAACTACTCCTGCTGGCTCGGGGGCTCGATCCATTGGTCGGCTGCTCCCGTTGGCGCCACCGCACCGGGAAGGGCTCAGGCCTTGGGCACGGTTGTTGCTGCGCTAGGGATAGACGGACAGGGAGAAAATGACGTACATGAAGGAGGCAAGAAGTGGAGGCGGGCAGCGGTGTAGGGCACAGTCACGTGAAGGGTAAGCAGAGAAGGAGGTCGATGGCTAGTCTAGAGACCCACACAACCAAGTTTTGGCCCATCAAAATTTTAGTTTTTTATGAATAACAGTAAATGTATACTATATATATATAGTTATAAAAAATTGAGGGGACCATGGCCCACTTTGCCCCTCTTTGTGTCCATCCCCGGTAGTACTCAAATAAAACAATCTCTTGGTGACCCAAACACTCTAAACCAACAAATCTATTGTTATAAAAGCAAAATCCCACTATACAGAGCCTTTTATGTCATCAAATATCTAATGGTGTGTTTGGAAGTATAGTTTTTAAGAACTGGTTTCTATCCCCCGTTCCTAAAAAACTGTTTTATGGAAAAAGGTGTGCATGTTTAGAACATTGGTTTTATCTTTCATGATACATAAAGACAAGTCTATCATTACTTATTTTTAAAATAATTGTTTCACTTATTCCCTTCATTTTCTTTTGCTGTCAATTTTAAATATAGCTTGAACTCATATTTTTAGTTCAATGTTTTCAAATACTAATTAAACATTCAAATCAGACAGAGCGGGCATAGAGAGGATCTCGTGCATAGACCTAGAAGCGGTTGCAATTATCGTAATTTTCACCAAACCAACTATGGGGCACTCAAAGGAGGAATCATCATACCCAGTGGCTTGCAATGAAATGGGCAAGCTAGCCTAAGATGTCCCTTTAAGAGCATCAAAGGAGGAGAGTATTGTCATTTGTTGAGGCAGCAACTCACTCATTAATATTGTCTCTTCCTCGAGGTTAAGGTCTCCTTAGACTCAGTAGGGGTAGATCGACGGATGGGAAAGGCTCCATGAAATATGGCAGATCATGTCATTCTTCATCAAATCTAGTAGGGGCAGATGATAATTAGGAAGTATAATCTCCTTTAAAGCAACCATTAGAGGATTACCCAAAAATAAAGGGGTGTCAAGATCCTTAGCAAGTTCAAAGCTCTTCACATATGGTGAGGGTGACGTTCACCCTCTCACATGGAAGAGAAAATAAAAAGCAACTAGCATGGAGTTCTCTAAAATTCCAGATTTTACTCTAATTCCATCAGTATGCATGGATGTGCCAGTTAGCCTGGGGTTACGAGAGTTCTAGGGGCATGATGGAGTCAATGATTAAGAAGGAAAAAGGATCTAAAAACAGTCAAAATGCATGAGTGGTGGTGACTACAAGTGGAAGCCCTCGCGCGGGCATAATGAAAATCTTGTGTTTAAAGTGTCGGGCCTATGTAGCACACAAGGCAGTTCTTGGTCTTCGTAGCCTATGTTAGCCGCATTGCCTTGTGATTGTGTTTCTCTTTAAAAACATGCTTTTTTGATAGGGTGGATAGTCTTCTTGGATCACTTGGATTTATGCATGGGGTGAGCATTAGGAGTTATGGCAGAGGTTGTGGTCTAGCCTTGTTGTGGAAGGATGAGGTGGGCATTATATTACAAAATATGGATAAGATACACATTGATGTGGTGGTGTTGACCATGTAATGAATTGTGATTGATGGAGGTTTACTGGCTTCTATATGGAGTCGGGAATTTTTAAAACTACTCAATGGCCAATATATCCTTCTTATGGCGTTGTGCTGAGAATGTTAATGATGTTCTATAGGCTAGTGAGTAGTTTGGTGGAGTTGGTCAGATTGAATGCCAAATGCAAGGGTTCGGGGAAGCGGTGTGTCGGAGAGCAAATCTCTGGCCGGGTGGCGGAGTGCACCCGCCCTAAATCCTGAGATGAGGAGGGGCTTAGGCGTTTTGCTTGACCGTCGAAATGAACGGGAAGAAACTCAAGAACACACAAGGATTTAGAGTGGTTCGGGTCGCCGGAGCGTAATACCCTACTCCACTGTGAGATGTATTGCTTGTGAGCTTGTATGAGTTTGTGAGTCTAAGGTGTGACCTAAGATTGTGTGTGTGTGTAACGTCGCATGCCTCCCCTTTTATAGCTGAAGGGGGCATGCACAAAGAGACTGGGCCCCGACACGTGGGCCCAAGGACATAAAGAATATAGCGCTTGGAGCCTACTAACGTCTGTTGCTGAGACAATATTCTTGTGCCCTGGTGCCCGAGATATGCGTATCTTCGGCGTGCAGGGGAAGCTTCTTGTAGAAGGAAGGATGGCTATAGCGCGCCGCTTGGTTCGAGCGCACTGTTCGCCAGCAGACCCAGCAGGCGCGCCGCCTACTGGATGACCTTGACGTCACCTGCCAGCGGATGGGACGGGACACATTAAATGCTGAGAGGGCACGTCGCCCATCAGCGCAATGGCAGGCGGCGCGTCCCCTCCTCAATAAATGCAGGGGCTGCACAACTTCACGTCAGGCTCGGCCCAATAGCTTATGTCATGGGCCACAAACAGTGGGACTCCACCTGAGCAGGAAGTGGAGGGCAAGGCCCAGACACGTGTCAGCACCGGACCCCTGCTCATACTAGGGTCCTCTTCGCTCCGGGACCCTACTGAGGTTCGGACCTACCCGGAGGCTCCGGACTTATATATATCGGGGTCCGGTGTCCTTCTGTGGGGGCCCGGACCTACTGGGATGTGCTGTCTCTCCTTGCCATGTGGCACCCTTTAGCCTGCCCATGTGGTGGGGTCAGGCTCCGTCCCTCATGTGGCTAGGAGACGTTGCATGGGTGCGGCGCCTTCATGTTGTAGAAGAGGGTACCCCTGATTTAGGGTACCGACAATGGCCCTCGGGCCCGCCTCAGAGGAGGATGCGAGCCTGCAGGCGGGACCAGAGTCTGGTTGGCGGTTGGACCGCTGCTCTCGCGCGCCTGTTGCTGCAATTACTACTGGCCCGCCTATGGCCTTGCCAGCTGCTGCGCCTATTCCCACGGCTGACTGGCCCGTGTCCATCGTACTTAATGGCACTGTTGGGCCATGCGCGGAGCTGCCTCGAGTCGCTGCACTGGTTCTGAGAATTTTACCTTTTTAGACTCCCGTGACAGCCCCGAGGAGACATGGCATTGGCACAAGCGACGGTGCGGTTTTTTCGCACCCGGTAGCTGGCGCACCGGTTGCATGACATGTGGGCCTGGGCCCCCGAGTTGAACCGCCGGTTGCAGCGAAGATGAGGGGGCGCACAGCCATGCGACGGTTGTACGCTTCTTGCGTGGCGGTTCGCCTCTTTGACCGCTGGTTATGGTGAAGATGAAGGGGCGCTTAACCGTGGGGCAGTTGCATGCCCCTTGCACGGCGGTTCGCCTTCCTGACCGTTGGTTGCCTCGAAGATGAAGGGGCGCATAACCGCAGGGTAGTTGCACGCTCCTTCTTTGGGTTAGTCTGTATGACACGTGGGGCCTAGCCCCCATGTCATAAGGTGGGATCCTTGGTGCACGGCGGGGGAGACTTCACTCGTGACGCTTCAGGGGCGCGAGTGGGAGGATCTGCCTTTAAAAGGGGTCGATCCACGGGCAGCAGACATGCCTCGCTCCTCTTGCAACCATCGCGCCCTTTCGCCTTCTGGGCCTCCAGATGGGGTGCGCCGGTGTTCTCTGGGGGATCCGTGCCAGGGTCGTCCCTTCCGGCGACTTCACCGTCGGAGAGCGCGTGCTCGTGGTGGTGTCGCTGGTCTTGTCTTCTTCTTGCTGTTGTTGGAGGGGTGCAACCCCATGGGAGTTGGCATCCTTCCACCATCATTCGGCTTCAAGGATTTTCATCATGCAGCCCGGCTGCAGTCCCCCGCCGGTGGTCATCCAGAAGGATGACTACCAGCCTTGTGGTGGGGAGAAGCAAGCCGGGCTGCGGCCTCCCTCCTGCCCTCAGCTTCAAGGATGTTCATCATCCGTGCTGGGGAGGAGGGTGTGCCGAGTTGGGGCCCCACCTCCACGTGAGTAGCGGCCCGCTTCTTCCCTCAGTGTTTCGGGGGAGAAGGGCGTTCGCTGTTCATGCGAGGAGGCGAACTTCGGGTACGCAGGGCTGGCTGATTGCGGGTGTCGCCGGCCACTGCGTGCCCGATGCCTTGGCATGGATGGCTTCGGCACTGTCTCCGACGCTGCCTTCTACGACTGGGTCGGGGCGCGGCTACCCATTCATCGCACGGGCGACGGTTGCGCCATGTGCAGGTCCACCACACCCACGGCTTCTCTCGCGTCGCCGGTCGTACTGGTGAGTCGCACATGGCGTCGTACATTGCGGAAGCGGCGGCCGTGTTCTTGGATGTCCTCACTCCCTTAGCAAAGACAGGAGTGAGGACCTACAAGCGTGCTAAGGCAGTCGTTGCCCACCGGTGCAGGGGTGGTTGTCGTCGCTGGTGAGGCCATCAGTGCTACCCGTCGTTGGGCCTCCGACTCTTTGGCTTTAATGGCCTGTTGTCGCCCCCCCCCCCCCCCGTAGGAAGACGGGGCGAGGACCTATCCGCAGCGGCGCACATGCTGAGATGATCGCCGCTGCCGGCGAGTCGTCAGTGCAGAGGCGGTCGTCGTCGTTGGTGCTGACGCAGTTGCCTCCGCTGGCGAGCCGCTCGGGGCTTGTTATCCCGCGGCCCTTACTGGTGTGGAGGCAGTTCATTCCTGCAGAAATGGAGCTGGGGTTCCGCTTGTAAGGGAATGTAACAACATTTGCTTGAGAGTGAAATGTAATAACATATGTACGCAGGATTTTAGCCTAGGAAGGCAAGTCGTGTGTCCGAACCCCCTAGCTGGTGGCTTCAAGTACTAGGACACCTGTCGCAGGGCAGTGGAGTATGCAGGCTCACGGTACGGGATCAGGCTGAGCGGCTACATGGTTTCTGGACCCCCCCCCAGGAGGCAAGTGCCTGTTCTTCAGAGCCGGACCTCCAGGTTGTCGGACGCACAGGACTTTAGTTTTAAATACTAGGACACCCATCACGGAGTGGTGGAGTGTGTAGGATTTTGGGTACGGAACCAGGCTAACCGGCCACACAGGCTCCGGACCATCCTATGGAACGGGCATCCGTTCTTTAGAACCGGCCCCCAGGCCTTCGCCTGTTTTTGTAAACAAATAAATATTGTTTTCTAAGCAGTATTTAACACTTATCTGTGTAACGCCTGCTCCTGTTGTGTGTGATGTTGATGACTCTTCCTTAGTACCTGGCCCCCCACCTGGGATGCAGGCTCGATGTGTTGAGGTTGGATACCAGCGTTTCTGAAAGGGTTGTCGACAATCCTCGGGAGGCAAACTCGCCGGGATCTGGATCTGTGCACAACTTTTAGCTAGGAAGCATTAGTAGTACACCTCATAGGGTTCTCTGTCTGTCATTAGTCGCCCTTTGATACATGCTCGGGACCTGAAGGTTTTAGTCTGGGTGGCCAAGTTGCGTGTCCGGACCCCCTTGGGACGCGGCTCTAGTGTAACACCCCGTCCAATCTCTGGACCGGCGGTACTTACTCCTGGCAGCTCTCTAGGATCATATATTGTCCCCACAGACCAACACGAGTCTTTTGTGCACACTTTGTCCTCACTCATGCGCACCCGAGAAAATTTCCCGATCGGTCACCCATCCCAAATTGCTCCAAGCCAAGCACGCTTAACTTGGAGGTTCTTTCGAGATAGGCTTCCAAAAAAGAAGATGCACCTTGTTGGTACAATTACACTATTAATTCTATTAAGTCTTGGGCCAGGACATCCCATCCCAAGGGCCAGGATATCACAATCCACCTCCCTTAGCAGACTGACGTCCTCGTCGGTCAACCCCAATCCAGGAACCTCCCCTCTTGGCCACGTCTGTATGTCTAGTGCCGTCATATCCCATGCCATGTGACCACTCCGGGACCACATGCGTCATGCGCCATATACCCGAACCCCCTAGCCCACACACGCCCGTGAAACCGTGAGGGTCGGCTCTGATACCACTTGTAACACCCCGTCCAATCCCTGGACCGGCGGTACTTACTCCTGGCAGCTCTCTAGGATCATATATTGTCCCCACAGACCAACACGAGTCTTTTGTGCGCACTTTGTCCTCACTCATGCGCACCCGAGAAAATTTCCCGATCGGTCACCCATCCCAAATTGCTCCAAGCCAAGCACGCTTAACTTGGAGGTTCTTTCGAGATAGGCTTCCGAAAAGAAGATGCACCTTGTTGGTATGATTACACTATTAATTCTATTAAGCCTTGGGCCAGGACATCCCATCCCAGGGGCCAGATATCACATCTAGATACTAGGACACTTGTCACAGGGCGATGGAGCGTGCAGGCCCACGGTACGGGACCAGGCTGAGCGGCTGCACGGGCTTCGAACCACCCCAGGAGACTAATGTCCGTTCTCTAGCTCCGGTCCCGAGGTTGTCAGACCCGCAGGACTTATAACTCTAGATACTAAGTTCCCGTCACGGGGTGGCGGATCATGTAGGCCCACGGTACAAGACCTGGCTGAGCGGCTACACGGGCTCCGGACCACCCTATGGAACGGGGCCCCGTTCTCTAGAGTCGGCCCCCAGGCTATCGGTCCTCCCTACTTTCATATCAGGGGCCCTAAACTACAAGCCTGGCTGTTCAATTCGGTCGTCGCCATATCAGACAGATGGAAACCGTACGGGTGGGTTAGCTAAAAAGCATTATCTAAAAAACTACAGGGTAGGACCATGGAGCAGCAAGTTGGAACTATCACAAGAGCACAGCTGAGGGGGGTAGTTCCTTTTTATAACTTGTCGTGCATGTGTGCAGACCAATAGGCCGGGTTCATGGGGGCAGACCCCACCGGGTTGTCGTACACGTATGCATCATCTAGTTACAAAAATGGGGAACAGACTCGACCCCTTAGTCTTGCTCAATGGATAGAACTTACAGAGATGTTTGGTATCGGGGTAAGGTACTCCTCTAGTCGTAGCTAGATGGTTGCCCCTGGGTTGGTGCTCTCCCATTACCTCAAAGGGTCCTTCCCGGCTGGGGGAGAGTTGTGGAGCCCTCCTTGGTATGGTACTTGCCGTGGGGCTAGGTCCCGACCCAGGGTTCCCGCCTGCATTTGACACCGGAGCCCCCGTCTCTAGTTGTGGTCACTTTTGTATGTACCTGTCTGCAGCCTGGACCCGTGGGGGTCCGGAAGGGCCTCCGGGGGAAGGCGTGCTTCCACTTCGTAGGTCGGGGAACACGGAGTCCCTCCGAGGTCCATCTAGTTGTCTTCACCGGAGTAGGAGCCTCCGGCGAAGATATCCTTTAGGTCCCCCTCAGGCGACTGATACCCGAGGTCCCGCTCAGCCGCGACCACTTCGTCGTCGTCCACTTTTTCCTTGCCGGGGCGGCGGCGAGGCGGGGAGCCGTCTTTGGAAGACTGCTCGCGCCGCTCGCTGACGCGTTTTGCAAGGTCAATGATCTCGCGGCACTCCGCGGCGTTGTGGCGACCATTCGGGTGCACAGGGCATGAACCGCTGCTACCTCTCTGCGGCCACGGGCGTTTGTTGCGGTTGCCCTGACCTCCAGTCGCTGCTGCGACCACCAGAGCGGTGGACCGCGGCTTCTGGTAGTCGCGGTCCTTCTTCTTTTTCTTCTTTCCGTCCCAGAGGACGGCCCCCGAGCCACCCGACTGGGCAGCTCCAGTTTGTGGGGCCGAGTGCCATGCACGGCCCTCGGCGGCTCTGGCGTACTTGTCGGCCAGAGCGAAGAGCGTGGGGACAGTTTCCACGTCATGTGTGGCCAACTTCTCCAACATTTTTTCATCATGTACTCCCTGCCGGAAGGTCGTGATGATAGAAGCATCAGAAATACGAGGTATCGTACCTCGCACCTTGGTGAAGCGGGAGATGAACTTCCGGAGGGTCTCCCCGGGCTCCTGCCTCACTGCATGGAGGTGGGCCTCCACACCGTGCTGTTGGTAAGCACTGGCGAAGTTTGCCACGAACCGCACACAAAGTTCTTCCTAGGAGTAGATGAAAGGGAAATGTGCCCTTGGGCCATTTCTAAGTATTTTGGTGATTTAGTGTCCAACACAAGTGCTTAAGTGTAAAATGGTGGACAAAGTACAAATCAAGGATAAAGGTATGTTTCTCAGACTTAGTATATTGTTTATGGACTAATATATTGTGTCTAAGTACTGGAAACAGGAAAAATCGAATTGGAATTGTCTTGGCTCGAGCAGCCAAGACTCTGCTGAGTCTGGGAGCACCGGACTGTCCGGTGGTGCATCGGACAGTGTCCGGTGGTGCACCGGACAGTGTCTGGTGCGCCAGGCTGGCTCGAGCGAAGTGGCCGCTCTCGGGAATTCGCCGACGACGTACGGCTAAAATTCACCGGACTGTCCGGTGTGCACCGGACTGTCCGGTGAGCCAACGGTCGGCTGAGCCAACGGTCGGCCGCGGAATCCGCGCGCGACACGTGGCCAAGCCAACGGTTTGCAACCCTCGTCCGTTGGGACGCCACAACGTGGAGTAGGCAAGCGTTGGTCTTGGCCGAACCACGGGATAACCACCGTGCCATCTCTGTGATTGATATCTTCGTGGCTATTGTGTTGAGTGAGACTCTTCTCTAGCCACCTGGCAATTACTGTGCTAACACTTAAACAAGTTTTTGTGGCTATAAGTTTAAGTTTCGCAGGATCACCTATTCACCCCCCCCCCCCCTCTAGGTGCTCTCAATTGGTATCGGAGCCGTTCTCTTCACAAAGGGACTAACCGCCCGAAGAGATGGATCCTAAGGGGAAGGGAATCGTGATCAACGACAAAGAGAAGGAATCCTTCGTCAACGAGCCAAAGGACGACAAGCCTACCGACTCCGGCTCGGGCCATAGACGGAAGGAAGGGAAGAAGAAGAAGACGAGGCGCATCAAGGAGATCGTCTATTACGACGACAGCGATGAGTCTACTTCTTCCCAAAAGGACGACGACCACAACGACTACGAGAGAAGAAAACTGGTTAACTCGAACTTTTCTTTTGACTACTCTCGTATTCCACATAGTTCAAATTCACATTTGCTCTCCATTCCACTCGGCAAGCCCCCACACTTTGATGGGGAGGACTACGGATTTTGGAGCCACAAAATGCGTAGTCACCTATTCTCTCTCCATCCTAGTATATGGGAGATTGTAGAAAGTGGAATGCACTTTGATAGTTCGGATAGTCCCATGTTCATTAATGAGCAAATACATAAGAATGCACAAGCTACTACTGTTCTTCTAGCTTCCTTGTGCAGGGATGAATACCACAAAGTGAGCGGCTTGGATAACGCCAAGCAAATATGGGACACCCTCAAGATCTCTCATGAGGGGAATGACGTCACCTTGCTCACCAAGATGGAGTTGGTGGAAGGCGAGCTTGGACGGTTCACAATGATAAGGGGAGAGGAGCCAACTCAAACATACAACCGGCTCAAGACCCTTATCAACAAAATAAGGAGCTACGGAAGCACGTGATGGACGGACCACGACGTCGTCCGACTGATGCTAAGGTCCTTTACCGTTCTTGATCCTCATTTGGTGAATAATATTCGTGAGAATCCCAGGTACACCAAAATGTCGCCCGACGAAGTTCTAGGAAAATTCGTCAGCGGGCGAATGATGATCAAGGAGGCGAGGTACGTGGACGACGCTTTGAATGGTCCGATCAACGAGCCGCAACCCCTTGCTCTCAAGGCAACAAGAAGCAAGGAAACGTTACCTAACAAGGTGGCACAAATTGAGGCGGCCGGACTTAATGATGAAGAGATGGCCCTCATCATCAAAAGATTCAAGACGGCGCTAAAGGGTCGCAAGGGGCAACCAAGCAAGACCAAGACAAAGGGGAAGCGCTCATGCTTCAAATGTGGTAAGCTTGGTCATTTTATTGCTAACTGTCCCGATAATGATAGTGATCAGGATCAAGGGAACAAGAGGGAGAAAAAGAAGAACTATAAGAAGGCAAAGGGCGGGGCACATCTTGGCAAGGAGTGGGATTCGGATTGCTCTTCGTCCGACTCCGACAATGAAGGACTCGCCGCCACCACCTTCAACAAGTCATCCCTCTTCCCCAACGAGCGTCACACATGCCTTATGGCAAGGGAGAAGAAGGTATGTACTCGAAACTCTACTTATGCTTCTTCAAGTGAGGACGAATCTAGTGATGAGGATGAAATAGATTACTCTAGCTTGTTCAAGGGATTGGATAAAAATAAAATTGATAAAATCAATGAATTGATTGATGCCTTGAATGAAAAGGAGGCTTTTAGAAAAGCAAGAGGATTTGTTATATGATGAACATGATAAATTTGTAGAGGCACAAAAATCCTATGCTTTAGAAGTTAAAAGAAATGAAATGCTTTCTTATGAACTATCTACTTGTCATGAAACTATTTCTACTTTACAAGGTGTTAACAATGATTTAAATGCTAAATTAGAAGTAGCAAATAAATCTAATTCTTGTGTAGAACATGTTATAATTTGTACTAGGTGTAAGGATTTTGATATTGATGCTTGTAGTGAACACCTAGTTTCAATTTCGAGATTAAATGATGAAGTAGCTAGTCTTAATGCCCAACTTAAGACTAGCAAAAGTGATTTCGATAAGCTAAAATTTGCAAGGGATGCCTACACGATTGGTAGACACCCCTCAATTAAGGATGGACTTGGCTTCAAGAGGGAAGCCAAGGACTTAACAAGCCATAAGGCTCCCATCTCCGCCAAGGAGAAAGGGAAGGCCCCTATGGCAAGTAGTACTAAAAGGAACCATGCTTTTATGTACAATGATAGAAGACAATCTCATAGGAGTTGTAATGTTTTTGATTCACATGCCTATGATTCCTATGCTATGTTTGCCCCCAGTTCTTCCTATATGCATGGTAGAAATATGCCTACGAAAATTATTCATCATGTGCCTAAGAAAAATATTCATCATGTTCCTAGAAAAGTTATGAATGGTCCTTCTACAATTTATCATGCTTTAAATGCTTCCTTTGCTATTTGTAGAAAGGATAGGAAGATAGTTGCTAAGAAATTAGGGGCAAAATGCAAGGGTGATAAAACTTGCATTTGGGTCCCTAAGGAAATTGTGACTAACCTTGTAGGACCCAACAAGAGTTGGGTACCTAAGACCCAAGCCTAAATTTGCCTTGCAGGTTTATGCATCCGGGGGTTCAAGCTGGATTATCGACAGCGGATGCACAAACCATATGACGGGGGAGAAGAAGATGTTCACCTCCTACGTCAAGAATAAGGGTTCCCAAGATTCAATCATATTCGGTGATGGGAACCAAGGCAAGGTGAAAGGTTTAGGCAAGATTGCAATATCTAATGAGCACTCTATCTCTAATGTGTTTTTAGTTGAGTCTCTTGGTTATAATTTACTATCTGTTAGTCAATTATGTAATATGGGATATGATTGTCTATTTACAAATGTAGATGTGTCTGTCTTTAGAAGATGTGATGGTTCACTAGCTTTTAAGGGTGTACTAGACGGCAAACTTTATTTGGTTGATTTTGCGAAAGAGGAGGCCGGTCTAGATGCATGCTTAATTGCTAAGACTAGCATGGGCTGGCTGTGGCATCGCCGCTTAGCACATGTGGGGATGAAGAACCTTCACAAGCTTCTAAAGGGAGAACACGTGATAGGGTTGACTAACGTGCAATTCGAAAAAGATAGACCTTGTGCAGCTTGTCAAGCAGGGAAACAGGTGGGAGGCTCTCATCACACAAAAAATGTGATGACAACATCAAGACCCTTGGAGATGCTGCATATGGACCTCTTCGGACCCGTCGCCTATCTGAGCATAGGAGGAAGTAAGTATGGTCTAGTTATTGTTGATGACTTTTCCCGCTTCACTTGGGTGTTCTTTTTGCAGGATAAGTCTGAAACCCAAGGGACCCTCAAGCGCTTCCTAAGGAGAGCTCAAAATGAGTTTGAGCTCAAAGTGAAGAAGATAAGGAGCGACAATGGGTCCGAATTCAAGAATCTTCAAGTGGAGGAGTTCCTTGAGGAGGAGGGGATCAAGCATGAGTTCTCCGCTCCCTACACACCACAGCAAAACGGTGTGGTAGAGAGGAAGAACAGGATGCTCATCGATATGGCGAGGACGATGCTTGGAGAGTTCAAGACCCCCGAGTGCTTTTGGTCGGAAGCCGTGAACACGGCTTGCCACGCCATCAACAGGGTCTACCTTCATCGCCTCCTCAAGAAGACTTCTTACGAGCTGCTAACTGGTAACAAACCCAATGTGTCTTATTTTTGTGTATTTGGGAGCAAGTGTTATATTCTTGTGAAGAAAGGTAGAACCTCTAAATTTGCTCCCAAAGCTGTAGAAGGGTTTTTATTAGGTTATGATTCAAATACAAAGGCGTATAGGGTCTTCAACAAATCATCGGGTTTGGTTGAAGTCTCTAGCGACGTTGTATTTGATGAGACTAATGGCTCTCCAAGAGAGCAAGTTGTTGATCTTGATGATGTAGATGAAGAAGACGTTCCAACGGCTGCAATACGCACCATGGCGATTGGAGATGTACGGCCTCAGGAACATTTGGAGCAAGATCAACCGTCTTCCTCAACTATGGTGCATCTCCCAACCCAAGATGACGAACAGGTACCTCAAGTGGAGGCGCATGATCAAGGGGGAGCACAGGATGTTCAAGTTGAAGAGGAAGAAGCACCTCAGGCACCTCCAACCCAAGTTCGAGCGACGATTCAAAGGGATCATCCCGTCGACCAGATATTGGGTGATATTAGCAAGGGAGTAACTACTCGTTCAAGATTAGTTAATTTTTGTGAGCATTACTCTTTTGTCTCTTCTATTGAGCCTTTCAGGGTAGAAGAAGCCTTGCTAGATCCAGACTGGGTGTTGGCCATGCAGGAGGAACTCAACAACTTCAAGCGCAATGAAGTTTGGACGCTGGTGCCTCGTCCTAAGCAAAATGTTGTGGGAACCAAGTGGGTGTTCCACAACAAACAAGACGAGCACGGGGTGGTGACGAGGAACAAGGCTCGACTTGTGGCAAAAGGTTATGCCCAAGTCGCAGGTTTGGACTTTGAGGAGACATTTGCTCCTGTGGCTAGGCTAGAATCAATTCGTATCTTGCTAGCATATGCCGCTCACCATTCTTTCAGGTTGTACCAAATGGATGTGAAGAGCGCCTTCCTCAATGGGCCAATCAAGGAGGAGGTATACGTAGAGCAACCCCCTGGCTTCGAGGATGAACGGTTCCCCGACCATGTGTGTAAGCTCTCTAAGGCGCTCTATGGACTTAAGCAAGCCCCAAGAGCATGGTATGAATGCCTTAGAGATTTCTTAATTGCTAATGCTTTCAAGGTTGGGAAAGCCGATCCAACTCTTTTAACTAAGACTTGTGATGATGATTTGTTTGTGTGCCAAATTTATGTCGATGACATAATATTTGGTTCTACTAATCAAAAGTCTTGTGAAGAGTTTAGCAGGGTGATGACTCAGAAATTCGAGATGTCGATGATGGGCGAGTTGAAATACTTCCTCGGGTTTCAAGTGAGGCAACTCAAGGACGGCACCTTCATCTCCCAAACGAAGTACACGCAAGACTTGCTAAAGCGGTTTGGGATGAAGGACGCCAAGCCCGCAAAGACTCCGATGGGAACCGACGGACACACCGACCTCAACAAAGGAGGTAAGTCCGTTGATCAAAAAGCATACCAGTCAATGATAGGGTCTTTACTTTATCTTTGTGCTAGTAGACCGGATATTATGCTTAGCGTATGCATGTGTGCTAGATTTCAATCCGATCCTAAGGAGTGTCACTTAGTGGCGGTGAAGCGAATTCTTACATATTTAGTCGCTACGCCTTGCTTCGGGATCTGGTATCCTAAGGGGTCTAACTTTGACTTAATTGGATACTCAGATTCCGACTATGCTGGATGTAAGGTCGATAGGAAGAGTACATCGGGGACGTGCCAATTCTTAGGAAGGTCCCTGGTGTCGTGGAACTCTAAGAAACAAACTTCCGTTGCCCTATCCATCGCTGAGGCCGAGTATGTTGCCGCAGGACAGTGTTGCGCGCAACTACTTTGGATGAGGCAAACCCTCCGGGACTTTGGCTACAATCTGAGCAAAGTCCCACTCCTATGTGATAATGAGAGTGCTATCCGCATGGCGGAAAATCCTGTTGAGCACAGCCGCACAAAGCGCATTGACATCCGGCATCACTTTCTGAGAGACCACCAGCAAAAGGGAGATATCGAAGTGTTTCATGTTAGCACCGAGAACCAGCTAGCTGATATCTTTACCAAACCTCTAGATGAGAAGACCTTTTGCAGGTTGCGTAGTGAGCTAAATGTCTTAGATTCGCGGAACCTAGATTGACTCATAGCATACATGTGTTTATGCCTTTGATCATGTTCCCTATGCATTTTGTTGTTTAGTTATGGTGCTCAAGTTGTACAAACACTCCCTGGACCTCACAAGTCCGTTGCAAAGTGATGCACATATTTAGGGGGAGATGTGTTACAACTTGCCCTTTGAGACTAACCATGTGCTTGAGTTTGCTTGTTTTAGTCTCAAAGGAAGTTTGAAAGGGAAAAGATGGACTTGGACCATGAAAGACTTCCACTGCACTCCGATGAGAGGGTAACTTATTCCAAGTTCATCTCATGTACTCTTATTGCCTTTGTATTCTTATTGAAGATTTTGGTGAGGCAATGGGGTTCTTGGGCCAAGATTGATCCCGTTTTGGTGTTTGATGCCAAAGGGGGAGAAAATAAAGGCCAAAGCGATAAATGGATCAGCTACCACTTGAGATATTTTGAAAATAGTAGAATAGAGCTTTTTTGTTTGTTAAAACTCTTTTATTGTCTATCCTGTCAAAAGTTGGCTTCTTGTGGGGAGAAATGCTGATTATGGGAAAAAGGGGGAGTTTTTGGAATCTTGAATCAAATACTCTTGAAATGACTCTCTTTATGCCTTAACATGTGTGTTTGACGTAGAGATAGAAATTTGAGTTTTGATTTACAAAAACAAACCAAGTGGTGGCAAAGGATGATCCATATATGCCAAAATTGAACCAAAACAATTTTGAGTTCTTGTTTGAAATGATTTTGTATTTGTTCTACTTGCTTTATGTTGTGTTGGCATAAATCACCAAAAAGGGGGAGATTGAAAGGGAAATGTGCCCTTGGGCCATTTCTAAGTATTTTGGTGATTTAGTGTCCAACACAAGTGCTTAAGTGTAAAATGGTGGACAAAGTACAAATCAAGGATAAAGGTATGTTTCTCAGACTTAGTATATTGTTTATGGACTAATATATTGTGTCTAAGTGCTGGAAACAGGAAAAATCGAATTGGAATTGTCTTGGCTCGAGCAGCCAAGACTCTGCTGAGTCTGGGAGCACCGGACTGTCCGGTGGTGCACCGGACAGTGTCCGGTGCGCCAGGCTGGCTCGAGCGAAGTGGCCGCTCTCGGGAATTCGCCGACGACGTACGGCTAAAATTCACCGGACTATCCGGTGTGCACCGGACTGTCCGGTGAGCCAACGGTCGGCCGCGGAATCCGCGCGCGACACGTGGCCGAGCCAACGGTCAGAAGGGGGCACCGGACTGTCCAGTGTGCACCGGACATGTCCGGTGCGCCAACGGCTCCAAGGCCGCCAACGGTCGGCTTCGCCATTTAAGGAAGGAAATCGGGCACCGGACACTATCCGGTGTGCACCGGACTGTCCGGTGCGCCAGACGACAGAAGGCAAGAATGGCCTTCCAGATTTGCTCTCAACGGCTCCTAGCTGCCTTGGGGCTATAAAAGGGACCCCTAGGCGCATGGAGGACGACACCAAGCATTCCTTGAGCAATCTTGATCACTCACACATCATTCTTGCGCACTTGTTCGACATTCTAGTGATTTGAGCTCCATTCTAGTGTGCTAGTCTCTTGAGCTCAAGTCTGGGTTTTGTGTGTGCGTATTCGCTGTGATCTTTGTGTCTTGTGTGAGTTGCTAATCCCTCCCTTGCTACGTGATTCTTTGTGAACATCTTTTGTAAGGGCGAGAGGCTCCAAGTTGTGGAGATTCCTCGCAAACGGGATTAAGAAAAGCAAAGCAACACTGTGGTATTCAAGTTGGTCTTTGGACCGCTTGAGAGGGGTTGATTGCAACCCTCGTCCGTTGGGACGCCACAATGTGGAGTAGGCAAGCGTTGGTCTTGGCCGAACCACGGGATAACCACCGTGCCATCTCTGTGATTGATATCTTCGTGGCTATTGTGTTGAGTGAGACTCTTCTCTAGCCACCTGGCAATTACTGTGCTAACACTTAAACAAGTTTTTGTGGCTATAAGTTTAAGTTTCGCAGGATCACCTATTCACCCCCCCCCCTCTAGGTGCTCTCAGTAGACTGATCCCGGGGTGAGGTTCATGAGCCAGGTTCGGGCAGGTCCAGATAAGGCTACATGAAAATATGTTGCCATCACAGTGGTGTTTCCACCTGCTGTCGTGATGGCGGTAACGTACACCTGCAGGAACTCCGACGGGTTTATCGTTCCGCCGTATTTTTTCGGCAGGTGCGGCCAGAACCTGGGTGGCCAGGACGCTGCACGGAGATGATCCGCAAGAGCAGCGCAGCCCACGCCGGCCAAGGGGACACCCGTTTGGGACCGGGTGCCCATTGGTGTCTGCGGTGCAACCGTAGCGAAGTCTTGATCGAGGTCGCGACCACCAATGTTCTGGCGGCGCTCGCGCGCCCTTTCCAAGGATATTCGGGCGTCCTCTCACGCACGCCTGCGGTTGAGCTCTGCCCGGAGGTCGTTGGTCGGTGCGCCCCTCACTGAGGGCGAGCGCACAGATGATGACGTCTCGTGTTGGCGCCGCGATGACCGTGTCTTCGACCAGGTCGAGGCAGAATGCGCCATACCGAGTAGTCGATCGACGTCGTCCCGCCATTGCTTCATGGCTCCTGGTGAAGCCGTGGAGCTTGGAGGGTGTCGCAACAACTCCCTGGTCGCCGACAACGCCCCCGGAGACGCCCTTGATGGAGTCTGGAACGCTTGCGTTGCCGTGTGTTGCCATGCGGCGTGCACAGCAGGAGTGACTGGTGCTGGGCGACTGGGAATTTGCGGTGCGAAGGAAGCAACTTCTCCCTCCACCGCAAAGTCAACCGAAGTCTCAGCGCGGTGCTCAATGATCTGCACCATCATGCCTAGGCAAGGGATCAAGCAAAAACCTAATGACTAGGCCCCTACCTGGCGCGCCAAATGTTGGAGAGCAAATCTTCGGCCGGGTGGCAGAGTGCACCCGCCCTAAATCCTGAGATGAGGAGGGGCTTAGGCGTTTTGCTTGACCGTCGGAATGAACGGGAAGAATCTCAAGAACACACAAGGATTTAGAGTGGTTCGGGCCGCCGGAGCGTAATACCCTACTCCACTGTGAGATGTATTGCTTGTGAGCTTGTATGAGTTTGCGAGTCTAAGGTGTGACCTAAGATTACGTGTGTGTGTTTGTGTGTGTGTAACGTCGCATGCCTCCTCTTTTATAGCTGAAGGGGGGCATGCACAAAGAGACTGGGCCCCGACATGTGGGCCCAGGGACATAAAGAATATTGCGCTTGGAGCCTACTAATGTTTGTTGCCGAGACAATCTTCTTGTGCCCTGGTGCCCAAGATCTGCGTATCTTCGGCGTGCAGGGGAAGCTTCTTGTAGAAGGAAGGATGGCTATAGCGCGCCGCTTGGTTCGAGCGCACTGTTCGCCAGCAGACCTAGCAGGCGCGCCACCTGCTGGATGACCTTGACGTCGCCTGCCAGCGGATGGGACGGGACACATTAAATGCTGAGAGGGCACGTCGCCCGTCAGCGTAGTGGCAGGCGGCGCGTCCCCTCCTCAATAAATGCAGGGGCTGCACGACTTCACGTTAGGCTCGACCCGATAGTTTATGTCATGGGCCACAAACAGTGGGACTCCACCTGAGCGGGAAGTGGAGGGCAAGGCCCAGACACGTGTTAGCACCGGACCCCTGCTCATACCAGGGTCCTCTTTGTTTCGGGACCCTGCTGAGGTTCGGACCTACCCGGAGGCTCCAGACTTATATATATCGGGGTCCGGTGTCCTTCTGTGGGGGCCCGGACCTACTGGGATGTGTTGTCTCTCCTTGCCACGTGGCGCCCTTTGGCCTGCCCATGTGGTGGGGTCAGGCGTCGTCCCTCGTGTGGCTAGGAGACGTCGTATAGGTGCGGCGCCTTCATGTTGTAGAAGAGGATACCCCTGATTTAGGGTACCGACACGGTGTATGTCTACAACTTCACTAATTTGAGTTTTATTACCTTGTTGTTCACATGGAATAATAACCAATAATGGGATTGAAACATAAAGGCATGTTTTGGTAGGTTTTTTCTACTTGCCCTTTCATGATCCTTTTGCACGAGGTAAATGGTCTAGCATATTCAGACAACTATGTCCGACCACAAGTGCTTGGTGGTGGGATGCTAGAATCATGGCACTAGGAGGAGACGACACAAGAAGAATTTCCATTATGAAAATATCTAGCAACATGATCCGAGTCACATGGCACTCATTCGAGATGCATTGGTATCCTTTTGAGGTAGAGCAAATTTGAATGAAGTGCAATCAATATTAAGGGAACTTGAGTCTAGCCTCAGAGTGTAGGATCAAAATGTGTTTGTTATATCTACAAAACTGTAGTGTTCCTCCATCGAGAGTTAGAGAGGAACACGAGCAGTCTATTAGTTTGAATCCTACTAGAAGGGAGAACCAACTTATGTTATGCATATCCAAACTTCTTCTCAAGAGGAAGTAATGGAAAAATAGAGGTTGTGATTGAATGGTTTAAAGAAGGGGATCACAACACATTATTTTGAAGCCAAACGTCATGAGAAATCAAAAACTATCTCTCTCAAAAGGCAGATGGAACAATGAATATGACTCAAGAACAATTTGAAGATGTTGATACTACTTTTTATAAATATATTTTCATATCCCAATATTATTTAGCGCCTGACCTAATTCTAGAACATGTTCTAAAAATGTTACGTCTAAGATGAATGAGCGGCTAGTCTGCCCCCACTTGACTGTAGGGGTGGAGCAGACAATGTACAGTTATGGGCGCAAACAAGGCTCCATGACGAGATGGCTTACCGCTAGCTTCTATTAGCTACATTGGGATCATTTGAGCACAAGTATCACTACTGGTTTTTTGGAATTTCTGAATGATGGTGTAGTGCTAGAGGATGTCAACACACCACTATCATTCTAACTCCAAAGATGAGGAACCCATATGATATGGAGTTTTGGCCTATATCTTTATGAAATTAATGTATAAAATTTGTATACATGTGAAATTGTATTTATGTTTAGAGAATTCTTGTGTTTGTGGCCATCTCTCATTTATACATGAACTTGTATAATGCAACATGTATGCACTTGATATTGACTTATATGTGCCTACTGTTGAAACTTGTTATTGAATCATATTGTATTTAGAATTTATACGTTGGTATATGCTAAGTTTATTTATCTCATTTGGGTATCAATGTGATTTATCTCAATTTTTATCGTAATGGTTGTTGGGGGAAAATGCCTTTGTCGAAGGCCAAAACATTATGTCACTAATGGCTTTCAAGTATGTTTTAGGTGCTTCAGAATGGGAATGAGGTTGAACTTTGCCTGAAGTGGTGCATGTACCAACACGAAGCTAGGAAGCTTTGGCTTCATGAGATTAATGCGTAAACAATAGCAAAAGAAGAGAGCTTCAGTTCCATAGGCACATGGATGAAGGTGAATAAGAAGGGTCTAGAAGCTTGACCAACACGCTTGAAAAAGGAAGGCTGATGATGTCCTTACATGTTTTATAGTTCATATGTATAGGAACTGAGGACACAATTGTAATTTTGTACGAAGTTATACACTAAATTGCCACTACTATAAGGGCTTGTTCGTTTTGAAATTACTCCACATGGATTGCCTGTGATTGAGTCGGTTTAAATCCATATCAAGTCAAAAGCCACCTCAATCCCTCCCAATCCACTCCAATCCACATAGAATGAGAATAATCGAACAATGCCTAAATAGAGGCACAATGTCGTGCACACGTGGGAGAGAACGCCCTAGAGGAAAAATCGGGAACTCTCTATCTTCGAACTTGTATATTTATCTTCGTGTTTTTATACGTTTGTAGCCGAAGGTATTCGTTGTAATTATTTGTAAGAAAAAAAGAATAGTAAAAGGGAAGCTCAGCAGTAACGATTTTTGCACATATATCCACTTAATTTACTCTTCCTTAAAATGTTACCCCCAAACATGATACCTTTGTCCCTATAACTTATCTTCCATGAGGAGATAAGAAAAGATGGACGAAGGTTTTGTACTTCTAATAGTGTTCCCTATTTTGGTTTTCTTCAGGGACCAAATCAGGTGACCAACAATGGTAGACACAAAACAAGAAAATCATGCTAAAACATTTATAATTTGCAAAAATAATTATTTATATATATATATATATATATATATATCTATTCATCATTTTGAATTATCCATAAGCCACTATTTACATAAAATCAGCAATATACATTGTAGAGAAAAACCTTCTTTTACCTTGCACTTAACATCATTATCTCTCCCAACTAACGAAAGTGTCATGAAAGGAAACAACAACAACATTTCTAGCATCAAATAGGGAACTTTTAGAATTCTTGGGCCAAGAAATGAACCATACATTTTTTACGCCTGGGCAAGAAATATCATTATCTCTCCAAACTAATAGAAGTGTCAAGAAAGGAAACAAGAAAATTTCTAGCGTCAAATGGGAAATTTTTAGAGTTGTTGGGCCAGCAAAGAAACCATATTTTTTAGGGCAAAATTAGAAATTCTCTCATTATATATATATATGTACATTGGCAAGCGATGAGCGCGGCCACGTCAGCTATAAATGTTCCAATCGTTGGATCGTGTCTCAACATCTTCCAGCCGCCCCTCCCCAAACCGCGAGAACTTTCCTATCTTGTGCACCATCTTCACTACGTGATGCTTCTAGACCCTTGGTCGCCAGCGCCCTCTTTGTTACGCGATGGAGCTCCAATGCTCCACCCCCGACGGAGAGAATTTTGACGTTGGTCCGCCACCGGGAGTGCATCCCCCCTCCCACCCTTCCCTCGAACGTCACAACGCCATCTCCCTGCCTCCCATAGCGTCCCGCTGCTGGCTTAGGCGGCGTTCCCCCCTTCCTCCCTTCAAATGTTGTCGCCCCGTCGACACGGTAGGGGCGCCATCCCCACCACCAGATCTACCTGATGCCTACCCTCATGAGATAAATAAAACCAATCATAATTTCAAATTTGACTCCTTTATGCTTCTTGGAGATGAGTATGTGTCGTTGACTCTTTATTCATTATTCAGTTTGTTCTCATTTCTATTATTTATTTTCTTTCTTCCACTTTATTCATGTTTGCTCCATTAGATTTGATTTATTTGAACCACCTATTATTAACTTGAGATAAGTATATTTGTACGGTATACATGGTTACCTCGTGCACATTTTGATTGATTAATATATGTCATCCTTGACTTTTTTCGAAAACTTTAATCATTCGTCTTATTCAAAATATTTATTAAAAATATAAAATTTTAAGTCAAGCACAAAGTACCTTAATCGTTATTTTTTGAATAAGACGAGTGGTTAAAGTTTTTTTAAAAAAAACAATGATGTTATATATTTAAAAACGAAGGGAGTATAATATACACTACCGGAAACGGGCCCTTTGCCGAGTGCCCGAAACACTCGGCAAAGCCTTAAAAACACTCGGCAAAGGCTTTGCTGAGTGTGACACTCGGCAAAGAAGGCTCGGCAAATAGTACATCGGCAAAGCCTTCTTTGTCGAGTACTTTTTCTCGAGCACTCGGCAAAGAGGTTTGCCGAGTGCCAGGGAGCACTCGGCAAAGAAAAGTGGCCGTTACGGCGACGAGGTAATGGAGACGACTTCTTTGCCGAGTGTCAAGCATGACACTCGGCAAAGGCGTCACCTTTGCCGAGTGTCTACCTAGAGGCACTCGGCAAAGAATACATCTTTATCGAGCACCCTCTGGGACACTCGGCAAAGAACACGCCAGGGAGGGTCCCCATGTCAGGCTCTTTGTCGAGTGCTCTGTGCGACACTCGGCAAAACCTACCTCTTTGTCGAGTGCCAGCGACATAACACTCGGCAAAGTACCTAAACATGTGCCCAGGTTTTGGCTCTTTGCCGAGTGTTATGACCCTGACACTCGGCAAAGCGCCTCTTTGCCAAGTGTTACACTCGGCAAAGTGACCAGTATATACCTTTTTTATTTGTTTTTTGTATTCCATCCACACAAACAGAAGATATCACATATATATCACATATATACATCACAGATATCATCACAAACATAAATAGCCAACACAAACATAAAACCGTCACCACAAACATAAATATCCATCACAAACATAAGTGTTCAACACAAGTATCAAACACAAACATAAGTCTCAAACGTCGCAAGCTCTCACATAAGTATCAAACATAGACATAAGTATTATACATAAGTTCTGAAGTCTAAAACAATGAAAACACAACACTCATGGAGGTGGGCTGTTTGACCGGGGCTGCATTGGGCTGAACCCTTCCGAAGGGTTGTTGGATGCCGCCCCAGATTGGCCCTGCACAGAGAAGAGATTGCATGTGTTATACCAGATGCATTACAAACATCTAACTACAATTTTGATACTCACAGGAGTGTGGAAGAGAGCAGGGTCAACTGGAGGGAACAATGGAGGTGGCGGAGCGATGCCCTGTGCGGCGCCAAGGCTCTGCATGTACTGGAACATCTCCGCCATCCTCTGATGATCTACCCGGCGCTCCGCCTCCCGCTCCGCCATCATCCTCGCCTCCATCTCGTGACGTTCCCTCCTCTCTTCTTTTAGTTGGGTCTGTAATATTACAAGCCGACGTTATAGTAACTCAAAGAGTAGGTATATAACTCAAGGAAGGACGAGTTACAGAAGCACAAACCTCGAGTTGTTGTATGCGATGATGTGAGCTGTCGTGCCAAGGTCGTATGGCTGGACTCGAGCCCGTGCTCCTTGCTCTCACCTGAGACAGAGTGGGAGTGGAGGACGAGTTGATTGCCCCGTCGGCAATCCAGTACCGCCCATGTCTCTTGCCTCCTCCGACCCTCATGAGCACATCGGGGTCGATCGGCTCGATGCTCGGATCATAGTCTGGGCCATGGACCTCCTGCGCCATGGCGGTGTAGTCATGGAGGCGGCTGTAGACGACGGGGTTGGTGTAGGCCTCGGGCCCGTCATCCGGGTTGTAGGTGACGTCGGACGTCGCCTTACCCTTATGGGCCATAGCATAGGCCGAGAAGGTGGAGCAAGGCCGACCACCATGTGACGCCGACTGCAACGAAAACCAACGAGATAGTTAGAAATAATATCTAACTTAGTGATATATATCTAAATAAAAAAGATGGCGTACCCATGCTTCGGCATATTGGCCCAGACTCCGGCTGCCTTGGTGGTGGGAGGGGCCTTGCATCATCAAACGTCGTTCCCGGCTAGCGGTGTGCGCCTCGTCCCACTCAGCCGAACACCACCTATCCACCATCTGCTCCCAGCACAGAGGATGTGCGGCACACCAATGTGGAATCATCTATAAAGTTAACACGTAAAGTGCATATCAGAAGATAAAATAAAATTCATGCATGGAGTACTGGTACCAAACATGCATGACTTTACCTGCAGGTACTGCTCCCTGGTCAACGACATGGTTCGGGCTTGAGGTTTGGTCACCCTCTCCCCAAGGACGGAGCCGTGGTAGGTGATGATGGCCTGGATTCGGGCCTCATAGTGCATGTCCACGACGAGCTTCTTACAGCTCGTGGTGGCCACCACATCCGCCCTAGCCTCGTATCCAGCACCGCATCTAAAGAAATCCTGCATACAAAAACGATGTATCCATACATTATTTCAAGAATTTACAACGAATGCGACATATTTTACATTATACTAAGACTTACCCACAACTCTTGCTTCACCCGCTCCGCCTTGTTATTGAATTCCCGGCCGTCCCGGTCAACTTCATCGGGGGCGACGGCGTAGTGGTCGAAGGTGAAGGCTGGGCCCGTCACTCCGGCGTACTCCACAAGTCCAGGGAAGTGTTCCCTGCACAGCAGGCTGAGGATGCCATTGGGGGGCGATGATGACCCCCAGCATAATCCAAAACCGTCCAAGACCTGTCCAAGTGATAAATAAAAAGTATTAGTTTATATTATGATTTTGAACACATAATATGAACAAGAATGAAGAACATAAAGTTACATACCTCTCCCCTTCTGGATGAATCAGCGACCGCCTGTCCCGAAGTATGGGACGCTGAGGGAGACTCGCGGGGCCTCGCAGGTAGATGCTCCTCGAACTTGAGCCGCCTGAACCTGAGGCGTCCTGCTGCTGGTCGTCGTCGTCTTGCTGCTGGTCATCGTCGTGAGGCGCTGCCTGCTGCTGCGCTGCTTGCTCTGCCTCGTCCGCCGTCCTACTCCTCCTCCCCTCCTCCTACTCAGCCAATTACCGCCGACCATATTTGTCCAACAACCTGCAATTAAGAGTAAACAAATAAGCACATATAAAAAGATGTATTTAAAAACAGGTGCGAAATAAAAAGTCATATAGCATTACATCGATTAAAAATAATCTTCATATGTGTCGGGGTTAGCCGGATCATAACTCTCATCATCACTATCAACCATTTCAATCTCAACATCATCGAAAGACGCAAGTTCGTCATTAATGTCATTGCCTTCAAGGATTACTAAGTCATTATCATTTTGCACCTCATCATCCTCCTCATCAACAACCATTTCAATATCTACGTCCATTCCGATAGCTTCGGTTAAGTCTATCTCAAATCGCCCTTCTAGCCCATCTTCTTGGAAGAACTCTCCATCATATGTGTCCGGGTCTAAGTTGTAATCTTCATCGTTAGGAACAGGTAACCTCCTGTGCGGCGATACCTTATACACAACATCCCAACCCTTAAGATGTTCTTTCGTTTGACACGCATATGGGAGATAATACACTTGTGTGGCCTGTTGGGCCACGATATAGACATCGTCTCCTGCTAAGGTGGAATCTTGTCAAATTTCGACTATTCCAAGATTAGAATGTGTCCGTCTCGTCACTTGAGGGTCAAACCAATGACATTTGAATATCACTGGAGTAAGAGGTTTGGAACCATAAAAATTGAGCTCATATATTTCTTCGATTCGTCCAAAATAATCGACATTGTCAAGGCCGGGCGTAAAGACTCCAGAACACGTTGTTTTCTGATTGGGCCGACTTTTGTCATAGTTTGTTGTGCGAAAACGGTATCCATTGACGTCATACGCAGAATATTTCTTGACCCTATAAGCAAAGTGGTTGGCTACTTGTCTCAACTCGGCACTCATAGACGGATCTCTTTGGCCCTGCAAGTATTCGCAAGTTAAAAGACGCTAAATTGAGTTCAAAGACGTATCTCTTTTACAAACTAAGCACGTACCTTACGTTTGAACCAGGAAATGAAATCGGGCAACCCATTTCTCGCACCCTTTCTAAGAAGAGCGTCATATTCCTGTGGAGTGGGGTCCCTTGATCGACGCCAGAATTCATGAAGAAATTGTTCCATGTATGGCGTCACCTCTTCAAGGTTGGTCAATACGTATAGCATGATATGCCGCCACTCTTCATGTGTTAGGGTCTTGGTGGTCGAGCCACTTGCACTTCCGAGTTGGCCTTGAAATATGCTAAGGTTCGATTCATTGTCGCCATCATTGTAATGAGGGGGTGGATTATGCACGCTCGGCAGTTTGTCACCATAATAAGTTATTGTGAAGTTTGAGACCTCCTCTAGAATGTATGCCTCTGCAATGGAAGCCTCGATTTTGCATTTATTTCTACATTTCTTTCAAATAGTCTTTAGACATCTCTCGATTGGATAGCACCAATGTCCCTGCACGCCCCCCCCCATTCGTGCCTCATAGGGGAGATGAAGAATCAAATGCTGCATTGGATTGAAGAAGCCGGGTGGAAATATCTTCTCAAGCTTACACAGTAACACGGGTGCCAATCTTTCCAAGTCTGCAACCACGGTCCGAGATAACTCTTTTGCACAAAGCTGACGGAAGAAATAGCTCAACTCTGAAAGCGCTAGCCAGACATGCTCAGGGACAGCCTCGAACCATCACAGGAAGAATCCGTTCAATCCATATGTGGAAGTCATGACTCTTCATCCCTAAGACTCACATAGTAGATAAGTTCACCCCCTACTCAGGTTAGTTGCATACCCATCAGGGAACATCAACATCTTGATCCACTGAAGTACTTCCTTCCTCTGGGCCCTGCTTAGGACGAAATCGGCCTTAGGCCTTCTCCACGTCTTTCCGCCACTTGGCGGCTTCATCTCTAGTTTTGGTCTATCACATAACGCTGCCAGATCCACTCTTGCCTTCACATTATCCTTTGACTTATCAGGAATGTCCATAATTGTTGCCCTTAGTGCCTCGGCAACATTCTTTTCAGTGTGCATTACGTCAATGTTGTGTGGAGGAGCAGGTCGTCATAATAGGGGAGCCGAGTCAAGCCAGACTTATGTGTCCACATATGCTGCTCACCATATCCCACAAAACCACCTTCTGTATTGGCCACGAGCCCATCTATCTGTTGACGAATTTTGGCACCAGTCATCGTTGCAGGTGGGCGGTCTGTCACTATGACACCTTTCGTAAAGTTCTTGATGTCTAGGCGGAATGGATGGTCAGCAGGAAGAAATTGTCGATGTTTATCGAAGGACGAATGTTTGCCACCCTTTTTCAACCAAATGAACCTGAGAGCTTCCTTGCAAACTGGGCATGGGAACTTACCGTGAACACACCAGGCACAGAATAGCCCATAGGCCGGTAAGTCATGCATGGAGTACTGGTACCAAACATGCATTCTAAAGTTTGTCTTTGTAGCTCGGTCATACGTCCATACCCCTTCCTCCCAGGCACGTACCAATTCATCGATCAAAGGCTCCATGTACACGCCCATTTTATTCCCCGGGTGTCCGGGAATTATCAACGACACAAATATATTCTGCCTTTGAAAGCACACACCAGGGGGGGATTGATTGGGATAACAAACACGGGCCAACATGTGTATGGGGCAGCGCTCATTCCATAGGGATTGAACCCATCTGTGGCCAACGCAACACGTACATTACGAGCCTCTTCGGCTTTCTCACGGTGAATGGCATCAAAGTGTTTCCATGCTTCACCATCGGATGTGTGCACCATCTTGTCAGGATTGTATCGTTTTCCATTTTTGTGCCATGTCATCTGTTTCGCGGATTCCTCTGTCATGTACAGACGCTGGATCCTCGGTATGAACGGAAGGTGTCGTAGGATTGTCAAGGGGATGTCGAGCTGCCTCTTCTGTCCATCACCAGAGTCTACCTCCATGAACCTAGACGATGTACACTTGGGACAGTACTTTGCCTCCGTGTATTCTTTCCTAAATAGCACGCAGCCCTTCGGACAAGCATGAATCTGCTCATACGTCATCTTGAGTGCACGAAGGAGTTTCTGTGCCTCGTACATGCTCTTTGGCAGAACGTGATCATCCGGAAGCAGGCTACCAATAACCGTCAACAAACCATCGAATGCGTCTCTACTCATGTTGTATTGCAACTTGAACGCCATTACACGCCCAATGGCATCCAGTTGAGAAACCTTTGTCTGGCCGTGAAGGGGCTTCTATGCCGCGTCGAACATATCGTAGAACGCCTTTGCAGTCGGCTCTGGCTCGTCATCCATACAACCTCCCGTGTACTGTGCCTCCTGATAGTCGTTCAACATATCCGCTACCCCCGCATCCGCGTCATAATCCTCGACACGTTGTCTCAACACCTCCTCTCTCGTACGATGCGCTTCACCATGAAAGATCCACCGAGTATAGCCCAACGTAAATCCATTCTTCCAAATATGTTCTACCATGGCCCTCTTTGGTTTTCTTTTCCGGTTGGCACATTTGCTGCCCGGGCATGGGACTAGACTCGCTCCTTTAGCAGCTTCGCCATATGCCCGTTCCACGAAATCACCGGTCTTTCTAATCCATTCAGTGGTGACATCGTTCCTTTCTCTACGGCCCGTGTACATCCACTCACAGTCCTCCATCCTATAACATATATAACCAAAGCCTATCAACAAAAAAATCCGGCAGCACCTCCCCTGCACGGGGAGGTTTTCAAAGCCTGTAAATATAAGTAGCAGCACGATGGCTGACATCCACACATATACATTAATGCCTCAATAACCACATAAACATCTTTTGTGCAATTAGAAGACTTACCTAATGCATGCAAAGTGACCACTAAAAACCTAACTCTATTTCACAATACACAATCACACACAAGAAACCTAACTCTATTTCACAACAAGCAAACATTTATTTGACAATATTTAGCAACTAAAATCTCAAAATGAGTTTATACCTAGTTGCTCGGCGTGGACGGTGCACGACGGCGAACGGGCGCGACGGCGTGGAGGTCGCGACGGCGTGGAGGGCGCGACGGCGGGCGGGTGCGTCAGACGGCGCGGTGATGGCGGTCAGGCGGGCGCGGCGAGGGGCGCGAGCACGAGGGGGGCGGCGGCGCGGCGACGAGCGCGCGCGCGGCGGCGCGGCGCGGCCGGGCGGGGCGCGGCGGCGGCGAACCGGACGGCGAGGGCGTGGCGGCGGCGAGGGTGCGTGTGAAAGAGAGTGAGAGAGTGAGGAAGAAAGGGTTAACTGGCGGTAAGTAAACGGTCTTTGCCGAGTGCCCGTGATCTGGCACTCGGCAAAGATTTTTTTTAATTTTAAAATACACTTTGCCAAGTGCCCTAGATGCGGCACTCGGCAAAGGCATCTTTGCCGAGTGTCCTCCGGGAGACACTCGGCAAAGATTATGTCATTACACTTTGCCGAGTGTCAACCATTTGACCCTCGGCAAAGAACTCTTTACCGAGTGTCATCTCTAGACACTCGGCAAAGTACATTTTTTTATTTTATTTTTTTTCAACCAAACTTTTTGTGGTATGTTCCTACACTATGTAGACCTACATGTATCATTTGTGGACAATTATAACAGAGTTTTCAATCGTTAGTAGATTTAGTTTGTTTATTTGAATTTCTTCGGAAAATTCAGATTTGAACTGCAGGTCACTCGAAACTTGAAAAACTGTGCATGCAAAAATGATATTCATGTTACTTAGCATAAGTTACGACCGATTCCAGGAGCGGACCGGAAACTTCGAGCAACATGCTCACTAAACATGGCCGTGAACTTGCCATCCGCATGTTTAAAAATTGTATAAAACACAAACAAAGTCAGAAAATCATGAAACTTTTCAACATGTCATGATATCATATATAGAGGCTGTGATAAAAAATTTTAGAATATTTGGAGAAAGTTGTGAGACACTATGTGTAGAAACCTAAGAGAACTACACATGAAATCATAGAGTTTCAATGTGGATCTCTTAGGTTTGTACACATAGCGCGTCATAGTTTTCTCGAAATTTTTCCATTTTTTTATCAAAGCCTCTATATATGATATCATGACACGTGGACAAGTTTCATGATTTTCTGACTTTGTTTGTGTTTTATACAATTTTTAAACATGTGGATGACAAGTTCACGGCCATGTTTAGTGAGCATGTTGCTCGAAGTTTTCGGTCCGCTCCTGGAATCGGTCGTAACTTATGCTAAGTAACACGAATATCATTTTTGCATGCACGGTTTTCTAAGTTTCGAGTGACCTGCAGTTCAAATCTGAATTTTCCGAAAAATTCAAATAAACGAACTAAATCTACTAACGATTGAAAACTCTGTTATAATTATCCACAAATGATACATGTAGGTCTACATAGTGTAGGAACATACCATAAAAAGTTTGGGAGACAAAATAAAAAAAAATAAAAATATACTTTGCCGAGTGTCTAGGGATGACACTCGGCAAAGCCGCCTTTGCCGAGTGCCAACCGTTGGCTCTCGGCAAAGACTGACGGCCGTCAGCTTTGGGACGGCCGCTGACGGCTCTTTGCCGAGCGCCCCCTTTGCCGAGTGTTTGACACTCGGCAAACGTGTCTTTGCCGAGTGGGGTCCTGTGCCGAGTGCCCAGCACTCGGTAAAGAGGCTCTTTGCCGAGAGCTTAACGTTACCGAGTGCGGCTCTCGGCAAAGCCTTCTTTGCTGAGTGCCCGACAAAAGGAACTCGGCAAAGTGGCTGACACTCGGCAAAACCTCGCATTCCGGTAGTGATATGTTGTACAGTGCATATGATGCCAATTATTCTCGTTTAGAGCCATGACTATTATATGATATGGAAATTGTTATATATTGGAACTCATACACTTCCAATTTCTCTTTATAGCGACAATTTATGTGGAGCTGCACTTATTCAGTTAACGACGTCTAAAGGTATTGTCTTCCTCTTCCGTACTTCAGCTAATAAATCATTATTAGAAAATGTCACCATATGTAAGTGCATCTTACATCATTTCGTTTGAAACTTTAGTTGAAACAAGAAATGACACCTACTCTACTAAGCAATTGAAAACCCCGAGATATGTGGCATCCATCGAAGTACATGTTTCAAGGAAAAATGGGAATTCCGTGCAAATATAGACAGTGGAGCCTCAGTACACATCGACATGATTTTGGTTGATATACTCATACTCTTTTTAGGGGTGTTTGGGATGGCTCCAAGTTTCAGCTCTAGTGTCAATTTAAATATTTTTTAAAAAAATAGTTTTAATCTAAATAATAAATAAAATGATTTATCTAAATATCTTCTAAAGGCTTATAGCTTCAGTTCCACGGTTTTATGGAGCATCTAATGAACTGCTCCACCAATTACACCTAATTTTCTGGAGCTAGGGCTGACCCAAACATGGCCTTAATAATAGTACTCATACATATGCAGTTGTGCTTCAGACCAACGTCCTAAATGCCTCACTGAAATTGAACCCTACACCTAGGTTTATATCATATATAGTTTCTTTGTGGACAACGACTAATATGCAAGAGCCATTATGTACAAGCGTGCAAGCAGCTATTTTGGTCCGTTAGATATAAATCTAACCATATGATATATTTAGCATTTAAATCCTTCCACCACCACCTCGTGTAGCTTTATAAAAAGGTCCCTTGTTTGTGTAGCACAGCCCAATATAAGTTGTAGTTATTAGAGATGAATACTTTGTTCCTAAAGACCACCGTTCAAATCCCACCTAGCTAGCGTGTTCTTATTTTTATTTCGCTAGACATGGGTTCCAATGAGCGCGTGAAAGTTATACTCTCTTTGTCCTAAAATATAATTCGTTTTAGACTAAACAAACATACATTAATTAACTTATGAATATAGTTTATATGTACGTCTATATTTATTATCATTCGAATGAATGTGGATAGAAAAAAGGACTAATAGTGTGTTTGGTTTGTGGAGTCACTCTATGCTTCATGAGGTGATGCATCATAAGTTCATTCCATCAATTTTGGTGGAATCAACTCACTCCTCATATATATACTAATTATTAGCTTATAAGGAATAGGGTGGTGATAGATCAACTCATTCTATTCCACAAACCAAATAAAAAAGTGAGGAGTGAGAAGAAGATGGATCACTTCATACAGCGACAACCCTGAGGGGGGCGCGCAGGGCAGTCGCCCCGGGCCCCCGGGAAGGATGGGCCCCACCCCTGACACCAAGGAGCAGAGCAGTCAGAATAAAACGGCAAGGACGCAACGCAAGGAGCAGATCATGGAAGACGGAAGTCCAGCAGATCACGGAACGGAAGTCGAGCAGACCAGTCGGAACTCGGAACAAAACGTTGCGTCCTCGTCTGTTCGTCGCTTTGCTTCTGCAGTTCGGCCTTCAAGTCGGGCCGTACTACCTGCGTCTCCGGCGTCTCGCAGAGTCGCAGCAGCAGGCCAGGCCCGCCGCCATCCCTCATGCTGCCGGCCGGCGGTCGGACCTGCACGGCGCCCTAGCGGCCCTGCTGCGCAGCCTGCGCTCCACCGCATAATCGGTAATAATTCTTTAAGTTTATTCTTGTAACTAAGCGACAGCTTCAATTCATAATTTTGTTTTTAATTTCAGCATATAGTCATGTCATCTAAAAAGTATCCATCTGGTTCTGAGAAAAGGAAGAGGAAGAAATGAGCAGATGAGTTCATAGAAACGTAGAGAGGAGCTATGGACAAATTTTTTTCTAGTAATTCAAGAACTTCAAGGAATCAAAATGAGATGGCTATAGTTGCTATAGAGGAGCAACCTGATAATAAGCCAGAAGAAAATATTGATCATGAGCCTATGGTTAATTCACCTCATACAGAAAATGCTAGTGTTGATGAACAACCTGTTTTTACTGAGGATATCTATGATCCAATAAATTAGGATAATCTTGATAACAAGTCAAGGGACATATTAGTAGAGAAGGGACCCATCAGAGATGAAAATATTGAATTTCCTTTGGATACCAATGGCAGACATTTTTCATATACTCATTACTCTAGAAAGATGAGCAATGGAGAAGTTTATGATAGAAAGTGGTTGGTATATTCCAAACACGTTGATAGAGTGTTTTGTTTTTCATGCAAGCTTTTCAATAGGATACCGAACCAAAGGATAGGAGTGATGCAAATAATCTATTTGATCTTCTTGGTACCTTTGATTTTATACTTGGTGTGGTTATTTGGTATGATATTTTATTTACAGTAAACAAAGTGAGCAAGCACTTGCAATCCCCATCCATGTGCATTGATGCTACATTAATGAGAATAGAAGATACAGTGAATTACTTTCAGAACTATAGAAATAATGGATTTGCTTCTAGTTTGATCATTGCCAAAGAGATTGCATCTGAATTGGGTGTAGAGCCATCATTTCCAGTGAAACGTCATGCTAAGAGGAAGAAACAATATGATGAAACTGATTGTGAGGAAGCAAATCTTGAAGCTGAAAAAGCTTTTGAAGTTAATTATTTTTTGGTCATAGTTGATATTGCAATTAGTTCACTGAAAAGTAGATTTGAAGAACTCCAATCATTCAAAGACATATTTGGATTTTTTATGGACTCCATAACCTTGAAGTCATTGGATACTATTGAACTAAGAGAATGTTGCACCAAATTTGCAAACACTTTCTCTTTTGATGACTCATCAGATGTTGATCTAAATGATCTAATTTTAGAGCTTAGTGTTTTGCAGTTGACTTTATCAGATAAACCAATGTCTGCCATGGATATTTTTGAGTATGTTAGAGAAGTGGATTCTTATCCTAATACTGCTATTGCTTATCAACTTTTATTTACTGTGCCCGTGACCGTTGCATTAGCTAAAAGAAGTTTTTCAAAGTTGAAGTTGCTGAAGAATTATTTGATGTCCAAAATGTCTCAAGAAAGACTAAATGGTTTGGCTATTTTATGCATTGAGAAAATATTATTAGATGAAATTGATACTGATGCTATCATCAATGACTTCGCTTCGAGACATGTTAGAAGACAATTTTAAGGTAATCACATATTTGTATTTTTTTCTTACAATGAATAATTTTTTGATGTATTTTTAAATGTTTATTACCAATATATATTATATATATTATTATATTAATGCCCCTATATTAAGTCTGGCCCCGAGCCCTTAATTTGTTAGGACCGTCACTGACTTTATTCCTCAAACCAAACACACTATACTCCCTCCGGTGCAGTAAAAGAAGTCATCCTGCGCGTGACCGAGCGTGCACAAAAAGAAGTCATAGCGCGCATGGGTCTGGGATTTGGACGTTGTTGCCCCTAGTAATTGCACAAAAAAAGATGCATTTAAGAGGAATTGAACTTGAGACCTCCAGTCTAGAATGCTTTGAAGCTGCTGCAGCAACCAATCAAGCCTGATTGTTTTAGTGACATTAATGCACCCATATCCCTATTTAATAGGGGCAAACAGGGAAAACTCTATGATAATTAATCACTCCTTGGTATGCACAATCATGTCCTAAACGACTACCTTTACTGCACTGGAGGGAGTAAGAGTGTTTCTAACAGTGCCCTCTTCTCCCTATATATTTTTGGTGTCCCGCATCTGTTACCCGTCGCCCCTCAAATTTACGCGTCATAGGCATGTTTGGTTGAAGACCTGTGAGGCATTTGCCTACCAGGCAAACAATACCGGCTTCTGGCTATCAAAATCCTACGTATGGTGTTATTGCGTGGACCAGGCAGGTTTTCCATGCCACCATCCAAACATCCCTTAGGGCTTGTTCGGTTATTCCCAATACACATGGATTGGATGAGATTGGAAAAAATTGAGAAGAAGTTTGACTTATTTGGGATTCAAACCCATCCAATCCCACTCAATCCACATGGATTGAGAGCTAACCGAACAAGCCCTTATAGATACTTTCCCAACTGACCAGCTCGCGCGCAGCTAACCATGCAATGCCAGCATGCGACTACGCATCCCACAGTCCACAGACGCAAGGACAAAAGTATGCGGAAGTTATAAGCAACTAACCCAATTAGGTTTTGTTCGTTTCATCCCTAATCCATGGGATTGAGGAGGATTAGGGTGGATTGAAGGAGATGTTGACTTGTAGGGGATTCAATTCCTCTCAATCTCCATGGGTTTGATAAAAACGAACAGAGCCTTAGTGTTTGGCGTGGCCATGTTAGCTGTTTTAAAATATGAGGGGTTATTTATTAGCAGTCTACTATGGGTTTAGCCATTTTAAAAGTCTTTTTTTAACAATAGCCCTAATAAAATGTTTTAAGGAGAATTTTTAGTGGCTTTTAGGAGTTGCTTAAAAAATTACTTCATCCGTCATAATTTATAAATCGTTTGACTTTTTTATCACAAGTTTTGACCAACCCGTCTTATTCAAAAAAATTAGAAAAAAATAAAAACAATTTTCTGAATTTGTTTATTATAAAATATACTTTATATATGACTTATTTTTTTATTTTTATCAAAAAAATTAAATAAACAAGTGGTCAAAGTTTTGGTTGAAAAAAAACAACCGAATTATGTTTTAAAACGGGGGTATATATTTAAGATGGATGGAGTATTTATTAATTCACTGGACGCTCTGGGAAACGCTCACGCCCTGAAGAAACTTTCAGTCATGCTTGTCTCAAAAGAATATTTCCCCTGCCACGTAGTGGGCGGGGTCCGCGCGGCGGCTGAGGCCGCAGGAGCCGCCAGCAGCAACACGGCGACGGGATCCACGATCTAGGAAGATTCCTGTAGGCCTGCCAGGCCACCAGAAGGAGAGGTGCGTCGCGTGAGCATGCGTGCATTTCCGCGGACCCAAAAGGCCAAAAGCGAAAGCCGCCTCCACCAACCGCGCGCCACCTGGTATCTCTCGTCCGTGCGCTTGTGTAAAATTGGACGCAAAGTTAAAAAGACGCTCCCTGACAGTAGGACCGACGCGCTTGGGGGCCCCAAAGATCGTGTGCACGAGTAGGTTTTTGTTCTGTATCAGCCACAGGGGAAAAGGCGTAAAAGTGGTCGTCACCATGGCTATATATGGGTCCAAAAAGGGACAGCACGGAAATGGAAATCAGCGGAGTGAGGACTCCTGGATTTCTGATTCGGTCCTAGGCGTTTCCGAAAATCCATTTTGAGACAAAGGTTTTGTTTGGTTAAAAAAAATCCCCATATTATCAACGAGATTCTGATTATAAATGCAGTGCTTATGGACCAAGGTTTTTTTATCCGCGAACTGTTTGATTCAAAATTCTCATATTAACTGCATTGTGGACCGATGTTATTTTATCTATGGAACTCTAGAACACGAGACCTTTGATGAACTGTAATAGTGATGAGAAATCACCAAAGGTAGTAGTCTCAGGCCATGTTGGTTACGTGTGTGAATTCTCGTGATCGTAAAAATTTTATCTACTAAAAACTCAAACACCCCGGTTTCTCTATCTTGGATAATGTGTTGCGAGATATAGTCTTAGTTATCAACCTATTGTTGAATTTTCTTAGGTAATACGCACTGTCCAGATTCTAAAAATCTGTTGGTTCCCGCACATGGCCTAAGACAGTGACGCATTGGAGTGTACTACATACATTACGGAATATTTAGTGAGGACAATCGATAGCGTCGTTATGTCATCCAAGCGAATAAAGTTATACATGTACTTTGTCGTTATATAGTTTCTTTCTAGCAACTATTAGGGCAATATGCATGCGTTGTCCCAAAGGGAAAAAACATGCACTCAACTACGTCGGGAAGTTTATTGCGCGTTTTCTTTGCCTTGCTATTTGTTACACCTTGGATAATTCGTGGACCTATACTAGGACATGCAATTTCTAGATGATAATGTTAACAACGAAGGTCGTCGATGTCGCACGAGACACCACGATTAAATGGCCGTTGGAAAATTAGAGAACATGTGCATCAAATAAGAAATTTGAAAGAAAAGGAGCCACAATTTGCCAAATACTCATGGCAGCAAAGCATGGATGCCGTGTCCGGTGTGCCACTAAACGAATGTCAAGGGATCAAAGTATCAAACATCAATTCATGATTGTACCTTCTTTTGACATTCAAACACTTGTCTAGTGACGAGTTTACGGCCAACAACTAACAGGGGTATCGGTGCAATTTGCCTGTTTCCCCTGGTGCATGCCTAGAAGTCTGCAAAGTATTCCAACATATAAATACCGCCAAGCTCCCGGCCAAGCTCCCAAATTCCATTCTGGTCCCTTCCTTGCCTTCTCCGCCTCCGCATCCATCCGGTCTCCAGTTGTCTCCTCCCGCCTCCTTCCGGTCCCCTCCCGGCGCAGCCTCTCCCGCCCCCTCCAGCCAAGCGGACCCTAGGCGGAGCCACCTTCCACGCTTCCCGAAGCTCGCCCGTGAGGGGAGGCCAGGATGGCAGCGACGTCGGCGCCGCCCGCGAGCGCCCACGCCAACGGCAACGGCTCCCTCGTGGGGGTGGCGGCGCCGGTGGGAGCGCCCACCAACCCCATGGCGACGGCTCTGCTCACCGACCAGTACCAGTTCTCCATGGCCTACGCGTACTGGAAGGCCGGGAAGCACGCCGACCGTGCCGTGTGAGCGCCCTCTCCCCTGTCCGCTTTGTTGGTGTGCCTGTGTGTGACTTGTTTCAGCCAGCGGTGCCGGCTGGATTGGATTTGATCGGGAGGTGGTGATCTGGCGTGAGGGTGGTGACCGGGACGGTTTATCCGTGCGGGTTAGGTTTTGAGGGATGGGGCTTTCAGGGCCATGTATTGGAGCTCGGCCCCTCCCTGCTGCAAATTGCAATTCCCTTGTTTCTGTTCTGTAGCTAATGCGGTGCTCTCGTTTTCGGTTCTGATCAATGTGCTGGGAGCGTTTGTTCTCGAAGGATCGGTTGTTTGGTATTGCTGGTTTTTCCTTATTACTTCCCCACCGTTGTGGGTTACGACGGCGCGGTTTTTTACATCGTGGATCATTGATTGTTCAGAGTATTTTATTTATTTTCGACTCGGTGCTCTGGTTTTGGTTTGAGAACGCTTTTCTTGTGTAGTTAAATTTTTCTCTTGTTGCAGCTGTGATATTTCAAGCAACGCTTCGTCTTGACATCTACTGTTCGTCCTTTTGTGTTTCTGTGTTAGTACATTTGCTGCATGTCAATATGGCTATGTAAAAACTAAGCAAGTGGGACGTCACCTTTAGTATTTTCATTCATATATTAGTATATATCTTCTTGTTCTTGTTCTGTGTTCAAAATGGACTTTCATTTTCATTGCTCAACTTTGTATTTCTTCGGTAATCCCTTCCATTGTGCAATTTGAATTGCTCCTTTCGATGTTGGTACTACCAGTTTTTATTTGTTTGGAGTGGACGATGCATTCATTTGGAATTGCCGTGTTCTTGTTAGGGGTATATTCTGCATTTGGTGTTAGTTTATCCTAATTTGGGTCTAGGAGCCAATTTTGTCCCCTAATTTCCTAATTGTATGTCTTGAATAATTTTCGCACATGACATAAGCAGTGTTTTTTAAATGTTATGTAATTCAGAGGGTACGTGGACATTTGAATGAAGACAAACAGATGAATGACATTTACTACTTGAGTAAACAAACAAGACAATCAATTCATACCTGGATTTTATATTAATGCTTTGGCCATCCAAGGATTCAAATGTGTCAAACGTATGCAAGAAAGCAACTTTGACTTAAAATAGTTGTGGAATGCTCCTTTTTCTTTAGGAAAAAAACAAGGTGATTCCATCATATGTGTGCTGGCTGCTAGTTCAGGAACAGAGTTTTTATGGGGAAAAGCTATAATTGTGTCATTCAAAGAATATTCTAGGAAGGTACCTTGAAACTACACTAGGCTGTTTTATATATTGCTCCTACAGCATGACAGTGCAAAACTTATTGATGGATATTGAGCTAAACAATGAACTTTGTGTGACGCGTTCTTCTCTATGTCTTGGAATGTAGTCATAGTTCTTAACTAGGGCAGTTCGAACCAATTGCTTTGCATTTATCGATGGTCATATCTCATATGTGCCTCCATACCCATAAATTCCACATGGGTAGAACTTGCTTGCATGCACTGTATTGAAATGTTGTTTGTCCACAGTATTAAGATATTTGTTGGCTTCTGAAAAAGCAACGGTTTTATTTGACCTTGGTAGCTCCCTAGATTGCACCCGAGATGCATCCACGTGACTCCAAATAAACCACGTGACTCCAAATAATTTTTATCTCAATTTTAGGGAAAATTTTATGCAAGTGGCATTGTGGAAACTGGAAAGTTAATGGTAGGCCATGGTATAATTCAATTAAGCTAAGCTGGGAAAGTATCTCTTTCCATTATTCTCCTTTTTATCATTCATCTGCCATTTTTTTATATGAATACTACTTTATGCATTTCTACCATGTGTTCCTTTACAAGAAATTGTTCCTTGCATGTTGTTTCTTCTTGTATTGTTTTTTCATTCAAGGTTGAATGGAAAAACTCTTCTTACCTGCAGAACTAGAAGCTATTTGTTCATGGAGATGAAAACAATAGATGATCATAAGCTGATCGCTGCAGTTACTACCATCATATTAGAGCTAATCGAATGGGTAGTGGCAAAAGGATAATGCTGGATTTGAGAAATTCTGATGTCTTCCTTTTGGGTTTTTTATGTCTTTGAATTGACGTGCTGGGTAGTGGGTACTCAGGCTTGCCTTGGAGCCTATGCTAATTGAATTTCAATCTCCCAGCAAATTTGCAAAATCATCCATTTACAATGAATACAGACAATTGGTGGAAAAAGGTACAAGAATCTCTAATCCTTGGAACTCACAAAATAGTCTTTGGTATTTCCTGGGAAGTTGGGAACTGGCTATTTAGTAGCAATTTGAATGTTCATCCAATGCAACCCATCTTGTTGCATTTTAGTCTTAATACGATTAAGAAAACAGTTTCTGCCTGTTGTATGCTTCCTCATGCAAGTGCTAGTCCTCCCTAAACATTTCAGTGAATCTAGTTTCAAGCCTTCTGACTGAGTTTCAGTGAAGTCTATCTGTCTATGGATACAAATAATGTATTACAGCTAACAGGTTTCTAAACTTAATTCTGATTTGAATCCTTTTCCTTTCACAGGTTTGACCTGTACTTTAGGAAAAATCCATTTGGTGGGGAATTCACTGTTTTTGCTGGCCTTGAGGAGTGCATCAAATTTATTGCGAATTTTAAGTTCACAGAACATGACATTTCTTTCCTGCAATCAGTCATGCCAATGTGTGAGGTATCATCTCATCTGTACATGAGTAATCTCTCTTTCTTCCGATGATTCTGGTGTCTGATTCTGAGATTTTTTCAATAAGGGAAAATTTATTGCATCAAGATAATCATAAGTCACAACTTTCTTGACAACAGAAAACCCGACTTCTGCATCGCGCTAGATGCACACAGTCTAAAGAAGACTAACAACCCAATCACTCTAGTAGTAATCAATCCTAAGACTAGATCGCCACCCACGAGCCTAGGTAAAAAACTCCCTGACCACTTGCTCCAAACATTGACAGGTAGCTAAAACCAACTCCTGGAAGATAGGCTTCTGTACCACAACCCAGGAACGGAGCCAGTGGATAGCCAAATGAAGAACCTGCAAAGAGTTTGTCACATATTTATGTTGAAACACAATGTCATTTCTATGTCGCCAAATGGCCCAACAAACTACTGCTGCCCCTAAAAGAGCTAACAATTTTAAATCTTTAATAATCCCCCCTAGCCATGACCCAAACATATTCGCGACACTAGAGGGAGGGTAAAGATTTGTAGCTATTTGGACAGTATGCCATATTGCCCGCGCTACCTGGCACTCGAAGAAAAGATGCTTAATTGTCTCATTGTTGTGACAAAAGCAGCACTTCACGTTGCCATTCCAATTTCGCTTCGCTAGATTATCCTTGGTTAATATTACGTCTTTTCGTAAAAACCAAAGGAATATTTTTATTTTTATAGGGGCCTTTAGTTTCCATTTTTTTTGTTAAAGTTGGGTACATCTAGGTGGATTAAGCCAATGTAATGTGACTTCACTAAGAATCGACCATTTGCTGACAGCTTCCATCGAAATCCATCTTGTTCCTCTGATAGAACTATATTAGCAAGTCGTAGAATTAGATCGTTCCACGCTACTAATTTATGTCCTATCAGATCTCTATGCCAAGACAAATTTAAAGGTAAAGTGCTGAAGACATCAGCCACACTCACAGTCACATGTTTATGTCTTACGATATGGTACAAACAAGGTTATTGGTCCTGAAGGGTTGATGTACCCAACCAGATGTCCTCCTAGAACCTAACTTGAGAACCATTTCTTATAGTGAAAGTCCCAAACCTAAAAAAGTCTTGTTTCACTTTCATTAACCCGGCCCAAAAATTGGAATCCCCTGATCTCCAATAGGCTTGGGAGAGTGGTTTTGCATTCAAGTATTTGTTGCGGATCAGTTGTTGCCAAGTTCCATCAGTTGTCAAAAGTCTATAAAGCCATTTGCTTAGTAAAGCCTTGTTTTGAATATCTAGGTCCCTGATTCCTAAGCCTCCTTGATCTTTGGGCTGGCACAGAATGCTCCATTTTGCTAGACTGTATTTCTCCTTCTCTTCTTGTTGCCAAAAAAATCTCGACCGAAAATAATCAAGCTTTTTTAGAAGTCCTCTTGGAACGCAAAAAAAAGGACATCACATACATTGGTAGGCTACTCAACACTGAATTAATCAATGTGAGCCTACCCCCAATAGAAAGATGCTTTCCTTTCCAATTACTAAGTCTTGGAATGTATGATTCTGAGATTGGTTGCTGAGTTTTCTAAAAATCATGCCTTTTAGTTAGCATGAACTAGAAAGAATTGGCTACTTCAAATGGAGGAAGCAGGAGTAATTTTAAATGCACGTGCTGTGCCTTGGATCTTTCGTTTTTCACCCAACCTTTATAAACATTCCTTGTTTGGTTGGTTTCCAGTTAAATGTTCATTTTCTGATGTAAACTACAATTCCTAGGGTGCGTTCTTCAATTATCTCAGGGAAGTTGACTGCTCTGATGTAGAGGTGTACTCCATTCCTGAGGGATCAGTAGTTTTTCCAAAAGTGCCCTTGATGAGAGTTGAGGGTCCAGTTGCTGTAAGTACGAGGCCCTCACCAGTTGTTGTGCTAATGCATGTTTGCCATATGAGCATCGACCAGAATTTTGAAATGCCTTACTGTTTGTTATTACACCATCAGGTGGTTCAACTTCTGGAGACTCCATTTGTGAATCTTATCAATTATGCCTCTTTGGTAACTACTAATGCTGCGCGTCATCGTCATGTTGCTGGAAAGTCAAAGGTTCTGTTAGAATTTGGTTTAAGACGGGCACAGGTGTGATATTCAATTATCCATCCCTTTTCAACTGTCATTGTAACACATTAGTGTTTCTATGTTAAATGTTTCTGTGGATTTATTACTGCAGGGACCTGATGGAGCAATAAGTGCCTCAAAATATTGTTTTATGGGAGGTTTTGACGCAACCAGGTCAATTATTTTGCATTTATAGTTTAGAACTAAAATCCAGCGTATTTGTGATCCTTGCTCTTTATAATAATGCTTGAAGAAGTAAACTTTCAGTTATGCTTGCATATTTGCCTTTCTGTCCTTCACCATAAAAAATACTTTGTCCCCAAAAATGTTAAATGTGTTTACCTTTTGCTCACTTTTTTGTTGCAGTAATGTTTTGGCTGGGAATTTGTTTGGCATACCACTTCGTGGAACACATTCTCATGCTTTTGTTAGCTCATACATGGTCAGTAAAGTATCCTTCCTGCTATGAATGAATGAAAGTTTTCACAAATGCTGTTACTTTCGTCATTGGAGAGCATTATGTCTGCATACTGTAGTTTCATTTGTCAAACGCATTTGTTCTTCACTGCATTAGTAGCTAGCCCCACTGTTGTTTCAGGATTCTGGGTAATATGTTTCATTTCTTCTCTTTTCAGCCATGCTAGTTTTTTCCTCACCGTATTCTTTTAGTCTGATGTGGAATCCATGGATTATCAATTTATCATTCCTCCTTTTCATAACATTTCTGTGAACTGTGCATAACAGTTGGTACTTTTCCTTGAATTTTTTCCCTCTAACACACAGAAGAGCTACTATCATTGCATTAATAGGCTGCCCCTTAGATATTCATGCTTAGATTTCCATTTTGAGAGTATTTTCTTTGTGCCATTTATCGCTATGTGCTTGTTTCATGATTTATTAATATGATTTCCACCCTTTCAGAGCCTTGATGAGATACCAGACAAGGCCCTCAAGAGCAAAGATGGCTCAAGACTTTGCCAGGATTTTGTTAGTTTAGTGCAAGAGTGGCTTCAAAAGATTCAGGTATGATTCCAGAAACTTGTTACGTTAGTTTTAATTGTCATGGTATTCTTATGTTACTTTTTTGGTTTATTCAGGCAGCAAATTCATTAGGTGGTGTATTTGGTGATACAAATAAAAGTGAGCTGGCTGCATTTGCATCCTACGCATTGGCTTTTCCAAGCAACTTCCTTGCTCTTGTGGACACATATGACGTGAGTTGTTAGTTTGTTCAAGCTTTAAACTTTTCTCTTGTTGTTTCTTCTTTGTACTTCATTTCATGTCTGAATGAGTAGTGTCAACTCTCTTTTCTTGAGGTGGTGAGTAGGTCTGAAAACTTCTCTTTGTCATTGCTGACTTCTACAATTTTCTGTTTGTCATTCTGAATTATCCTCTTTTCTGTATTGATATTAAGAAATCATGATCTTTTGTTTTACTGCCAAACTTGTTATTGCTTTACACATAGACATGTATGGACGTTTTTTTGGACTGAGGGTAGACTGATTGATGATTGCGCAATCCTGAACAGAATGTGTTTTCACTATTATCATTAACCATTTATTTTCAGAAGGCATAGCCAATTCCTAACTGATTCATGTATATATTTTCTGTTGTGTAACAATTACCGTTCATAAGCCATACTCACCCTCTTCTCTACCTTTCAGGTTATGCGAAGTGGTATTCCGAATTTCTGTGCAGTGGCTCTAGCACTTCATGACTTAGGGTATGTCAAATGTCCTTTGGCGTTCATTACCTGTGTGTCGGACGACCCCTATCAGATATGAGCTTATCTTCACATGAAAATTCATCATGTACTCAAACAATCAAATTCATGAGAACACAACTGAAGTTAAAGTTATTAAAAAAATGTCACACCAATAGCATATGCTTTAGGATGGTTTACACTTATAACTACCTTTTGTTTATATTTGAATCCATCTCAGTCAGATACTGAGTTACACTGGTGTGTTAGTAAGCTGCAATATCTCAATACTCTAAATTAGTTCATGCTCTGGGCTCTTGCAATATAGATGTGAATTGGCTGCATATTTGGTTATATCTATTTGGTTTGGTTCCTTGCATGTACATGCTTACAAACTACAACTGAGATAGGAAACTTCCCAATCTTTGTTCAACCTTTAAACACAAGCATTTTACCTAATCATATATTCTTTTGTAGGTACAAGGCATCTGGTATTAGATTAGATTCTGGTGATCTGGCCTATTTGTCCATTGAAGCACGAAAAGTGTTTAGTGCAGTAGAGAAGGAATATAATGTACCTGGTTTTGCAAAGATGCTCATTACTGCTAGCAACGACCTGAATGAAGAAACAATTGATGCCCTCAACAAACAGGTAATAAACTTATCTTGTGTTTACAATTTGTAAAGGACTATTTTACCTTTCATATTATGGCAGCTGTGGTTCCGATGTTATCTGACGTATGTGATTGTTCTTCTGTAGATTTATCTTTATTATTCATTCTTCCAATCACAGATATAATTTAGGATCTCCCTTTATTTTGCAGGGTCATGAGGTTGATGCCTTTGGAATTGGAACTTACCTTGTGACGTGTTATTCCCAGGCTGCTCTTGGCTGTGTCTTTAAGCTAGTTGAGATAAATAATAAACCTCGTATTAAGCTTTCTGAGGATGTGGCAAAAGTATGTCCAGTATTTTTGTGTTAAAAATATCTGCTTTATTTTATATATACCCATTGATGTTGTGATAGTATGTTTCAGGTTTCCATTCCATGCAAAAAGAGATGCTTCAGACTGTATGGGAAAGAAGGCTACCCACTGGTAGATATCATGATTCGCGAAAGTGAACCATCGCCTAAGGTAACAATGCACCACTGTTATCTTTGTTGGGATCTGAGCCTTTATATTTAGCACAAGGTTTCCAAGTATCCCAGTACAGAATTTTACGGAATATAGCTGCGGTAGTACATAGTTTTTCCTATCTTTGTTATGCAACACAGCTGTCATGCTCTGTATCTTGTCTTTGACATTTTCATCTGCAGTAACCTCCAACGTTAAAACCGGATTTCATATTGTTAAAATGTTGCAGGCAGGAGAAAGAATCCTCTGCCGCCATCCATTCATTGAATCAAAGAGAGCATATGTTGTCCCCCAGCATGTTGAGGAGCTTCTACAGTGCTATTGGCCTGGGACATCAGGTATGGACCTCTTATCTCTTTATCGAGAATTTGTCAGTGATCACATACTAATGGCTGAGTTTCGGAAAGTAGTAACTGAAAATGGGAGTAACTAGCATCAGCATTATTGCCTTCAAAAGTCAGAAGGATTGTTTTTAAGCAGAAGAATCTTAAAATAGGACGGAGCAGCTTGACAGGCTTAAATTTCTTTCTGAACATAGTTTGATAGACTTAATAAATGTAAACGTTTCATATTTCCAGTGCTCTGTTCTGTTCATGTTTCCTACTGTTGACAATCACCAGAGCCACAACTAAGGATGCAAGTTTTTGGATCACTTGGTCGACCCATAACTCACTGTAGTTAAACTATAATCCAAATTTGAAAGCAAGGGAAGGGCAGACCCAGTACCGGAAGCTTTTACATGAGTGGGTCTGGGGAAGGAATAAAAATGAGTTAGCTAGCTAACCCACTGGGTCTGGGGAAGAAATTTTTCATCCCTAGCCACAACCCCTTTATGTTTCCTTCTGGAGTTTCCTTCACCTAAGGTGACACCTTTAGGGAAAAAAATACTTCATCAACCCAACCCTGGATAATATCAAAAGAAAAATCTGAATACTAAATATCTGTTGGATCATTAAAATCTGTAGACTTTAGTGTCCTGGCTCCTGGCCTCTGTCTTGTTATGTGTTAGTGACATTTGTACCTGGCTACCTGTGTCTCCCTGCAGATAAACCTAGAGCAGAGCTGCCCTCCTTGGAGAAGATCAGAAGCCGCTGCATGCAGCAGCTTGAAATGCTGCGCCCGGATCACATCCGGCGGCTAAATCCAACGCCCTACAAGGTTTGCTTCTTTGCATCACGCCATTGTTTGTCCTCATCTTGATATAATGACATATAGTAACTGAAAGTGCCACTAACTCCTCAATCTGGGCAGGTGAGCGTGAGCACCAAGCTGTACGATTTCATCCACCGCCTATGGCTGAACGAGGCGCCAGTAGGTGAACTGCAGTAGATGATGATCATATAAAAGAAGTTTTGGGTCATCTGCGATACAGCAGCAATTCATCGAAGAAAATTAGAGCTCTTCTGCACAACATCAACAGTTGAGCCCATGGCAGGATTTTGCTCCCCAAATTTTCATCTCTAGTCACCGGTATAGAGGCAGGTTAATCAGGTTGTCTAGTTTATACGTCCCTTAATTGGTGGGATGCTATACACATCATCATCAGAAAAGAACCGAAATCATATGGAGCCAAAAATGTTACTAGGTCGTCCGGTGTTTGTGCTCGACGGTGTCACATTTGTTTTTCTAGCCGATCGTGCATATGGTCATATAAAACACTGCACTGTTGATTGTACTGTTTATATAGTGAAATTTGAAATGATAGATGAAATAGGAGATAGAATGAGTAAACGATCCAACTGACCAGGCACGCTGCGCTAGCGAGGCTTGAATTGCTGCTCTCTGCGTTGCCTGTTCTCCTTGAATTATGCAAGGATCGAGACTCTTCCGTCCTTTATATCTATACTATACTTAAAACATCAGTTTCAACGGTTGTTCTGCGTTATTTTTTTACAAATAACCTCTCATAGCTATTTCAAATTAATCCGTTGCACGTCTATATATGGTCAAATGCGGCCCGGCATAGGCTGCTGACGGTGCCGGACCAGCCCCTTAGACCGTCGACTCATTTGATTAAATCAGTGTAAAATATTAAAAACGGTCCAGGAGGTGGGGTTCGAACTCATGCCCTAATGGAAGAAGGGCAGGAGACACTATGTGAAGTTGTCTAACCATTAGAACATCATGCTCAGATGATTTTAATATTGAATATAAATTGTATATATGTATATACGTTTTTTGTAAAATAAAAAAATATAATCGTGTCAGGTCTGGCTAGCACTACGGGCCGAGCCTACAACCAAAGCACGACACGATGTTCTTGGCTCTTGCAAGCATTAGGTTGTTTCGGAGACCACATTGGCACAATGGATTTCATAGTGTTTGAGATTGCTGAATTGGATGGAGCAACAATGATTGTCACACTAACAGTAAAATAAATGTTATTTGTTGGTTTTAAACGTTAGTGATTGCTACGAAGTAGCATAATTTATATGGAGTGCATCTAGTTTTTATTGATGTCTGATTTTAGCAATCACTCCATATTTTGATCTATCTTTTTTATAAGTTTGACTTTATGTGACTTATTTTAGAAACTTGAGCTCACAAACTTTCTCTTATTTGGTATCTATATGGTGGAATTATGTTATTTTATAATCTTTGTTCGTTCAGTCAGTCGTTGTGGACTCTCATCTAATCGCTCACTTCATTAGTCGTGTTATACCAAGACATATTGCATGGACTAAACAATAACATCAGTTAGCCAAATCAAAAAAATATTATAAAGAGAGTGGAGACAATCAATAAAAATCTTAAATTTTTTTTGATGGATAGTTTACGTGGGTATTGTTGTAAGCCGTCGCAACGTACGGGCAACCGACTAATTCGTCTTTATATTCGTCTTTTATAGTCTTCTTTAAAAAATCTCTTATCTATATCTACTTTCTCTCCAACAACTTTCTTTATATCTCGTCCTCTATACATAAATATTTAAATTAAAGACATATTTTTTACTTTTAAATTTTTTTGTATATATGTATTTATCGTATTATCAAATATATTGTACATATTTTAGTTTTACTAAATCTGTTATGGATAGACGGGAGGAGAGAAAAACTCTATATATAGTGTTTAGAGGACGTTGTTGGCTGTGTACCGATGAAAATCTTCTCTAAAATGTAGGTCACAAGATGTTTTAAGTGCTTGTAGTAGGGGGTTGTCGGCGTTTCGAGACCGGGGGGTCCCTGGACCGACGAGTAAACTGTCGCCGCGTGCCCCAGCCCAAATGGGTCGGCGCGAGACGGAGCGCGAAGGGGGAAAAAGGCAGCCGGAGAGGGAGAGGTGGAAATCCTGCGGCCTTCGTGTTTGTCCCGCGCCCAAGGTCGGGTGCGCTTGCAGTAGGGGGTTACGAGCGTCCACGCGGGAGGGAAGCGAGCGGCCTCACGCGAGCGCCTGTCCCGTCCTCTTCCCCGCGCGGCCAACCCTCTGTAAGAGGGCCCTGGTCCTTCCTTTTATAGGCGTAAGGAGAGGATCCAGGTGTACAATGGGGGGTGTAGCAAAGTGCTAACGTGTCTAGCGGAGGAGAGCTAGCGCCCTAAGTACATGCCATCGTGGCAGCCGGAGAGGTTTTGGCACCCGGTTCGTGTGGTGTCGTGGCCGTCGGAGGAGCGCTGGAGCCTGGCGGAAGGACAGCTGTCGGAGCTGTCGAGTCCTTGCTGACGTCCTCTTGCTTCCGTAAGGGGGCTGAGAGCCGCCGTCGTCATAGAGCGTGCGGAGCGCCATCATTGCTAGTCTGGCGGAGCGAGCCAGATGGGACGCCGGTCTTGTTTCCCGTAGCCTGAGTCAGCTTGGGGTAGGGTAATGATGGCGCCTCCTGTTGACGTGGTCGGTCCGTGCCCTAGGTTGGGCGATGTGGAGGCTCCTCCGAGGTCGAGGTCAAGTCTGTCTTCCGAGGCCGAGGTCGAGTCCGAGCTCCTGGGTCGGGCGAGGCGGAGACCGTCGGCTGAGGCCAGGGCTGAGTCCGAGCCCTGGGGTCGGGCGAAACGGAGTTCGCCGTCTTTCGGGGCTGAGCCCGAGTCCGAGCCCTGGGTCGGGCGGAGCGGAGTTCGCCGTCTTCCGGGGCTGAGCCCGAGTCCGAGCCCTGGGTCGGGCGGAGCGGAGTTCGCCGTCTTCCGGGGCTGAGCCCGAGTCCGAGCCCTGGGTCGGGCGGAGCGGAGTTCGCCGTCTTCCGGGGCTGAGCCCGAGTCCGAGCCTTGGGTCGGGCGGAGCGGAGTTTCCTATGGTGCTTGAGGCCGGGCCTGGCTGCCTGTCAGCCTCACTCTGTCGAGTGGCACAGCAGTTGGGGCGGCGCAGGCGGCGCTGTCCTTCTGTCAGGCCGGTCAGTGGAGCGGCGAAGTGACTGCGGTCACTTCGGCTCTGTCGACTGAAGGGCGCGCGTCAGGATAAAGGTGTCAGGCCACCTTTGCATTAAATGCCCCTGCGATTTGGTCGGTTGGCGTGGCGATTTGGCCAGGGTTGCTTCTTGGCGAAGACTGGGCCTCGGGCGAGCCGGAAGTATGTTCGTCGCTGGAGGGGGGCCTCGGGCGAGACGTAGATCCTCCGGGGTCGGCTGCCCTTGCCCGAGGCTGGGCTCGGGCGAGGCGTGATCGAGTCCCTCGAATGGACAGATCCCTGACTTAGTCGCACCCATCAGGCCTTTGCAGCTTTGTGCTGATGGGGGTTACCAGCTGAGAATTAGGAGTAATGAGGGTACCCCTAATTATGGTCCCCGACAGTAGCCCCCGAGCCTCGAAGGGAGTGTTAACACTCGCTTGGAGGCTTTTGTCGCACTTTTTTGCAAGGGGACCAGCCTTTCTCGGTTGCGTTTTGTTCCGGGGGGTGCGCGCGAGCGCACCCGCCGGGTGTAGCCCCCAAGGCCTCGGAGGAGTGGTTTGACTCCTCCGAGGTCTTAATGCCTCGCGCAATGCTTCGACTGGTCTGGTCGTTCCCTCATGCGAGCTGGTCGTAGCCCGGGTGCACGGTCGGGTCCCAAGTTCTCGGGCTGGTATGTTGACGCTGTCAACGGTTTGGCCGGAGCCGGGTTTGCGAGAGCAGCCCCCGAGCCTCTGCACAGGGCGAGAGGACGGTCAAGGACAGACTCGACTTTTTTACATACGCCCCTGCGTCGCCTTTCCGCAAGGAGGAGGGGGGAAAGCGCCATGTTGCCTTCGGAGGGCGCCGAACATGGTGTCTCCGGTGAGCTGCTGGCGGGTAATCCGAGTGGACGCCCATGCTCCATTTGTTAGGGGTCGGCTAGAGGCCCGGAGGCGCGCTCAAAAGTACCTGCGGATGATCTGCCGGACCCCGTCCCCTTTCGACGGGGTCCGAGGGCTCTATGCCTCCCTCTGATGGGATTCCGTTACAAGATCGTTCCCGCTAGTCTTGGAAATGTCCTAGGGTACCTGATAGTCGCCTAGAGGGGGGGTGAATAGGGTGAAACTGAAATTCTCAAAAATAATCACAACTACAAGCCGGGTTAGCGTTAGAAATATAAACGAGTCCGCGAGAGGGCGTAAAAACAAATCGCAAGCGAGTAAAGCGGTGCGACACAAGGATTTGTTTTACCGAGGTTCGGTTCTCGCAAACCTACTCCCCGTTGAGGTGGTCACAAAGACCGGGTCTCTTTCAACCCTTTCCCTCTCTCAAACGGTCCCTCGGACCGAGTGAGCTTTCTCTTCTCAATCACTTGGAACACAAAGTTCCTACAAGGACCACCACAAGATTGGTGTCTCTTGCCTCAATTACAAGTGAGTTTGATTGCAAGAAAGAATCAAGAAAGAAGAAAGCAATCCAAGCGCAAGAGCTCGAAAGAACACAAGCAAATCTCTCTCACTAGTCACTAAAGCTTTGTATGGAATTTGGGAGAGGATTTTATCTCTTGAGTGTGTCTAGAATTGAATGCCTAGCTCTTGTAAGTGGTTGGAAGTGTGAAAACTTGGATGCAATGAATGGTGGGTGGTTGGGGGTATTTATAGTCCCAACCACCAAACTAGCCGTTTGGTGGGGCTGACTGTCGTATGGTGCACCGGACAGTCCGGTGCACACCGGACATGTCCGGTGCGCCAGCCACGTCACCAAAGCCGTTGGGTTCCGACCGTTGGAGCTCTGTCTTCTGGGCCCGCCTGGATGTCTGGTGGCGCACCGGACATGTACTGTAGAGTGTCCGGTGCGCCAGTATGGGCGTGCCTGACTTCTGCGCGCGCTGGCGCGCATTCAATGCGTTGCAGGTAGTCGTTGGCGCCGAAATATCCGTTGCTTCGACGTCACACCGGACAGTCCGGTGCACACCGGACATGTCCGGTGAATTATAGCGGACTAGCCGTTGCAAATTCCCGAAGCTGGCGAGTTCCTGAGGCGCCGTTCCTTGGAGCACCGGACACTGTCCGGTGTACACCGGACAGTCCGGTGAATTATAGCAGAGCGCCTCTGGATTTTCCCGAAGGTGACGAGTTTGAGTTGGAGTCCTCTGGTGCACCGGACACTGTCCGGTGGTGCACCGGACAGTCCGGTGCGCCAGACCAGAGGTGCCTTCGGTTGTCCCTTTGCTCTTTTGTTGAACCCAATACTTGGTCTTTTTATTGGCTAAGTGTGAACCTTTGGCACCTGTATAACTTATACACTAGAGCAAACTAGTTAGTCCAATTATTTATGTTGGGCAATTCAACCACCAAAATCAATTAGGAAATAGGTGTAAGCCTAATTCCCTTTCAATCTCCCCCTTTTTGGTGATTGATGCCAACACTAACCAAAGCAAATATGGAAGTACATAATTGAACTAGCTTGCATAACGTAAGTGCAAAGGTTGCTTGGAATTGAGCCAATATAACTACTCATAAGATATGCATGGATTGTTTCTTTGTTTTTAACATTTTGGACCGCGCTTGCACCACATGTTTTGTTTTTGCAAATTCTTTTGTAAATCTTTTCAAAGTCCTTTTGCAAATAGTCAAAGGTAAATGAATAAGATTTTGAGAAGCATTTTCAAGATTTGAAATTCTCCCCCTGTTTCAAATGTTTTTCCTTTGACTTAACAAAACTCTCCCTAAATTAAAATTCTCCTCTTATTGTTCAAGAGGGTTTTGATATATCAATTTTGAAAAGCTACTTTCTCCCCCTTTTGAACACAATAAGATACCAATTTTAAATTTATCAATTGAGAATCATACCAATTGAAAAACTCTTTTTAAAATTAGGTGGTGGTGCGGTCCTTTTGCTTTGGGCTAATACTTTCTCCCCCTTTGGCATGAATCGCCAAAAACGGAGTCATTAGAGCCCTTTGTAATACTCTCTCCCCCTTTGGTCATAAGTAAATGAGTGAATATTATACCAAAGACGAAGTCCTTTTGCTTTGAACTCTCCCCCAAAAGATGGAGAGATGCGCGGAGTGACGGCAAAGGATGAGTTACGGAGTGGAAGCCTTTGTCTTCGCCGAAGACTCCAATTCCCTTTCAATATACCTATGACTTGGTTTGAAATTCACTTGAAAACACATTAGTCATGGCGTATGAAATAGACATGATCAAAGGTATATAAATGAGCTATGTGTGCAAATCAACAAAAGAAGTTTCTAGAATCAAGAATATTTAGCTCATGCCTAAGTTTGTTAAAGGTTTGTTCATCAAGCGGCTTGGTAAAGATATCGGCTAATTGATCTTTAGTATTAATGTATGAAATCTCGATATCTCCCTTTTGTTGGTGATCCCTTAAAAAGTGATACCGAATGGCTATGTGTTTAGTGCGGCTATGTTCGACGGGATTATCCGCCATTTTGATTGCACTCTCATTATCACATAGAAGAGGAACTTTGGTTAAATTGTAACCGTAGTCCCTAAGGGTTTGCCTCATCCAAAGTAGTTGCGCGCAACAATGTCCTGCGGCAATGTACTCGGCTTCGGCGGTAGAAAGAGCAACGGAAATTTGCTTCTTTGAAGCCCAAGACACCAAGGATCTTCCCAAGAACTGGCAAGTCCCCGATGTGCTCTTTCTATTGATTTTGCACCCTGCCCAATCGGCATCCGAATAACCAATCAAATCAAATGTGGATCCCCTAGGATACCAGAGCCCAAACTTAGGAGTATAAGCTAAATATCTCAAGATTCGTTTTACGGCCGTAAGGTGAGCTTCCTTAGGGTCGGCTTGGAATCTTGCACACATGCATACGGAAAGCATAATATCCGGTCGAGATGCACATAAATATAGCAAAGAACCTATCATCGACCGGTATACCTTTTGATCGACGGATTTACCTCCCTTGTCGAGGTCGAGATGCCCATTGGTTCCCATGGGTGTCTTGATGGGTTTGGCATCTTTCATTCCAAACTTGGTTAGAATATCTTGAGTATACTTCGTTTGGCTTAGGAAGGTGCCCTCTTGGAGTTGCTTCACTTGAAATCCTAAGAAGTACTTCAACTCCCCCATCATAGACATCTTGAATTTCTGTGTCATGATCCTACTAAACTCTTCACATGTAGATTCGTTAGTAGACCCAAATATAATATCATCAACATAAATTTGGCATACGAACAAATCATTTTCAAGTGTTTTGGTAAAGAGTGTAGGATCGGCCTTTCCTGACTTTGAATCCATTTGAAATAAGGAAATCTCTAAGGCATTCATACCATGCTCTCGGGGCTTGCTTGAGCCCATAAAGCGCCTTAGAGAGCTTATAGACATGGTTAGGATACTCACTGTCTTCAAAGCAGGGAGGTTGCTCAACATAGACCTCTTCCTTGATTGGTCCATTGAGGAAGGCACTTTTCACGTCCATTTGATAAAGCTTAAAGCCATGGTAAGTAGCATAGGCCAATAATATGCGAATTGACTCAAGCCTAGCTACGGGTGCATAGGTTTCACCGAAATCCAAACCTTCGACTTGGGAGTATCCCTTGGCCACAAGTCGAGCTTTGTTCCTTGTCACCACACCATGCTCATCTTGCTTGTTGCGGAAAACCCACTTGGTTCCTACAACATTTTGGTTAGGACGTGGAACTAAATGTCATACCTCATTTCTAGTGAAGTTGTTGAGCTCCTCTTGCATCGCCACCACCCAATCCGAATCTTGTAGTGCTTCCTCTACCCTTTGTGGCTCAATAGAGGAAACAAAAGAGTAATGCTCACAAAAATGTGCAACACGAGATCTAGTGGTTACCCCCTTATGAATGTCGCCGAGAATGGTGTCGACGGGGTGATCTCGTTGGATTGCTTGGTGGACTCTTGGGTGTGGCGGCCTTTGTTCTTCATCCTCCTTGTCTTGATCATTTGCATCTCCCCCTTGATCATTGTCGTCATCTTGAGGTGGCTCATTTGCTTGATCTTCTACTTCATCAACTTGAGCTTCATCCTCATTTTGAGTCGGTGGAGATGCTTGCGTGGAGGAGGATGGTTGATCTTATGTATTTGGAGACTCCTCGGATTCCTTAGGACACACATCCCTAATGGACATGTTCCTTAGCGCGATGCACGGAGCCTCTTCAATACCTATCTCATCAAGATCAACTTGCTCTACTTGAGAGCCGTTAGTCTCATCAAACACAACGTCACAAGAAACTTCAACTTGTCCGGAGGACTTATTAAAGACTCTATATGCCCTTGTGTTTGAATCATATCCTAGTAAAAAGCCTTCTACAGTCTTTGGAGCAAATTTAGATTTTCTGCCTCTTTTAACAAGAATAAAGCATTTGCTACCAAAGACTCTAAAATATGAAATGTTGGGCTTTTTACCGGTTAGGAGTTCATAGGATGTCTTCTTGAGGATTCGGTGTAGATATAACCGGTTGATGGCGTAGCAAGCGATGTTGACCGCCTCGGCCCAAAACCGATCCGAAGTCTTGTACTCATCAAGCATGGTTCTTGCCATGTCCAAAAGAGTTCTATTCTTCCTCTCCACTACACCATTTTGTTGTGGGGTGTAGGGAGAAGAGAACTCATGCTTGATGCCCTCCTCCTCAAGGAAGCCTTCAATTTGAGAGTTCTTGAACTCCGTCCTGTTGTCGCTTCTAATTTTCTTGATCCTTAAGCCGAACTCATTTTGAGCCCGTCTCAAGAATCCCTTTAAGGTCTCTTGGGTTTGAGATTTTTCCTGCAAAAAGAACACCCAAGTGAAGCGAGAATAATCATCCACTATTACAAGACAATACTTACTCCTGCCGATGCTTATGTAGGCAATTGGGGCGAATAAATCCATGTGGAGTAGCTCAAGCGGCCTGTCAGTCGTCATGATGTTCTTGTGTGGATGATGGGCACCAACTTGCTTTCCTGCTTGGCATGCGCTACAAACCCTGTCTTTCTCAAAATGAACATTGGTTAGTCCTAAAATGTGCTCTCCCTTTAGAAGCTTATGAAGATTCTTCATCCCAACATGGGCTAGTCGGCGGTGCCAGAGCCAACCCATGTTAGTCTTAGCAATTAAGCAAGTGTCGAGTTCAGCTCTATCAAAATCTACCAAGTATAGCTGACCCTCCAACACTCCCTTAAATGCTATTGAATCATCACTTCTTCTAAAGACAGTGACACCTACATCAGTGAAAAGACAGTTGTAACCCATTTTGCATAATTGAGATACAGAAGGCAAATTGTAATCTAATGAATCTACAAGAAAAACATTTGAAATAGAATGGTCAGGTGATATAGCAATTTTACCCAAACCTTTGACCAAACCTTGATTTCCATCCCCGAATGTGATAGCTCGTTGGGGATCTTGGTTTTTCTCATAGGAGGAGAACATCTTCTTCTCCCCTGTCATGTGGTTTGTGCACCCGCTGTCGAGTATCCAACTTGAGCCTCCGGATGCATAAACCTTCTTCTTTTTGCCGTCCTTTGCCATGAGGCACTTGTGGCCGACGTTGGGGAAGAGAAGGCCTTTGGTGACGGCGATGTTGGCGGCGTCCTCGTCGGAGGAGGAGTCGCTAGAGCTTTCGTCGGAGTCCCACTCCCGACAAACATGGGCATCGCCGCCCTTCTTCTTGTAGTACCTCTTCTTTTCTCTCCTCTTGCCCTTCTTGTCGTCGCCCCTGTCACTGTCACTAGATATTGGACATTTTGCAATAAAATGACCGGGCTTACCACATTTGTAGCACACTTTCTTAGAGCAGGGTTTGTAGTCCTTCCCCCTCCTTTGTTTGAGGATTTGACAGAAGCTCTTGATGATGAGCGCCATCTCCTCATTGTCGAGCTTGGAAGCGTCGATGGGTTGTCTACTCGATGTAGACTCCTCTTTCTTCTCCTCAGTCGCCTTGAATGCGACCGGTTGTGCTTCGGGTGTGGAGGAGGTGCCTTGCTCGATGATTTTCTTTGAGCCCTTAATCATTAGCTCAAAGCTCACAAATTTTCCTATAACTTCCTCGGGAGACATTAGCTTATATCTAGGATCACCTCGAATTAATTGAACTTGTGTAGGGTTAAGAAATACGAGGGATCTAAGAATAACCTTGACCATCTCATGGTCATCCCATTTTTCGCTCCCGAGGTTGCGCACTTGGTTCACCAAGGTCTTCAAGCGGTTGTACATAGCTTGTGGATCCTCCCCTTGGTGAAGCATGAAGCGACCGAGTTCCCCCTCGATCGTTTCCCGCTTGGTGATCTTTGTCACCTCGTCTCCTTCGTGCGCGGTCTTGAGTACGTCCCAAATTTCCTTCGCACTTTTTAATCCTTGCACCTTATTATACTCCTCTCGACTTAGAGAGGCGAGGAGTATAGTAGTGGCTTGGGAGTTAAAGTGGAGAATTTGGGCCGCCTCGTCCGAGTCATAGTCTTCATCCCCTACGGATGGTACCTGTACACCAAACTCAACAACATTCCATATGCTTGTGTGGAGTGAGGTTAGATGATGCCTCATTTTGTCACTCCACATATTATAATCTTCACCATCAAAAACCGGTGGTTTGCCTAATGGAACGGAGAGTAAAGGAGTACGCTTTGAAACATGGGGATAGCATAGAGGAATCTTACTATACTTCTTGCGCTCTTGGCGCTTAGAAGTAACGGACGGTGCATCAGAGTTGGAGGTCGATGGTGATGAAGAGTCGGTCTCGTAGTAGACCACTTTCCTCATCCTCTTGTGTTTGTCGCCTCTCCGATCCGACTTGTGGGAAGAGGATTTCTTCTCCTTCCCCTTCCCTTTGTTGGAGGAGCTTTTCTTCTCCTTCCTCTTGTTGCGGGACTCTTCCGATGAAGTTGACTCGTGGCTTGTAGCGGGCTTGTCGCTGGTCTCCATCTCCCTCTTGACGAGTTCTCCCGACATCACTTCGAGCGGTTAGGCTCTAATGAAGCACCGGGCTCTGATACCAATTGATAGTCGCCTAGAGGGGGGGTGAATAGGGCGAAACTGAAATTCTCAAAAATAATCACAACTACAAGTCGGGTTAGCGTTAGAAATATAAACGAGTCCGCGAGAGGGTGTAAAAACAAATCGCAAGCGAGTAAAGCGGTGAGACACAAGGATTTGTTTTACCGAGGTTCGGTTCTCGCAAACCTACTCCCCGTTGAGGTGGTCACAAAGACCGGGTCTCTTTCAACCCTTTCCCTCTCTCAAACGGTCCCTCGGACCGAGTGAGCTTTCTCTTCTCAATCACTTGGAACACAAAGTTCCTACAAGGACCACCACAAGATTGGTGTCTCTTGCCTCAATTACAAGTGAGTTTGATTGCAAGAAAGAATCAAGAAAGAAGAAAGCAATCCAAGCGCAAGAGCTCGAAAGAACACAAGCAAATCTCTCTCACTAGTCACTAAAGCTTTGTATGGAATTTGGGAGAGGATTTGATCTCTTGAGTGTGTCTAGAATTGAATGCCTAGCTCTTGTAAGTGGTTGGAAGTGTGAAAACTTGGATGCAATGAATGGTGGGTGGTTGGGGGTATTTATAGCCCCAACCACCAAACTAGCCGTTTGGTGGGGCTGACTGTCGTATGGTGCACCGGACAGTCCGGTGCACAACGGACATGTCCGGTGCGCCAGCCACGTCACCAAAGCCGTTGGGTTCCGACCGTTGGAGCTCTGTCTTCTGGGCCCGCCTGGATGTCCGGTGGCGCACCGGACATGTACTATAGAGTGTCCGGTGCACCAGTATGGGCGTGCCTGACTTTTGCTCGCGCTGGCGCGCATTCAATGCGCTGCAGGTAGCCGTTGGCGCCGAAATATCCGTTGCTTCGACGTCACACCGGACAGTCCGGTGCACACCGGACATGTCCGGTGAATTATAGCGGACTAGCCGTTGCAAATTCCCGAAGCTGGCGAGTTCCTGAGGCGCCGTTCCTTGGAGCACCGGACACTGTCCGGTGTACACCAGACAGTCCGGTGAATTATAGCGGAGCGCCTCTGGATTTTCCCGAAGGTGACGAGTTTGAGTTGGAGTCCTCTGGTGCACCGGACACTGTCCAGTGGTGCACCGAACACTGTCCGGTGGTACACCGGACAGTCCGGTGCGCCAGACCAGAGGTGCCTTCGGTTGTCCCTTTGCTCTTTTGTTGAACCCAATACTTGGTCTTTTTATTGGCTAAGTGTGAACCTTTGGCACCTGTATAACTTATACACTAGAGCAAACTAGTTAGTCCAATTATTTGTGTTGGGCAATTCAACCACCAAAATCAATTAGGAAATAGGTGTGAGCCTAATTCCCTTTCAGTACCTCGGGAGCGTAGCCCGAGCCTTGGTTATGTATCGAACGTACCCAGGGTCATCCCTCGCTCTGTGTCTGAGGCGGCTGTGAACCCTTCGAGGGCCAGCCTACGAACCCCTGATCAGTAGTGGGCGCGGAGCCCGAGTAGCCTGAGGCGGCCGTTGAACCCTTCCGAGGGGCCGGCCTTCGAACCTCTGACCAGTAGTGGGTGCGGGGCCCACGCGCTCTGAGGTGGCTGTTAAACCCCTCCGAGGGGCCAGCCTTTGAACCTCTGATCAGTAGGGAGGCTCGGAGCCTGTTTCCTTCACGGAGAAGGATCCTTTTCGGGGTACCCCCCTTTCCCGGTCCCTGTTGTAAGAGAGAGAAAGAGGAAAAGGGAAAGGATACGAAATCGATTGTCGTGGCGTACCTCTTTGAACGCGGTCGTTATGGCGAAGGCGAAGCATCGCTTGCTTCTCCTGCCAGAGGCGCCGCCTGTCCCGCCGCGGAGTTAATGCGACGGGGCGAGCGGTTCACGGGGCGGCTGTTGCGCGTGCGCGAGCCGTTCGAGGAACGAAACGCGGGCGTGCCGTCTTCACGCCGTGAGAGAGGGTTCTCTCGCTACCCCTGGACGGGACGTGAGCTTGGCTGACGACGTGACCGCTGCTCCTGCCCGCCTGCCACTGCCATTACTGTCGGCCCATTTTTGGCTCTATTGGCCGTCGCGCCTGGCTGGCACTGCTGGGTCGTACGCAGGGTTGCCTCGAGTCGCGGTACTGGTTCCGCAGTCGAGGAGGCGTGGCAGTGGTGCGAGTGGCGGTGCAGTTGTTTGCACGTAGCGACCGGCGCGCCGGTTGCATGACGCGTGGGCGTGGACCCTCATGCTGGGTGCGTTGGAAGTCGGAGGGGCGCGTCCACTTGGCGCGGTTGCATGCCGCCTGCATGGCTGCCCGCCCTTTCGCCCGCTGGTCTGGGCGAAAGTGGAGGAATGCTCGTAACCGCTGGGCGGTTGCATGCACCGCGCGCGGCGGTTTGGCTTCTTCTGCTTTGGGCCAGCTTGCATGACGCGTGGAACCCAGCCCCCGCACCTTAGGGGTAGGACCTTGGAGCGTGTTGGAGAAGACTCAGCCCACGACGGCTGGGGACGCAAGTAGGGAGAGTCGCCTTTAAAAGGAGGGTGACCCCCTTGAAAGGCGACCATGTTTTCGCGCTCCCTTATGCATCGTGTCTTTCCACCTTCCGAGCCCCCAGATGGGGGACACCCGCAATCCTTCCGCCTTGTCGTGGGAGGAACACAACTCTGTGGGAGTTGGTACCTTTCAGCCATCGTTCGGCTTCAAGGATTTTCATCATGCAGCCCGGCTGCACCCCCTCGCCGGCGGTCACCCAAGATGGTGACCTCCAGCCCCTGGGTGGGGAGAAGCAAGTTGGGCTGCGATCTTGGTCCCGCCCTCAGCTTCAAGGATCTTCATCATCCTTGCAGGGGCGGAGGCCGGGCTGAGCCGGAGCTCTACCTCCCGCGCGGGTTCGTGGGTCAGCCTCTCCTTCAGCATTCAAGGGAGAGGGCGCTCACTGGCCCTGCGAGCGGGGCGAACTTCGATAACGCGGGGCTGGCCGACGGCGGGCGTCGTCAGCTTCAGCGCGTTGGGTTCACCGGCTTGGCTCCCGGTGCCCCCTCCTGCCGCGAGGGCGGTTGTCACGCCGCGCGCACGGGAGGACCGCCAAAGACGTCGCGCGCTGCTAGGGCGGCGTTCGTGTTCTGGGGCGGTCCTGCCTTTGCACCGGTATGGCGCCTCCGTGCGGAGGTCGGTGCTCCACTCGTCCGGGAGGATCTGAGTGGAGCCCTGCCGGAGGGCTAACGGCTCCTGTCGTTGGTGCCGAGGTGGGGGCGGCTCGAGAAGTCCCCGTCGCTGACGGGATCACCGCCACCATCCGCGCTTCGGGCCTCCGGCTCTTTGTACTTGTCCTCGCCCCTCGAGCGTCGGCGTGGACGAGGGCAAGGTTGCAGCAGCGTCCGCCCTGAGGCCATCGCTGCTGCAGTTCGGCCACCCGGAGCGGGGGTCGTCGTCGTCGCCGCTGCTGGAGCGGGCGACGGCAAGCCGTTCGTCGGTCTTCTGTTGCTCCGCAGGCCCCCCAATCGTGTGGGGTTGTTCGTACCTGCGGAGGTGGAACCGGAGTTTCGTTTGTAATGGCACCTTGAATGCCGGTCTTTTGTTCATTGTGGCTGTCGGGGCCTGAACATGTATGTATTTTTGGTGCGGAGCCGTGTTTTTTCCTCATTTTCGAGCGCTAAGACTCGCCTGTTGGTTGTCTGAACCGCTTCACCAAGCGTGAGTCGCCCCGTGCAAAGGTGACGAGTGAGGTATCCGTATCCCGGAGGCGTAGGAGTCCCTCAGCTCGGTCGACCTTGCTGTCCGAGGCTTCTCTTGCTTAGTTAAAGGAACCCCTCGGCCGCTCTTCTATGAGCCGAAGCCAGGGGTAGCGGTGTCAGCACGGACAGAGGCAGAGTTGGCTCTAAAAGAAGACTTGGTCGGCCAGAGCCTGGCCGGGTCGTCCACTGGAGGGACCGACGCCGGAATTGAGTTGCCGAGGCCTCGGGCCGGGCTGATGCCTTCGGGGGACAGCTGGCCGAGGCCTCGGGGTGACCGGCCGAGCCACCTGCTCGAGCCGGATTCTCAGAGAAGACCCTGGCGGCGATGGCCCGAGCGTGATGATGACGTCGTCCTTCAGAGTGGAGATCCTCGGACCGCGTCGCCGTTCGAGGCTAGGTCGGACCTCGCCGAAGGTGTAGTTGACGCCGAGGGTGCTGCTGCTCCCTTCAACTGTCAAGATCCGAGCCTGCAGGATCGGATTATCTTGTAGTGTGTGTTTTCTGCGACCGCCGAGGCCCAAACACACCCTTGCCGTGTTGTAAAGCTGCGCTTCTTTTCCTCTTGTTTCGAGTATCTGGACTTTTTCGTCGGTAACAGAATTGTCTGTGCGAGCGAGAGTTGCTTTTCACGGGAGGCGATGAGTGAGGTATCCGTATCCCGGAGGCGTAGGAATCCCTCGGCTCGGTCGGCCTTGCCGCTTACGCGCACTCTTGCCCGTCCATGGGGTTCTGTCACCGACGCAGTCGAGAAGGCCCGAAGAATCGCTTCGTCAGAGGAGCTTTCGAGCGTGAAGACTTGTTCGGTCCGCGGAATCACTTATCCGAACGCGAGTTACTTATCGCAGAAGGTGATGAGTGAGGTATCCGTATCCCGGAGGCGTAGGAGTCCCTCGGCTTGGTCAGCCTTGGCTGCTTACGTGTACTCCATCGTTTTCAGGATCCACTTTCGAAGTAGTCGAAAAGCACGAAAGACATTCTGGCAGAAAAGATCTTTTTTCGAGGAAAAATTTCGACGCAGAGGGGGTTCCCCCCTTTTAGCCCCCGAGGGAGGGTTGGGCTTTGCCGAGGCAAGGCTGACCCTTCCTTGATGACTAAACTTTGCGTGGGAACGAGGTATACGAACAACTTGAAAGCATCTTAAGGGTAGAAGCGACGTAGCTGTTGGATGTTCCAAGCGTTGCTGTAGACCTCGCCTTGACTGTTGGCCAGCTTGTACGTTCCGGGCTTCAGAACTTTGGCGATGACGAACAGCCCTTCCCAGGGAGGCGTGAGCTTGTGCCGCCCTCGGGCGTCCTGTCGCAGCCGAAGCACCAGGTCGCCCACCTGGAGGTCTCGGGACCGGACCCCTCGGGCGTGGTAGCGTCGCAGGGACTGCTGGTACCGCGCCGAGTGTAGTAAGGCCATGTCCCGAGCCTCTTCCAGCTGGTCCAGCGAGTCTTCTCGACTAGCTTGGTTGCTTTGGTCGGCGTAGGCCCTCGTCCTCGGGGAACCGTATTCTAAGTCTGTGGGAAAGATGGCCTCGGCCCCATAGACTAGAAAGAACGGCGTGAAGCCCGTGGCTCGGCTCGGCGTTGTCCTCAGACTCCAGACCATCGAGGGGAGTTCCTTCATCCATCGCTTGCCGAACTTGTTGAGGTCGTTGTAGATCCGAGGCTTGAGTCCTTGTAGAATCATGTCGTTGGCACGCTCTACTTGCCCATTCGTCATGGGGTGAGCCACGGCGGCCCAGTCCACCCGGATGTGGTGATCCTCGCAGAAGTCCAGGAACTTTCTGTCGGTGAACTGGGTGTCGTTGTCGGTGATGATGGAGTTCGGGACCCCAAAACGATGGATGATGTTGGTGAAAAACGCCACCGCCTGTTCGGACCTGATGCTGTTTAGGGGTCGGACCTCGATCCACTTGGAGAATTTGTCGATGGCAACCAACAGGTGCGTGTAGCCCCCGGGTGCCTTCTGCAAGGGGCCGACGAGGTCCAGACCCCACACAGCAAAAGGCCAGGTGATGGGTATCGTCTGCAGAGCCTGAGCGGGCAGGTGGGTCTGCCTCGCGTAGAACTGACACCCTTCGCAGGTGCGGACAATTCTAGTGGCGTCGGCCACCGCCGTCGGCCAGTAGAAACCTTGTCGGGAGGCGTTTCCAACAAGGGCTCGAGGTGCTGCATGATGGCCGCAAGCCCCCGATTGTATCTCTCGTAGGAGCTCCTGACCTTCGGCGATGGGGATGCATCGCTGGAGGATGCCTGAGGGGCTGCGGTGGTAGAGCTCCTTCCCATCTCCCAGCAAGACGAACGACTTGGCGCGTCGCGCCAACCACCGAGCTTCGGCTCGGTCGAGGGGTAGCTCTCCTCGGTGGAGATATTGCAGGTACGGGGTCTGCCAGTTTTGGTTAGGCGTGACCCCGCTTTGCTCCTCCTCGACGCGCAGTGCCTCACCCTCGGGGGCCGAGGGTACCTCAGGCTGAACCGAGGGTGCCTCGGGCCGAGCTGAGGGTGCCTCGGGCTGAGCCGAGGGTGCCTCGAACTGGGCCAAGGGTGCCTCGGGCTCGGGCGTGTCGTCGACCTTGACGGAGGGTTGATGCAGGTCTCGGGAGAAGACGTCCGGGGGAACCATTGTTCGCCCCGAGGCTATTTTAGCCAGCTCGTCCGCAGTCTCGTTGTAGCGTCGGGCGATGTGGTTGAGCTCGAGCCTGTAGAACTTGTCTTCCAGGCGCTGAACCTCATCGCAGTAGGCCTCCATCTTCGGGTCGCGGCAGTGGGAGTTATTCATGACTTGGTCGATGACGAGCTGCGAGTCACCGCAAGCGTCGAGGCGTCGGACCCCTAGCTCGATGGCGATCCGCAACCCGTTGACCAGAGCCTCGTACTCAGCCACATTGTTGGACGCCGGGAAATGGAGGCGTAGCACGTAGCGTAGGTGCTTCCCGAGGGGCGAGATGAAGAGTAGGCCTGCGCTGGCTCCTGTCTTCATCAGCGACCCGTCAAAAAAACATGGTCCAGAGTTCCGGTTGGATCGGAGCTGTTGGGAGCTGGGTATCGACCCACTCAGCCACAAAGTCCGCCAAGACTTGGGACTTGATGGCCTTCCGAGGGGCGAATGAGATTGTCTCGCCCATGATTTCCACCGCCCACTTTGCGATTCTACCCGAGGCCTCTCGGCACTGGATGATCTCCCCCAGGGGGAAGGATGACACCACAGTTACCGGATGAGATTCGAAGTAGTGTCGCAACTTCCGCCGCGTCAGGATCACTGCGTATAACAGCTTCTAAACTTGTGGGTAGCGGATCTTGGTCTCGGACAGTACCTCGCTAATGAAGTAGACTGGCCTCTGGACGGGCAATGTATGCCCCTCTTCTCGTCTCTCAACCACAATCGCGGCGCTAACCACCTGAGTGGTCGCGGCGACGTAGATCAAGAGGGCTTCTCTAGCAGCGGGGGGCACCAAGATGGGCGCGTTCGTGAGGAGCGCCTTCAGGTTCCCGAGGGCTTCCTCGGCCTCAGGGGTCCAAGTGAAGCACTCGGCCTTCCTTAAGAGGCGGTAAGAGGCAGACCTCTTTCGCCGAGGCGCGAGATGAAGCGGCTCAGAGCCGCAAGACATCCCGTGACTCTCTGTACGCCTTTCAAGTCATTGATGGGCCCCATGCTGGTGATGGCCGCGATCTTCTCCGGGTTGGCTTCGATGCCCCGCTCGGAGACGATGAACCCCAAGAGCATGCCTCGGGGTACCCCGAAGACACACTTTTCGGGATTGAGCTTCACACCTTTCGCCTTGAGACATCGGAATGTCGCTTCAAGGTCGGAAAGGAGGTCGGAGGCTTTCCTCGTCTTGACTACGATGTCATCGACGTAGGCCTCGACCGTCCGGCCAATGTGTTCGCCGAACACATGGTTCATGCACCGCTGGTATGTCGCACCCGCATTCCTCAAGCCGAATGGCATGGTGACATAGCAGTACATGTCGAAGGGTGTGATGAAAGAAGTCGCGAGCTGGTCGGACTCTTTCATCCTGATTTGGTGATACCCTGAGTAGGCATCGAGGAAAGACAGGGTTTCGCACCCAGTAGTGGAATCCACGATTTGATCGATGCGAGGCAGAGGGTAGGGAACCTTCGGACATGCTTTGTTTAGACCAGTGTAGTCTACACACATCCGCCATTTCCCTCCTTTCTTTCTCACAAGCACAGGGTTGTCAAGCCATTCGGGATGGAATACCTCTTTGATGAACCCTGCCGCCATTAGCTTGTGGATCTCCTCGCCTATGGCTCTGCGCTTTTTTTCGTCGAATCGGCGCAGAGGCTGCTTCACGGGTCGGGCTCCAACTCGAATGTCCAGCGAGTGCTCGGCGACATCCCTCGGTATGCCTGGCATGTCCGAGGGACTCCATGCGAAAACGTCGGCGTTTGCACGGAGAAAGTCGACGAGCACTGCTTCCTATTTGGGATCGAGCTCAGAGCCGATCTGGATCTGCTTGGAGGCGTCGCTGCTGGGGTCGAGGGGGACGGACTTAACCATCTCTGCTGGCTCGAAGTTGCCGGCGTAGCGCTTCACGTCTGGCACCTCCTTAGAGAGGCTCTCCATGTCGGCGATGAGGGCCTCGGATTCGGTGAGGGCCTCGGCGTACTCCACGCACTCCACGTCACATTCGAACGCATGTCGGTACGTGGGGCCGACGGTGATGACCCTGTTGGGGCCCGGCATCTTGAGCTTGAGGTAGGTGTAGTTGGGGACGGCCATAAACTTCGCGTAGCATGGCCTCCCCAATACTGCGTGGTAGGTTCCTCGGAACCCGACCACCTCGAACGTGAGGGTCTCCCTTCGGAAGTTGGAGGGTGTTCCGAAGCAGACGGGAAGGTCGAGTTGTCCGAGGGGCTGGACACACTTCCCGGGGATGATCCCGTGGAAAGGCGCAGCGCCTGCCCGGATCGAGGACAGATCAACACGCAGGAGCCCGAGGGTCTCGGCGTAGATGATGTTGAGGCTGCTGCCTCCATCCATGAGGACCTTGGTGAGCCTGACGTCGCCGATGATGGGGTCGACAACGAGCGGGTATTTCCCCGGGCTCGGCACGTGGTCGGGGTGGTCGGCTTGGTCGAAGGTGATGGGCTTGTCGGACCAGTCTAGGTAGACTGGCGCCGCCACCTTTACCGAACAGACCTCCCAACGCTCTTGCTTGCGGTGCCGAGCCGAGGCGTTCGCCGCTTGCCCACCGTAGATCATGAAACAGTCGCGGACCTCGGGGAACTCTCCTGCCTGGTGATCTTCCTTCTTGTCGTCGTCGCGGACCCTGCCACCCTCCGCGGGTGGCCCGACCCTGTGGAAGTGGCGCCGAAGCATGGTGCACTCCTCAAGGGCGTGCTTGACGGGCCCCTGATGATAGGGGCACGACTCCTTGAGCATCTTGTCGAAAAGGTTGGCACCTCCGGGGGGTTTTCGAGGGTTCTTGTACTCGGCGGCGGCGACAAGGTCCACGCCGGCGGCGTCACGTTTCGCTTGCGACTTCTTCTTGCCCTTCTTCTTGGCGCCGCGCTGAGTTGATGCCTCGGGGGCATCTTCCAGTGGGTGGCCCTGGGGCTGCTTGTCCTTCTGGAAGATAGCCTCAACCGCCTCCTGGCCAGAGGCGAACTTGGTGGCGATGTCCATCAGCTCGCTCGCCCTGGTAGGGGTCTTTCGACCCAGCTTGCTGACCAGGTCGCGGCAAGTGGTGACGGCGAGGAACGCGCCGATGACATCCGAATCGGTGATGTTGGGCAGCTCGGTGCGCTGCTTCGAGAATCGCCGGATGTAGTCCCGAAGAGACTCTCCCGGCTGTTGTCGGCAGCTTCGGAGGTCCCAGGAGTTCCCAGGGCGCACGTACGTGCCCTGGAAATTGTCGGCGAAGGCTTGGACCAGGTCGTCCCAGTTGGAGATCTGCCCCGGAGGCAGGTGCTCCAACCAGGCGTGAGCGGTGCCGGAGAGGAACAGGGGGAGGTTACGGATGATGAGGTTGTCATCGTCCGTTCCACCCAGTTGGCAGGCCAGCCGGTAGTCCGCGAGCCACAGTTCCGGTCTCGTCTCCCCCGAGTACTTTGTGATAGTAGTCGGGGGTCGGAACCGGGTCAGGAACGGCGCCCGTCGTATGGCGCGGCTGAAAGCCTGCGGACCGGGTGGTTCGGGCGAGGGACTCCGATCCTCCCCGCTGTCGTAGCGTCCCCCACGCCTGGGGTGGTAGCCTCGGCGCACCCTCTCGTCGAGGTGGGCCCGACGGTCACGGTGATGGTGCTCGTTGCCGAGGCGACCCGGGGCCGCAGGCGCTGTGTTGCGCATGTGCCCGGTGTGGACCGAGGCTTCCCGCATGAATCGGGATGTCGCGGCGCAATGTTCCGAGGGGTACCCCTGCCTTCGGGAGGCGGAGCTTTTGGCCCATCGGACCGCGGCGCCCTCCAGGAGATTCTTGAGCTCTCCCTGGATTCGCCGCCCCTTGGTGGTTGATGGCTCCGGCATCGCGCAGAGAAGCATTGCTGCTGCAGCCAGGTTCTGGCCGACTCCACTGGAAGCGGGTGGCGGCCTCACCCTGACATCGTCGACGATGCGGTGCTGGAAGCCCTAGGGTAGATGACGCACTTCCCCGGCCGGAGGTTGGCCCGCCCATTCCTGCCCGACGTCCCGGCGGATCGGCTCAAGTGTTCCTGCCCCCTCATCGAGCCTGACCTGCACCCCGCGGATTTGCTCGAGCTGTGGGTCATGACCCCCCGCCTGAACGGGGACCACAGCTAGCTCCCGTAGGATGTAAACGCGAGGCACAGGCCTAGGGAGATCACCGTTCTCCGGCATACCAAGATGTTGCCTTCGGAGGGACCCCCTAGATCGACGTGGAAACATTCACGACTTGGGCCGCAGTCCTCGTCGCCGAGGCTACGGCTACCGTCGGAACAGTCAGAAAGGCAGTAGTCGCATGCGGTCATGAAGTCCCGCATGGCACTGGGGTTACGAAGTCCGGAGAAAGCCCAACAGAAGTCGGGCATGTCGTCTTCCTCGGACCTCGAAGGCCCATAGGTCGAGGCGTCCGTCAGCCGCTCCCAGGGTGACCGCATACGATACCCCAGAGGGTTTGGACTCGCCTCTACGAGAGCGCCCACCAAAGCGAAGTCGCTTGGCGGGTCGAGGCTAAATCCAAAAGGTGTGAGATGGGAATCGGTGGGTACCTCTTGGTCGACGGGCGGTGACGAAGTCACGTCAGGGACGGACTGCACCGTCATCTCAGGTACGAGGGTGACGCCCAGCAAGTCCTTCGCGAGCGTGCCGGCGTCGTCCGTTTGCTTGGGATTCGCGTGTCGCAGGGAGACGGCGCTCGCCTTCGTCTCAGACGCGAGGTCGAGGCCCGACGTGCCCCCCATTGGGGCGCCGGCGTCGTCGACTCGCTCGACAGCCGACGAGGCACTGCCTCCTGCTTGGCCTTGGTTGCCCCGCCTCCTCCTCCGTTGGCGGGGGAGAGGGCGGGGTGAGCTCGAATGTTGTTCTTCCACAACGCAGGGAAGACATCGTCGATTCCGCCGTCGGCGGGCGGGCTGTCGGCCGCCATTGTCGTTCTCGCACGGCGGGGGAAGGAGTATCATGTCGTAGCTACCGTCGAAGGACATGAACTCAAGACTCCCGAAACGGAGCACCGTCCCGGGCCGGAAAGGTTGCTGAAGACTGCCCATCTGGAGCTTCACAGGAAGCTGTTCGTCAACACGCAGCAGGCCCCTACCTGGCGCGCCAACTGTCGGCGTTTCGAGACCGAGGGGTCCCTGGACCGACGAGTAAACTGTCGCCGCGTGCCCCAGCCCAGATGCGTCGGCGCGAGACGGAGCGCGAAGGGGGGAAAAAGGCAGCCGGAGAGAGAGAGGTGGAAATCCCGCGGCCTTCGTGTTTGTCCCGCGCCCAAGGTCGGGTGCGCTTGCAGTAGGGGGTTACAAGCGTCCACAAAGGAGGGAAGCGAGCGGCCTCACGCGAGCGCTTGTCCCGTCCTCTTCCCCGCGCGGCCAACCCTCTGTAAGAGGGCCCTGGTTCTTCCTTTTATAGGCGTAAGGAGAGGATCCAGGTGTACAATGGGGGGTGTAGCAAAGTGCTAACATGTCTAGCAGAGGAGAGCTAGCGCCCTAAGTACATGCCATCGTGGCAGCCGGAGAGGTTTTGGCACCCGGTTCGTGTGGTGTCGTGGCCGTCGGAGGAGCGCTGGAGCCTAGCGGAAGGACAGTTGTCGGAGCTATCGAGTCCTTGCTGACGTCCTCTTGCTTCCGTAAGGGGGCTGAGAGTCGCCGTCGTCACAGAGCGTGCGGGGCGCCATCATTGCTTGTCTGGTGGAGCGAGCTAGATGGGACGCCGGTCTTGTTTCCCGTAGCCTGAGTGAGCTTGGGGTAGGGTAATGATGGCGCCTCCTGTTGACGTGGTCGGTCTGTGCCCTAGGTTGGGCGATGTGGAGGCTCCTCCGAGGTCGAGGTCGAGTCTGTCTTCCGAGGCCGAGGTCGAGTCCGAGACCCTGGGTCGGGCGAGGCGGAGACCGTCGGCTGAGGCTAGGGCTGAGTCCGAGCCCTGGGGTCGGGCGAAACGAAGTTCGCCGTCTTCCGGGGCTGAGCCCGAGTCCGAGCCCTAGGTCGGGCGGAGCGGAGTTCGCCGTCTTCCGGGGCTGAGCCTGAGTCTGAGCCCTGGGTCGGGCGGAGCGGAGTTCACCATCTTCCGGGGCTGAGCCCGAGTCCGAGCCCTGGGTCGGGCGGAGCGGAGTTCGCCATCTTCCGGGGCTGAGCCCGAGTCCGAGCCCTGGGTCGGGCGGAGCGGAGTTTCCTATGGTGCTTGAGGCCGGGCCTGGCTGCCTGTCAGCCTCACTCTGTCGAGTGGTACAGCAGTCGGGGCGGCGCAGGCGGCGTTGTCCTTCTGTCAGGCCGGTCAGTGGAGCGGCGAAGTGACTGCGGTCACTTCGGCTCTGTCGACTGATGGGCGCGCGCCAGGATAAAGGAGTCAGGCCACCTTTGCATTAAATGCCCCTGCGATTTGGTCAGTTGGCGTGGCGATTTGGCCAGGGTTGCTTCTTGGCGAAGACTGGGCCTCGGGCGAGCCGGAAGTATGTTCGTCGCTGGAGGGGGGCCTCGGGCGAGACGTAGATCCTCCGGGGTCGGCTGCCCTTGCCCGAGGCTGGGCTCGGGCGAGGCGTGATCGAGTCCCTCGAATGGACAGATCCCTGACTTAGTCACACCCATCAGGCCTTTGCAGCTTTGTGCTGATGGGGGTTACCAGCTGAGAATTAGGAGTAATGAGGGTACCCCTAATTATGGTCCCCGACAGGGGTACAAGCTGGTCGGGAGAGGGAGTGGATCCTAAGTCCCTGCTGATGATTGAGGCGAGTGCCAATATTGGTCGTGGAGGGTGAAAACATGTGAAGTATTCTCCTCCCTCGTGTGAAGCCATCGATTCCTCCTTTTATAGCCTCAAGGAGGGTTTCCAGGAGCGCCACGGTTTATCGTGTTAAGGAGAGGAGGCGAGTCCGAGCCCCTGTAGCCGGCATGGTGAAAGGGAAATAGTCTCAATATTTCCTATAATCGATTTTAGTGTTTGACAACCATCACAAACCTTGTGGACTAACCAGTTTGCTTAGCTGATCATTTTACAGGTGCATAAGTTCATCTACAACCATTCTAGGTCGACTGTCCGGAATACCGTAGATTATTCCGGACAGGAGAAGCTTTTTAGAAAAACACCAGAAGCGCGGACCGTCCGAGCCCTTGCGGCGGACCGTCCGAGCCCTTGCGGCGGACCGTCCGCAACACCAGGGTGACCCTCGGACAGGAACACTGCATAAACGCGAGTCAACACTACGGACCGTCCGATGGAGAAGCGAACACCGTCCGAGACCAAGCGCGGACCGTCCGACCTCAGGCGCGGACCGTCCGGTCGGTGAAAACCAGAAAAACCCGAAGGTGACGGGTTCGGTAAAATGTATTTTTAGCGTCATCACGGACCGTCCGAGGTGCACGACTGGACCGTCCGCGACTGCTTTATCTGACATCTAACGACGCATTAAATGTTCTATAGCCTTTGATATAGCCGTTACTGCTGACCGTTGCGATTTCAGTCGTTGATGTGCAGGGGCACAGACCGTCCGCGGTCGGCAGAAAGGGAGCAACGGCTAGGAAGTGGTTGGGGCTATAAATACAACCCCAACCACTTCTATTCACTTCATCCAAGCACTCCAATCCTTCACATTCAATACAAGAGCTAGCAATTCATTCAAAGACACAATCAAAGCTTCAAATCTCTCCGAGTTCCATAATTGAGACAAGTGATCATTAGTGATTAGTGAATTGAGAGAGAGTGATCTGTGTTATTTGTCGCTCTTGTCGCTTGGCTTTTCGCAATCGTGCTTTCTTCATCCCTTTCTCAACCTTCTAAGTAAATTGTAAAGCTTGCAAGAGACACCTAATTGTGTGGTGATCCTTGCGGGGTCTTAGTGACCCGTGAGATTAAGAAGAAGCACTCAACCGATCTAAGTGACCGATTGAGAGAGGGAAAGGGTTGAAATAGACCTGGTCTTTGTGACCTCCTCAACGGATACTAGGTTCTTTGGAACCAAACCTCGGTAAAACAAATCATCGTGTTCATTCGCTTTATTTCTTGGTTTATTTGTTTTCCCTCTCCTTGCGACTTGAGTTTAACTCTAACGCTAACCCCCGACCTTAGTACGTGTTTAAGTTTATAATTTTCAGATTTTGCCTATCCACCCTCCCTCTAGGCGACTTTCACATGGCCAACGGAATGGCCTTTGTACTAGTGGTTGACTGGACCAGAGAGGACGTCCGGCCCCTGTATCTCACATCTTAACCGAGCAGAGAGCCGAGGCCTGGATCGGGGGCTCGAACGTGTACCCGAGCCTATCTGGTGGATGTGATGTTTGAGTTGTAGTTGTTGAAACAGTGGTAAGTATGGTAAAAAGTGCATGGTGATTCGCCTTGTATGGCGTAAAGCAGACTTGATATTGGCCATGTGAGTTTTGTAGCCATCCCGTTGTCGGTAGTCTCCGCGGATGAGTTGGTGGCGCCAGACATCCTTTCGTCGATGTTAACTAGGCCGAGGCCAGGCTCGGACGAGACGGAGGTTCCTCCCAAGGCCTTGGTCGAACCTGTGCCGGGGCATGCAGTCGTGCAGGGAATGGTTAGTACAGTCGTCAGAGTGGCCTCCTGCAAGATTTGCGGGGAGTTGTTGCCAGGGTAGTTGGCCGAGGCCGAGCTCGGGCAAGGTGGAGACTTCTCGCGAGGCTGAAGCCATCTTCGTGCGAGGCGAAATTCTCTCCTGAGGGTGAGGTTGTGCTCTGACGCGTGCGTGTCCCATCCGGAGTTGTTCGGGAACAGTGGCCGGAGTGGGGAAGTAGTGTCCGTTATTCTTGGGTGTGCGTCATCGTGGTTGGTGAAAGTAGATGGGACTGTGGTCCCATCGCTCCCTGTTTGATTGCGGCGTCATGTGGGGTAGATATCTGAAACGTCGCATTAAATGTGCACGTCTCAACGGTTCCCGAGGCATTTGGCTGAGTGCTGGTCTTGGGTCGTCCTCCTGTCTGAGACGAGCTCGGGCGAGGCAGACATTACCGTTCTGTGAAGAGGGGCCATCGGGCGAGACGAGGATTTCTCCCGAGCGCCGCCTCTGTCCGATGATGGGATCGGGCGAGGCGGAGTTTAGAGTGACCGTCGAGTGGGTCTTGGGTGAATCATGATTCAACCCTGCTTGACCTCGGGGAACGTGTCTTATGATATCTCGGTAATTAGGTGTTAAGCATGTTTAAGGGCATAATCTGGGTACCCCTAATTATGATACCTGACAGTGGGTATTTACCCATTGCCATCTCTAGATCAGTTTGTTGCTTTAGGATGTGGTGGTGGTCAGTAAACGATAGATGAACGGTGAGACTCTTTTTAGTGTTTAGACATGTTTAAACAATCTAAATGTTTTGTACTGTAACAACATTTCAACAAATAGCTTTTCACTAATCTTTTTAAGTAAACACAAAGCTTTTGATGTCCTCTCCATCTAAACCATGTACCTACAAAAGAAGGGTTAACTGTTAGTATGTAGTATGTAAATTTTAGTAAGAGTAAATGAGTAAATAAACAAATATATTTGGTTCAGCGATACAAAATTGTGATAAACGGGCAAGGGACAACAACTCCGGCATAACATATTACATAATATATACAACAAACCATTAGCTAAATTACTAATAATTAGAATGGACTAAGTAACTAATGGAGGAAGAGGGAGAGGGAGAAGTACCTATCCTTGTTGAAGGAAGGAGAGAATGGGTATAATGCGTGGAATGATGGGATGTATTGCATTGAGCCTCTAAGGAGAATATATAGGAGTACATAACTTGGAGGGCAAGAAGCCTATCCTAGAGATGAGAAAGGTTATTGTCGGCGTTTCGACCCCGGGGGGTCCCTAGACCGACGAGTAAAATTGTCGCTGCGTGCCCCAGCCCAGATGGGTTGGCGCGAGACGGAACACGAAGGGGGGAAAACCGCGGCTCGTGTTATCCTGCGCCAGAGTGGATGCGCTTGTAGTAGGGGTTACAAGCGTTCGCGAGGGAGAGAGTGTGTGTGTGTGAGCCGGTTCGTCAGCCCGTCCTCCCGCGCGACCACCCTCCTTCCCTATGAGGGCCCTGGACCTTCCTTTTATAGATGCAAGGAGAGGGTCCAGGTGTACAATGGGGGTGTAGCTATATGCTAACGTGTCCGGCAGAGAGGAGCCAGAGCCCTATGTACATGCCAACGTGGCTGTCGGAGAGGTGCTAGAGCCCTGTGCATGCTGTGTCATGGCCGTCGGAGGAGCGCTTGAGCCCTGTAGAAGCACAGTTGTCGGGGCTGCCGGGACCTTGATGACGTCTCCTTGCTTCCGTAGGGGGTTTGAGAACCGCTGTCGTCATGGACGCACGCGGGGGTGCCATCATTACTTGTTTACCGGGGCGAGCCAGATGGGACGCCGGTCTTGTTCCCCGTAGCCTAAGCTAGCTAGGGGTAGGGCAATGATGTACCCCCTGTGGCGTGGTCGGTTCGAGCCCAAGGTCGGGCGAGGCGGAGACTCCTCCTGAGGCCGAGGCCGGGGTCGGGCGAGGACGCGATTCCTTCTGAGGTCGAGGTTGAGGCCGAGCCCTGGGGTCGAGCGAGGCGGAGACCGTCTTCCGAGGCCGAGGTTGAGGCCGAGCCTCGGGGTCGGGCGAGGCGGAGACCACCTTCCGAGGCCGAGGCGGGGGCCGAGCCCTGAGGTCAGGCGAGGCGGAGTTTCCTGTTGCGCCTGAGGCTGGACTTAGCTGTTGTCAGCCTCACCCTGGCGGGTGGCACAGTAGTCGGAGCGGGGCAGGCGGCGCTGTTTTCCTGTCAGGTTGGTCAGTGGAAAGGAGAAGTGACTGTGGTCACTTCGGCCCTGTCGACTGAGGAACGCGCGTCAGGATAAGGTGTTAGGCGATCCTCGCATTGAATGCTCCTGCGATACGGTCGGTTAGCGAGGCGATCTGGCCAAGGTTGCTTCACTGCGAAGCCTGCCCGAGCTGGGCCTCAGGCGAGTCGAGGGTGCGCCCGTTGCTTGAGGAGGTCCTCGGGCGAGGCGTGAATTCGTCTAGGAGTACTGTTCCTGCCCGAGGCTGGGCTCGGGCGAGGCGAGATCGCGTCCCTTGAGTGGACGAAGCTTTGACCTGAATCATGCATGTCAGTCTGTGCGGCTTGCGCTGATGGTGATTACCAGCCGAGTTTAGGAGTGTTGGGGGTACCCCTAATTATGGTACCCGACAGTTATTCTATAGATAAGGAAGGTTATCCTAGGATTACAATCAATCCTAAAACAACCATATCAGAAGTTACCTAATATACTCTAGCATACCCCCGCAGTCGTAGCGTTAGCAACACGAATAAACAGACTGGAGAACAATGGAGTTATCCCCCCTCGGTCGGAACGTTGGTGCGAATGTTGTGACCGGAGTAGCCCATGTAGATGATAGACCTTTGAACCGATAATGTTGAGGTAGCCGAGTGTAAGAGCGATGAGCTATTGTCGAGGTGTCGTGCGCAAGGAGCTGTGGTCGATGGGGCTATTAAGGACACCGAAGAAGACACAAGTCACATAAGTCACAGGCGCAACACACGGGAAGGCCCACTGAAAGTCGCCTAGAGGGGGGTGAATAGGGCGAATCTGAAATTTATAAACTTAAGCACAACTACAAGCCGGGTTAGCGTTAGAAATATAAACGAGTCCGAGAGAGAGGGCGGAAAACAAATCACAAGCAAATGAAGAGTATGACACACGGATTTGTTTTACCGAGGTTCGGTTCTTGCAAACCTACTCCCCGTTGAGGTGGTCACAAAGACCGGGTCTCTTTCAACCCTTTCCCTCTCTCAAACGGTCACCTAGACCGAGTGAGCTTCTCTTCTCAATCAAACGGAACACAAAGTTCCCGCAAGGACCACCACACAATTGGTGTCTCTTGCCTTGGTTACAATTGAGTATGATCACAAGAAGAATGAGAAAGAAAAGAAGCGATCCAAGCGCAAGAGCTCAAATGAACACGAATGTCGCTCTCTCTAGTCACTATTTGATTTGGAGTGATTCTGGACTTGGGAGATGATTTGATCTCTTTGGAGTGTCTAGAATTTAATGCTATAGCTCTTGTAATGTGTTGAAGGTGGAAAACTTGGATGCCATTGAATGTGGGGTGGTTGGGGTATTTATAGCCCCAACCACAAAAAATGGTCGTTGGAAGTGTGCTGACGCATGGCGCACCAGACAGTCCGGTGCGCCACCGGACACTGTCCGGTGCGCCAGCCACGTCAGCAGACCGTTGGGGTTCGACCGTTGGAGCTCTGACTTGTGGGGCCTCTGGGCTGTCCGGTGGTGCACCGGACAGGTCCTGTAGACTGTCCGGTGCGCCAACTGCATGTGCTCTGACTCTAGCGCGCACTGTAGCGCATTGAATGCGGTTGCAGTCGACCGTTGCGCGCGAAGTAGTCGTTGCTCCGCTGGCATACCAGACAGTCCGGTGTGCACCGGACAGTCCGGTGAATTATAGCGGAGCGCCCTCTGAATTTCCCGAAGGTGAAGAGTTCAGCCTCGAGTGCCCTGGAGCACCTGACAGTCCGGTGCGCCAGACCAGGGTGCCTTTTGGGTTGTCTTTCGCTCTCTTTGTTTGAACCCTTTCTTGGTCTTTTTATTGGCTTATTGTGAACCTTTGGCACCTGTAGAACTTATAGACTAGAGCAAACTAGTTAGTCCAATTATTTGTGTTGGGCAATTCAACTATCAAAATTAATTAGGAAAAAAAGTGTAAGCCTAATTCCCTTTCAATCTCCCCCTTTTTGGTGATTGATGCCAACACAAACCAAAGCAAGTATAGAAGTGCATAATTGAACTAGTTTGCATAATTGTAAGTGCAAAGGTTGCTTAGAATTGAGCCAATATAAATTCATAAGATATGCATGGATTGTTTCTTTATATTTTTAACGTTTTGGACCACGCTTGCACCACATGTTTTGTTTTTGCAAATTCTTTTGTAAATTCTTTTCAAAGTTCTTTTGCAAATAGTCAAAGGTAAATGAATAAGATTTTGAGAAGCATTTTCAAGATTTGAAATTTTCTCCCCCTGTTTCAAATGCTTTTCATTTGACTAAACAAAACTCCCCCTTAATAAAATCCTCCTCTTAGTGTTCAAGAGGGTTTTACAATTTTCGAAGATACTACTTTCTCCCCCTTTTTAACACAATAAGATACCAATTTGAAAATCGTTATTTTAAAATTAGGTGGTGGCGCGGTCCTTTTGCTTTGGGCTAATTTTTTCTCCCCCTTTGGCATGAATCGCCAAAAACGGATACTTGAGTGAAATATAAGCCCTTTTCATAACTACTTTCTCCTTCTTTGGTAAACAAAAATATGAGTGAAGATTATACCATAGTTGGAGAGTTGCTCAGAGCGACGGCGAAGTATGAGTTATGGAGTGGAGTGGAAGCCTTTGTCTTCGCCGAAGACTCCAATTCCCTTTCAATACACCTATGACTTGGTTTGAAATATACTTGAAAACACATTAGTCATAGTATATAAAAGAGATATGATCAAAGGTATAATGATGAGTTATGTGTGCAAAACTTTAAAAGAAATTCCTAGAATCAAGAATATTTAGCTCATGCCTAAGTTTGTTAAAAGTTTGTTCATCTAGTGGCTTGGTAAAGATATCGGCTAATTGTTCCTTAGTGTTAATATATGCAATCTCGATATCTCCCTTTTGTTGGTGATCCCTAAGAAAATGATACCGAATGGCTATGTGTTTAGTGCGGCTATGCTCAACGGGATTATCCGCCATGCGGATTGCACTCTCATTATCACATAGAAGAGGAACTTTGGTTAATTTGTAACCATAGTCCCTGAGGGTTTGCCTCATCCAAAGTAATTGTGCGCAACAATGGCCTACGGCAATATACTCGGCTTCGGCGGTAGAAAGAGCTACAGAATTTTGCTTCTTTGAAGCCCAAGACACCAGGGACCTTCCCAAGAACTGGCAAGTCCCTGATGTGCTCTTTCTATTGATTTTACACCCTGCCCAATCGGCATCCGAATAACCAATTAAATCAAATGTGGATCCCCAAGGGTACCAAAGCCCAAACTTAGGAGTATAAACTAAATATCTCAAGATTCGTTTTACGGCCGTAAGGTGAGCTTCCTTAGGGTCGGCTTGGAATCTTGCACACATGCATACGGAAAGCAGAATATCCGGTCGAGATGCACATAGATAGAGTAAAGAGCCTATCATCGACCGGTATACCTTTTGATCGACGGATTTACCTCCTGTGTTGAGGTCGAGATGCCCATTGGTTCCCATGGGTGTCTTGATGGGCTTGGCATCCTTCATCCCAAACTTGTTTAGAATGTCGTGAATGTACTTTGTTTGGCTAATGAAGGTGCCCTCTTGGAGTTGCTTCACTTGAAATCCCAAGAAGTACTTCAACTCTCCCATCATCGACATCTCGAATTTCTGTGTCATGATCCTACTAAATTCTTCACATGTAGATTAGTTAGTAGACCCAAATATAATATCATCAACATAGATTTGGCATACAAACAAATCATTGTCAAGAGTTTTAGTAAATAAAGTAGGATCGGCCTTTCCGACTTTGAAGCCATTAGTGATAAGAAAATCTCTTAGGCATTCATACCATGCTCTTGGGGCTTGCTTGAGCCCATAAAGCGCCTTAGAGAGTTTATATACGTGATTAGTGTACTCACTATCTTCAAAGCCGGGAGGTTGCTCAACATAGACCTATTCCTTGATTGGTCCATTGAGGAAGGCACTTTTCATGTCCATTTGATAAAGCTTGAAGCCATGGTAAGTAGCATAGGCAAGTAATATGCAAATTGATTCAAGCCTAGCTACGGGTGCATAGGTTTCACCGAAATCCAAACCTTCGACTTGTGAATATCCTTTGGCCACAAGTCGGGCTTTGTTCCTTGTCACCACACCATGCTCATCTTGCTTGTTGCGGAAGACCCACTTGGTTCCTACAACATTTTGATTAGGACGTGGAACTAAATGACATACCTCATTCCTAGTGAAGTTGTTGAGCTCCTCTTGCATCGCCACCACCCAATCTGAATCTTGTAGTGCTTCCTCTACCCTGTGTGGCTCAATAGAGGAAACAAAAGAGTAATGCTCACAAAAATGTGCAACACGAGATCTAGTGGTTACACCCTTATGAATGTCGTCGAGGATGGTGTCGACGGGGTGATCTCGTTGGATTGCTTGGTGGACTCTTGGGTGTGGCGGTCTTGGAATTTGTTCAACTTCCTCATCTTGATCATGGGTGTCTCCCCCTTGATCATTGCTCTCCTCTTGAGGTGGCTCAACTTCTTGATCTTCTCCTTCATCATTTTGAGCCTTATCCTCATCTTGAGTTGGTGGAGACACTTGCATGGAGGAAGATGGTTGATCTTGTGCTTTGGTGGCTCTTCGGATTCTTTAGGAAACACACCCCAATGGACATGTTCCTTAGCTCGACGCACAGAGCATCTTCATCACCTATCTCATCAAGATCAACTTGCTCTACTTGAGAGCCGTTAGTCTCATCAAACACAACGTCACAAGAAACTTCAACTAGTCCAGAGGACTTGTTAAAGACTCTATATGCCCTTGTATTTGAATCATATCCTAGTAAAAAGCCTTCTACAGCCTTAGGAGCAAATTTAGATTTTCTACCTCTTTTAACAAGAATAAAGCATTTGCTACCGAAGACTCTAAAATATGAAACATTGGGCTTTTTACCGGTTAGGAGTTCATACGATGTCTTCTTGAGGATTCGGTGTAGATATAACCGGTTGATGGCGTAGCAGGCGGTGTTGACTGCCTCGGCCCAAAACCGATCCGAAGTCTTGTACTCATCAAGCATGGTTCTTGCCATGTCCAATAAAGTTCTATTCTTCCTCTCCACTACACCATTTTGTTGTGGTGTGTAGGGAGAAGAGAACTCATGCTTGATTCCCTCCTCCTCAAGGAAGCCTTCAATTTGAGAGTTCTTGAACTCCGTCCCATTGTCGCTTCTTATTTTCTTGATCCTTAAGTCGAACTCATTTTGAGCCCGTCTCAAGAATCCCTTTAAGGTCTCTTGGGTATGAGATTTTTCCTGCAAAAAGAACACCCAAGTGAAGCGAGAATAGTCATCCACAATAACTAGACAGTACTTACTCCTGCCGATGCTTATGTAAGCTATCGGGCCGAATAGGTCCATGTGTAGGAGCTCGAGTGGCCTGTCAGTCATCATGATGTTCTTATGTGGATGATGAACACCAACTTGCTTCCCTGCCTGACATGCGCTACAAATCCTGTCTTTCTCAGAATGAACATTTGTTAGTCCCAAAATGTGTTCTCCCTTTAGAAGCTTGTGAAGATTCTTCATCCCAACATGTGCTAGTCGGTGATGCCAGAGCCAGCCCATGTTAGTCTTAGCAATTAAGCAAGTGTTGAGTTCAACTCTATCAAAATCTACTAAGTATAGCTGACCCTCTAACACTCCCTTAAATGCTATTGAATCATCACTTCTTCTAAAGACAGTGACACCTATATCCGTAAAAAGACAGTTGTAGCCCATTTTACATAATTGTGAAACTGAAAGCAAGTTGTAATCTAAAGAATCTACAAGAAAAACATTTGAAATGGAATGGTCAGGTGATATAGCAATTTTACCCAATCCCTTGACCAAACCTTGATTTCCATCCCCGAATGTGATAGCTCGTTGGGGATCTTGGTTTTTCTCGTAGGAGAACATCTTCTTCTCCCCTGTCATGTGGTTTGTGCACTCGCTATCGATGATCCAACTTGAGCCCCCAGATGCATAAACCTGCAAAACAAGTTTAGTTCTTGATTTTAGGTACCCAAGCGGTTTTGGGTCCTTTGACATTAGATACAAGAATTTGGGTACCCAAACACAAGTCTTGGAGCCTTTGTGTTTGTCCCCAACATATTTGGCAACTACCTTGCCGAATTTGTTAGTTAAAACATAGGATGCATCAAAAGTTTTAAATGAAATATTATGATCATTTGATGCAATAGGAGTTTTCTTTCTAGGAAATTTAGCACGGGTTGATTGCCTAGAGCTAGATGTCTCACCCTTATACATAAAAGCATGATTAGGGCCAGAGTGTGGCTTCCTAGAGTGAATTCTCCTAATTTTGCTCTCAGGATAACTGGCAGGGTACAAAATGTAACCCTCGTTATACTGAGGCATGGGAGCCTTGCCCTTTACAAAGTTAGACAATCTTTTAGGAGGGGCACTAAGTTTGACATTGTGCCCCTTTTGGAAGCCAATGCCATCCTTGATGCTAGGGCGTCTCCCACTATAGAGCATGCTTCTAGCAAATATAAATTTTTCATTTTCTAAGTCATGCTCATTGATCTTAGCATTAAGTTGAGCTATGTGATAATTTTGTTTCTTAATTAAAACTAGGTGATCATGAATAGCATCAACATTAATGTCTCTACATCTAGTACAAATGGAAACATGCTCAATAGTAGATGTAGAGGGTTTGCAAGATTTTAGTTCAACAATCTTAGCATGCAAAATGTCATTTTCACTTCTAAGATTGGAAATTATAACATTGCAAACATCTAAATCTTTAGCCTTAGCAATTAGCTTTTCATTATCATTTCTAAGGCTAGCAAGAGAGACATTCAATTCTTCAATCTTAGCAAGCAAGTTAACATTATCATCTCTAAGACTGGGAATTGAAACATCACAACCATTTGAATCAACCTTAGCAATTAATTTAGCATTTTCATTTCTAAGGTTGGCAATAGTGTCATGGCATGTGCTTAGCTCACTAGATAGTTTTTCACATTTTTCTACTTCTAGAGCGTAAGCATTTTTAACCTTAACATGCTTCTTATTTTCCTTAATTAGGAAGTCCTCTTGGGTGTCCAAGAGTTCATCCTTCTCATGAATAACACTAATTAATTCATTTAATTTTTCTTTTTGTTGCATGCTTAGGTTGGCAAAAAGGGTGCGCAAGTTATCCTCCTCATTTTCACTAGAATTATCTTCATCACTAGAGGAAGCATATTTAGTGGAGGGTCTTGATTTTACCTTCTTCCTTTTGTCGTCCTTTGCCATAAGGCACTTGTGGCCGACGTTGGGGAAGAGGAGGCCCTTGGTGATGGTGATGTTTGCGGCGTCCTCGTCGGAGGAGGAGTCGGTGGAACTCTCGTCGGAGTCCCATTCTCGGCAAACATGGGCATCGTCGCCCTTCTTCTTGTAATACCTCTTCTTCTCCTTTCTTCTCCCCTTCTTGTCGTCGCCCCTGTCACTGTCACTAGATAGTGGACATTTTGCAATAAAATGACCGGGCCTACCACACATGTAGCAAACTTTCTTGGAGCGGGGCTTGTAATCCTTCCCCCTCCTTTGCTTGAGGATTTGGTGGAAACTCTTGATGATGAGCGCCATCTCCTCATTGTCGAGCTTGGAGGCGTCGATGGGTGGTCTACTTGATGTAGATTCCTCCTTCTTCTCCTCCGTCGCCTTGAATGCGACCGGTTGTGCTTCGGGCGTGGAGGGGCCGTCGTGCTCGATAATTTTCTTTGAGCCTTTGATCATCAATTCAAAGCTCACAAAGTTTCCTATTACTTCCTCGGGAGTCATTAGTGTGTATCTAGGATTACCACGAATTAATTGAACTTGCATAGGGTTAAGGAAAACGAGTGATCTTAGAATAACCTTAACCATTTCATGGTCATCCCATTTTTTGCTCCCGAGGTTGCGCACTTGGTTTACCAAGGTCTTGAGCCGGTTGTACATTTCTTGTGGCTCCTCCCCTTGGCGAAGCCGGAAGCGACCGAGCTCCCCCTCGATCGTTTCCCGCTTGGTGATCTTGGTCACCTCGTCTCCTTCGTGCGCGGTCTTTAGCACGTCCCAAATCTCCTTTGCGCTCTTCAACCCTTGCACCTTATTATACTCCTCTCGACTTAGAGAGGCGAGGAGTATAGTCGTGGCTTGGGAGTTGAAGTGTTGGATTTGTTCGACCTCCTCCGAGTCATAATCCTTGTCTCCCTTCTTTGGTACCTGCACTCCATACTCAACAATATCCCATATGCTTTTGTGGAGTGAGGTTAGGTGATGCCTCATTTTATCACTCCACATAGAATAATCTTCACCTTCAAACATAGGTGGTTTGCCTAATGGAACGGAGAGTAATGGAGTGCGTCTAGAAATGCGAGGATAGCGAAGGGGCATCTTACTATACTTCTTGCGCTCATGGCGCTTTGAAGTGGTGGAGGCCGATTCCGAGCCGGAGGTGGAGGGTGACGAAGAGTCGGTCTCGTAGTAGACCACCTTCCTCATTTTCTTCTTCTTGTCACCCATCCGATGGGACTTGATGGAGGAAGAGGATTCCTCCTTGTGCTTGTGGGCGGACTCCCTTGAGTGTGTTCTTCCTGAGCTTGCGGACTTGTCGCCGGTCCCGAGATCCCTCTTGGCGGATGCTCCCGACATCACTTCGAGCGGTTAGGCTCTAATGAAGCATCGGGTTCTGATACCAATTGAAAGTCACCTAGAGGGGGGTGAATAGGGCGAATCTGAAATTTATAAACTTAAGCACAACTACAAGCCGGGTTAGCGTTAGAAATATAAACGAGTCCGAGAGAGAGGGCGGAAAACAAATCACAAGCAAATGAAGAGTATGACACACGGATTTGTTTTACCGAGGTTCGGTTCTTGCAAACCTACTCCCCGTTGAGGTGGTCACGAAGACCAGGTCTCTTTCAACCCTTTCCCTCTCTTAAACGGTCACCTAGACCGAGTGAGCTTCTCTTCTCAATCAAACGGAACACAAAGTTCCCGCAAGGACCACCACACAATTGGTGTCTCTTGCCTTGGTTACAATTGAGTATGATCACAAGAAGAATGAGAAAGAAAAGAAAAGAAGCGATCCAAGCGCAAGAGCTCAAATGAACACGAATGCCGCTCTCTCTAGTCACTATTTGATTTGGAGTGATTCCGGACTTGGGAGAGGATTTGATCTCTTTGGAGTGTCTAGAATTTAATGCTATAGCTCTTGTAATGTGTTGAAGGTGGAAAACTTGGATGCCATTGAATGTGGGGTGGTTGGGGTATTTATAGCCCCAACCACCAAAAATGGTCGTTGGAAGTGTGCTGACGCATGGCGCACCGGACAGTCCGGTGCGCCAGCCACGTCAGCAGACCGTTGGGGTTCGACCGTTGGAGCTCTGACTTGTGGGGCCTCTGGGCTGTCCGGTGGTGCACCGGACAGGTCCTGTAGACTGTCCGGTGCGCCAACTTCGCGTGCTCTGACTCTGGCGCGCACTGTAGCGCATTGAATGCGGTTGCAGACGACCGTTGCGCGCGAAGTAGTCGTTGCTCCGCTGGCACACCGGACAGTACGGTGTGCACCGGACACTGTCTGGTGACTCACCGGATAGTCCGGTGAATCATAGCGGAGCGCCCTCTGAATTTCCCGAAGGTGAAGAGTTTAGCCTCGAGTGCCCTGGAGCACCGGACACTGTCCGGTGCGCCAGACCAGGGTGCCTTTTGGGTTGTCTTTCGCTCTCTTTGTTTGAACCCTTTCTTGGTCTTTTTATTGGCTTATTGTGAACCTTTGGCACCTGTAGAACTTATAGACTAGAGCAAACTAGTTAGTCCAATTATTTGTGTTGGGCAATTTGAAAGGGAATTAGGCTTACACCTATTTCCTAATTGATTTTGGTGGTTGAAATGCCCAACACAAATAATTGGACTAACTAGTTTGCTCTAGTCTATAAGTTTTACAGGTTCCAAAGGTTCACAACAAAGCCAATAAAAAGACCAAGAAAAGGTTAAAACAAAGAGAGCAAAGGACAACCCATAGGCACCCTGGTCTGGCGCACCGGACAGTGTCCGGTGCACCAGGGCACTCGACGCTGAACTCGCTACCTTCGGGAAAATCAGAGGGCGCTCCGCTATAATTCACCGGACTGTCCGGTGAAGCACCGGACAGTGTCCGGTGTGCCAGCGGAGCAACGGCTACTTCACGCGCAACGGTCGACTGCAACCGCATTCAATGCGCTACAGTGCGCGCCAGAGTCAGAGCACGCGCAGTTGGCGCACTGGACAATCTACAGGACCTGTCTGGTGCACCACCGGACAGCCCAGAGGCCCCACAAGTCAGAGCTCCAACGGTCGAACCCCAACGGTCTGCTGATGTGGCTGGCGCACCAGACAGTGTCCGGTGGCGCACCGGACTGTCCGGTGCGCCATGCGACAGCACACTTCCAACGGCCATTTTTGGTGGTTGGGGCTATAAATACCCCCAACCACCCCACATTCAATGCATCCAAGTTTCTACACGTGTACACCTTACAAGAGCTATAGCATTCAATACAAGACACACCAAAGAGATCAAAACCTCTCCCAACTCCACACAAAGCTTTAGTGATTAGAGAGAGAGATTTGTTGTGTTCATTTGAGCTCTTGCGCTTGGATTGCTTCTTTTCTTTCTCATTCTTCTTGTGATCAACTCAATTGTAACCGAGGCAAGAGACACCAATTGTGTGGTGGTCCTTGTGGGAACTTAGTGTTCCGTTTGATTGAGAAGAAAATCTCACTCGGTCTAAGTGACCGTTTGAGAGAGGGAAAGGGTTGAAAGAGACCCGGTCTTTGTGACCACCTCAACGGGGAGTAGGTTTGCAAGAACCGAACCTCGGTAAAACAAATCATCGTGTCTCACTCTTTATTTGCTCACGATTTGTTTTGCGCTCTCTCTCTCGGACTCGTTTATATTTCTAACGCTAACCCGGCTTGTAGTTGTGCTTAAGTTTATAAATTTCAGATTCGCCCTATTCACCCCCCCTCTAGGCGACTTTCAATTGGTATCAGAGCTCAGTGCTTCATTAGAGCCTAACCGCTCAAAGTGATGTCGGGAGCATCCGCCAAGAGGGATCTCGGGACCGGCGACAAGTCCGCAAGCTCGGGAAGAACACACTCAAGGGAGTCCGCCCACAAGCACAAGGAGAAATCCTCTTCCTCCATCAAGTCCCATCGGATGGGTGACAAGAAGAAGAAGATGAGGAAAGTGGTCTACTACGAGACCGACTCTTCGTCACCCTCCACCTCCGGCTCGGAATCGGCCTCCACTACTTCAAAGTGCCATGAGCGCAAGAAGTATAGTAAGATGCCCCTTCGCTATCCTCGCATTTTACTCTCTGTTCCATTAGGCAAACCACCTATGTTTGAAGGTGAAGATTATTCTATGTGGAGTGATAAAATGAGGCATCACCTAACCTCACTCCACAAAAGCATATGGGATATTGTTGAGTATGGAGTGCAGGTACCAAAGAAGGGAGACAAGGATTACGACTCGGAGGAGGTCGAACAAATCCAACACTTCAACTCCCAAGCCACAACTATACTCCTCGCCTCTCTAAGTCGAGAGGAGTATAATAAGGTGCAAGGGTTGAAAAGCGCAAAGGAGATTTGGGGCATGCTAAAGACCACACACGAAGGAGACGAGGTCGAGAGACGATCGAGGGGGAGCTCGGTCGCTTCCGGCTTCGCCAAGGGGAGGAGCCACAAGATATGTACAACCGGCTCAAAACCTTGGTGAACCAAGTGCGCAACTTCGGGAGCAAAAAATGGGATGACCACGAAATGGTTAAGATTATTCTTAGATCACTTGTTTTCCTTAACCCTACTCAAGTTCAATTAATTCATGGTAATCCTAGATATACACTAATGACTCCCAAGGAAGTAATAGGGAATTTTGTGAGCTTTGAGTTGATGATCAAAGGCTCAAAGAAAATCGTCGAGCTAGATGGCCCCTCCATGTCCGAAGCACAACTGGTCGCATTCAAGGCGACGGAGGAGAAGGAGGAGGAATCTACATCAAGTAGAACACCCATCGACGCCTCCAAGCTCGACAACAAGGAAATGGCACTCATCATCAAGAGCTTCCGCCAAATCCTCAAACAAAGGAGGGGGAAGGATTACAAGCCCCGCTCCAAGAAAGTATGCTACAAGTGTGGTAAGCTTGGTCATTTCATTGCTAAATGTCCATTATCTAGTGACAGTGACAGGGGCGACGACAAGAAGGGGAGAAGAAAGGAGAAGAAGAGGTACTACAAGAAGAAGGGCGGCGATGCCCATGTTTGCCGGGAATGGGACTCCGACGAGAGCTCCACCGACTCCTCCTCCGACGAGGACGCCGCAAACATCACCGTCACCAAGGGTCTTCTCTTCCCCAACGTCGGCCACAAGTGTCTCATGGCAAAGGACGGCAAAAGGAAGAAGGTAAAATCAAGATCCTCCACTAAATATGAAACCTCTAGTGATGAGGATAATGCTAGTGATGAAGAGGATAACGTGCGCACCCTTTTTGCCAACCTAAACATGCAACAAAAAGAAAAATTAAATGAATTAATTAGTGTTATTCATGAGAAGGATGATCTCTTGGACTCCCAAGAGGACTTCCTTATTAAAGAAAACAAGAAGCATGTTAAGGTTAAGAATGCTTATGCTCTAGAAGTAGAAAAATGTGAAAAATTATCTAGTGAGCTAAGCACTTGCCATGATACTATTGCCAACCTTAGAAATGAAACTGCTAAACTTATTGCTAAGGTTGATTCTAATGTTTGTGATGATTCGATTTCCAATCTTAGAAATGAAAATGCTAATTTGCTTGCTAAGATTGAAAAATTGAATGATTCTCTTGCTAGCCTTAGAAATGAAAATGAAAATTTGATTGCTAAGGCTCAAGACTTTGATGTTTGCAATGTTACTATTTCTAACCTTAGAAGTGAAAATGATATATTACATGCTAAGGTTGTTGAATTAAAATCTTGCAAACCCTCTACATCTACTGTTGAGCATACTTCCATTTGTACTAGATGTAGAGACATTAATGTTGATGCTATCCATGACCACCTAGCCTTAATTAAGAAACAAAATGATCACATAGCTCAACTTAATGCAAAAATTAATGAGCATGACTTGGAAAATGAAAAATTTAAATTTGCTAGAAGCATGCTCTATAATGGGAGACGCCCTGGCATCAAGGATGGCATTGGCTTCCAAAAGGGGGACAATGTCAAACTTAATGCCTCTCCTAAAAGATTGTCAAATTTTGTTAAGGGCAAAGCTCCCATGTCTCAGGATAACGAGGGTTACATTTTGTACCCTGCCGGTTATCCTGAGAGCAAAATTAGGAGAATTCACTCTAGGAAGTCTCACTCTGGCCCTAATCATGCTTTTATGTATAAGGGTAAGACATCTAGCTCTAGGCAATCAACCCGTGCTAAATTGCCTAAGAAGAAAACTCCTAGTGCATCAAATGATCATAACATTTCATTTAAAACTTTTGATGCATCTTATGTTTTAACTAACAAATCCAGCAAGATAGTTGCCAAGTATGTTGGGGGCAAACACAAGGGATCAAAGACTTGTGTTTGGGTACCCAAAGTTCTTGTATCTAATGTCAAAGGACCCAAAACCATTTGGGTACCTAAAATCAAGAACTAAACTTGTTTTGTAGGTTTATGCATCCGGGGGCTCAAGTTGGATCATCGATAGCGGGTGCACAAACCATATGACAGGGGAGAAGAAAATGTTCTCCTCCTATGAGAAAAACCAAGATCCCCAAAGAGCGATCACATTCGGGGATGGAAACCAAGGTTTGGTCAAAGGATTGGGTAAAATTGCTATATCTCCTGACCATTCCATTTCTAATGTTTTTCTTGTAGACTCTTTAGATTACAATTTGCTTTCCGTTTCTCAATTATGTAAAATGGGCTACAAATGTCTTTTTTCGGATACATGTGTTACTGTCTTTAGAAGATGTGATGATTCAATAGCATTTAAGGGAGTGTTAGAGGGTCAGCTATACTTAGTAGATTTTGATAGAGCTGGACTCGACACTTGCTTAATTGCTAAGACTAACATGGGTTGGCTCTGTCATCGCCGACTAGCACATGTTGGAATGAAGAATCTTCACAAGCTTCTAAAGGGAGAACACATTTTGGGACTAACAAATGTTCATTTTGAGAAAGACAGGATTTGTAGCGCATGTCAGGCAGGGAAGCAAATTGGTGTTCATCATCCACACAAGAACATCATGACGACTGACAGGCCACTCAAGCTCCTACACATGGACCTATTCGGCTCGATTGCTTACATAAGCATCGGCGAGAGTAAGTATTGTCTAGTTATTGTGGATGATTATTCTCGCTTCACTTGGGTGTTCTTTTTGCAGGAAAAATCTCATACCCAAGAGACCTTAAAGGGATTCCTGAGACGGGCTCAAAATGAGTTCGGATTGAGGATCAAGAAAATTAGAAGCGACAACGGGACAAAGTTCAAGAACTCTCAAATTGAAGGCTTTCTTGAGGAGGAGGGCATCAAACATGAGTTCTCATCTACCTACATGCCACAACAAAATGGTGTAGTGGAGAGGAAGAATAGAACTCTATTGGACATGGCAAGAACCATGCTTGATGAGTACAAGACTTCGGATCGGTTTTGGGCCGAGGCGGTCAACACCGCCTGCTACGCCATCAACCGGTTGTATCTACACCGAATCCTCAAGAAGACATCATATGAACTCCTAACCGGTAAAAAAGCCTAATATTTCATATTTTAGAGTCTTTGGTAGCAAATGCTTTATTCTTGTTAAAAGAGGTAGAAAATCTAAATTTGCTCCTAAGACAGTAGAAGGCTTTTTACTAGGATATGATTCAAACACAAGGGCATATAGAGTCTTTAACAAGTCCTCAGGACTAGTTGAAGTTTCTTGTGACGTTGTGTTTGATGAGACTAACGGCTCTCAAATAGAGCAAGTTGATCTTGATGAGATAGGTGATGAAGAGGCTCCGTGGGTCGCGCTAAGGAACATGTCCATTGGGGATGTGTGTCCTAAGGAATCCGAAGAGCCTCCACATGCACAAGATCAACCATCTTCCTCCACACAAGCATCTCCACCAACTCAAGATGACAATAAGGCTCAAAATGATGAAGGAGAAGATCAAGAAGTTGAGCCTCCTCAAGAGGAGAGCAATGATCAAGGGGGAGATGCCCATGATCAAGATGAGGAAGATGAACAAGTTCCAAGACCGCCACACCCAAGAGTCCACCAAGCAATCCAACGAGATCACCCCGTCGACACCATCCTCGGCGACATTCATAAGGGGGTAACCACTAGATCTCGTGTTGCACATTTTTGTGAACATTACTCTTTTGTTTCCTCTATTGAGCCACACAGGATAGAGGAAGCACTTCAAGATTCGGATTGGGTAGTGGCGATGCAAGAGGAGCTCAACAATTTCACTAGGAACGAGGTATGGCATTTGGTTCCACGTCCTAATCAAAATGTTGTAGGAACCAAGTGGGTCTTCCGCAACAAGCAAGACGAGCATGGTGTGGTGACAAGGAACAAAGCCCGACTTGTGGGCAAGGGATACTCACAAGTCGAAGGTTTGGACTTCAGTGAAACCTATGCACCCGTAGCTAGGCTTGAATCAATTCGCATTTTACTTGCCTATGCTACTTACCATGGCTTTAAGCTTTACCAAATGGACGTGAAAAGTGCCTTCCTAAACGGACCAATCAAGGAAGAGGTCTATGTTGAGCAATCTACCGGCTTTGAAGATAGTGAGTACCCTAACTATGTATATAAACTCTCTAAGGCGCTTTATGGGCTCAAGCAAGCCCCAAGAGCATGGTATGAATGCCTAAGAGATTTTCTTATCACTAATGGCTTCAAAGTCGGAAAGGTCGATCCTACTTTATTTACTAAAACTCTTTACAATGATTTGTTTGTATGCCAAATTTATGTTGATGATATTATATTTGGGTCTACTAACGAATCTACATGTGAGGAATTTAGTAGGATCATGACATAGAAATTCGAGATGTCGATGATGGGGGAGTTGAAGTACTTCTTGGGATTTCAAGTGAAGCAACTCCAAGAGGGCACCTTCATTAGCCAAACGAAGTATATTCAAGACATTCTAAACAAGTTTGGGATGAAGGATGCCAAGCCCATCAAGACACCCATGGGAACGAATGGGCATCTCGACCTCGACACGGGAGGTAAATCCGTAGATCAAAAGGTATACCGGTCGATGATAGGCTCTTTACTTTATTTATGCGCATCTCGACCGGACATTATGCTTTCCATATGCATGTGTGCAAGATTCCAAGCCGACCCTAAGGAAGCTCACCTTACGGCCGTAAAACGAATCTTGAGATACTTAGTTCATACTCCTAAGTTTGGGATTTGGTATCCTAGGGGATCCACATTTGATTTGATTGGTTATTCGGATGCCGATTAGGCGGGGTGTAAAATCAATAGAAAGAGCACATCGGGGACTTGCCAGTTCTTGGGAAGATCCTTGGTGTCTTGGGCTTGAAAGAAGCAAAATTCCGTAGCTCTTTCTACCGTCGAAGCCGAGTACATTGCCGCAGGCCATTGTTGCGCGCAATTGCTTTGGATGAGGCAAACCCTTAGGGACTATGGTTACAAATTAACCAAAGTTCCTCTTCTATGTGATAATGAGAGTGCAATCCGTATGGCGGATAATCCCGTTGAGCATAGCCGCACTAGACACATAGCCATTCGGCATCATTTCTTAAGGGATCACCAACAAAAGGGAGATATCGAGATTGCATATATTAACACTAAGGAACAATTAGCCGATATCTTTACCAAGCCACTAGATGAACAAACCTTTAACAAACTTAGGCATGAGCTAAATATTCTTGATTCTAGGAATTTCTTTTGATGTTTTGCACACATAGCTCATGAATATACCTTTGATAGTATCTCTTTTATATACTATGACTAATGTGTTTTCAAGTATATTTCAAACCAAGTCATAGGTGTATTGAAAGGGAATTGGAGTCTTCGGCGAAGACAATGGCTTCTACTCCACTCCATAACTCATCCTTCGCCGTCGCTCCGAGCAACTCTCCAACTTTGGTATAATCTTCACTCATATTTTGTTTGCCAAAGGGGGAGAAAGTAGTTTGAAAAGGGCTTATATTTCACTCAAAGCATCAGTTTTTGGCGATTCATGCCAAAGGGGGAGAAAGTATTAGCCCAAAGCAAAAGGACCGCACCACCACCTAATTTTAAACTAATGATATTCAAATTGGTATCTTATTGTGTTCAAAAGGGGGAGAAAGTAGTATTTTCAAAATTGATATCTTAAAACCCTCTTGAACACTAAGAGGAGAATTTTATTAAGGGGGAGTTTTGTTTAGTCAAAGGAAAAACATTTGAAACAGGAGGAGAAAATTTCAAATCTTGAAAATGCTTCTCAAAATCTTATTCATTTACCTTTGACTATTTGCAAAAGAACTTTGAAAATAATTTACAAAAGAATTTGCAAAAACAAAACATGTGGTGCAAGCGTGGTCCAAAATGTTAAAAAAATAAAGAAACAATTCATGCATATCTTATGAAAATATTTATTGGTTTCAATTCTGAGTAACCTTTGCACTTACAATTATGCAAACTAGTTCAATTATGCACTTCTATACTTGCTTTGGTTTGTGTTGGCATCAATCACCAAAAAGGGGGAGATTGAAAGGGAATTAGGCTTACACCTATTTCCTAATTGATTTTGGTGATTGAAATGCCCAACACAAATAATTGGACTAACTAGTTTGCTCTATTCTATAAGTTTTACAAGTGCCAAAGGTTCACAACAAAGCCAATAAAAAGACCAAGAAAAGGGTTCAAAACAAAGAGAGCAAAGGACAACCCATATGCACCCTGGTCTGGCGCACCGGACTGTCCGGTGCACCACCGGACAGTGTTTGGTGCATCAGGGCACTCGACGCTGAACTCGCTACCTTCGGGAAAATCTGAGGGCGCTCCGCTATAATTCACCGGACTGTCCGGTGAAGCACCGGACAGTGTCCGGTGTCACACCGGACTGTCTGATGTGCCAGCGGAGCAACGGCTACTTCGCGCGCAACGGTCGACTGCAACCGCATGCAATGCGCTACAGTGCGCGCCAGAGTCAGAGCACGCGCAGTTGGCGCACCGGACAGTCTACAGGACCTGTCCGATGCACCACCGGACAGCCCAGAGGCCCCACAAGTCAGAGCTCCAACGGTCGAACCCCAACGGTTTGCTGACGTGGCTGGCGCACCGGAAGTGTCTGGTGGCGCACCAGACTGTCCAGTGCGCCATGCGACAGCACACTTCCAACGGTCATTTTTGGTGGTTGGGGCTATAAATACCCCAACCACACCCCATTCAATGGCATCCAAGTTTCTACACTTCTACACCTTACAAGAGCTATAGCATTCAATACAAGACACACCAAAGAGATTAAATCCTCTCCCAACTCCACACAAAGCTTTAGTGATTAGAGAGGGAGATTTGTTGTGTTCATTTGAGCTCTTGCGCTTGGATTGCTTCTTTTCTTTCTCATTCTTCTTGTGATCAACTCAATTGTAACCGAGGCAAGAGACACCAATTGTGTGGTGGTCCTTGCGGGAACTTAGTGTTCCGTTTGATTGAGAAGAAAAGCTCACTCGGTCTAAGTGACCGTTTGAGAGAGGGAAAGGGTTGAAAGAGACCCGGTCTTTGTGACCACCTCAACGGGGAGTAGGTTTGCAAGAACCGAACCTCGATAAAACAAATCATCGTGTCTCAGTCTTTATTTGCTCACGATTTGTTTTGTGCCCTCTCTCTCGGACTCATTTATATTTCTAACGCTAACCCGGCTTGTAGTTGTGCTTAAGTTTATAAATTTCAGATTCGCCCTATTCACCCCTCCCCTCTAGGCGACTTTCACAATTCAACCACCAAAATTAATTAGGAAAAAAAGTGTAAGTCTAATTCCCTTTCACCTGCAACACGCTAGGAGACGCTAGGGTGACAATGGTGCTGAAGAAGGGCGCCATAGACGGAGACGACGATGCAATCGAGGCAGCCGATGCCGAGGACAATGTTGTCAAGCCGCCATGGACAAGGCGTGCTCTAGGTTTGCCATGCCTGGAAATGCATCGCAGATAAATGCATGTGTCGTTGTTGCCAGTACCACATATAATAGGTAGAAGGCCTCAACCAAGTGTGAGCGTCTAAAGGGACCAACAGAGAAGACCTCCACGACGATTGTGGTGTGGTATGGCGAGAGTGCCGTCATAGCTCAGGGTTGTCAGAGAAGAGTAGACGAAGTAGTCGAGGATGAGATGGTGACGCTGGCAACAAGGTTGTGCTGGACGAAGGCGAAGAGGTAGGCGGTGGTGACACATCGAGGTTCCTAGAGTTTCAAGGGTGGGAGAGCCACGATGCATAGGAAGAAGGTCCTCGATAATGCCACTTTAGCGCTACGGCGGCGCTTGAAGTTGGATAAGAACTTGAAGAGCCAAATAATACCATGCATGAGAGACGTGCACCGGCAAGAGTCGACATCGTATAGATGTAACGACGAGGACTATGATAGGTGACGATGCAGCGACAGTCCTCTTGTTTGGCGAAGCATCGCGCGATGGACGACAAATGTCTCGGAACGGTGGTTCGCCCGCAATCGGTTGATCAGGCCGACGATGTGCAAGGTAGAGACACTGATGGTGGAGCCTCCCAAATAGTGGTGGCGATGACAAGCCGACGTAGATGGACGTGTAGATGAAGAGCATGGCACAAACATGCATTTCGGTTATGTTGTAGGACACACTAGTTGCACCATAAAAAAGATGAAGAAGCCGATGTCGAAGTTGATGTCGAGGACACACGAGTCAACTGGGGATGGGGATGCAAACCCGATCACAGATTGGGAAAAAAAGAGAAATGGTGTGATTGACGACGTGATGGGTGGCAGGATCAGATGGATTTGCCGTGAACTCGAGGACGACGATGAACACGATAGTATGAAGGACTTGTCACGCATCTTAGGAGGGCGCTGTGCCGGGCGGAGAGCGATCTCACCGGGGGTAGGGCGGCGGTGGCAGTGGAAGACGCCTTTTGGATCTAAAACCTAAACTCGTGATACTATGAAGGAATGAGAGAATGTGTATAATATGTGGAATGATGGGATGTATTTTATTAAGCCTCTAGGGAGAATATATACGAATACATAATTTGGAGGGCAAGAAGTCTATCCTAGAGATGATGAAGATTATCCTAGAGATAATAGAGGTTATCTTAGAATTACAATCAATCCAATCAATTATAAACCAATCATATCAGGAGTTACCTAATATACTTTAACACTTATAGCTCAGCTAGTACTGGTTGGTGGAAGGAGCAGAAGTAGAGTAGTACCAATACCGAGCAGAGCACAAGGACGACATCGTGGATGAGCAGAGCAAGGGTGTAGCGGTTGAGGTGAAAAGCAGGGGCGGCGCCATGGCCATGGACGACCTGGGCTGGGCGGCGGCGTGGTGGAGCAGAGGGGTCGTGCCGTGGTAGACATGTCAAGCGAGGGACGACGCCGGGGATAGCGTGGTGGAGTAGGGAGGTGTCGAGCAAGGGCAGAGCTGCCTGGACTGCGTGCGGTGGTGGAGCGGGGGCATGGCCACGCGACGCCATGGTGACCTGGCACTTGCATGGGTGACGACTACCTGTAGGTACCGATGCCGAGGACAGCGTGATGGAGCAGGGGAGGCATCAGGTACCGATGCCGAGGACGGCGTGATGAAGCAGGGGAGGCATCAGGTACCGATGCCGAGGACGGCGTGATGAAGCAGGGGAGGCATCGAGCAAGAGCAGTACTCGTAAGAATAGGCAAAAGGCACTACAGAGAAGGTGAGAGAACCTAGGACCCTATTAGTATTACGTGCCAATGTAGGTCAGCTCGCCATATTTTGGCCTTAACAAAAGACGACCCAATAAGAAGGCTAAATGATGTTTAAATCCGTCTAGAGCCATCCAGTTCAGGTCGTCTGGACCCTAAACTATGTGGTGTTCCTCTGTTTACTGTTTAGACCGGCTTAAATATCCGTCTAAAACCGTTTAGGAAAACATTGGTACTGGTGGCATGCATAGTTGTTTGCTGCTAATTTTTGCGCAATTCCTGCCATGGAAGCGGCACACGTTTGATAGAGATCTTGTGAGACAGATATGAGAAACAGGTCTATGGCTAAGCATCAAAACTCTATTTTATGACAAATTCATGGTACCTACTGTCCCTGGGACAGATACAGGTCTGGGAACATTTCATGTTTTCGATTGCAAAAAGTGTATTGAGTCAAAAAGAAAGTAATTCCTCCAAATAACCATGTTTTCGGTGCCCAAAATTTACGACGTTGTTGTGTCAACCTCTCCGTCCGGCCGGAGTCTGATCACATCTAGCCATCTAGGTCACCACCAATATGACGAGCCAGCAAGCACCCTCTAGCGGCCGCCAACGGCAACCAAGAGCGTGTGTAATTTTGGTTAGATCAGACGTTGTACTCAAATCATAGCTTCTAGACGAGTAGAGTTAGATCTGCGACTAAAACCCTAAACCCGACTAATTCGGCTGGACTCACCCGAAAAAAACCTGGCCGACTTAACCAATCAATGCAATGGACGGTGCAGGCCATAATTTTTGATCCGCAATAATTCACGGATGTCACACCCGGGTTTTAGGGGTCCAAAACCCGGGCGCGAAATAATCACCAGGTGTGCTGAGACCAAGTCTCACACATATGATGAATCATGACACATGATCGAATGTCACATCTTTACTAAATAACAGGAGTTCTATACAAAATAAATAATTACATTATAAGGAGACAACGGTCCAGCAACCCAAAGTTGACTGGGAGACGACGACCTAGACCTCTCACGAACACATCGTAGCATCCTCCATGCGCCTCATCCTGTGGTACCTGTTCTTTACCTGTGGGGGGTGTGAGACAGTAAGAGTGAGCTCACATACGTTCATAGCTCAACAAGTTGTGGGGAATAATGTGCATGAACTCACCAAAGGTGAGAGCTCACAAAGTGTAAGGCTTACCAAAGAGGATGGTTGAAGCTGAGCATTGCTTTTAGAGTTGGTCAAAATTTTCTTAGCAATTACTAAGTATAAGTAAATACCAACCCAATTAAGTAATAGAACAAAAGTAACAACATCACCTGCGATGCAATGCATATGACATATTGAATTTAGTTCCATAAATTAATCATGTGAGGGTCCGAGCTGCTCATGATCGTGAGCACGGCTAGTATACTAGTTTTACACTCTGCAGAGGTTGCACATCTTTACCCACAAAGTCATGTTACTCATTTGCCACGGGGTTGTACGGGCCCCATACACCTCTACCAAGGAAGCGAGGCAGGGTAACACTACGAGGCCTTTACAAAGTTCCACTAGCTTCAGAAAACCCGCTACAGTTTATAGAAAGCTACAATGCAGGGATCCCTCGCCTGACCGCCATCGCAACAAAATCAACCAAGGACCTCCCCACACTGACCACTCCCCTACTGCCATTGCCCCTTTCGGGTAAGGTAGTCTTCCACTAGCTTTCCTAATTAATCAGCCAAGGGCGTCCCATTAAACCCTTGTGGTAGCACTGTTTTCCCGGGTGGTCGCTCCATGTTCCAATTAACATAATGATATTATCATGAACAGTAAATAACAACTGATAACAAAAGTGTAATCATGAATAATGTATCTCAATGCCCAAAACCACATATAGCACTAGCAAGTACTACCCAAAAAGTTCAGTGGTAAACAAGGCATAAAGATAGACAAACTAGGGTAACCTATTAGGTCCCATCAAAATTAACCTATGCAGATCATTATGATTAATTAGAACATGAGTGGGTAAAAGAAGTGATCAAGGGCACAACTTGCCTATGACTTGAGATTCCAGGTACCACTTGCTTTTCAGATGACTCGTGACCTCGCGCTAGTCGTAGCAATACAGACAAACATGTATAGGTAAAATTAACATCACACCAAACATAAGAACAAAATACATATTAATAATCTACATATTAAAATAAGATCATAGGAACAGGAATTATTAGTTTTGGAGGTATAGATTTTAAGTTATGAATTTTTGAAGGTTTTATGTGTTTTGCACAGGATTAACTAGGATAGAAATTTTATTCTGATATTCATGGTAAAACAGTGGTACTAAACGATAAAGAATAATATTACAAAATTATAAGAATTAGAATGGATTAATTTGAACTTAGTATGAATTTTCTAGGGATTAAACAAGTTTCTAGCATTTATTTCACATTTAAAATCATTTTCTAATTTTATTTATCTGATTTTTCTATCGCCTGGGCTGAGCACTAAAATCTAGGAAGGTCAGGGGCTAAACTACAAGACTTCCCCAGACACAGGCTACTCCCGCGGGGACGGCGAGTTAATTGAAGAAGAGCATGAGGACTCTTTAACAAATAAGCCATGGCGAAGGGTATGGGATCAAGAGATCCATCAGATCTTGATCTGGCGTCCAGAAATAAATTACAAAGCCGTACACGCTATGAGCCACTAGATCGCGATCGGATGGCCCAGATTTTATGAAATGTGATCTACACCGTCGATTTCGTCATCCACGAACATGGTTTCTTGAAACAAAAGGGTATGGATGTTTCAATCTCGACCATCCATCACGATCCAACGGTGAGGGCATGTTCTTCTTCCCTGGCCAAAAGCACGGCAGCGCCACCACGCCCGACGGAGCACCACCGCACAGGCACGCAAGTACATGAACCTGGCTTCGAGCAGAGCTACACATGGAGGAAGGGGAAGGCAAACCTTTGGGAAGGGTCTTGCCGGCGATCGTGGAGCAAGGTCAGCTGTTCACGGCGCGCAGCAACCTGGCAAGGACGGACAAGCTCCGACGAGCAATTATTGAAGCCTCGGTGCATCACTTCGACAGAGACGACCACGTCCCCATTCCAAGGGACGTTATGAAGCTCCAGCAGACCTGCGTTCGCCACAATCGCCAACGTAGAAGAGTGCCCTCGGCAACGCGCGAGTCCGCGACCATGGCGAGATCCATCTGTGGCACACACAACTCTCTTCTCCGCTGAGGCGCTCGGGTTTCGGGTCCGTTGCTGGCACAAGCTAGGGGAGGGGCGAGGGCCCAAGATTTATAGTCCCGGGTGAGCTAGGATCGATCGGATCCCGATTCCCAACTGAACTACGCATACACCGGTTGGGAGTTGTTACCGTGCGGGGATTGTTCCGCCAAGCACGCGCTCCGTTGGAAACGGACGAACTGCAGAGGGGGTCCATCCGCCGGTGGCACGCGTACCGCGGAGGGGTTGAGTATGGCAACGGAAGCCAGGATTCCAGGAAAGAAGAACCTGACGGTGCAGGTCCACGAGCCAGTGAGGAATTTGGCTCAGGCGCGCGCGGTGCTCGCTGACAAGGCGGTCCCGCAGTCGGCCACACACGTGAAGTGGGCACGAGGGAGCAGTCCGCGCAGGAGAAGGGTTCAGGCGCGCGTCTGGTGGTGGGCCGCGCGAGAGCAAGGGAGATGGGCCGCATGGGGCAATTTTGGCCCAGGTGAGGTATTATTGTTTTTTTCATTTCCATTTCCCATTTGAATTCAAATATGTGTTTTAAATGCTCATCCAAAATTCTAGCATGATGCAATTATTTTGAATTTAAATTCGAATCTAGGTTCAGGATTCACATTCATATGCATAATTATAACAACACTTCCGCATGCAAAATATAATTTTATGTTATTTATTTCTCATCTCATTTATTTATGCTTATGCTTTTAAATGTGCATACAAAATATGTATTTTAAGAAATTTAGTTCTAGTTTTAAAAAGATCCTTAAGAGTAAAGTCTAGAAGATATGATTTATCAAATGAACAAATTATTACTGAGCTCCTTTCTTTATTATTTTTTTTCTAGAAACATTGTTTTAGGATGTATAGTTTCAAAGGTAAGATAATTCTTATGAAAATATATTTTAACTCAACATCAGGGGAAATTTTTTACATAATTCTCAAAATGAGTTTTTGAGGTGTTACGGAGTGAATACTAACTAAATGCTACTAAACATTAACTAACCACTAACCAATAAACTAAGTAAATACTAACTAAATACTAAAGAAATACTAACTAAATACTAAAGAAAACTAACTAATTACCTTGCAGTGGCGGTGCATGGGAGACGGTGGGGCAGGGCGGTTGGGCCTGAGAGAAAGGAAAAGAAGAGAATGGAGAAATGATACGACGCCCGCGTATAAATCCTAACTCGACGCCAGTGACGTTGAGCTATGTGGTCACGTGGGCTGTCCTGTCTGGCTGCCATCGCAGCGCTACCTCGGTGCGATATGCCATGACGCCGAGATGTGTTGTCTGCGCCATGACGACGAGCATAAGGTCTAAAGACGATATTAAGTCTAGGGTTTAAAAGTATTTTTTTTCCGGTGCCAACGCTGGTTCTTCGACATGGATCTTACCTCGGGTGGTATGGGCCGTGAAGCCCATTTGCAGAACAGCAGAAGACCCTCGCTCGCTCTGCGCGCATCGAACCAAAAACCACACCGCGGCGGCAGCTATATAAAAGCCTTCACCTGACCCGGGCGCTAGGGTTTATTCGCTCCTCCCGCCCGCCGCCGTCGCCGCCTCCTCTCCCCAGCACCCGGAGCTCGCCCGACCGCCGCTCACCATGGTAAGGATTACGCTCGAGGCTGCTCCACGATTTTCGTCTGTCCCCTTTTGCCAGTGTTAATACTGTATTTGCTACCGCAGATCATCCCCAAGAAGAACCGCAATGAGATCTGCAAGTACCTCTTCAAGGGTATGTGGTTCTTGGTCCACTAGACTCGCAGTAGGGTAACCTGGGCTGATTGGTTGTTTCACCTTCTAGGAGGTGACAGGTCTTCAAATTATTTTCGTATTACTAGGAGGGAGTGCTCGTGTATTATTTTGAGTTCACTTTTTTGGTCCAATTTCAGCATCTCACAAACTTACGATCTGATATATAGGCTTGACACAGCGAGCATTGTCAAATATTTTTGTGCTCCAAATTTATTTGCCCCCTAAACTATGGATTCCTTGTTATACATTCATCTGCGTTATGTTCATGCGATTTCTGTTAGTTTGATGTATTTGCTGCTGCAGAGGGCGTGCTGTATGCCAAGAAGGACTACAACCTGGCGAAGCACCCGCAGATCGATGTGCCCAACCTCCAGGTGATCAAGCTCATGCAGAGCTTTAAGTCCAAGGAGTATGTTAGGGAGACCTTCTCCTGGCAGTACTACTACTGGTATCTCACCAACGATGGCATTGAGCACCTACGCAACTACCTGAACCTCCCGTCTGAGATCGTGCCTGCCACGCTCAAGAAGTCTGCCAAGCCACCTGGCCGCCCATTTGGCTCTGGCCCTCCTGGTGACCGCCCAAGGTAAAAGCCTTAAATCTTGTGGTGCTGTGGCATTTTTGTTCATGTACTTAACAAATGTGTCTAGTGATGATTTCACATGTTTGCTTCTCATGTCTGGTGATGATTTTAGATGGAAAAGTACAGTCAAATCTGAAGTAGCTTTTTGTGCACCTCTCATCTTATGATGATAGGGTTATCTAGTAAATGGCTTGTTGCTGGGTGCTTATTATGCATTTTCCAATTATGTTTTTGTGCAATGCAACATTATTTCTAATACTGTAGCTCGGGGATATTGGAGATAAAGCCTTTTACATGTGTGCTATTATGAAGCTGGTTGTTGCATAAGAAAAAAAGATTACATGTTTATTAAAGAATTCTGTCTTTGCTTTATGTATTTATACTGAGTTGTAATTGGTTTGCTAAAATCTGCTCTAGAATGACACATTTTGCAGTGTAAAGGATATTGTTGTGAAGAAGACAATCTAAATTTATGTAAGATTGTATTTGTGTGCTTATTACAGTGTGTTTTACCGAGGAGCAGATTAAAGTTAACCAATTAGGTACAAATCTTTAAGTTTTGAATTGTTGATACTGTTATTTAATCTTCTCTTTCCTGTAACTTATGTAGGGGCCCAGGTCGTTTTGACGGCGACAGGCCAAGGTTTGGTGACAGGGATGGGTACCGTGGTGGTCCTCGTGGTGCTCCTGGTGACTTTGGTGGCGATAAGAGTGGAGCTCCTGCTGAGTTCCAGCCATCATTCAGGGTAATCATACTCAGCCGTTGATGGCATGCAATTCTATTCCTTAGTTTTGAGCATACTGAATGGAAATTCACTTGCAATTGTCCATGTGTTGTGCATATAAATAAACATTGTGCAACTTGAAGCGAAATTGGTATTGTGAAACAACATGGTGCAATCTAAGGGACGGACAAGCACTATGTTAGGATTGAAATGAATATGTTAGAAGTGTTTTTTTTCTGAAGTCATTTTTCCTAAGTTTGCTGGCAGTTAGAAATCTTGACTGAACTTTGGATGACACAGCATTCTATCCTGCACCAACAGTCTTTTATAGTAGTAACCATTATACTACTTTAAAAGACAGTTGGTGGTGATTGTCTGTTTGGTATCCTGTGAGCCCTCTATGAAAACTAAACATTTGTCACAAGTCCCTCCTTGAACTGTATTTAGTCATGAACATTTGAATAAAGTCACCCTATCCTGTTAATTTAAAAAACAGAAAACAGAAGCACAATGAACAGTTATTGGGCTAGTCTGATCACAATGCAACCATGCTCCTGTGTTTCTGGAAATTTTCTTGTAGGAGGGGACATCCGAGTGTAGGGGTAAAGTTAATTTTGATAAATTTTGTTTCCTAAAAGTTTTACCTGATATGTACCTTACAGTCTTAAAAGGGATATATAGGTGATATTGAATGTAGATTGGATGCGATGGTGTACTCTGATGTAGTAGATTCCAAGGGTTCTACATTAAAAGTCAGAGTTAGTGGTTGAAATGCAGTCATGGCCCACCGGTTAATTTAGATTTAGGAGTTAGAGGCCTCAAATGTGGACTGGTAAAGCAAGCTTGGTTGAGCTTTGAGGCAAATGTAGCCTGTTTGTGTGGTTCTCTTGTAGGTACATTGTATGGACATTTATGCTACATGCTATATCAGTAAACCTGCATGCTTTTGGCCATTTTGCCAAAATACGTTTACTACAGTACTATTTTTCTATAATTACGGTAATGCTATTGGCAAGTTGGCTTATGTAAGATTGAAAAAATTGTATTTTAACTGTTTAGCAACATGCCATGTACTGCGTTTCATACTTGCTGATATATATTTCTGCACCTACAACTACAATATTGCAGAGGCCTGGCTTTGGGCGTGGTGGCGGCAGCGGCTTCGGCGCAGGCCCAACCTCTTCTTCCATGGAGTGAAGTTGCCCTTGGTTTGGACATGGTGTTTCCCTTCGCATGTGGCCTTTAGTTTTGAAGGACAGTTATTATGTACTAGTAATATTACTCGGATCGGCCAGTGCTGACATATGCAAAAAAATGTTCTGTCGTTATACATTGGTTCCAGTATTATTGTCTTCGCAAAACTCTTGGGTTTTCAAGTTACTACTTTTTCACTGATATACGAGTAATCGTCCTGCGTTTGGTGGTTGGCTGATCTGATCGGTTGGTCATGCTGGGATGTTGTTTTGTTCGTATGTTGTGTCGTCTAGCTGTTTCTGTTTGGACCCAAGAAGTTCTAATCTGTCAAGTAACTGTAGCAGATATAATCTCTGAGAACTGGTTGTGTAGTGATATTAGCCATGATGTTCTGATGGTACGAGCCTTCCTGGGGTTGTCTTTTATATTTGCAGATGATTGCATGTATAACATGTTGGTCCAGGATTGGTTTGTTTTTTTTCTTTTGTTTTTTCCGGCTTGTTTGCCTCTATGTTCCAGCAACTGATAGTTGTCTTTTATATTAGCGGAAGCAGATGATGTACAAGTATGGCATATATGTGTTGTATTGAGATGATGTACACGTATTGCATTCCAATACATAAAAAGTCGAAAGATGAGCCTTCATGTTAGACATGATTATTTAATTTATAAATGATTCATTAATTTTTTTAATGATTTTTTACATTATTTAATCTGTCGCCACTGCAACAAGTGCAGACAAGCTGCAACTTCATTGTGAGATAGCTTTATCATGATTCGTTCTTTTTTAGTTATCGTATTTTAGTTTAAAAATGAACAAAAGACCATAAATATATCGCATTTTAGTTTAAAAATAAAAGGACGATAAATACGAGAACGGAGGTCTTAGATTACACAGTTTTTGAACTGTTTAGCTTTAGCTTACGGCTTACAGAGTAACTAAATAGAGGGTTATAAGAATACAAATCTATTTGTCTTACACCACAATCTAAGCATCTCAAGTTAATATAGACACGCAACATAAACTAAACAACTATAAAAAACAAAGCGTTGTAAATAAAAAAATAAAACTTAAAAGGAGACCAAATTAACACATATATAAATATAAAAGGAGGAATGGTACATTGTGGTGTTCAATTAAAAACAAGCTTCAATGATCGAATGGACATGAAAGAGACACGTCTGAGGGAAAGAAAAAGGCTCGACCATAATGGTGAGATCTCGGCGCAATGCATCTTAGCGTTGAGGTTTTGCCACGTCACTATACTCTATGCATGGTACCCATAGATGTGTTCTAGACGCCATGAATTATAATGCAGATCTCGTATATCTGAAGACAATATATCCAAATATAGCATTATTTCCTCGTTGGAACATAATATTTTTTTACGAAAATAGATAAATAATAATAATAAAAAAAACTGGAAACGAGGGGTGGTGGTCCAGCACCGGAGGTCGTCAAGGGCGCGCGGCATGATCAGCTGAACACGGACGCACGCACGCGTGCGGCGTGCCTGGGTGCCCTGGGACCGTCCGTCCGTGTTGCGAGGGGCGAGGGTGACGCCTGCCTGCGCCGCGCCGTGGGGCGCACTAGCAGTTTCCGCCCTCCACGCCCCACAATGCCAGCAGCCAGATCCCGTCGGCGTGCCCGTGCCCGTGCTCGCGGCCGCAGCCTTGCGCCCTTGCCGGTGCCGGTGGCGCCACCCAGCAGCAGCAGCAGCGTGGCAGGCAAGGTGCTCCGTGGCCCCGTCCCTGGCGCGCGTGCCCGTGGCAGGCGCCGGCCCGAGGAGGCGAAGAAGTCACGGTCAGATCGGCGGCTCTGACCGATGCCCGCCGGCAGACACGACAAGGCTGACCTCAGGTGCGTGCCTGCCGCCCGCCAACTGAATCGCCAGGGAGTGGGCGTGGGAGTGGAGTGGCGTTTTCCCCGCGATCGAATCAAATAGGGCCGTGCGGGCGGCGGTGTGCGTGCCGTGCCTACAAGGAGAAGCGTGCGTGGAGAACCGACTGGGTCGCGATCACGTGACGACCCTGGACCGATCGATCGTCCGGCAGAGGTGGAGATCGGCGAGGATCTCAATCTCATCGTGAGCCGGACGCGCAGCGCGCGGTAATTTGTTTCGGGATCAGCGCCGGTGGGTGCCGCCGCGGGCGGCGTAGGCGAACCTCGCTCGCATCGGCATCGGTGCGGGGTGGAATCCACAAGTCAATGCTGCACGTACGTAGGTTCACGGCTCACGATGCGGGGGCCACCGGCGTTGCGACAGAGACCCGTCGTACCCGGCTGGAGAGCGCCCTTGCCGTGTGGTATGGTATCTGACCGTCGAGTCGAATCCAATAGCAGCACAGCACCGTACTCTGCGCGGCCTTGCCGCGTCCGTTGATTTGGAAAAAATAAAAAAGAACAGACGTGAGCAGCCCGGCACAGTATCTATAGTCTACTGCAATCCGGGTTTCCGGCGGACGTTTCCTAATCAGCCAGCTAATACCATATGCCTGGGCTGGGCTGTGGCCGCCCCCGGCAAGCAAGTAACCTTCACATGGGCAGACAGGCGTTGCGTTGCGTGGCGTTCTACACGAGCAGCTTTCCTGCGACACATGGTTTGCCCAACCGCCCCGGAGCACACGGTTCAGGTTCACCGACCCCGGAGCATGCCATCGGCCAGCCGAGACGCGATCCTTCTGAAACACAGCGAGTGAGTCGCGGCCGAGTCTCGCGGAGTGGTGGGCGCCGCGAGTGCACACTACACACCACTCCTGCACTTGTCTATTTCTACCGGCCGCTGACCTGACCGAGGGGCACCTCCAGCTTTCTACTCTACTACCTGCAGGAGTGCAGGCTGCAGGCGCACACGCAACTCGCAGCCGACCACGCCCCCCGCAGGCCGCGATGCCGCCGCCGCCGCAGCAGCAGCCCCCGCACCGGCACGCCAAGACGGACTCGGAGGTGACGTCCAGCATGGCGGCGTCGTCCCCGCCGCGTGCGGCCTACTACGTGCAGTCGCCGAGCCACGACGACGGCGAGAACAAGACGGCCGCGTCCTCCTTCCACTCGTCCCCTGCGGCATCCCCGCCGCGGTCGGCGTCCAGGCACTCCTCCTCCTCCTCCCGCTTCTCCGCCAGCGCAAAGGGCACCGCCTCCGGCGCCGGCGGCGGCCGGCGACGCGGCAGCGCGTGGGCGAAGGAGGCGGCCATCGAGGAGGAGGGCCTGCTCGGCGTGGACGACGGCAGCGGCGGCGATGGAGACGGCCGCGGCGGGATCCCCAGGCGGGCGCGCTACTTGCTCGGCTTCGCGGGCGCCTTCCTCGGCCTGTTCCTCCTCTTCGCGCTCGTCCTCTGGGGCGCCAGCCGCAACCAGCGCCCCGTCGTGGCCCTGCGCGCCGTCACGTTCCACCGCTTCGTCGTCCAGGCCGGCACCGACGCGTCGCTCGTGCCCACCGAGATGGCCTCGCTCAACGCCACCGTCAGCCTCACCTTCCGCAACGTCGGTACCTTCTTCGGCGTCCACGTCTCCGCCGACCCCGTCACGCTCCACTACGCGCAGCTCCAGCTCGCGTCGGGCAACGTACGTATTAAGCGCCGATCGGTGATCATTCGGCCGGATCGATTTCACAGGGCCCTAGCTACTCGCTGTTTGAGAGAGAGAGAGAGAGAGAGAGAGAGAGAGAGCTTCTTCATTATGTTTTGTCGCGCGCAGATGAAGTACTTCTACCAGCCCCGGAGGAGCCAGCGGAGCCTGGCGGTGGCGGTGGTCGGCGACAAGGTGCCCCTGTACGGCGGCGGGGCGGGGCTGAGCAGCACCCCGACGACGCTGCCGCCGCCGAGGAAGCGCGCGCCGCCGGTGGTGGTGCCGCCGCCGCCCGTGCCGCTGCGGCTGGCCGTGCGGGTGCGGTCGCGCGCGTTCGTGCTGGGGAGCCTGGTCAAGCCCAAGTTCTACAGCGAGGCGCAGTGCAGCGTCACCATGGACCAGGCCAGGCTCGGTAAGCCAGTCTCCCTCAACAAGGCATGCACCTACACACACTAGCTTGGCTAGGCTACATACATACGCCTGCTGCCGTGGGTCGTCTCGTCGCCACCATGCATGGTCGTCGCGTCGTGAACTTTGCCCTTCTTCTTGAACAACACACACTCTCTCTCAGTCTCTCTCTCCCTTCGCTTTTCTGCGTGCGTGCGTTTGTTGGTCGCTTGTCTTGTACATAGAAATTTTTAGTTTCTGGTGTACGTAGGAGAGTTTTGAGTGAGATGGAATAAGAATCAGGCATTATTTCCCTCATACGGCGTTTCCGATTGCGTGACATGCCGTGGAGGGCATGTAAAATGTCGGTGAAATTCAATGCGCCTGTTTGGTGAAATTCAATGCGCTCGAAGCAGACGTAAGATTCTGGTGAAATACACCTAAAAATTCACGGCCGCGCATGTAATATAGCTTCTTCAGGTGAAGTTTGGACCCCGGCCGACAGTCACCGACCGCAAGTGCTCATCCGGTGAGGTTTGTCAGTTAGATTCAAATCCACTACCGTTCATATAAATCCGATTCTTTTTTTTAGATCTGACAAATGTAACACGGAGCCTTCGCAATGAATGAATGAATGATTGAATAAACAAATAAATAAAAACCGAGCCTCCCTACCTCCTTAAAAAAAAGAGAAAACAACCACAAAGATAAGATGGATCTGAGATAAATGAGCGCGCGCGTCCGTATCACTCTTACAAAGTTGCCGGGGGGGGGGGGGGGGGGGGGGGGGGGGGGGGCACGTACAAGATGCGAGTGTATTATATAACCAGCGCAGTACCCTGTTCTAGCGATGCTGTCATACTGAGGGGGTGTTTGGTTCTGTGGACTAAAGTTTAGCCAGGGTCACATCAAGCGTTTGACTTTCAAGTAGGAGTATGAAATATAGACCCAACCAACTGTACTAGATTCGTCTCACTTTTTAATCTTCGGCTGAGAAATTAGTTTTATAATTCGACTACATTTAATACCCCGAACGGATGTTCAAACATTCGATGTGATAGGGGCTAAATTTTAGCAGGGGCAAACCAAACACCCCCTGAGAGTGACGATGCCTCAGTCAGACAGGCCAGTCAGTTCGGCCGGTCCTGGAGGGGGCAAGTGGAGCGTCCGCACCGGGCCTCCGATTTTGGAAGGGCCTCAAGTAATATAATGTACATATAATTTTAGATGTGTGTCTAGTATGGCCGCTTCACTTGACTCTTTTCGCAGGGCAATTCTGACGTTGAGGTAAACAATCTATTATCTGAGTTGAAGGTTTTGAAGTTAAGTTTGCCTGAAATACCAATGTCTTCTATGGAGATTTTTTAGTATGTTTGGCAAATAGATCTGTATCCAAATATTTCAATCGCTTGTTGGATATTGTTTACTGTGCTTGTGACTGTGGCATCAGCTTAGAGAAGCTTTTCAAAGTTGAAATTGTGGAAGAACTATTAAGGTCAACAATGTCTCAAGATCGGCTCAACGGATTGACTACTTTATGTATTGAGAAAAATTATTAGACGAGATTGATAGCAACACTATTATCAATGACTTCGCATCAAGAAACATTAAAAGAAAATTTTGAGATAATATGTACAAAGATTTGAAGTTGTTTTGATTATTATAGATTTTTATCATTCAAAAATTTGCTTATGTACTTAGAAGAAAGTATATATATTATAGACATTTATCATTCAAAAAATTTTGAGGACCCTAATTTTTTGTTTCGCACCGGGTCCAAGAAACCCTGCCAGTCAGGTACCGTAATGTGGATCCATCCTCCGATGGTTCTAAAAAGATTAAACTAATCGCGGTGGAGCTTCAGGTTTCGCCACTGCATGATCAAGCACCGATCTAGCTACGTCCAACTGTACGTACGCGTCAGTTAAAGGGCATGTACAGCGGTGTTTAATGTGGAGGCTCTTAAGGTGTTTAAGGGGTGTATTTGCAAAAAAAATCTTAGAGCCGTCTCTCCGTGAAGAGACGTCTCTAGCTCGTAAACCAAGTAGTAACAGACACCTCACTTTCTACTCTACGAATTTGCCGTCTGTTCTATCGATCTGCTGTTGTACAAATGCATTTAATTCTGTATTTATTAATAGACTACATTTATAGACACTCCATTGTATAATAGAGTCTCTTAGTTATATCTTGTGCTTGGAGAACCGTTTTGATGTCTCTCCACTGTACATGCCCTAAGCACTGAGTACAGATCAATGAGCACCGAGCAATGAATGAATAAATTGAATGAATGAATAAAAAATGTTTATTTATTTGGCAAAAAATTGTAAGTAACACAATAACTTCTAAATTTAAATATTAAGCTGAAAACTACAATGAGTTGCAATATAATTTGTTCAAATGCAGCATTAGTAACTGAAAATATAGGTAAACAAAAACTTACTATACTATAAGCCTAACTTTTTATATTATTACTAGGTGAGTGCCCGTGCGTTGCAACGGAACCGTATAATATGTGTGTTATATTGTTATAGATGTGTCCGTGCGTTGCGAGGGAAGTAAAAGATTTGTATAAAACATTGATACGAAAGACAAAACATCACTATAATATGCAAAATACGTATCTCAACTATTTCTGTCAAACTTGAGCCTTGAAATGCATAATAGAATATAATCGAAGATGTCAAATTGATAACCTTTCCCTTGTTTTATGGCTTCTTCACTGTCACACGTATCCCAACTATTTCTGTCAAAAATCTTCCCACTTGAAACAGCTTCAGCTAGAGCGGTCTTTATGGCATCAGCATGAGCAGATTTATCCACTGAACTTTCACTGAGATGTAATGGTGAAACAGGCCCTGCTGATCAGAGTTGGTCATCATATTTATGCTGTTTGATAATGGATAGTGGATGCATTACGGAACAACAGCAATCTGGATTTAGTGTGCAAACCCCAGATTTAATACCTTCATCTTCATCGAGCATAGGGTGGTAAGGTGTCTTAGGCTCAGTGATCTTCTCTCTTTCTGGTTTGTTTGACTCAATGTCATTTAAATTCTCCTCATTCCATTTGACATGGCCCCTGGAACACATCAACTGTGGTATTTTTGCAGGGCAAACCATTATGTCAGAAAAAGAAGTTGAGACAGCACCACTAACCTTGCCTTCTTGGGTTCTCTAGCTTTCATTGTGTCCTGACAAATGCACGGCAGCTCAAGAAACACAGCCTCAGAATTTGCAACGGGTTACCAGGAAAACATCGTGCAAAGGGAAGTCAGTATAATGTATCACAGGCACCTTGGGATGATCAAAACCCTGTACATCACTATTTACCGAAACCTACATAACTCCACAAGCCCACATCAACCGACAGATACTAAAATCATTTGTTGAACAGAACACGAAGGTGGAACTGTGAACTCTTAGCTGAAGCAGTCGATGTTAAATCGAAACAAAAAATTAACCGTGTAAAACACTGCAGGGCCAAGGGAGCATCCGATTCCATAGGAATTAGCACCACCGAAAGCAAGCTCTGAGTAGAACCAACACAAAATAAAAGAATAACAATAGAAGAAAACAGTTCGAAGGAAGCAAAATGCCCCTATTCTTTCAATACACCACAGATAAAAGGGCAGACACCAGAATCGCACCCAATTCGCCCTGCTTGCAGAAATGACTAATCCAACCAGACGAACCATGAACCCACTGAAACGCAAAGGGGGATCAATGCCGAGACGGACAGGAAACACAACACTGCCACATGACACACACATGGTCGTGCCTGATGCCAGGCAGATGAGCAACAACAACGACATGAAACGCTCACAAATTCGTTCGGCACACGACGACGATCGCAAAACCTAGGATTCGGCAGCACAGGCGAAAGATATGTACGCGCCCGCTGATTGAGACAACTGAGGAGAGGCACGACCGCGAGGGAAAGAGAGGGAAGGAGGTGAAATATTACCTTGTGAGCCCCCAGGGGTCGGTGGAGGAAAGGAATGAGCGGCGGAGCGAACGGAAGCGCGGAACACTGTCCTGGCGAGGACGAACGCCGATTTGTTTGATCATCCCAGGTAAACGGCGGAGCGAACGGGCGATTTGCGGCTGGTGGGCGCGGAGCTGGCGGCGATAGATCCAGCAGAGAGAGGAGAGCCGAGAGAGGAGAGCGGGGGCGGGGATGGCGGGGTCGGACCTTCCATCTCCACACGCAGACCTTTCCTTGTAGCAGACCGCGCGGGGAATGCGATGGCGGGGCGTCGGGGGCGCAGAGAGCGAGGGCGGGTCCTCCACACGACGCCCTTCCTTCCTTGGAGCAACCGAGCGAGGATGGCGCGCGGGGATGGCGACCTTCCATGCGCGGGGCACGACGCCATTCCTTCCTTGAAGCAGCCGAGCGGGGATGGCGCGCAGGGATGGCGCTGCGGGCGGGGTCGGAGAGAGCGGGGGCGTCGGGGGCGCAGAGAGCAGGGTCGGAGACAGCGAGGGCAAGAGAGAGCGGGGCGCGAGAGAGAGAGCGGGCGACTGTAGGCAGAACCGTACACCAAAATATGTGTGTACGTCTACACTACTGTCTTATAGAGTAGTAAAGATATGTGCGTTGCGAAGGCACACCAATTATATCTGATGCTACAGTGTAACGGTTGTACAACACGTGAGAGTCCAACAGCAAGCCAATGTTGGACCCTTCCCATAAAAATAAATTTAAAACTAAAGTAGACCATACCCACAAAATTTAAAATTAAAGTGGACATATAGGAAGAGTCTGTCCATTTTTTAGCTCACTTGGCTACTCGTTCTCCTTTAGATATTAAGGCGGTACTGTACCGATTGTGGAACCATGAAAAATAGTGATTTATAGTAGAGAAGTAGAGATATTGCATAAAAAATCTAGTGAAGTATTACCTCTTTATATAAATTTGATTGGACAAAGTTCAAATCATTTGACTCAGAATGGTACCTTTTTGGACAGATATAGTACTTCACTGTTGGTATCTCCACAAATGTGTGCAAGATCTGCGATCCTCTGGATCAATTATAAAGAAACTCGACATCTATCTGTAATAAACTACATAATGTTTACAATAAATATGTGCATGAACATTCCACCGATTTCATAAAAAAGCCTTATTATACTCCGTAGATACAAATCTTATTACCACTAACATCAATGGAGTCCTCTCCCTCATTTACCAGCTCCAAAACTATGTAAACAAAAAAAAATCCTGCGATTGCAAACAACAGACACAGACTTACGACATACAGTAATTGTCTGTCTCCGAAAAGTGCAGTTAAAAGGGAGGTAGAAAAGTTGTTTCTTGGGTCCCAGCGGTGAGAACCACCCCTGGGACTTAGAGTCAAGTCATGGCGATCACTTCACAATGCAGATCTTGATGATGGAGGCGACACTGATACAGTGGATAGCCATGATGGCATCATCAGGCTTGCATTGCAAAGCTGGTTTTGCACGACCGACTTCAACGCATCCTCCAGGATCACCTCCGTCGACTCTGAGTCTGTAGCCTTTGCAGAGCCCTCACTGAGGAGGGGAATGAGACATCTGTACAAATGTAAGCCCAGAGTATATCTAGCAGTTGGTTCAAGGATACATAAGTAGCACACCAAGTGGTGAAGAATCCTATCAACACAAATGCAAGCCCAATCGAGAATCCAACTGTTGCTGCTCCGAGAAGCCATACCATTGGTACCCTTTCGACAAAATCAAAATGAAATAGTGAACAAATATATGTTTGCTAATGTTTGTGCAATCAGAAAAAGCCTTAACAACACCTTGAATGTTGACTCAGTTCATGGCTTAGCTTTACTAAGAATGTCGAGCTCAAATGACCATATCTTCATTGTAGCAAGCAGTGTTCCATAATGCCACCAATAAGAGCACTAACGAGAGTTCACTCTTTTGAATCCAAACACCTATCTATCCAGCCAATAACAACCAAGATAAGCCCAATTCCTCTATTGGGCACAACTTGCTGCCTATCAATAAGAGTGGGTTGCACTTGCATTAGGAAGATTAAGAAGGGAAGTTTCTTTCTTTTTTTCTCGACAGCGCAGGAGAACTGTGCGATAATATATTAAGAAGAGAAAGGTACAAAAGAACCAAAACAAGCTAAAACAGACTGTGCTCGCAGAAATCCGACCAAAACATGCTAATATATTTCAGAAGGGAACATTCTGAAATAATCAAACAAAAATTTGACCATATACTATGAGCTTGCAGAAAATTATTACTAAAAAATATAATGTAAATTTCAAACTGGGTTATATTTCCAGGATCAACATTTCAAAAATAAAACATATAGAGTGGGTCCCTTACAATGATATTTTACATCTTGAAAAACTATCTCACAATATATTTGTTATTCAAAAGATTGAGAAGGAAAATGATTTACTCGAACAGAATATCAATACCTGGTGCACAGAGATATGTGAGATTGTTATTTCTGAGGATGTGGTTCTTAAAGCTTCACTCAAGAATGTGTTGCAGGGAACACTTGCACGAGGACCAAGACAATATGTAACTATTTGATAAAAATGATCTCAGAATGACATTGTCCTATTAATCCAGATTTCTATGAATTGAACCATTCAGTTATATCAACAATCAGATGCATAAACTATTGCTTACAAAAGCTACCCAAAAAGCCCTTCCTCAAGCAAATTTGGCAAGCTTATAGAATATATTGAAATAGTTATGTGTAGTAAGACGGCTAAAAACATACTCAACAACAGGAAACCTAGTGTTCAGTAAGGGGTAGAAGAAAGGTAACACACATCAAATAGAGGTGCACTGCCTAATATAGAACAAATTCAAAAATAAAGAGGGATAATCAAATCATGGCTCCTGTCAGATCAAGGATGAAGATAGTGCCAACAAGCAACACGTGCATAGCCTAAAATGCTATTGGGAAATAGTCTGGTAGATCCAAAAGTTGTTTTAGGGGAGTGAAACATACTTGAGCTCCTTGACATCAATATACTCAGCACAAAGGGTCTCTGACTTGCCTTCTACGACGGCGTCACGCAACTAACCAGTAAAAGGAGGATGCCCTAGCCGGTAGAAATTTGAGATTCGACCAAGTAGTAATGTGGGGCAAGGGGATGCACCTGTGTAGGGAATAGGGTGCACGAGGAAGGGACAAGGTCCTCCACCGTCGTTGTGCCGATGCTGCAGACCTCACCCCTTCGGCAGGACCAACAGGAAGCCTTCGTCTATGCATGGGGCAATGCGCAGCGGGGGTCGAGGGTGGGTGCTGGGGGCGTACGGCTGGAGGATGCAAGGGCGCGTGTGAGTGAGACAAAGTCGCCGAGGGTCAGCGGCGGTTGTGGCGTCGATGCGGCGGGAGACTATGATGGCGTGAACGAGGCGCTGCGGGGTGGCATTGGGGGATGCGCGCGGGTCGGCGGAGGGTGCGGCGTCTGGGGTGCGGGAGATGGGAGATTGTGCTACGTTGGGGAGGGGATCACGACGAGGGCGACGGGGCGGAGAACACGGGGGCGCGGCACACGACGCACGACGGTCATTGGTGGTAGTCGCGGAGACTGCGGAGCGGGCATCGAGAGGGAGCGGAGCCATGGAAGCGCCAGCGCCCACATTAGGTGCTTAATTAGTAGTAGGGATTTATCTTTTTAGTTGTTGTTTTTTTATATAAAAGATAATAGTCGTGATATCGTCTTCATCTATTTTTCAAGAAACAATCTAGCTTAATACGGATGTGTTATCTGTATTTGTAAAACGTGAAATTTGTTAAGAACTACTGTCGTGTCATCTGATGCTGGCTGAGCCAAAGGACGAAGTCACGAAGCCCATAGACCACGGGGACTGCTGATGCTGGCGCAAGGAACAGGGTGGTTTTTGTTTCGTTTTTTCCCCAGCTTGGTCTCTGAGCCTGACCGGGAATTGCCACCTTTCAGTACTCCTCTACCTCTTAATGATGCTCACATTGATGTTCCAACAGATATGAAAAAGGTCATGTTTACACGCTTCGTAACCATATAGAAGTGGTTGAGGACCTCTCTTTCATCCGAGGGAGGAGCACTAGGGGGGACCTTTGAATTGAAAGCCTCGCAGAGAGTTTTTATGGAGCTATGGTACATCTGACTCTGCTGGAGAAAAAAAGGGATCGCCCAGAGGAGCACAGAGGTAGGCAAATCATGCGTCGGGACTGAGACCATGACGAAGATGAAGACTTTCACCAGCATAGACAGTAGGGCACTCGCCGGCACCGCAGTCTCTCCGGGTGGGCGCGTTCCTCGCGATGCCGTGGTGGTGTGGAGGACTGCTACAGCTCGAGTGGAAGAAACAGGCCATCCACTCCTTTCCGTCGTAGGGGGGTTGGAATGGGTCAGACGGCGCTTTGGATCCCCAAGGCAAAGAACAAAGTGGTCTCTTTTGTAGATCCTATCGTCACAGATATCTGGCCTACAGATGTTTCTAAAGAGCAGTTTGCTGCTGAAAGTCTCTTTCCACCGGGCGACATGGAAAATACCACTCAAGTTGTGCTGGAGACTCATGCTGCTGCCAATTCCAAGGTAAATGCTCCATATGTCTCAGATTTTTGCTGATGCTTTGATTCCTACATGGGCTACTAAGGGAGCCGTTCCTTCTCCGGTCCCTAATTTTATTGGTAGTCAACCTACAAATGATGCAGAACAGGTAGATTTATGTTACAAGGATGTGCAAGTCGAGTCAAATGTTTTCAATATTCAATCAAATAGTCAGTGAAATGATGTAGTAGACGAGGATAGACAACTGATTTTATCTAGTAACGAGGTTCCGACTGCTAGCCACAACACTCCATGTCATTCCACTCCCCTGCCACTAGAAAATCAGCTCAACTCAAATGATAACTTACAGATCTTCATTGAGTCAATCACAAACATACCAAAACCACCCCTAATCCATTCCCCTCCGAACAGAAACATGTGTGCCATATCACCAGTAGTGCGGGGGTCAGACAATCTAGGTGCAAATGCAAATAAAAATGTTATCTCGACTGGTAAACGATCGAGTGGCAGGTTGGCAGCAAAACAAAAACTAAAGATTGGGGGCAGTCGCGATGCCATCTCCAAAGCCCAGGAAATTCTCATTGCAAAGTTAAATAATTCTGCAGCCATACAATACCAATGTTCAAGTGCTTCCACCTCCAATAATCATGTAAATTTTATTGAACAGATTGAAAGCCTTTTCTCAAAACCCCTCAACAAGGATCAAATGGAGGCAATTATGGAGCTGGCAAATCAAGGCAAGAAGAAGAAAGGAAGCAGGTCCAGGGGCAGCAAGGTGTTGCCACTCAAAGCCCCCATCATCAAGGCTGTTCCCGAAATATGAGCTGAGCGTCCTGTTCAGCTACCAGTGGTTCTAGTCTTTTATTTTATGTATCCCAAGTTAGTTCTCCCTTGCTCGTGTCAGGGGGCAGAGCAAGATGTCCTGAAGGTTCTTTTGCTAGACTGTTGGCCGTCGCATGGTATTTGGTGGTCCTGGAGGTGGTTTTCGAATCATTGGATCATTGTACCTCTGTATCTTACTAATTTCAGTTTGGAACTTTTGTGTGTCTCATGGGACATGTGTATCTTACTGTTGGTGAACAAGCTTGCCAGTCTGCATCAAATGTTAGCTATGTTATATTCTTTATGTGGCAATGTCTGTTCAAGTAGAGGAGGGTTCATCTTTTAATGAATACAAACTGCTGTATTTTATCTTGGAATGTAAGGGGTTTGAATGCCCGTGCTAAGCGTGAAAGTGTGAGTCAAACAATTCTTTCTACCAGCGCAACTATTATTTGTCTCCAAGAGACAAAAATTATGAGTTGGACTAAAGATTTATTAAAGGAAACTGTGGGTTGCAAGCTTGCAAAGCAGAATGTACATTTACCCTCTCTAGGAGCATCGGGTGGAGTTCTTATTGCTTGTGATGAAGACTATTTTGATATTTGAAAGTCGCCTAGAGGGGGGTGAATAGGGCGAAACTGAAATTTGCAAAGTTAATCACAACTACAAGCCGGGTTAGCGTTAGAAATATAATTAAGTCCACGAGAGAGGGCGCAAAAAAATCGCAAGCGAATAAGAAGTGTGACACGCGGATTTGTTTTACCGAGGTTCGGTTCTCGCAAACCTACTCCCCGTTGAGGAGGCCACAAAGGCCGGGTCTTTTTCATCCCCTTCCCTCTCTCAAACGGTCCCTCGGACCGAGTGAGCTTCTTCTTCTCAAACACTTGGAACACAAAGTTCCCGCAAGGACCACCACACAATTGGTATCTCTTGCCTCAATTACAAGTGAGTTTGATCTCAAGAAAGATTAAGAAAGAAACGAAGCAATCCAAGCGCAAGAGCTCAAAAGAACACAACAAATCTCTCTCACTAGTCACTAAAGCTTTTTGTGGAATTTGGGAGAGGATTTGATCTCTTGAGTGTGTCTAGAATTGAATGCCTAGCTCTTGTAAGTGGTTGGAAGTGTGAAAACTTGGATGACTTGAATGTGGGGTGGTTGGGGTATTTATAACCCCAACCACCAATCTAGCCGTTTGGTGGAGGCTGCTGTCGCATGGCGCACCGGATAGTCCGGTGCGCCACCGGACACTGTCCGGTGTGCCAGCCACGTCACCAGGCCGTTGGGTTCCGACCATTGGAGCTCTGACTGCTGGGCCCGCCTGGATGTCCGGTGGCACACCGGACATGTACTGTAGAGTGTCCGGTGCGCCACTTCGCGCGTGCCTGACTTCTGCGCGCTCTGGCGCGCATTTAATGCCTCTGCAGGTGACCGTTGGCACGAAGTAGTCGTTGCCCCGCTGGCTCACCGGACAGTCCGGTGTACACTGGACATGTCCGGTGAATTATAGCGGAGCGAATTCCCGAAGCTAGCGAGTTCCAGAGGCGCTCTTCCTTGGAGCACCGGACACTGTCCGGTGTACACCGGACAGTCCGGTGAATTATAGCGGAGCGGCTCTAGATTTTCCCGAAGGTGAAGAGTTTGGCCTGAAGTCCCCTGGTGCACCGGACACTGTCCGGTGGCACACCGGACAGTCCGGTGCGCCAGACCAGGGCTGCCTTCGGTTATCCCTTGCTCTCTTTGTTGAACCCATTTCTTGGTCTTTTTATTGGCTAAGTGTGAACCTTTGACACCTGTATAACTTATACACTAGAGCAAAACTAGTTAGTCCAATTATTTGTGTTGGGCAATTCAACCACCAAAATCAATTAGGAAATAGGTGTAAGCCTAATTCCCTTTCAATCTCCCCCTTTTTGGTGATTGATGCCAACACAAACCAAAGCAAATATAGAAGTGCGTAATTGAACTAGTTTGCATGAAATAAATGCAAAGGTTGCTTGGAATTGAGCCAATATAAATACTTATGAGATACGCATGGATTGTTTCTTCATTTTTATCATTTTGGACCACACTTGCACCACTTGTTTTGTTTTTGCAAATTCTTTTTGTAAATCCTTTTCCTCTCTTTTACAAATAGTCAAAGGTGAATGAATAAGATTTTGCAAAGCATTTTCAAGATTTGAAATTTTCTCCCCCTGTTTCAAATGCTTTTCCTTTGACTAAACAAAACTCCCTCTAGATGAAATCATCCTCTTAGTGTTCAAGAGGGTTTTGATATATCAATTTTGAAATACTACTTTCTCCCCCTTTTGAACATAATAAGATACCAATTTGAAATTTCCAATTGAAAATCATTTTTAAAATTAGGTGGTGGTGCGGTCCTTTTGCTTTGGGCTAATACTTTCTCCCCCTTTGGCATGAATCGCCAAAAACGGAGTCATTAGAGCCCTTTCTATAACTACTTTCTCCCCCTTTGGTAAAAGACATAAGAGTGAAGATTATACCAAAGATGGAGTCCTTTTGTACTTAGGCTTTCTCCCCCAAAGATGGAGAGTTGCCTGGAGCGAAGGCGAAGGATGAGTTACGGAGTGGAAGCCTTTGTCTTCGCCGAAGACTCCAATTCCCTTTCAATACACCTATGACTTGGTTTTAAAATAGACTTGAAAACACATTAGTCATAGCATATGAAAGAGACATGATCAAAGGTATATGAATGAGCTATGTGTGCAAATCAACAAAAGAAGTTCCTAGAATCAAGAATATTTAGCTCATGCCTAAGTTTGTTAAAAGTTTGTTCATCTAGTGGCTTGGTAAAGATATTGGCTAATTGATCCTTAGTATTAATGTATGAAATCTCGATATCTCCCTTTTGTTGGTGATCCCTTAGAAAATGATACCGAATGGCTATGTGTTTAGTGCGGCTATGTTCAATGGGATTATCCGCCATGCGGATTGCACTCTCATTATCACATAGAAGAGGAACTTTGGTTAATTTGTAACCATAGTCCCTAAGGGTTTGCCTCATCCAAAGTAGTTGCGCGCAACAATGGCCTGCGGCAATGTACTCGGCTTCGGCGGTAGAAAGAGCTACGAAATTTTGCGTCTTTGAAGCCCAAGACACCAAGGATCTTCCCAAGAACTGGCAAGTCCCCGATGTGCTCTTTCTATTAATTTTACACCTGCCCAATCGACATCCGAATAACCAATCAAATCGAATGTGGATCCCCTAGGATACCAAAGCCCAAACTTAGGAGTATAAACTAAATATCTCAAGATTCGTTTTACGGCCGTAAGGTGAGCTTCCTTAGGGTCGGCTTGGAATCTTGCACACATGCATATGTAAAGCATAATATCCGGTCGAGATGCACATAAATAGAGTAAAGATCCTATCATCGACCGGTATACCTTTTGATCGACGGATTTACCTCCTTCGTCGAGGTCGAGATGCCCATTGGTTCCCATGGGTGTCTTGATGGGTTTGACATCCTTCATCCCAAACTTGCTTAGAATATCTTGAGTATACTTCGTTTGGCTTAGGAAGGTGCCCTCTTGGAGTTGCTTTACTTGAAACCCCAAGAAATACTTCAACTCCCCCATCATTGACATCTCGAATTTTTGTGTCATGATCCTACTAAATTCTTCACATGTAGACTCGTTAGTAGACCCAAATATAATATCATCAACATAAATTTGGCATACAAACAAGTCATTTTCAAGAGTTTTAGTGAAGAGTGTAGGATCGGCCTTTCCGACTTTGAAGCCATTATTGATAAGAAAATCTCTTAGGCATTCATACCATGCTCTTGGGGCTTGCTTGAGCCCATAAAGCGCCTTAGAGAGTTTATAAACATGGTTAGGGTACTCACTATCTTCAAAGCCGGGAGGTTGCTCAACGTAGACCTCTTCCTTGATTGGTCCATTGAGGAAGGCACTCTTCACGTCCATTTGGTAAAGCTTGAAGCCATTGTAAGTAGCATAGGCCAATAATATTCGAATTGACTCAAGCCTAGCTACGGGTGCATAGGTTTCACCGAAATCCAAACCTTCGACTTGGGAGTATCCTTTGGCCACAAGTCGAGCTTTGTTCCTTGTCACCACACCATGCTCGTCTTGCTTATTGCGGAACACCCATTTGGTTCCTACAACATTTTGATTAGGACGTGGAACTAAATGCCATACCTCGTTCCTAATGAAGTTGTTGAGCTCCTCTTGCATCGCCACCACCCAATCCGAATCTTGAAGTGCTTCCTCTACCCTGTGTGGCTCAATAGAGGAAACAAACGAGTAATGTTCACAAAAATGTGCAACACGAGATCTAGTGGTTACCCCCTTATGAATGTCGCCGAGGATGGTGTCGACGGGGTGATCTCGTTGGATCGCTTGGTGGACTCTTGGATGTGGCGGTCTTTGTTCTTCATCCTCCTTGTCTTGATCATTTGCATCTCCCCCTTGATCATTTCCGTCATCTTGAGGTGGCTCATTTGCTTGATCTTCTTCTTTATCAACTTGAGCCTCATCCTCATTTTGAGTTGGTGGAGATGCTTGCGTGGAGGAGGATGGTTGATCTTGTGCATTTTGGAGGCTCTTCGGATTCCTTAGGACACACATCCCCAATGGACATGTTCCTTAGCGTGATGCATGGAGCCTCTTCATCACCTATCTCATCAAGATCAACTTGCTCTACTTGAGAGCCGTTAGTCTCATCAAACACAACGTCACAAGAAACTTCAACTTGTCTAGTGGACTTGTTAAAGACTCTATATGCCCTTGTGTTTGAATCATATCCTAGTAAAAAGCCTTCTACAGTCTTAGGAGCAAATTTATATTTTCTACCTCTTTTAACAAGTATAAAGCATTTGCTACCAAAGACTCTAAAATATGAAATATTTGGCTTTTTACCGGTTAGGAGTTCATATGATGTCTTCTTGAGGATTCGGTGTAGATATAACCGGTTGATGGCATAGCAGGCGGTGTTGATCGCCTCGGCCCAAAACTGATCCGAAGTCTTGTACTCATCAAGCATGGTTCTTGCCATGTCCAATAGAGTTCTATTTTTCCTCTCCACTACACCATTTTGTTGTGGCGTGTAGGGAGAAGAGAACTCATGCTTGATGCCCTCCTCCTCAAGGAAGCCTTCAATTTGAGAGTTCTTGAACTCCGTCCCATTGTCGCTTCTAATCTTTTTTGATCCTCAAGCCGAACTCATTTTGAGCCCGTCTCAAGAATCCCTTTAAGGTCTCTTGGGTATGAGATTTTTCCTGAAAAAGAATACCCAAGTGAAGCGAGAATAATCATCCACAATAACTAGACAGTACTTACTCCCGCCGATGCTTATGTAAGCAATTGGGCCGAATAGGTCCATGTGTAGGAGCTCAAGTGGCCTGTCGGTCGTCATGATGTTCTTATGTGGATGATGGGCACCAACTTGCTTCCCTGCTTGGCATGCGCTACAAATCCTGTCTTTCTCAAAATGAACATTTGTTAATCCTAAAATGTGCTCTCCCTTTAGAAGCTTGTGAAGATTCTTCATCCCAACATGGGCTAGTCGGCGGTGCAGAGCCAACCCATGTTAGTCTTAGCAATTAAGCAAGTGTCGAGTTCAGCTCTATCAAAATCTACTAAGTATAGCTGACCCTCTAACACTCCCTTAAATGCTATTGAATCGTCACTTCTTCTAAAGACAGTGACACCTATATCAGTAAAAGGACAGTTGTAGCCCATTTTGCATAATTGAGAAACGGAAAGCAAATTGTAATCTAATGAATCTACAAGAAAAACATTGGAAATAGAATGGTCAGGAGATATAGCAATTTTACCCAATCCTTTGACCAAACCTTGATTTCCATCCCCGAATGTGATAGCTCGTTGAGGATCTTGGTTTTTCTCATAGGAGGAGAACATTTTCTTCTCCCCTGTCATGTGGTTTGTGCACCCGCTGTCGATGATCCAACTTGAGCCCCCGGATGCATAAACCTACAAAACATGTTTAGTTCTTGACTTTAGGTACCCAAATGGTTTTGGGTACTTTGGCATTAGACACAAGAACTTTGGGTACCCAAACACAAGTCTTTGACCCCTTGTGCTTGCCCCCAACATATTTGGCAACTACCTTATCGGATATGTTAGTTAAAACATATGATGCATCAAAAGTTTTAAATGAAATGTCATGATCATTTGATGCACTAGGAGTTTTCCTTTTAGGCAACTTAGCACGGGTTGGTTGCCAAGAACTAGATGTCTCACTCTTATACATAAAAGCATGGTTAGTGCCAGAGTGAGACTTCCTAGAATGAATTCTCCTAATTTTGCTCTCAGGATAACCGGTAGGGTACAAAATGTAACCCTCGTTATCTTAAGGCATGGGAGCCTTGCCCTTAACAAAGTTGGACAATTTCTTAGGAGGGGCATTAATTTTGACATTGCCTCCCTGTTGGAAGCCAATGCCATCCTTAATGCCAGGGCGTCTCCCTCTATAGAGCATGCTTCTAGCAAATTTAAATTTTTCGTTTTCTAAGTCATGCTCGACAATTTTAGCATCTAATTTTGCTATATGATCATTTTGTTGTTTAATTAAAGCCATGTGATCATGAATAGCATCAATGTTAACATCTCTACATCTAGTACAAATAGAAGTGTGCTCAACGGTAGATGTAGAGGGCTTGCAAGATTTCAATTCTACAACCTTAGCATGCAATATATCATTTTTAGTTCTAAGGTCGGAAATTGTAGCATTGCAAACATCTAATTCTTTAGCCTTAGCAAGCAATTTTTCATTTTCAATCCTAAGGCTAGCAAGAGACATGTTTAATTCTTCAATCTTAGCAAGCAAATCATCATTATCATTTCTAAGATTGGGAATTGAAACATTACAAGCAATAGAATCAACCTTAGCTAACAAATTAGAATCCTTATTTCTAAGGTTGTCTATAGTCTCATGGCAAGTGCTTAGCTCACTAGATAAATTTTCACATTTTTCAACTTCTAGAGCGTAAGCATTTTTAACTTTAACATGCTTTTTGTTTTCCTTGATTAGGAAGTCCTCTTGGGAGTCCAAGAGATCATCCTTCTCATGGATGGCACTAATTAATTCATTTAATTTCTCTTTTTGTTGCATGTTTAAGTTGGCAAAAAGAGTGCGCAAATTGTCTTCCTCATCACTAGCATTATCATTACTAGAGGACTCATATCTAGTGGAGGATTTAGATTTAACCTTCTTCTTTTTGCCGTCCTTTGCCATGAGGCACTTGTGGCCGATGTTGGGGAAGAGAAGTCCCTTGGTGACAGCGATGTTGGCGGCGTCCTCGTCGTCGGAGGAGTCGCTAGAGCTTTCGTCGGAGTCCCACTCGCGACAAACATGGGCATCATCACCCTTCTTCTTGTAGTACCTCTTCTTCTCCTTTCTTCTCCCCTTCTTATCGTCGCCCCTGTCACTGTCACTGGATATAGGACATTTTGCAATAAAATGACCGGGCTTACCACATTTGTAGCAAACCTTCTTGGAGCGGGGCTTGTAATCTTTCCCCCTCCTTTGCTTGAGGATTTGGCGGAAGCTCTTGATGACGAGCGCCATTTCCTCATTGTCGAGCTTGGAGGCGTCGATGGGTGTTCTACTCGGTGTAGACTCCTCCTTCTTTTCTTCCGTCGCTTTGAATGCGACCGGTTGAGCTTCGAACGTAGAAGGACCGTCAAGCTCGTTGATCTTCCGTGAGCCCTTGATCATAAATTCAAAGCTCACAAAATTCTCGATTACTTCCTCGGGAGTCATTAGTGTATATCTTGGATTGCCACAAATTAATTGTACTTGAGTAGGGTTAAGGAAAATAAGTGATCTTAAAATAACCTTAACCACCTCGTGGTCATCCCATTTCTTGCTCCCGAGGTTGCGCACTTGGTTCACCAAGGTTTTGAGCCGGTTGTACATATCTTGTGGCTCCTCCCCTTGGCGAAGTCGGAAGCGACCGAGCTCCCCCTCGATCGTTTCCCGCTTGGTGATCTTGGTGAGTTCATCACCCTCGTGCGCGGTCTTGAGCACGTCCCAAACTTCCTTGGCGCTCTTTAATCCTTGCACCTTGTTGTACTCCTCCCTACTTAGAGAGGCGAGGAGTATAGTTGTGGCTTGGGAGTTGAAGTGCTCGATTTGGGCCACCTCGTCCTCATCATAATCCTCATCCCCTACGGATGGTACTGAAAGGGAAATATGCCCTTGGGCCATTTCTAAGTATTTTGGTGATTGAGTGCCAACTCAAGTGCTTAAATGTGAATTTATGCCATGAATGAATAAAGTGCAAATCAAGAGCAAAGGTATGTTTCTAACTCTTAGTACATTGGTTTTGTGTACTAATATACTTGTCTAAGTATTGGAAACAGGAAGAAAAAGAAAAGAAAAGAATTGGCTGTGTACAGCCAGAAGGCTGCTTCGGTCTGGAGCACCGGACTGTCCGGTGGTGCACCGGACAGTGTCCGGTGCGCCAGGCTGCCTCGGCCGAAGAGGCCGCTCTCGGGAATTTGCTGACGGCGTACGGCTAAAATTCACCGGACTGTCCGGTGTGCACCGGACTGTCCGGTGAGCCAACGGTCGGCCGGGCCAACGGTCCGCCGCGGATTCTGCGCGCGACACGTGGCCAAGCCAACGGTCGGAAGGGGGCACCGGACTGTCCGGTATGCACCGGACTGTCCGGTGCGCCCGATGACAGAAGGCAAGGATGGCCTTCCAGATTTGTTCTCAACGGCTCCTAGCTGCCTCGGGGCTATAAAAGGGACCCCTAGGCGCATGGAGGAGGACACCAAGCATTCCTACAACATTCCTAAGCACCAAGACATCGATCTCACGCATTCGTTTCATTGTGATAGCATCTAGAGCTCTTGTTGAGTTGCGAACTCTTTGAGTTATGTTGCGAGCTCTTGTTGCGACTTGTGTGCGTGTTGTTGCTCTGATCTTTTGAAGTCTTGTGTGCGTTGCTCATTCCCCCTTTGCTCTGTGTTCTTTGTGAACTTCAATTGTAAGGGCGAGAGGCTCCAAGTTGTGGAGATTCCTCGCAAACGGGATTGAGAAAAAGCAAGCAAAACACCGTGGTATTCAGGTGGGTCTTTGGACCGCTTGAGAGGGGTTGATTGCAACCCTCGTCCGTTGGGACGCCACAACGTGGAGTAGGCAAGCGTTGGTCTTGGCCGAACCACGGGATAAACCACTGTGTCGTCTCTGTGATTGATCTCTTGTGGTATTGTGTTTTGTTGAGACTCCTTTCTAGCCACTTGGCATTTATTGTGCTAACACTTAACAAGTTTTTGTGGCTATAAGTTTAAGTTTTACAGGATCACCTATTCACCCCCCCTCTAGGTGCTCTCAGGTACCTGTGCTCCAAACTCAACAACATTCCATATACTTTTGTGGAGTGAGGTTAGATGAAATTTCATTAAATCACTCCACCTAGCATAATCTTCACCGTCAAAGGTTGGCGGTTTGCCTAATGCAACGGAAAGTAATGGGGTATGTCTAAGAGTGCGAGGATAGTGTAAGGGAATCTTACTAAACTTCTTGCGCTCATGGCGCTTAGAAGTTACGGAGGGCGCGTCGGAGCCGGAGGTAGAAGGTGATGAAGTGTCGGTCTCGTAGTAGACCACCTTCCTCATCTTCTTTTTCTTGTCCCCACTCCGATGCGACTTGTGGGAAGAAGCTTTCTTCTCCTTCCCCTTTCCCTTTTTGCGGGGCTCTTCCGATGAAGCCTTCCCGTGGCTTGTAGTGGGCTTTTCGCCGGTCTCCATCTCCTTCTTGGCGTGATCTCCCGACATCACTTCGAGCGGTTAGGCTCTAATGAAGCACCGGGCTCCGATACCAATTGAAAGTCGCCTAGAGGGGGGGTGAATAGGGCGAAACTGAAATTTGCAAAGTTAATCACAACTACAAGCCGGGTTAGCGTTAGAAATATAATTAAGTCCACGAGAGAGGGCGCAAAACAAATCGCAAGCGAATAAGAAGTGTGACACGCAGATTTGTTTTACCGAGGTTCGGTTCTCGCAAACCTACTCCCTGTTGAGGAGGCCACAAAGGCCGAGTCTTTTTCAACCCCTTCCCTCTCTCAAACGGTCCCTCAGACCAAGTGAGCTTCTTCTTCTCAAACACTTGGAACACAAAGTTCCCGCAAGGACCACCACACAATTGGTGTCTCTTGCCTCAATTACAAGTGAGTTTGATCTCAAGAAAGATTGAGAAAGAAACGAAGCAATCCAAGCGCAAGAGCTCAAAAGAACACAACAAATCTCTCTCACTAGTCACTAAAGCTTTTTGTGGAATTTGGGAGAGGATTTGATCTCTTGAGTGTGTCTAGAATTGAATGCCTAGCTCTTGTAAGTGGTTGGAAGTGTGAAAACTTGGATGACTTGAATGTGGGGTGGTTGGGGGTATTTATAACCCCAACCACCAATCTAGTCGTTTGGTGGAGGCTGCTGTCGCATGGCGCACCGGACAGTCCGGTGCGCCACCGGACACTGTCCGGTGCGCCAGCCACGTCACCAGGCCGTTGGGTTCCGACCGTTGGAGCTCTGACTGCTGGGCTCGCCTGGATGTCCGGTGGCACACCGGACATGTACTGTAGAGTGTCCGGTGCGCCACTTCGCGCGTGCCTGACTTCTGCGCGCTCTGGCGCGCATTTAATGCCTCTGCAGGTGACTGTTGGCGCGAAGTAGCCGTTGCCCCGCTGGCTCACCGGACAGTCCGGTGTACACCGGACAGTCTGGTGTACACCGGACATGTCCGGTGAATTATAGCGGAGCGAATTCCCGAAGCTGGCGAGTTCTAGAGGCGCTCTTCCTTGGAGCACCGGACACTGTCCGGTGTACACCGGACAGTCCGGCGAATTATAGCGGAGCGGCTCTGGATTTTCCCGAAGGTGAAGAGTTTGGCCTAAAGTCCCCTGGTGCACCGGACAGTCCGGTGCGCCAGACCAGGGCTGCCTTCGGTTATCCCTTGCTCTCTTTGTTGAACCCATTTCTTGGTCTTTTTATTGGCTAAGTGTGAACCTTTGACACTTGTATAACTTATACACTAGAGCAAAACTAGTTAGTCCAATTATTTGTGTTGGGCAATTCAACCACCAAAATCAATTAGGAAATAGGTGTAAGCCTAATTCCCTTTCAATATTGCTCCAATTACTTACACTTCAATCTACTCAATATCAGTTAGGGTCAGTTCCAGATTGGAGGACGTGGTGTGGGACTTAACGACTGTTTATGGCCCCCAGCAGGAGAATGAAAAAATAATCTTTCTATCTGAATTGTGTACCATCTCTAACCTGATGAGACCTGAATGGCTGATTTTAGGAGACTTCAACATGATAAGGAGAGTGAGGGAAAAAACAAGGGAGCAATCAACAAAAGAGTAATGAGGAAGTTCAACCAAACTATTGACGCTCTACAGCTCCTAGAGCTGGACCTATTTGGGAAAAAAAATCACTTGGTCAAATGAACAGGATGATCCTACGATGTCTAGGATAGATAGATTAATGGCGACAATAGAGTGGCATGCTCTCTATCCATCGGCTAATTTGCAGGCAATTTGCACCATAACCTCGGACCACTGTCCTCTATTAATGCATGGTCACTCTTCTTGTAATTTCTATAGAGGGTTTCGTTTTGAATCCTTCTGGGTACACATTGATGGTTTCAAAGAAGTAGTACAACAAGCTTGGACGCCAACAGTTAACTCATTTGATGCCATCCTGCGGTTACATGTTAAGATGGTCCGCACGACCAGAGCTCTTAAAGCCTAGAGACGACGCACGGTGGGTAACATCAAAGTGCAGTTGGCTATCATTCAGATCGTACTTACCATGCTGGAAAAAGCTCAGGAAAATAGAGGACTATCGAGGGATGAGCTTGACTTTAGAAGAAAGTTAAAAATCAAAATTCTGGGCCTTGCGGGCATCCAGATATCAAATGCTAGACAACACTCTAGACAGACTTGGGTGCGGTTGGGTGATGTGAACACAAAATTTTTTCACTTGATGGCCAATCACAGAAAAAGGAAAAAATTTATCAGATCCTTAAATTGTGGAACCAGCATGTTAACTAGCCAAGAAGACAAGCTGCAAGAGGCTCATCGGCATTTCCTTGAGATTCTCGGGAGTAGAGGTGAGAGGAACAATGTTATTCATTGGGAAAACCTGGGCTACTCTCCTTTTGATTTATCTGATATGGACGCCATGATCAATGATGATGAGATTAAGAACGTGGTTATGGGCATGATTTAGAGAAAGCGCCTGGACCAGATGGCTTCATAGGGCTTTTCTACAAGGGCTATTTTGATATGATTAGAGAAGACCTCTCCAAAGCAATCAATGATTTTTATCATCACAAATGCAAAAGTCTACATCTGGTCAATGAGCCAAACATCGTTCTTCTACCAAAAAGGGAGAACCCAGACAAGATAGACCTGTTTAGACCAATCAGCCTAATCCATAGTTTTATGAAGATTATAACCAAAATAATGGCATCAAGGCTGGCACCGCGAATGAATGAAATTGTTTCCACTACCCAAAACGCTTTCATTCAAAAGCGATCAATTCATGATAACTTTCTATATGTCCAGAAGGTAATTAAAAAACATCACAAGAGCAAACAGGCAGCTCTATTCGTCAAGCTAGACATATCAAAAGCTTTCGATTCTATTAATTGGGCATATCTCCTAGATGTCCTAAGAGCTCTTGGCTTCACCCAAAAGTGGAGAGATTGGATAGCCACCATCCTTGGTTCATCTTCTTCCAAAATCATTATTAATGGTAAACAAACTGAAGCACATGCGAGGGGTACGTCAGGGAGACCCACTATTGCCTTTTCTCTTCATTCTCGCAATGGATCCCCTTCAGCGTATGATTGAAATGGCAGCCCATGAGGGGCTCTTGGGCCGGGTATTACCTAATGGGGCGAAGTTTCGCTGCTCCCTATATGCAGATGATGCGGGGGTGTTTGTTAAAGCAGATAAAATAGACCTCAAAGTTCTGAAAAGAATTCTGGAAGCTTTCGAAGGTTGTTCGGGTCTAAAGATCAATTTAAAAAAACGGAAATTTTCCCGATACGGTGTCCAGAATCTTTATGGCCAAATTTAGTGGAAGTTTTTTTCCTGGAAAGTACTCTAAATTCCCTGGAAAGTATCTCGGACTACCTCTCCACTTCAGGAATATAAAAAGAATTGAATTCCAGCCAATAATATAGAAAATCAATAAAAGGCTAGCCAGCTAGAAAGGTAGACTTCTTTCAAAGGCAGGTAGGGAAACCTTGGTTAAATCTGTGTTGACCGCACAACCGATTTATCTACTAACTGTTTTCCTAGCTCAAAAATAGCTACTTAAAAGGATTGATAAGATCAGAAGAAATTTCCTTTGGAAAGGAGAAAATCTGGACTCATGCAAAGGGGGTCATTGTCTGATGAATTGGGCTACAACTTGTTTACCAAAGAATAAGGGGGTCTTGGCATCCTTGATCTAGAGCGCTTTGCAAGAGCGTTAAGACTTCGTTGGTTGTGGCTTCGGTGGACAAATAAAGATAAAGCATGGATTCACTTGCAACTCCCTTGTGATAAAGCAGATGTCGATCTATTCAATGCATCCACAACTGTAACAATTAGAAACGGCAAAACGGCTGATTTTTGGAGATCGAGCTGGATTCGGGGTCAGACGCCAAGGAACATTGCACCAACCTTATACATGAAAGCCAAGAGGAAGAATAGCTCGGTGTGCCAAGCCCTTAAAAACAATCGCTGGATGCACTTCTGCTCTCCTTACACACAAGATGAATAAATAAAAGAATTCATCTCCCTCTTGCAGGGTATCAATAACACACATGAACTCAATGAACTCGATGATACTATTTTATGGAGGTGGACGACTGATGGAAAATACAGCACAAGTAGCGCATACAAAATTCAGTTCACCACGAACTTTTGTAAAATGAAAATCTGTCCTATATGGAAGGCGAGAACTGAGCCCAAATGTCGCTTCTTTGCATGGACCTTGTTGCATAACAAAATTCTGACTGCGGACAACCTCCGAAAGCGGGGATGGCCTTGCAATCCAATTTGTTGCCTATGCAACTTGTCTCAGGAAACTGTGGCCCATTTATGTAAAGACTGCCCGTTTTCTGCAGAGGCGTGGGGCAGGATCATTTCTTGGGCCAATCTGTCCTTCCTAAGTGGCATTTCTAGCCTCGGATCGTTGTACGACTGGTGGAAGAGATTAAGGAGTCGTTACTGCAAAGAGTCAAAGAAGATTTTCGATGGGCTTCTCATCTGCTTCTGGTGGAATATATGGTTGGAAAGAAACAACAGAATTTTTCAGGGGCAACAGAGATCTACGATCCAAGTTGCACAACTGGTGAAAGATCAAGTTGGGAGCCTTTTAGTGTATCTTAGATAGATCAGTGGATGGTGGCTTTTTTGTATTGTCTTTTTTTCTTTTCTGTGTGTTTTCGGTCCTGTGGATTATATTATTTTTTCCTAATCTAATACAATGAAGAGGCAAATCTTTTGCCGCTTCCTTTCAAAAAAAAGCTACTGTGGTTGTTCAAACACCTAACTTTCCAATCCTCTTATGTGAGAATCAATTTAGCGAAAACCGTCCAAAATTAACATAAACACAGAATCAACCGACTTATCACGATGGTAGGAACCTATCACTTTCTAAATCCTAAATCTTATAGACCCTTTATATATTCATCTGTACATAATACTTACGGGCTGATTGGTTGGACGGACGCCCATGGACTGCCTCGAGGGAGCATGGCCCGTGGGAAACCGACGATTCGAGCGTATCCGTGTATGCAGGCTAAAGAGATATTTTTAGGCAATGTGGGATATGCGGGTGCAGTTTGGTCTCGTTTTATGCAGTTAACTCAAACAAAGGTTGTCCAAACGCATGTATTGAAACTGGATAGATGTGCGCAGGATACCAATCAAAAGGTTAAATTCTTTATATAGCCAGATTCTAAAAAAAGAAAAAAATCGTCATGAAAAAAAAACTGAAACAAACAAAGAGAAGACGGGAGTAGAGTCGATGATGAAGATAGGCCGGCACCACGACAATGTCCCCCAATGCTCCCGTAATTTCACAGGAGCCATTAATTTTCTTAACTAATCCCTACAAAATACCCCCACAACATCTCTATTCTGACTGCTCTCCCCAATCCAAAATTCTAGCTTCACCCTGCAGAGAGCCAACTAATCTATAAACACTAGGCTACCAATCCATGTCATCTCTACGCGGGAGCGCAGCTCAGGCACGGCCTACGGCGAACCACGCCTGGTTCCATCCATCTCTACGTGTGCATGCCCCAGCCTGACCGATCGAGGAGCAAACCTCGCTTCCCGCGTTCGCCTCGGGTCTGGTTCGCAGGGTGGAGGTGGATGGACTGGGTCTAACTGCGGGCCTAAACTAGGCTACCAATCACGCAATCACGAAGAGAGGTGCATCCATTGAAACTGGCCGGACGTTGAAGCGCCCCTCTGGACTGAAATTCCAAACTTTGGTTGCTCGATTCGTCTGTGTTCCCTGTTCCTTCCTTCTCCCTCACGCCTGCTAACGAGAGCTGATATCTAAATGTAGTTTTACTCGTAAATTTTGCACACACATGAAAATGAAGGACCAGCGCGGACTCACCTGGACGTCAGTGGGCGCAGGATGGAATCGTGACCTTTTTAATGAGGGTGAGCGCAACATTTGGGGGATAGTTGTTGTGATTGCTTGACCGAGACCGTGCTTTCCAAATTGGCGACATACATCGTGCGGTTTCTAAATCAGCGACGCCATTGCCAAATCTAATGACAAAGATCATGCACGCCATAGCCAAATCGGGCGCCATTGCCACGACTTCCAAATTTATGGGTGCATTTCCTCGGCTTGGTTGCTGGAGCGTGAAGGGGAAGGCGAGGCGGGGTCCTGGCGGGTCGGGCGGCTGTGGTTCTGCGCATAGGGGTAGCCGAGGCAGGGGCATGACTGTTCTGCGGAGGGGAAGGCGAGGCGGGGGCCTGGCATGTCGGGCGGCTGCACGAAGGGGAAGCCGAGGCGCTGGCATGGCGGATCGTGTGAGGCGGGGGCACGGCGGGTCGTGTGGCTGCGCGGAGGGGAAGACCGAGGCGGGTCCACATGGCAGACTCGTAGGGGGAGGCGAGGCGGGGGCATGGACGCGCGAGGCGCCAACTCTCCATGCTTAATTAGTAGTAGGGATTTGTCGGGTTTTAGTTCAAAACTAAACTAACGAACGATAAATATTTAAGAACGGAGATAGACAATGCTTCATCCTAAAGTCTCTACTGGACATGGTAATAAATGCAGAAATTGCACATGTTTTTAGTGGCAAGAGAACAGGCACATTGACCCATTAATTCAAGAAAAATAAACCTTGGCTATGAAGTAAATTATCTCCAGTGCGATCTGATTATGTGCTATAGCTTGGAGTACAATGTCATATAGTCCTTTGATTTAATAACTCTACATTATTGAATTTATTCCTAAGCATGCAATGTTCGTACCTAATGACTCACAAAGGGTCTTAACTCACCTCAATATGGACTCTAAATTTTACGCTATATAATGTAAGGACTAGATTAGATTAGGATCGGGCTCTATGTCTATTATTTTGAGCTAAAAATAATTTAGAGTCCTATCAAATTAGGAAAAAAACATTTGGATTGTGATCCATTACCACCCCTAGTCTTAACTCGTTTGCTATTGTATTTTCTACTAAGCAAATCATCAAAAAGTATGGAGGCAAACTATGGAAGAAAACACATGTACATACGAAAACACTTCCGATGGTCGTAGATCTGGTTGATGAAAAACATGCATGCTGAGATAAAAAAAAAAGGTCACCGTAACCATTGAAGTTCGCATTTCTCTGCACTGATTCCTTCTTGCATTGCGCTGTAGGTATGCCATTGTCTCCCACAAAAACATGGAGACGCTCGACCTCCAGTAATCTCACCGAATACCTTGATGTGCAACATGGATCTGGATTAGAGCAGCCTCATTTTCAGGCTGCTCGTCATTGAGCTCTGGTAAGGCTTCTCCCTCGTCAGGTGCTAGATTGTTCAATTAAATCTGAAGCCAACAGCAGCTTAATGGATGGAGGGCGAAGAAATATGGTACTCTCTCCATTTTTATTTATTTGACGCCGCTTAGTGTAATTTTATACTGCACAGCGACAAATAAAAACAAACGAAGGTAGTAATACAATGGTTGCCGGACTTTTATTATCACAATTCACAGCCAAGGAAGGAATAAATGACGAGACATCTAAAAAATTTGTAACCGTTGCTTTGAGCCACCTAAAAATGGCGCCGGGTGGCTTTTCGAAGCTAAACTAATTTTGCATTTGCCGGGTGATTTTTGTCATGGATATAGAGATAGTAATACAAAGTCCTTTCCTTAATCGGTGGTTCTTACTGGTTACTACGACTCCATAATTATTCACAACAGCATTGTGCTCCACACCACATTGGCCCGGTCCTTAATTAACACAACGAAAACGAGTAAAAGAGTACATCGCATCTATCTATCTATCTATCTATCTATCAAAAGCACAGTTTTTATAACGAGTACAATGGTTGGTGTTCTTGGCGCTAATTTGAGAGCCACAAAACCGAAGTAGAATGGAGGAGCTAAAATCATCTTCTTATTCAAATTTTAAATAAGAAGTAGACTCTAGACCCTCTAATCCCCTCCGGTTTTGTAGCTCCTAAACTAGCCTCTAAGATTTTGTTTGGGTACTTTAGTATTAAACTCAATCCATATGTGTTAAGCTGGATTGAAATGTAAATTAATTTAAGTTACACTACAATCAACATCAATACATATGTATTGGTCTTAATACTAGAGTATCTAAAGGTTTTGTCGCCGACAAAAGCTCAGTAGCCACTTCTGCTGCCTACAGCCGCCAGACAGCAGTGACACATCTCCATCTAGCGAGAGATCTTGCAGCTACACTTTTTCTGTTCTTTCTACTCTAGCTTGCAATCGACCGACCAACAGCGGAGAGGCGGAGACGGAGAGACCAACCAGACAAGCAACCCATGGGGACGGCCGGATGGGGGTGGGCAGTGAGCACACCACAATTCATATCCAAGAGCACAGGCGGCAGGGCCTGCAGGGCATCGGCCGCACCGCCTCCGATCCTCCGCAGGCCGCGCTCGTGTTCCCGTGCTCCGCCACGCCACCAGAGTGGGCAGCACCACTAAGACGCGGATGATCACGTAGCCGCAGCGCCCGCCGCCCGCCGCATGCAGCCACAGCAGCCCCGACCCGGACGTCAAAAGCTTAGGGCGAGCGCTCCCCATCGCACCGATCAGCCGCCTGCACAGCGCGCTCCTAGCTGTACGTATACGTACGTCCACATGGCGGCGTCCACGCGCCGGAGGCACGGGGCGGCGGCGCCGGGGGAGTGGGCGGCGGTGTCCGGCGCGGGCGCGTGGCGCGTCGAGGAGGTCGGGAAGCACCAGCTGATGCGGCGCACGGGGCTCCCCGCGCGCGACCTCCGCGCGCTCGACCCGGCGCTGCAGTTCTACTACCACCCGTGCAGCATCGTGGGCCGGGACCGCGCCGTCGTTGTCAACCTGGAGCGCGCCCGCGCCGTCATCACGGCCACCGAGGTGCTCGTCCCGGCGCCGCGGGACCCCGCCGTCGCGCCGCTATTCCGCAGCCTCCGCGCGCGCCTGGTCGCCTCCTCGGCCCCAGCTGCCTCGCCCGCGTCCGCGCCGCCGCCGGAAGCCTTTGTAAGTCTCCGTCCGTGCCCTGCCCTTCTTGCCTCTTCGGTCTCTCTACGTTGGTCGTTTTTTCATGCATGGACTGCTTGCTTGCTGAAGCAAGGTTCAATTTTGTTTGTTTGTTTGTTTGTTCTACCATGCATGAAAGGAGGAGGACGAGGCCGCGGAGGATGGAGGCGGTGCACTGCCGCCGAGCCCCGGTGGAGTAGGAGGCGGCAAGGACGGGCAAGCGTCTGCACGCGACAAGCTCCCGCCGTTCGAGTTCAGGGCGCTCGAGGTGTGCCTCGAGTTCTCATGCAAGTCACTTGAACATGAGGTACGCGTACGTCCTGCCTCCTGCGTGCTGCCCTGCTAGCTAGCTCGTGGTCGTCAAAGTCAAACCAGTGTTGTTTTGCAGGGCTCAAGTCACCTGTTGTTTCATGCTGTTTCGAATCTGTGTGTTTCTTTTCTTCAGACTTGTACACTGGAGGAGGAGGCGTACCCAGCTTTAGACGAGCTCAGCTCCAACATCAGCACTCTCACTCTGGAGCGTGTGAGGCAGATAAAGAGCCGGTTGCTTGCCATCTCGGGGAGAGTTCAGAAGGCAAGTTCCTCGACCACTCACTCTGCCCCTTGACACGCATGCTATTGCTAGCAGCTGCACAAGATCTCTCGTCCGCGCGCCAGCCATATATAGATCATGGTTGTGACTTGTGAGGATTGTCTTATTGCATGCTCATGTTACGACGGCACTGGAAGTGCCATTAATATAATATTCCGCCCATGCACATCTCGACAGGTCAGGGATGAACTAGAACACTTGCTAGACGCTGACGTGGATATGGCCGCCATGCACCTATCCGACAAGCTAGCCGCTGATGGCCAGTCATCGAGATGCAACACCAACAGCGAACCAAACGAATTCGACGAAGAGAGGTACCCAAATAAAGCTGGTGATAATATATATAGTCTGATATACCCCCAGCTAGAACTAGAACAATGCCTGTGCCCTCTCGATCAGTGTCGATCGGGCAATAATGCTAGCTGTGCTGCAGGGACCGAGAAGCCGAAGCAGGCGACGCGAGCTCCGAGGGCGCCAATGGCAGCGGGACTGGGACCTCCGTCGGCTTCACGCCCAAAATCGACGAGCTGGAGAACCTTCTGGAAGCCTACTTCGTGCAGGCCGACGGCACCCTGAACAAGCTCTCCACTGTACGTGTGTATGTACGCACACCTGCTGTGTGTGACTGTGACGACGCTGATCGATCCCGTGTGCATGCATTTCTTGCCACATCGTCCTGAACTCACCACCTTTCTTCTCCTTGTTGTTGGATCGCCTTGGTCGGCTGGCTGTGATGTCCTGAAGCTGCGCGAGTACGTGGACGACACGGAGGACTACATCAACGTCATGCTGGACGACAAGCAGAACCAGCTGCTGCAGGTGGGGATCTTGCTGTCGACGGCCACGCTGGTGATGAGCGTCGCCATCGCGATCACGGGCGTCTTCGGCATGAACATCACGATCCCGCTCTACAATGCTCCTACAGGAGTCTTCTGGCAGGTCACCGGCGGCCTCGTCGTTGCCACCGCCGCCGTCTACGTCGTCGCGCTGATCTGCTACAAGAGGAGCGGTATACTGCAGTGACATGCGACTATGCGAGGAATAGACCATATCTTTTCTTTTCTTTTCTTTTCTTTGATGTATATATATAATAGAGAGAGAGAGGCACTGACTTGCCATAATGAGCCCATAAAAGGTTTGAGGTACTGTGGCCGTGGCAATCGTAGCAAGGCGTCAAATCAACGTTTGTTTGTCAGATTAACAGGAGACTGACTGTGTCTTATCCCAACATATGTGTATCTCGTAGCAAGGCGTCAAATCAACGTTTGTTTGTCAGATTAACAGGAGACTGACTGTGTTATCCCAACATATGTGTATCTAATCCATATCTTTGTCTCCTCTTTATATCTATAAATCTAACATCTCTCTTCTCTTCTCTATTGCTTTTGTATCTATTCTATTGCACGTGTGTTTAGTTGGATGTAGATAAAGGGATGAAATAGGGCGGGCACAATTTAATAGTATTTGGATGAGAGTCATGTAGTGGTGAGGTAAACCCCGGAGTAGTTTCTGGTGGCGGCGTGATCCCAAAAAATCGAGAAAACAGTGCCACCCTCGACTCATCCCACTTTGGCCTCAAACCAAACACATCAGTAATCTATTACATCCACGACACACAACTTTAAAAGAAAGCATTGTTTCCTCACTTAGCAGCGTTCTTGTTCAAAGACAAAATAACTATGATTATAATGGTGTTGATGTAATAGGTGGTCAATTAGGTCTTTTTTATCACGAGACCCAGTATAGACGCAGTCCGCTCCGTAAAAGCATTCCATATCATAGAAAACCCAATCAATTAAGTGCATGTTTGGAAGCACCCAATTAATTTTTAAGAATCTAGTTTTATAAAAATTAAGGTGGTTTTATGCCCTATTTTATAGGAACTAGATGGATTATCATTTTCTTAAAAAACAAGAAGCTAGCCTTCCCTATCTAAAACCAGTTTATGAAGATGGTTCTAAAAACCAATAGTTAGCTTTTTTTTTCATAAAACAATTTCTTGCACCCAGAAAGTTTATTCTTAAAAAATAGGTTGCTTCCAAATAGGGCCTAAGCTACACTCAGTTTATTTTAACCAACTAAGCTACACCTTACACTACCGGAATCAATCGCTTTGCCGAGTGCCTGAAGCACTCGGCGAAGTCTTAAAAACACTCGGCAAAGGCTTTGCCGAGTGTGACACTCGACAAAGAACACTACACGATGGTTGATCTTTAGCGACCCTTATTAGGTACCAACTGTTGGTTGCTAAAGGTTAGGGACCGACGGTCAGTCGCTAAATCTTTTTGTAGCAACGGTCGGTTGGTCGCTACAAGTCTAAAAATTTAACAACTTATGGTTGGTCGCTATAGATATCGTCGGGACTAGCGGTGGGTCGCTATAGAATTAATGGGCCTTCTTGGGCCGTCCTCAAACCCTACACGTCCTCAGCCCTGCGAGAAATTTGCTATTATGGAGATTCTCACGTGCGGCTTCGACGTTTTGGAGGCGTAGGCAGGGGATTAGCTGATATGGAAAAGCAGAGAATAGGCCACTCGCTAAAACGAACAAGAACACTCCATTACTTGGTAACCTCTTTGATTAAAATCATGGACACTGACGTCGTCTACATCCGTTACCTCTCTCCTGGCAGCCGTCGTTCTTTTCTCTTCTCTTCCTGCGCAAATTTATCTGGAATGCAGCAGCCGTCTTCCTCATCCTTTCAACAGCACCGCACGCGCATTCATCAGCGGGTCGCGGCAGGCCATGGGCACGCCGCCGGCCATGCCCTCGACGACGGACCCCAGCCGGAGTGCGTGACGAACGCGCCCACGGCCGGGTGCCGCAGCACGGCGGCCTGCGGCGCCCACGGCACGATGAGCCTGGAGTCGGCGGCGGCCTTGGCTCGGTGCGGCGGCAGCATCTGGAGCCTTGTCCTTGATCTGGAGCCTTGTCCCTGCTTCTTCTTCCCTGCTTGTCCTTAATTCGGCGGCAGCATCTGGAGCATCTGGAGCACGCGAGGACCCTTGGCCCCAAGGGGTCTGACTGCCACAAGGCCGCTGTGATCGGTGACACTATCGGTGACCCCCTGAAGGACACCTCCGGCCCGTCCCTTAACATCCTCATCAAGCTCATGGCCGTGGAGTCCCTCGTGTTTGCCCCCTTCTTTGCCACCCAGGGTGGCCTGCTCTTCAAGTACCTGTAAAAAGGGGCAACACCAAGCACACAGCAGAAGTATACGATCTCCCGACCGACCGTGGACAATATCGAATAACTCCTGCCAAATCGCCAGTTCTTTTTGTGTACTGTGCGCTAGTCGCCGCCTAGCTGCACTGCTGTATTTTTGTTTCAGGATTGCTGCTGCTGTTCGCACATTCAATCTTTGGGCCTCCCGGAGCCGGAGGCGCGTTTTACTGTTAGCCTTACTCTTACTCCCTGTAGCTCCACGTAGAAGAGAACCGATGTCCTGCGTCTGGCAATTTTTCTTAGTCCCTCGATGATGGCGATGATGCTGAAACCTTTTTTTTGAACATGATGGCGATGATACATGATGATTGTTGCATTGTACTGGTGGTAAATCACAGTCCGTATTGGCCTGTTCTGCTGGTGCCCATTTCCAATCATCCAATGTCGTGCTCTGCGTTATACGATTGCTGTTTGTACTGTCATAGCTGTTGCCGACAAGTTCATAAAAGAACCTTAAACTTGAAGCCAGATCGAGTTCTCTTATTTTCTCGGTGCTTCACAATATTCTGGCATTTCTTTGGTTCTAGGCAAAGTTGTTCTTAGATGCTTTCCGTTTTTTTTCCTGCTCTTTTTGAGAAGTTGATGCTTTCCTTGAGCTCAGCAAATTTGGTTAGTACCGTTCTTACGTCGATTTCAGTGGTGTTTCCAACCATGAACAGAGACAAACGGGAACGAGTTTTTTCCCCTTCCCATCGCTGATCATCATGAATTTCTTCGACCTTTTACAATTCCAGGAGTAAAAAGAAAACAAACTCACCCCCATTGCATTGCATCCCTTCTCTTTCGACAGATGCCTTGCACCTCACTTCACCTCATCTCACCAGATGGAAAGCTTAGCTGTCCATCATCACCAATCACGGCAAACCCATTATGAATCTACCCATCTAAACCGCTACTCTACCCTACACGCCGGGGCACTGAAATGCGGAACGCGAGCGAACACGATGGAGTAGGGCGTGACGGCGATGGGCCGCGCCGCGTCCACCTCGACCGCCTCCAGGGCGGGGATGTTCCCCGCCGCGTCGGTGGCCAACGCCCTGCCGTTCAGCAGCACGACCTGGCTCGTCAGGTCGCCATCCTTGGGGGTGAGGTGGTACTCGTGTCTCACGACGCCCGCCGCCGCCTCGCCGAGCAGCAGGCCGACGAGGAAGACGAAGAGGACGAGGTCGAGGTCGTGGAGAACGCGACGGGTATGGCTGCCGCGCGAAGTCTTGGTCGGAGGCAGCGGCGCCCGGCTGCCGCGCGAAGGAGAACACGACAGAGATGAAGTAGAAAGCGACGGAGATGGAGAACGCGACGGGGATGGAGGAGAACTGACGACGACGGCGCTAAGACGGAACCCGGTTTCAACGAGACTAATACTGCTCTGAATCTGTTAATAGAGTTGGCATGTCTATTTTAGAGTGTTGACTATGCTCAGCTTTTCTATAATGGAGAAACCCTCGTCTGAGCCTCTATTTCGTTGAAGCCGCATCCGTCGCGTTTCATAATGTCAAATCTCTCCTGCCCTGCCAGCCGCCTAGCCGTCCTCAGTCGGCAGCCGCTACAATGTCACCCAGACTTCAGACTCCGGCCAGAGTCCAGAGCCGCCAGGACGCTAGGTACGCCGCCGGGCGCCGGCCCCCTCCTCCCTCCCTCCTCCCTCTTCTCGCCGGAGGAAATGGAGCAGCTGGTGGGAGTTCACCATCACCACCACTCGCTCTCCCCTCGGGCTCCTCGCACCCGACCCGCCCACAGCCGCACCCGCTCCTCCACCATCTCCCGTCCAACAGGTTCCGGGATCAGCTTTTGTGGCAGGCGTCCGGATGGGTTTACTGTTCTTGCTCAAATCCGTGTGGATTTTGCACGGCCCCTCCCGAAAATGCCACAGGCCAGCCGGTTCTGAAACCGTACCGCACGACGCCGTCGCCACGCTCCTCCTGGGGATGCATTTGCTGCGCGTCCTGAACCTACCGTGACGAGGGCATTCTCAGAGCCTTGCAATTTTGCAAGGTTGCTGCCTGTCCGTTCAGTTCTTCTGTAGTAGTAGTAGTTCTGTATCTTTGTGTGTGTGCATCCCGAGTTTTCTCTGCTGTCGTATTACCTTTCAGTTTTCCTAGTAAATTATTAGGCTTGCTTGTCCTGTTCCCACTCTTCTTCTGCTCGCGCTCAAGCATGGAACCAGAACTCTGGGAGCAATGGGTATTTCCTTTTTTTTCAAATTGCTGGTTGCATTTGGTAGTAGGGTACAACAACGTACACGTGGGTTTCTCTGGATAGAAGCACTGGGATCCAAGTCCTTGAGATTTGGTTCAAAATTTGAACTATCAACACACATAGGAGTGCGAAATATTCCCAGAGCATCCTCCTTGTCAAATCGGGCCCTTTAAGTGTCTGCCAAAATTCCGAACTCAAAGTTTTGCATGCATTGTGGGCTCCTGCAACTATGCTTTTGTTTTAATCTACATGTCTCATGTCCAACTGAGAAATATTCGTCTACCAGCTGTTGGCAGCATTTGCTATTATCCTTTTACAAGCACAAGAAATCAGGTTCATATATTTTGTGGCTAGCGGTTTTAGGTACCCTGCATGAGCGCCTTATTGTGCATACTAAATGCATTTAAGCGTGGTGGGTGCAGTTGATCACATGTTATATCGACATAAATTCTAGTTAATTAGAGTTGACTGCTTGAGCCAATAGTTTATTACTTCAGGTAGCATATAGTTCAATATTATGTTTTTTTTGTATTTTGTATCTGTTCTAATTTCTACAATTGAGAACTACTGTGTCTAATATCCATGAGGTTTGTGTTTCCTACAGACCTTGAAGGAAGCAATTGAAATCAATAACTCTGTTCCTCAAGGATTGAGCAGTTCTATATTTACAAAGAGGCCAGATATTATTTTTAAGTGGCTCGGGTAAGTAGCTCAATGATACCGAGAATTTAATTGGTATTGAACAAAGGATGTCTCTGTATTTGTGGAAAGCAAATGCGAGCTGTATTGCTCATCCCTCTTTTGCATTAGATGCCTGTGTGGACAGTGTGGTGGACTGGTGGTACTGCATCGGTAGCATTCTAGTTTTTGCTTAATTGAATGGTAGTTATTTTGGTTTACAAGGTATAGCTTAAGAAAGTCTGGTTCACTGTTTTTCATTTTGGTTGGTATATTCACACAGCACACTATTCAGCTAGTCCCTTCTCTAGGACAAAAAATCATGTCTTTTTTGCGTGCCAATATCATATATTCAATCTGATAATATCCAGTAAAGCAGTAAGCTCAGCTGGAGTTTCCATACATGTCATAAACATTTAACCATACTCGGCCACAAAATAAACCCTATTTAACATATTTTGAAATTTGAATATTTATTGCAAAATGTTCTCATCTTTTGTGGGGTCCTTTCGGTTATATTTTTTGATTGCCAATAAGCCTCACTGTTTGTTCTCTTATTATGCAGGCCCCATGGTAGTGATTGTGGTATAGTGAATGTGAACATACCTACTAATGGTGCTGAAATTGGTGGAGCATTTGGTGGAGAAAAAGCAGCTGGTGGTGGACGAGAAGCAGGGAGTGATTCCTGGAAGCAGTACATGAGGAGGGCGACTTGGTAAGAGTATACACATTTTTGTTGTGAGTGCATTTGAAATGGTACTATATATAATCATTATTAGAGCAGTGCATAGTAAGGGTAGCAGGGCCGGGCCTAAGCACGTGCAACATGTGTTATTTTGGAATGGATTTCTAAGTAGTCTACTAATGATTTGGGTTTTAATTTTGTCAGGAGGGAGGTCCTAGAGGTAGTAAGTCACTTGTTTACTCCATGATGACAATAGCAAGCAGATCGCGGTGGTGCCTATGGATGCTACAACAAGAAAGATCAAAAGTTCTTTTGGATGGATGCAGCTAGATATTTTGTTTTGTATTTTCTCCAAAAGAGAAATTTGCAACGTTGTGAATGATATTATAATTGTGATGCTTTTGTGAATATATAATTGTGGTGCTTTTGTGTTTATGTGATGGATCTATGACTGTGTTATACTGATTAACTGTGTATGTCTTTATGATTTGTGTATAAAAATCTGTGATTTGTAGTGCTTAATTAAATATATATTATTATTAATAACAACTGTAAAAATGGCGACTTTCTGTTGGTTGCTAAATGTATAGTATGACGACTTACAGTTGGTTGCTAAATCTATAGTACAACAATCCACGGTTGGTCGCTAAATATACAATATTAGCAACGGACAGTCGGTCGCTAAAAAGATGTCGGTCGCTAAAGCCTTTTGCGACGGCACTTACAGCGACCATCCTTATGGGTCGCTAAAAGTTTTTAGCGACCAACCGTAGGTCGCTGAAGGCCGTTTTAGCAACCAACCGTAGGTCGCTGTAAGTAAACCGTCGTGTAGTGGAAGGCTCGGCAAACAGTGCATCGACAAAGCCTTCTTTGCCGAGTGCCAGAGAGCACTCGGCAAAGAAAAGCGGCCGTTACGGCGCCGGGTGACGGAGACGGTGGCTTTGTCGAGTGTCTCTGGTGACACTCGGCAAAGAAGATATCTTTGCCGAGTGTCTTCCAGGCAGCACTCGGCAAAGCCGCCGTCTTTGCCGAGTGCCAACGGGGACACTCGGCAAAGAGCCCGCCAGGGAGGGTCCCCATGTCAGGCTCTTTGCCGAGTGCCAACGGGGACACTATGTAGACCTACATGTATCATTTGTGGACAATTATAACATAGTTTCAATCGTTAGTAGATTTAGTTTGTTTATTTGAATTTCTTCGGAAAATTCAAATTTGAACTGCAGGTCACTCGAAACTTGGAAAACCGTACATGCAAAAATGATATTCATGTTACTTAGCATAAGTTACGACCGATTGCAGGAGCGGACCGGAAACTTCGAGCAACATGCTCACTAAACATGACCGTGAACTTGACATCCACATGTTTAAAAATTGTATAAAACACAAACAAAGTCAGAAAATCATGAAACTTGTCCACGTGTCATGATATCATATGTACAGGCTGTGATAAAAATTTTAGAATGTTTGGAGAAAGTTGTGAGACACTATGTGTAGAAACCTAGAGGACTACACATGAAATCAAAGAGTTTCAATGTGGATCTCTTATGTTTCTACACATAGTGTCTCACAACTTTCTCCAAACATTCTAAATTTTTTATCACAGCCTGTACATATGATATCATGACACGTGGACAAGTTTCATGATTTTCTGACTTTGTTTGTGTTTTATACAATTTTTAAACATGTGGATGCCAAGTTCACGGCCATGTTTAGTGAGCATGTTGCTCGAAGTTTCCGGTCCGCTCCTGCAATCGGTCGTAACTTATGCTAAGTAACATGAATATCATTTTTGCATGTACGACTTTCCAAGTTTCGAGTGACCTGCAGTTCAAATTTGAATTTTCCGAAGAAATTCAAATAAACGAACTAAATCTACTAACGATTGAAACTATGTTATAATTGTCCACAAATGATACATGTAGGTCTACATAGTGTAGGAACATACCACAAAAAGTTTGGGAGACAAAATCAAAAAAATAAAAATATACTTTGCCGAGTGTCTAGAGATGACACTCGGCAAAGCCGTCTTTGCCGAGTGCTAGATGCGTGGCACTTGGCAAAGAAGCCTCTTTGCCGAGTGCTAGACTTTGGCTCTCGGCAAAGACTGACGGCCGTCAGCTTTGGGACGGCCGTTGACGGTTCTTTGCCGAGAGCCTCCTTTGCCGAGTGCCGTCCTATGCCGAGTGTTCAGCATTCGGTAAAAGGGCTCTTTGCCGAGAGCCTAACTTTACCGAGTGCGGCACTCGGCAAAGCCTTCTTTGCCGAGTGCCCGACAAAAGGCACTCGGCAAAGAATACAACACTCGGCAAAGCCTCGGATTCCGGTAGTGTTAGTTTACTATTCTATTGGGTCTTGCTGTAGCCGGTGATGAATTTCAGTATCCCTCTTCTTGTTATATTAAGTAGGCTCTTGATCCATCCATAGTTTAGCAATGTTGGGGGGCCTTTGTCGTTCGAAGGTCCTCGAAAACACGTTTAATCATTGGTTGTCAACATGTTATTAAGTGTTGCAAGAGCTTCGGCAATAAAATACCTTCGATGCAGAACGTGGAGAAGGATGAAAAGCTAGCTTCGTCATAACAACACAAGGAGATGATAACGGAAGAAGGTGTCGTCCTGAACACTAAATCCTGAAGACAACATTGCCCTCACGTTATTTGTAAATCATGTGTACGATTTCTATGGGCATACATGTAATTTCATACGGAGTCGTATGTTCCCCTATAAATAGTGAACAGTGCCCTACATAAAGTACCTTTTGGTGGGCTAGATAATTGTCTCGTGTAATCTCTTCTCCAGAACATCTTCGTTCCAATTCACTTTGTAGAACCGAAGGTACAATTGTAAATTAATTATATGAAAGGGAGGAAATGAAATATTGAGATATCTGAGATGAGTTAACATGTTCAACTTATTTATATTCCCTTTAAATTCATTTATATAATGATGAATGATTTATTTGATTGAAATCGCAACCCTCGTGTCCGAAGGAATAACTGTTTGAGGACGAATGTTGGTTATCTTTTTAACATTGTGTTGCCTTGTTTTCAACTGTGTATAGCAATTGAGAACAACTGGCCAACATTGGCGCCCACCTCCAGTGAACTCACTTACGACCACCTTCATCATGCCTCCGAAGAAGACAACGGTGCTAGAGGCTGTTCTTACTCCTTTGGATACCATCCAAGACGGAATCCTCTTAAGAGAAGCCTGAAGCCAGAAAAGGAAGGCTTCTAGCCCAACACCACAAGATGCAGGAGAAGAGTGACGAAGCATCTGAGGAAATGTGATACATCGCACATGATACTGAGGACCAAGAGTATCGACAATGCCAAAGAGACCTTTGGCAGGAAGGCCCCAACTACGAAGACATGCGGTATGAATATTTTAACCTTAACAATATTGCTTTTGATGATGCCTCTCCTTTAGCTACAGAGATACATGCAATACCATGGCAACCTTCGTACAAGCCACTGTGAATCATCTAGGCCCCTTTGGTGATGTTTTGGTAATTAATGACAACTGCTTGTGGGCTAACGATTCTTGGAGAAATAAGAATGCAGGGTTGGACCACATAGAACAGGAAATATTGGAGAATCATAAGCATTGGTTGTGGATTAAATGAAGGCAAAGGTATAATATAGGTTTCGTTTTTGCCGGTCTTAAGGAGTTTAGAGAAGATACTTGACCGGATTAGTAGGCTAGATAGCCGTACTATTAAGAGGGGTCAATGACTTTAATCTGTGTAAAACTTAGTGCCTCATAGAGCATCAAGTAGTTGCATTTGCATGAGGACTAACAACACTTCAAATTTCTTGAGTTAAAAATTCTTTTAAAAGCGAGTTTGAAAAATGCAAAGTCTTGGATGCGCGGACCGTCGGGCCTTGAGGGCGGACCGTCCGTGATCCACCAGAGGGGTCCGAAGTCTGACCACTTTGGAAGCCATCTTGTTCCTTTGCACTGCGGACCGTCCGGGCCTTAGGGCCAGACCGTCCGCAGTCATGACCAGAGAAGGCTGGTTTCGGGCCAGTCCCTGAATTATAGCGTGGACCGTCCGGCTGTGCTGGGCAGACAGTCTGCAATTGTCAAATATGTTTTGGACAGGGACTGTGTGATTTTGTAGATTTGTACTACGGACTGTCCGGGGGACTAGTTCGGACAGTACTGTCTCAGGTCTCGGACCGTCTGGCCTTATAGGCGGACGGTCCGCCCGTGTTAACAATTCTTGATCCGAAGTCCAGGTGCTTCTTGCTGTCAGGTCACGGACGGTCCGACCTTGATGGGCAGACGGTCCGGACCCAACTTTTCTGACAACTCTGACAGATTTCAAACGAGAATTATAGCCGTTATATGTACGGCGTACCATCCGGCCCTAGGGCGCGGACCGTCCGCGTGTGCGCAGAACTGGTGCTTTTTGCACATAACGGTTGGAATTTGGTGGGGGGCTATAAATAAAAGGGTAGCTCGTGTGAGAGAGCTTTCTTGGCCATTCCTTGCACACATTGAGCTCATTTGTGATCCTCCAACTCACTCTCTCACACTCTTTGCTTGAGATTGCATTCTAGTGAGAGATTGAGGGTTCCTAGTGCATTTGCATCCTTTGGTGATTCTTGAGGCACTAGGTGGTACACCGAGCAAGCGTCATCGGCTTGTTACTCTTTGAGGTTGCCGCCTCCTAGACGGCTCGGGTGATCGTCTCCGTCGAGCTCTCCAAGAAGATTGTGGAGAAGCCGCAGTGTTGATTTTGAGGAGTTCGCGCCTACCTCGCCGGAGCGGCAAAGGTGACATTAGTGGAATCGAGGTATTGAGTGATTTCTTGTCCACTTGGCTCAAAGATCAAGCCGTGTCTTGATAGAGGAGCAAGTGAGAGATTGAAGTCCACCTCAACGTGGATTAGGGGTGATCGGCAAATCACCGATACCACGGGATAAAATTCGGTGTCTCTACTTTCTTGCATTACTTATTGCCTTGCAAGTGATTAGTGTTTTGCATATTGTTCCTCAAGTATTCAATCACCGTAGTTGATTCTCATACATTGTTTACTTGTTGTCACTAGAGAATTTATTCCTCTTGTTATATTGATTAAATTTACCTAGTGTTTTTTATTTTAGTCAAAACCGTCTATTCACCCCCCTCTAGCCGGTGTCCTAGATCCTACAAGTGGTATCAGAGGCGAGGACTCTATTGTTTGTGGATCTAATCATCCCAGAGTGGGACAAAATGGCTAGCAACAACAATGTGCACATTGGGAAGCCACCACATTTTGATGGGAATAATTATGACTATTGGAAAATAAGAATGTCAATGCATCTTAGAGCAATGGGTGGAAAAATTTGGCCAATTGTTAGAGATGGATTTGTTGTGTTGAAAAAAGATGAACCATCCGTTAGTGACAATGAGAATATCCTCACAAATGATCAAGCCATGAATGTCTTTTATGATGCTCTTGATATAAATGAGTTCAATCGCATCAAGAATCTCACAACCGCTCATGAGATTTGGATTAAGCTAATGGAAATTCATGAAGGAACTACAATTGTGAAGAGTGCTAAACTATATGTGTGCAAAGGGAAGTTTGAGCAATTTATTATGAAAGAAGATGAGAGTGTATCCGATATGTTCAATCGGTTAAATGAGATAGTGAATGAACTCAAGGGACTTGGTTTTAATGTACCGGATGTGGATTTCACTCACAAGTTCCTTAGATCACTTCCGGAAAAATATGAGACCATTGTGACAATGTTAGTAAGGAGTGATCTATCTACGACTTCTCCAACCGAAGTATTGGGAGAAATTCTTACTCAAGATATATTTAAGAAGTCACAAGCCGATGCTTTAAGTTTGGCAAAGAAGGTGAAAAATGAATTAATTGCTCTCAAAGCTAAGGCCTCAAAGGCAATTGAAAAAGAAGATAGTAATGATGAAGAAAATGAAAGTGAGAGTGATGGTGACATGACTCTATTTGTAAGGAAATTCAATAAATTCATGAAGATGAAAAGAGGTCAACCTAGAAGAGGTCAAACATCAAGAAGAAATGCTTTGAATGATAGAAAGTGTTTTGAGTGTGGGGAACCCGGTCACATTGCCATGAATTGCCCAAGCAAGAAGAAGAAGGGCAAAGATGAAAGTGACAAAAAGAAAAAGAAATATTACAACAAGAAGAAAGATGGCAAAGCCTACTTAGTTGAATGGGACTCGAATGATAGCTCAGATGATGATGATGATGACACCTCATCCAAGCTTAATGCCGAAATTGCCATCAAGGAAGCTCCCTCACTCTTCTCATCCCCCCATTGTCTCATGGCAAAGGGTGATGCTAAGGTAAAAATCATCACCGATTTAAATGATATAAATGATGATGATGATATCGATGATGTTGATGATGATGGCTATTCATATGATGATCTTGTTAGAATGTTAGGTGAGGCCAATGACTACATGCACAAAGAAAAAGAAAAATTTAAGACCTTGAAGGAATTGTATAAAAACCTCCAAGTGTCTTTTGAGGAGCTCAAGACCTCTCACAATGACCTAAAAGAAAATTGTGAGAAGCTTGTGGATGCTCAAAAATCGCCCATTGTGCATGAAGTTATGGTGGTCACTAAGGATGTTGGAGTCACTTGTGACTTACTTGATAGTCTTATAAGTGAACCACTACCTACTAACTCTATTTGTGATAAATGAAAAATTTCTCTCAATGGTAATATTGCTCTTGATGAATCAAAAATTATTGTTGAGAATGAAGTGTTAGTAGAGAGAGTAAATACTCTAACTCATGACCTAGAAAAGGCATATGGTGGTAAGGCTAAATTGGATTTCATATTGGGAAGTCAACGGTGCTCACTTAACCATGAAGGTCTTGGATATGTTCCGAAGAAAGGAAAGAATGCTTTTATAAAGCAAAAGACATTGTTTGTAAATGAATGTGACAAAGTGTGTCACAAGTGTCACAAGAAGGGACATGTTAGGAAAAATTGTCCTAAGCTCAAAAATGTATCCTCCACTTGTTTTGAGCATTGTTATGTTCTTTCTCATAATGCAAAAGGTGTTCATGCTAAATTTGTTGGTACTTCAATTGTTGGAAACAAAAAGAAAGCTATTTGGGTGCCAAAGACCTTGGTCACTAACATCCAAGGACCCAAGCAAGTCTGGGTACCTAAAAGAGATTGATTTCCTTTTGTAGGTGAACTACAAGGTGAAAGGGAAATGTGCCCTTGGGCCATTTCTAAGTATTTTGGTGATTGAGTGTCCAACACAAGTGCCTAAGTGTTAAATTGTGCCAAGGAATCAAGAAGTGCAAATCAAGATTAAAGGTATGTTTCTAGACTGAGTACATTGTTTTGAAGACTAATGTATTATGTCTAAGTGCTAGAAACAGGAGAAACAATTGTGGAGAAGTTGGTTGTGTACAGCCATAAGACTGCTCGGTCTGGGTGCACCGGACTGTCCGGTGGTGCACCGGACAGTGTCCGGTGCGCCAGGCTGGCGTCTGTCAAACTGGCTGCTCTCGGGACTTCGACAGCGGCGTACGGCTATAAATCACTGGACTGTCCGGTGGTGCACCGGACTGTCCGGTGAGCTAACAGTCAGCCGGGCCAACGGTCGGTCGCGGAATCCGCGCGCGACGCGTGGCAAGTGCCAACGGTCGGAAGGGGCACCGGACTGTCCGGTGTGCACCGGACAGTGTCCGGTGCGCCAACGACTAAGAATCTGCAACGGTCGGCTTCGCCAAATAAGGAAAGAGATCCGCACCAGACAGTGTCCGGTGGTGCACCGGACTGTCTGGTGCGCCAGGCGACAGAAGGCAAGAATTGCCTTCTTGAAATGCTCTCAACGGCTCGTAGCTGCCTTGGGGCTATAAAAGGGACCCCTAGGTGCATGGAGGAGGACACCAAGCATTCCTTGAGCCTTGTTGATCACTCACACTTCATTCTTGCGCACTTGTTCGACATTCTTAGTGATTTGAGCTCCGTTCTAGTGAGAACCTCGAGATATTGACTTGAGCTCAAGTCTTGATCTTGTGTGTGCGTATTCGCTGTGGATTTGAGTGTGTTGCTTCCCTCCCCTACTCTTGTGCTTCATATTGATTCTTATTGTAAGGGCGAGAGACTCCAAGTTGTGGAGATTCCTCGCAAACGGGAAAAGAGCAAAGTAAAGAAGAACACCGTGGTATTCAAGTTGATCTTTGGATCACTTGAGAGGAGTTGAGTGCAACTCTCGTCCGTTGGGACGCCACAACGTGGAGTAGGCAAGTTTTGTACTTGGCCGAACCACGGGATAAATCCTCGTGTCTCTTGTGCTTGTCCTTATTGTGTCTATTGTGCTTCACAAGAGTTCTCCTCTCTACTCACTTGATTTCATTATACTAACTCTTAATCAAGTTTGTGGTGTTAAGTTTTAAGTTTCACAGGATCACCTATTCACCCACCCTCTAGGTGCTCTCAATTGGTATCAGAGCCATTCTCTTCAAGAAAGGGACTAATCGCCCGAAGAGATGGATCCTAGGGGCAAGGGGATGGTGGTCAATGATAAGGAGAATGAGTCCTTCGTCAATGATCCAAAAGATGACAAGCCTACTGACTCGGGCTCAAGCCACAAAAGAAAAGACGGGAAGAAGAAGAAAACAAGGCGCATCATGGAGATCGTCTACTACGACGACAACGACGAGTCCTCTTCTTCCCAAAAGGACGACGACAACTACGAGAAAAAGAAAATGGTTAATTCAAACTTTTCTTTTGATTACTCCCGTATTCCGCAAAATGCAAATGCTCATTTACTCTCCATTCCACTTGGTAAACCTCCTCACTTTGATGGAGAGGACTACGGATTTTGGAGTCACAAAATGCGTAGTCACTTGTTCTCTCTCCATCCAAGCATATGGGAGATAGTAGAGAATGGAATGCAATTTGATAGTAGTGATAGTCCCATGTTTATTAATGAGCAAATTCACAAAAATGCACAAGCTACTACTGTTCTTCTAGCTTCATTGTGCAGGGATGAATACCATAAGGTGAGCGGCTTGGATAACGCCAAGAAGATTTGGGACACCCTCAAAATCTCACATGAGGGGAACGACGTCACCATGCTCCCCAAAATGGAGTTGGTGGAAGGCGAACTTGGGAGATTCGCAATGATCAGGGGCGAGGAGCCAACCCAAACGTACAACCAGCTCAAGACCCTCGTCAACAAAATAAGGAGCTATGGAAGCACGCGATGGACGGACCACGACGTCATCCGCCTAATGCTAAGGTCTTTTACTGTCCTTGATCCGCATCTTGTGAACAATATTCGTGAAAATCCTAGGTACACCAAGATGACGCCCGAGGAGATACTTGGAAAGTTCGTAAGCGGGCGGATGATGATCAAGGAGGCTAGATACGTTGATGATGCTTTGAATGGTCCAATCCACGAGCCTCAAACCGTTGCTCTCAAAGCAACGAGGAGCAAGGAGGCGGTACCTAGCAAGGTGGCACAAGTTGAGGCGGCGAGACTCAATGAGGAAGAGATGGCCCTCATCATCAAGCGCTTCAAGACGGCGCTAAGGGGTCGCAAGGAGCATCCCAACAAGACCAAGACAAAGGGGAAGCGCTCATGCTTCAAATGTGGTAAGATTGGTCATTTTATCGCTAATTGTCCCGATAATGATAGTGACCAGGAACAAGGGAACAAGAGGGAAAAGAAGAAAGCTTACAAGAAAGCTAAGGGCGAGGCACACCTTGGAAAGGAGTGGGACTCGGATTGTTCGTCGTCCGACTCCGACAACGAAGGACTCGCCGCCACCGCCTTCAACAAAGCGTCCCTCTTCCCAAATGAGCATCACACCTGCCTCATGGCAAAGGAGAAGAAGGTAAACTCTCGAAAATCCACTTATGCTTCTTCTAGTGAGGATGAGTCTAGTGATGATGATGAAATAGACTATGCTAGTTTATTCAAGGGCCTAGATAGAGCTAAGGTAGATAAGATTAATGAATTAATTGATGCCTTGAATGATAAAAATAGGTTGTTAGAAAAGCAAGAGGATCTTTTGTATGAAGAACATGATAAGTTTATAGAGGCACAAAAATCCCTTGCTTTAGAAATTAAAAGGAATGAAATGCTTTCTTGTGAATTGTCTACATGTCATGACTCTATTTCTAGCTTAAAGAGCATAAATGATGATTTGAGTGCTAAGTTAGAAATAGCTAATAAATCAACATCTTGTGTAGAACATGTTGTAGTTTGCACTAGGTGTAAAGATTTTAATGTTGATGCTTGTAGTAAACACCTAGTTTCAATTTCTAAATTGAATGATGAAGTGGCTAGTCTCAATGCCCAACTTAAGACTAGCAAGAGTGAATTTGACAAACTAAAATTTGCAAGGGATGCCTACACGATTGGTAGACACCCCTCAATTAAGGATGGTCTTGGCTTCAAGAGGGAAGTCAAGAACTTAACAAACCATAAGGCTTCCATCTCCGCCAAGGAGAAAGGGAAGGCCCCTATGGCTAGTAGTGCTCAAAAGAACCATGCTTTCATGTATCATGATAGGAGACATTCTAGGAATGTTTATAGAAGTTATGATGCTTTTGATTCTCATGCCATGATTGCTTCTAGTTCCTCTATTATGCATGATAGAAATATGGCTAGGAAAAATGCTATGCCTAGAAGAAATGTTGTTCATGTTCCTAGAAAAGTAATGAATGAACCTACTACAATTTATCATGCTTTAAATGCTTCCTTTGCTATTTGTAGAAAGGATAAGAAAGTAGTGGCTAGAAAAATAGGGGCAAAATGCAAGGGAGATAAAACTTGCATTTGGGTCCCTAAAGCTATTTGTACTAACCTTGTAGGACCCAACATGAGTTGGGTACCTAAGACCCAAGCCTAAATTGCCTTGCAGGTTTATGCATCCGGGGGCTCAAGCTGGATTATCGACAGCGGATGCACAAACCACATGACGGGGGAAAAGAGGATGTTCTCTTCCTACGTCAAGAACAAGGATCCCCAAGATTCAATCATATTCGGTGATGGGAACCAAGGCAAGGTGAAAGGGTTAGGAAAAATTGCTATTTCATCCGAGCACTCTATTTCTAATGTGTTCTTAGTTGAATCGCTTGGATATAACTTGTTGTCTGTGAGTCAACTTTGTAATATGGGATATAACTGTTTATTCACAAATGTAGATGTGTCTGTCTTTAGAAGAAGTGATGGTTCATTAGCTTTTAAGGGTGTACTAGACGACAAACTTTATTTAGTTGATTTTGCAAAAGAGGAGGCTGGTCTAGATGCATGCTTAATTGCTAAGACTAGCATGGGCTGGCTGTGGCATCGCCGTTTAGCACATGTGGGGATGAAGAACCTTCACAAGCTTCTAAAGGGAGAACACGTGATAGGTCTAACTAATGTAACTTTCGAAAAAGATAGACCTTGTGCAGCTTGTCAAGCAGGTAAACAAGTGGGAAGCTCTCATCATGCCAAAAATGTGATGACAACATCGAGACCCCTGGAGTTACTTCATATGGACCTCTTCGGACCCGTCGCCTATCTAAGTATAGGAGGAAGTAAGTATGGTCTTGTTATAGTTGATGATTTTTCCCTCTTCACTTGGGTATTCTTTTTGCAGGATAAATCTGAAACCCAAGGGACCCTCAAGCGCTTCCTAAGGAGAGCCCAAAATGAGTTTGAGCTCAAAGTGAAGAAGATAAGGAGCGACAATGGGTCCAAGTTCAAGAACCTTCAAGTGGAGGAATATCTTGAGGAGGAAGGAATCAAGCACGAGTTCTCCGCTCCCTACACACCACAGCAAAATGGTGTGGTAGAGAGGAAGAACATGACGCTACTAGACATGGTGAGGATGATGCTTGGTGAATTCAAGACACCCGAACAGTTTTGGACGGAAGCCGTGAGCACGGCTTGCCACGCCATAAACCGGGTCTACCTTCATCGCCTCCTCAAGAAGACTTCATATGAGCTACTAACCGGTAACAAACCCAATGTGTCTTACTTTCATGTATTTGGGAGCAAATGTTACATTCTAGTGAAGAAAGGTAGGAATTCTAAGTTTGCTCCCAAAGCTGTAGAAGGGTTTTTGTTAGGTTATGACTCAAATACAAAGGCGTATAGGGTCTTCAACAAATCATCTGGTTTGGTTGAAGTCTCTAGCGACTTTGTATTTGATGAGACTAATGGCTCTCCAAGAGAGCAAGTTGTTGATCTTGATGATGTAGATGAAGAAGACATTCCAACGGCCGCAATGCGCACCATGGCGATTGGAGATGTGAGGCCACTGGAACAAAAGGAGAAAGATCAACCTTCTTCCTCAACAATGGTGCATCCCCCAACTCAAGACGATGAACAGGTTCATCAAGAAGAGGCATGTGATCAAGGGGGAGCACAAGATGTTCATGTGATAGAGGAAGAAGCACAACTGGCACCTCCAACCCAAGTTCGAGCGACGATTCAAAGGAATCATCCCGTCGACCAAATATTGGGTGACATAAGCAAGGGAGTAACTACTCGTTCTAGGTTAGTTAATTTTTGTGAGCATTACTCCTTTGTCTCTTCTATTGAGCCTTTCATGGTAGAAGAGGCCTTGCTAGATCCAGACTGGGTGTTGGCCATGCAAGAGGAGCTCAACAACTTCAAGAGAAATGAAGTTTGGACACTGGTGCCTCGTCCCAAGCAAAACATTGTGGGAACCAAGTGGGTGTTCCGCAACAAACAAGATGAGCACGGAGTGGTGATAAGGAACAAGGCACGACTTGTGGCAAAAGGTTATGCCCAAGTCGCTAGGGATGAAAACGGTCGGAAACGGTATTTATTCGGTAATCAGTTTTTCCTTTGATTGTGAATAAATAGGATATAGAATATACAATACAAATTTGTATTCTTATTTTAAACATCCAGCTTGTTAAGATTCATAAAAGGTAAACCTCAAATTCATCCTACATTTTCTCAAATAATAGATATAAACTTCGGTATGGATTCGGAAACAAATTCGGTAAATTTTTCAACCTTTTGTGTTGTAGGGAGCAAATAATACATAAAACAACTTATATAATATTTTATTCATATTTGTACTAATGTGCTTAATAACATAAGAAAAGATTAACATCAAATTTTATACATATATATTTTAAAATATTAAATTTGTTCTAACAGTTCGGATTACCACTTTCATCCCTACAAGTCGCAGGTTTGGACTTTGAGGAGACTTTTGCTCCTGTGGCTAGGCTAGAGTCAATTCGTATATTGTTAGCCTATGCTACTCACCATTCTTTCAGGTTATTCCAAATGGATGTGAAGAGCGCTTTCCTCAACGGGCCAATCAAGGAGGAGGTGTACGTGGAGCAACCCCCTGGCTTTGAGGATGAACGGTACCCCGACCACGTGTGTAAGCTCTCTAAGACGCTCTATGGACTTAAGCAAGCCCCAAGAGCATGGTATGAATGCCTTAGAGACTTTTTAATTGCTAATGCTTTTAAGGTTGGGAAAGCCGATCCAACTCTATTTACTAAGACTTGTGATGGTGACTTTTTGTGTGCCAAATTTATGTTGATGACATAATATTTGGTTCTACTAACCAAAAGTCTTGTGAAGAGTTTAGCAGGGTGATGACTCAAAAGTTTGAGATGTCAATGATGGGCGAGTTAAGCTATTTCCTTGGGTTCCAAGTGAAGCAACTCAAGGATGGAACCTTCATCTCCCAAACGAAGTACACGCAAGACTTGATCAAGCGGTTTGGGATGAAGGACGCCAAGCCCGCAAAGACTCCAATGGGAACCGACGGACACACCGACCTCAACAAAGGAGGTAAGTCCGTTGATCAAAAGGCATACCGGTCTATGATAGGGTCTTTACTTTATTTATGTGCTAGTAGACCGGATATCATGCTTAGTATATGTATGTGTGCTAGATTTCAATCCGATCCAAGGGAGTGTCACTTAGTGGCTGTGAAGCGAATTCTTAGATATTTAGTCACTACGCCTTGCTTCGGGATCTGGTATCCAAAGGGGTCTACCTTTGACTTGATTGGATATTCAGATTCCGACTATGCTAGATGTAAGGTCGATAGGAAGAGTACATCGGGGACATGCCAATTCTTAGGAAGGTCCCTGGTGTCGTGGAGTTCTAAGAAACAAACCTCCGTTGCCCTATCCACCGCTGAGGCCGAGTATGTTGCCGCAGGACAGTGTTGCGTGCAACTACTTTGGATGAGGCAGACCCTCAGGGACTTTGGCTACAATCTGAGTAAAGTCCCACTCCTATGTGATAATGAGAGTGCTATCCACATGGCGGATAATCCTGTTGAACACAGCCGCACAAAGCACATTGACATCCGGCATCACTTTTTGAGAGACCACCAGCAAAAGGGAGATATCGAAGTGTTTTATGTTAGCACCGAGAACCAGCTAGCCGATATCTTTACCAAGCCTCTAGATGAGTCGACCTTTTGCAAGCTGCATAGTGAGCTAAATGTCTTAGATTCGCGGAACCTAGATTGATTTATAGCATTGAAAGGGAAATGTGCCTTTGGGCCATTTCTAAGTATTTTGGTGATTGAGTGCCAACACAAGTGCTTAAATGTGAATCTATGCCCATGGATGAACAAAATGCAAATCAAGAGCTAAGGTATGTTTCTAAGTCTTAGTACATTGGTTTTGTGTACTAATATACTTGTCTAAGTATCAGAAACAGAAAGAAGAAGAAAAGAGAAGAGTTGGCTGTGTACAGCCAAAAGGCTGTTTCGGTCTGGGGCACCGGACTGTCCGGTGGTGCACCGGACAGTGTCCGGTGCGCCAGGCTGGCTTGAGCGAACTGGTCGCTCTCGGGAATCCGCCGACGACGTACGGCTAAAATTCACCAGACTGTCCGGTGTGCACCGGACTGTCCGGTGAGCCAACGGTCGGCCGGGCCAACGGTCGGCCGCGCGATCTGCGCGGGACACGTGGCCGAGCCAACTGTCGGAAGGGGGCACCGGACTGTCCGGTGTGCACCGGACATGTCCGGTGCGCCAACGGCTCCCAGATCAGCAACGGTCGGCTGCGCCATTTTAGGAAGGAGATCGGGCACCGGACACTGTCCGGTGTGCACCGGACTGTCCGGTGCGCCCGATGACAGAAGGCAAGATCAGCCTTTCAGAATTGCTCTCAATGGCTCCTAGCTGCCTTGGGGCTATAAAAGGGACCCCTAGGCGCATGGAGGAGCACACCAAGCAACCTTAGAGCATTCTTGATCATCCACACTCAGTCTTTGCGCATTCGTTTGTCATTCTCAGTGATTCGAGCTCCGTTCTAGTGAGAACTTTGAGATAGTCTTTTCAGCTCGATTCTTGGCCGTGTGTGTGCGCATTTTGCTGTGGATTTGTGTGTGTTGCTTCCCTCCCTTACTCCGTGCTTCTTTGTGAACTTTAAGTGTAAGGGCGAGAGACTCCAATTTGTGGAGATTCCTCGCGAGTGGGATAAAGATAAGCAAAGCAAAACACTGTGGTATTCAAGTTGATCATTGGATCACTTGAGAGGAGTTGAGTGCAACTCTCGTCCGTTGGGACGCCACAACGTGGAGTAGGCAAGTTTTGTACTTGGCCGAACCACGGGATAAACCACTGTGTCCTCTCTGCGTTGAACTCTTTGTGGTTATCATATTGTGCAAGATCTTCTCTCTAGCCACTTGGCATTAACTGTGCTAACACTTGACAAGTTTTTGTGGCTATAAGTTTAAGTTTTACAAGATCACCTATTCACCCCCCCTCTAGGTGCTCTCAATTGGTATCAGAGCCGTTCTCTTCAAGAAAGGGACTAACCGCCCGAAGAGATGGATCCTAAAGGCAAGGGGATGGTGATCAACGACAAGGAAAAGGAGTCCTTCGTCAACGAGCCAAGGGATGACAAGTCCAACGACTCGGGCTCGGGCCACAAAAGAAAAGATGGGAGGAAGAAGAAGACAAGGCGCATCAAGGAAATTGTCTACTACGACAGCGACGAATCTTCCTCCTCCCAAAAGGACGACGACGACTACGATAGACGAAAGACGGTTAACTCAAACTTTTCTTTCGATTATTCGCGCATCCCGCATAGTTCAAATGCTCAATTGCTTCCCATTCCACTTGGCAAGCCCCCTCACTTTGATGGAGAGGATTACGGATTTTGGAGCCACAAAATGCGTACTCACCTGTTTTCTCTCCATCCAAGCATTTGGGAGATTGTGGAAAGTGGAATGAAATTTGATAGCTCAGATAGCCCTATGTTTATTAATGAACAGATTCATAGAAATGCACAAGCTACTACTGTATTGCTAGCCTCTTTGTGCAGGGACGAGTATCACAAGGTGAGCGGCTTGGACAATGCCAAGCAGATCTGGGACACCCTCAAGATCTCTCATGAGGGAAACGACGTCACCTTGCTCACCAAAATGGAGTTGGTGGAAGGCGAACTTGGACGGTTCGCGATGATAAGGGGGGAGGAGCCGACGCAAACATACAACCGGCTCAAGACCCTTATCAACAAAATAAGGAGCTACAGGAGCACGCGATGGACGGACCACGACGTCGTCCGCCTAATGCTAAGGTCATTTACCGTTCTTGATCCTCATTTGGTGAACAATATACGTGAAAATCCCAGGTACACCAAGATGTCGCCCGAAGAAGTTCTTGGGAAATTCGTTAGTGGGCGAATGATGATTAAGGAGGCAAGGTACGTGGACGACGCCTTGAATGGTCCGATCAACGAGCCGCAACCCCTTGCTCTCAAAGCAACACGAAGCAAGGAGGCGCTACCTAGCAAGGTGGCACAGTTTGAGGCGGCCGGACTTAATGATGAAGAGATGGCTCTCATCATCAAAAGATTCAAGACAGTGCTTAAAGGTCGCAAGGGACAGCCAAGCAAGACCAAAGCCAAGGGGAAGCGCTCATGCTTCAAATGCGGTAAGCTTGGTCATTTTATTGCTAACTGTCCCGACAATGATAGTGATCAGGATCAAGGGAACAAGACGGAGAAAAATAAGCACTATAAGAAGGCAAAGGGCGAGGCTCATCTGGGCAAGGAGTGGGATTCGGACTGCTCTTCATCCGACTCCGACAATGAAGGACTCGCCGCCACCGCCTTCAACAAGTCATCCCTCTTTCCCAACGAGCGTCACACTTGCCTCATGGCAAGGGAGAAGAAAGTAAGCACTCATAATACTAGTACTTATGCTTCTTCAAGTGAGGATGAGTCTAGTGATGATGATGAGATAGATTACTCATGCTTATTCAAGGGATTAGATAGAACCAAGGTAGACAAAATTAATGAATTGATTGATGCCTTGAATGATAGGAATATACTTTTAGAAAAGCAAGAGGATCTGTTGTATGAAGAACATGATAAATTTGTAGAAGCTCAAAAATCTTATGCTTTAGAAGTTAAAAGAAATGAAGTGCTTTCTAGTGAACTATTTTCGTGTCATGAAACCATTGCTACTTTAAAGAGTGTTAATGATGACTTAAATGCTAAACTAGAAGTAGCTAGTAAATTTAATTCTTGTGTAGAACATGTTGAGATTTGCACTAGGTGTAAAGATTTCGATGTTGATGCTTGTAGTGATCATTTAGTTTCAATTTCCAAATTAACTGAGGAATTGGCTAGTCTTAATGCCCAACTTAAGACTAGCAAGAATGAATTTGATAAACTAAAATTTGCAAGGGATGCCTACACGATCGGTAGACACCCCTCAATTAAGGATGGACTTGGCTTCAAGAGGGAAGCCAAGAACTTAACAAGCCATAAGGCTCCCATTCCCGCTAAGGAGAAAGGGAAGGCCCCTATGGCTACTAGTGCTAAAAAGAACCATGCCTTTTTGTATCATGATAGGAGACAAACTAGAAATGCTTATAGGAGTTATAATGCTTACGATGATTTTTCTCATGCTATGTTTGCTTCTAGTTCTTCATATGTGCATGATAGAAATGTTGGTAGAAGGAATGTTGTTCATAATATGCCTAGGAGAAATGTTGTTAATGTTCCTAGAAAAGTCAATGAACCTTCTACAATATATCATGCCTTGAATGCTTCCTTTGCAATTTGTAGAAAGGATAGAAAGGTGATTGCTAGAAAGTTAGGGGCAAAATGCAAGGTTGATAAAACTTGCATTTGGGTCCCTAAGGAAATTGTGACTAACCTTGTAGGACCCAACAAGAGTTGGGTACCTAAGTCCCAAGCCTAAATTTGCCTTGCAGGTTTATGCATCCGGGGGTTCAAGCTGGATTATTGATAGCGGATGCACAAACCATATGACGGGGGAGAAGAAGATGTTCACCTCCTACGTCAAGAATAAGGATTCCCAAGATTCAATTATATTCGGTGATGGGAATCAAGGCAAGGTAAAAGGGTTAGGTAAAATTGCAATTTCTAATGAGCACTCTATCTCTAATGTGTTTTTAGTAGAGTCTCTTGGATATAATTTGCTATCTGTTAGTCAATTATGCAACATGGGGTATAACTGTCTATTTACAAATGTAGATGTGTCTGTCTTTAGAAGAAGTGATGGTTCACTAGCTTTTAAGGGTGTATTAGACGACAAACTTTATTTAGTTGATTTTGCAAAAGAAGAGGCCGGTCTAGATGCATGCTTAATAGCTAAGACTAGCATGGGCTGGCTGTGGCATCGCCGCTTAGCACATGTGGGGATGAAGAACCTTCACAAGCTTCTAAAGGGAGAACACGTGATAGGTTTGACTAACGTGCAATTCGAAAAAGATAGACCTTGTGCAGCTTGTCAAGCAGGTAAACAAGTGGGAGGAGCGCATCACAGCAAGAATATGATGACCACTTCAAGACCCCTGGAGCTGCTGCATATGGACCTCTTCGGACCCGTCGCCTATCTGAGCATAGGAGGGAGTAAGTATGGTCTAGTTATTGTTGATGACTTTTCCCGCTTCACTTGGGTGTTCTTTTTGCAGGATAAGTCTGAAACCCAAGGGACCCTCAAGCGCTTCCTCAGGAGAGCTCAAAATGAGTTTGAGCTCAAGGTGAAGAAGATAAGGAGCGACAATGGGTCCGAGTTCAAGAACCTTCAAGTGGAGGAGTTCCTTGAGGAGGAAGGGATCAAGCACGAGTTCTCCGCTCCCTACACACCACAGCAAAATGGTGTGGTAGAGAGGAAGAACAGGACGCTAATCGATATGGCGAGGACTATGCTTTGAGAGTTCAAGACCCCCGAGCGATTTTGGTCGGAAGCCGTGAACACGGCTTGCCACGCCATCAACAGGGTCTACCTTCACCGCCTCCTCAAGAAGACGTCATATGAGCTACTAACCGGTAACAAACCCAATATATCGTACTTTCGTGTATTTGGGAGTAAATGCTACATCTTAGTGAAGAAGGGTAGAAACTCCAAATTTGCTCCCAAAGCTATAGAAGGGTTTTTGTTAGGTTATGACTCAAATACAAAGGCGTATAGAGTCTTCAACAAATCATCGGGTTTGGTTGAAGTCTCTAGCGACGTTGTATTTGATGAGACTAATGGCTCTCCAAGAGAGCAAGTCGTTGATCTTGATGATGTAGATGAAGAAGACGTTCCAACGGCCGCTATGCGCACCATGGCGATTGGTGATGTGCGACCACAGGAACAATTGGAGCAAGATCAACCTTCTTCCTCAACAATGATGTATCCCCCAACTCAAGACGATGAACAGGTTCATCAAAAGGAGGCGTGTGATCAAGGGGGAGCACAAGATAATCATGTGTTGGAGGAAGAAGCGCAACTGGCACCTCCAACCCAAGTTCGAGCGATGATTCAAAGGGATCATCCCGTCGATCAAATTCTGGGTGACATTAGCAAGGGAGTAACTACTCGATCTCGATTAGTTAATTTTTGTGAGCATTACTCCTTTGTCTCTTCTATTGAGCCTTTCAGGGTAGAGGAGGCCTTGCTAGATCCGGACTGGGTGTTGGCTATGCAGGAGGAGCTCAACAACTTCAAGCGCAATGAAGTTTGGACACTGGTGCCTCGTCCGAAGCAAAATGTTGTGGGAACCAAGTGGGTGTTCCGCAACAAACAGGACGAGCACGGGGTGATGACGAGGAACAAGGCTCGACTTGTGGCAAAAGGTTATGCCCAAGTCGCAGGTTTGGATTTCGAGGAGACTTTTGCTCCTGTGGCTAGGCTAGAATCAATTCGTATCTTGCTAGCATATGCCACTCACCATTCTTTCAGGTTGTACCAAATGGATGTGAAGAGCGCTTTCCTCAACGGGCCAATCAAGGAGGAGGTGTACGTGGAGCAACCCCCTGGCTTCGAGGATGAACAGTACCCCGACCATGTGTGTAAGCTCTCTAAGGCGCTCTATGGACTTAAGCAAGCCCCAAGAGCATGGTATGAATGCCTTAGAGACTTTCTAATTGTTAATGCTTTCAAGGTTGGGAAAGCCGATCCAACTCTTTTTACTAAGACATGTGATGGTGATTTGTTTGTGTGCCAAATTTATGTCGATGACATAATATTTGGTTCTACTAACCAAAAGTCTTGTGAAGAGTTTAGCAGGGTGATGACGCAGAAATTCGAGATGTCGATGATGGGCGAGTTGAACTACTTCCTTGGGTTCCAAGTGAAGCAACTCAAAGATGGCACCTTCATCTCCCAAACGAAGTACACGCAAGATCTGCTAAAGCGGTTTGGGATGAAGGACGCCAAGTCCGCAAAGACTCCGATGGGGACCGACGGACACACCGACCTCAACAAAGGAGGTAAGTCCGTTGATCAAAAAGCATACCGGTCAATGATAGGGTCTTTACTTTATTTATGTGCTAGTAGACCGGACATTATTCTTAGCGTATGCATGTGTGCTAGATTTCAATCCGATCCTAAGGAGTGTCACTTAGTGGCGGTGAAGCGAATTCTTAGATATTTGGTTGCTACGCCTTGCTTCGGGCTCTGGTATCCAAAGGGGTCTACCTTTGACTTGGTTGGATACTCAGACTCCGACTATGCTGGATGTAAGGTCGATAGGAAGAGTACATCAGGGACGTGCCAATTCTTAGGAAGGTCCCTAGTGTCGTGGAACTCTAAGAAACAAACCTCCGTTGCCCTATCCACCGCTGAGGCCGAGTATGTTGCCGCAGGACAGTGTTGCGCGCAACTACTTTGGATGAGGCAAACCCTCAGGGACTTTGGCTACAATCTGAGCAAAGTCCCACTCCTATGTGACAATGAGAGTGCTATCCGCATGGCGGAAAATCCTGTTGAGCACAGCCGCACAAAGCACATAGACATCCGGCATCACTTTTTGAGAGACCACCAGCAAAAGGGAGATATCGAAGTGTTTCATGTTAGCACCGAGAACCAGCTAGCCGATATCTTTACCAAGCCTCTTGATGAGAAGACCTTTTGCAGGCTGCGTAGTGAGCTAAATGTCTTAGATTCACGGAACTTGGATTGAATTGTAGCATACATGTATTTATGCTCTTGATCATGTTCCTTTTTGCATTTTGTTGCTTATTATGGTGCTCAAGTTGTACAAACACTCCCTGGACCTCACAAGTCCGTTGCAAAGTGATGCACATGTTTAGGGGGAGATGTGTTACAACTTGACCCTTGGAGACTAACCATGTGCTTGAGTTTGATGATTTAGTCTCGAAGGAGGATTGAAAGGGAAAAAGGTGGACTTGGACCATGAAAGACTTCCACTGCACTCCGATGAGAGGGTAACTTATTCCAAGTTCATCTTTAAACTCTTATTGCCTATTTGCTCTTAATTGAAGAATTTGGTGAGGCAATGGGGTTAAAGGGCCAAGATTGATCCCGTTTTGGTGCTTGATGCCAAAGGGGGAGAAAATAAAGGCCAAAGCGATAAATGGATCAGCTACCACTTGAGAGATTTTGAAAATAGTAGAATAGAGCTTTTTGTTTTGTCAAAACTCTTGCATTGTCTCTTTTGTCAAAAGTTGGCCTCTTGTGGGGAGAAGTGTTGATTATGGGAAAAAGGGGGAGTTTTTGGAATCTTGAATCAATTTTCTTTGGAAAACCTCTCTTTATGTCTCTACAAGTGGATTTGACTTAGAGATAGGATTTTGAGTTTGATTTGCAAAAACAAACCAAGTGGTGGCAAAGGATGATCCATATATGCCAAATTGAATCAAAATGAATTTGAGTTTTTATTTGAAGTAATATTGCACTTGTTCTAGTTGCTTTATGTTGTGTTGGCATAAATCACCAAAAAGGGGGAGATTGAAAGGGAAATGTGCCTTTGGGCCATTTCTAAGTATTTTGGTGATTGAGTGACAACACAAGTGCTTAAATGTGAATCTATGCCCATGGATGAACAAAGTGCAAATCAAGAGCTAAGGTATGTTTCTAAGTCTTAGTACATTGGTTTTGTGTACTAATATACTTGTCTAAGTATCAGAAACAGAAAGAAGAAGAAAAGAGAAGAGTTGGCTGTGTACAGCCAAAAGGCTATTTCGGTCTGGGGCACCGGACTGTCCGGTGGTGCACCGGACAGTGTCCGGTGCGCCAGGCTGGCTCGAGCGAACTGGCCGCTCTCGGGAATCCGCCGACGACGTACGGCTAAAATTCACCGGACTGTCCGGTGTGCACCGGACTGTCCGGTGAGCCAACGGTCGGCCGGGCCAACGGTCGGCCGCGCGATCTGCGCGGGACACGTGGTCGAGCCAACGGTCGGAAGGGGCACCGGACTGTCCGGTGTGCACCGGACTGTCCGGTGTGCACCGGACATGTCCGGTGCGCCAACGGCTCCCAGATCAGCAACAGTCGGCTACGCCATTTTAGGAAGGAGATCGGGCACCGGACACTGTCCGGTGTGCACCGGACTGTCCGGTGCGCCCGATGACAGAAGGCAAGATCAGCCTTCCAGAATTGCTCTCAACGGCTCCTAGCTGCCTTGGGGCTATAAAAGGGACCCCTAGGCGCATGGAGGAGCACACCAAGCAACCTTAGAGCATTCTTGATCATCCACACTCAGTCTTTGGCATTCGTTTGTCATTCTCAGTGATTCGAGCTCCGTTCTAGTGAGAACTTTGAGATAGTCTTTTGAGCTCGATTCTTGGCCGTGTGTGTGCGCATTTTGCTGTGGATTTGTGTGTGTTGCTTCCCTCCCTTACTCCGTGCTTCTTTGTGAACTTTAAGTGTAAGGGCGAGAGACTCCAATTTGTGGAGATTCCTCGCGAGTGGGATAAAGATAAGCAAAGCAAAACACTGTGGTATTCAAGTTGATCATTGGATCACTTGAGAGGAGTTGAGTGCAACTCTCGTCCGTTGGGACGCCACAACGTGGAGTAGGCAAGTTTTGTACTTGGCCGAACCACGGGATAAACCACTGTGTCCTCTCTGTGTTGAACTCTTTGTGGTTATCATATTGTGCAAGATCTTCTCTCTAGCCACTTGGCATTAACTGTGCTAACACTTGACAAGTTTTTGTGGCTATAAGTTTAAGTTTTACAAGATCACCTATTCACCCCCCCTCTAGGTGCTCTCAAGCATACATGTGTTTTATGCCTTGATCATGTTCCTTAATGCATATTGTTGTTTATTTATGGTGCTCAAGTTGTACAAGCACTCCCGGACCTCACAAGTCCATTTGCAAGTGATGCACATATTTAGGGGGAGATGTGCTACAACTTGACCCTTTGAGACTAACTGTGTGCTTGAGTTTACTTAATTTAGTCTCAAAGGAGGTTTGAAAGGGAAAAGGTGGACTTGGACCATGCAAGACTTCCACTGCACTCCGATGAAAGAGTAACTGATTCCAAGTTCATCTTTGTACTCTTACTGCCTTTTTACTCTTAGTTGAAGATTTTGGTGAGGCAATGGGGTTAAAGGGGCCAAGATTGATCCCGTTTTGGTGCTTGATGCCAAAGGGGGAGAAAATAGGGCCAAAATTGATCCCGTTTTGGTGCTTGATGCCAAAGGGGGAGAAGATAAGGCCAAAAGCAAGAAATGGATCAGCTACCACTTGAGAATTTTGAAAATAGTAGAGTTAGAGCTTTTGTTTGTCAAAATACTCTTGTTTGTCTCTTATTGTCAAAAGTTGGTCTCTTGTGGGGAGAAGGCTTGATTAAGGGAAAAAGGGGGAGTTTTTGAATCCTTGATCAATTTCTCATGAAATATCTCTCTTTATGTTTCAACAAGTGTGTTTGACTTAGAGATAGGAAATTGAGTTTGATTTGCAAAAACAAACCAAGTGGTGGCAAAGGATGATCCAAATATGCCAAATTTGAATCAAAACAAGTTTGTGTTTTCATTCGCACTTCTTTTAGTTGCTTTTTTGTTGTGTTGGCATAAATCACCAAAAAGGGGGAGATTGAAAGGGAAATGTGCCCTTGGGCCATTTCTAAGTATTTTGGTGATTGAGTGTCCAACACAAGTGCCTAAGTGTTAAATTGTGCCAAGGAATCAAGAAGTGCAAATCAAGATTAAAGGTATGTTTCTAGACTTAGTACATTGTTTTGAAGACTAATGTATTGTGTCTAAGTGCTAGAAACTGGAGAAACAATTGTGGAGAAGTTGGCTGTGTACAACCATAAGACTGCTCGGTCTGGGTGCACCGGACTGTCCGATGGTGCATCGGACTGTCCGGTGAGGCAACAGTCAGCCGGGCCAACGGTCGGCCGCGGAATCCACGCGCGACGCGTGGCAAGTGCCAACGGTCGGAAGGGGCACCGGACTGTCCGGTGCGCCAACGGCTAAGAATCTGCAACGGTCGGCTTCGCCAAATAAGGAAAGGGATCCGCACCGGACAGTGTCCGGTGGTGCACTGGACTGTCCGGTGCGCCAGGCGACAGAAGGCAAGAATTGCCTTCTTGAAATGCTCTCAACGGCTCCTAGCTGCCTTGGGGCTATAAAAGGGACCCCTAGGCGCATGGAGGAGGACACCAAGCGTTCCTTGAGCATTGTTGATCACTCACACTTCATTCTTGCGCACTTGTTCGACATTCTTAGTGATTTGAGCTCCGTTCTAGTGAGAACCTCGAGATATTGTCTTGAGCTCAAGTCTTGATCTTGTGTGTGCGTATTCGCTGTGGATTTGAGTGTGTTGCTTCCCTCCCTTACTCTTGTGCTTCATATTGATTCTTATTGTAAGGGCGAGAGACTCCAAGTTGTGGAGATTCCTCGCAAACGGGAAAAGAGCAAAGTAAAGAAGAACACCGTGGTATTCAAGTTGATCTTTGGATCACTTGAGAGGAGTTGAGTGCAACTCTCGTCCGTTGGGACGCCACAACGTGGAGTAGGCAAGTTTTGTACTTGGCCGAACCACGGGATAAATCCTCGTGTCTCTTGTGCTTGTCCTTATTGTGTCTATTGTGCTTCACAAGAGTTCTCCTCTCTACTCACTTGATTTCATTATACTAACTCTTAATCAAGTTTGTGGTGTTAAGTTTTAAGTTTCACAGGATCACCTATTCACCCCCCTCTAGGTGCTCTCACTAGGCGGGAGGGAATCATTGGGTGTTAGATAGTGGATGCACTCAACACATGACCGGAGATATGAAAATGTTCACCCAAATGAGTGAGGAAGATTGCTCAAATTATGATAGTATCACATTTGGAGATAATCGCAAAGGAAAGGTTAAAGGTTTGGGTAAAATTGCTATTTCAAATGATCATTCCATTTCAAATGTGCTCTTGGTTGAGTCTTTGAATTTTAATTTACTTTCCGTAGCTCAATTATGTGATTTAGGATTTAGTTGCAATTTCACGGTTGAAGATGTTATTATCTCTAGTGTTGATGGTAGCAATCTTAAGTTTAAAGGTTTTAGACATGAAAATCTTTATCTTGTTGATTTATCATCTAATGAGGCAAAACTCACAACTTGCTTATTCTCAAAAGCTTCACTAGGTTGGTTATGGCATAGAAGACTTGGTCATGTTGGAATGAAGCAACTCAATCGGTTAACCAAGCATGACTTAGTTCGTGGCTTAAAAGATGTGAAGTTTGAGAAGAACAAATTGTGTAGCTCTTGTCAAGCCGGGAAGCAAGTGGAAAACACTCATCCAAATAAAAGTCAAATGTCCACTCATCGACCTTTGGAATTACTTCACATGGATTTATTTGGGCCCACATCTTTTGTGAGTATTGGTGGTAATTCTTATTGTCTTGTGATTGTGGATGATTATTCAAGATTTACTTGGGTTTATTTTCTTCGAGACAAATCTAATGTGTTTGAAACATTCAAGTCATTTGCTATATTGGCTCAAAATCAATTTGATTTCGACATAAAAAAGGTTAGAAGTGATAATGGGTCGGAATTCAAAAATGCAAGAATTGATGAATATTGTGATGACAAGGGTATTAAACATGAATTCTCTTCCAAATATACCCCGGAACAAAATGGTATTGTTGAAAGAAAGAATAGAACTCTCATTGATATGGCTAGGTCTATGTTAGCGGAATATAATATATCGGATTCTTATTGGGCCGAGGCAATAAACACCGCTTGTCATTCATCAAATAGACTATATTGTCACAAGCTTTTGAAGAAAACTCCATATGAATTGCTCATTGGTAGAAAGCCAAATATCTCATATTTTAGGGTATTCAGTTGCAAATGTTATATTTTAAGAAAAGGAAGCCGACTTTCTAAATTTGAGAAGAAATGTGATGAGGGTTTTCTTCTTGGATATTCATCAAATAGTAAGGCTTATAGAGTCTTCAACAAAACTCATGGTATTGTTAAAGAAGCATATGATGTTGAATTCGATGAAACAAATGGGTCTTAAGATGAGAGTGATAATCTTGATGATGTTGGGGGAACTCAATTGATAAATGCAATGAAAACAATGGCCATTGGTGAAATAAAGCCAAAGGAAGAAGATGATGAAAATAGTGTGGTTGTCATTCCTTCATCTTCAACTCTAAATGAGGAAGATCACCAAAGCCAACAAAATGATGAAACTATGGATACTCATGATCAAGGTACTTCAAGACATTCGGTTCCTCCTAATGCTTCAACTAGCAATTATCAAACGGTATCAAGAATTCATCATTCTATTGTGAAGGATCACCCGATTGATCAAATTGTGGGTGATATTAGTAAGGGTGTTCAAACTCGCTCTCGCATAGCTTCATTTTGTGAGCATTTCTCTTTTGTATCTTGTATGGAACCTAACCGTGTAGATGAAGCTCTACTTGATGTTGATTGGGTGAATGCAATGCACGAAGAATTAAATAACTTCGCTCGAAATGAAGTTTGGGAGCTTGTTGAGAGACCAAAGAACCACAATGTTATTGGCACAAAATGGGTGTTTCGCAACAAGCACAATGAAGATGGTGTGGTAGTAAGAAACACGGCAAGATTAGTTGCACAAGGATATACTCAAATTGAGGGATTGGATTTTGGGGAGACATTTGCTCCCGTGGCAAGATTAGAAGCAATCCGGATTCTTCTTGCTTATGCTTGTGCACATAATATCAAGCTCTACCAAATGGATGTAAAGAGTGCTTTTCTAAATGGTAAGATTAGTGAACTAGTGTATGTTGAACAACCTCCCGGTTTTGAGGACCCCAAAAGACCTAACCATGTGTTCAAGCTTTCTAAAGCTCTCTATGGGCTTAAGCAAGCTCCACGCGCTTGGTATGAAAGGCTTAGGGATTTCTTGCTTTCCAAAGACTTCAAAATTGGGAAGGTTGACACTACTCTATTCACTAAAAGAATTGGCAAGGACTTATTTGTTTGTCAAATCTATATTGATGATATTATTTTTGGATCTACTAATGAATTATTTTGTGAGGAATTCGGAAAAATAATGTCAAAAGAATTTGAAATGACTATGATAGGAGAATTGAGCTTCTTCCTTGGCCTTCAAATCAAACAATTGAAAGATGGAATTTTTATAAGTCAATCAAAATATTTGAAGGACATGCTCAAGAAGTTTGGTTTAGAAAATGCAAAGCCTATCAAGACTCCAATGGCAACAAATGGTCATCTAGACTTAGATGAAGGAGGTACTATGGTTGATAAAAAACTTTATCGTTCAATAATTGGTAGTTTGCTTTATATTACTGCATCTAGGCCCGATGTTATGTTTAGTGTATGCATGTGTGCTCGATTTCAAGCTTCACCTAGAGAGATTCACTTGAAGGCCGCTAAAAGAATTCTAAGATATTTGAAGTATACTCCCAATATTGGTCTATGGTATCCCAAAGGTGCTCAATTTGAATTAATTGGATATTCGGATTCGGACTATGCGGGGTGCAAAGTTGATAGAAAAAGCACCTCCGGTTGTTGTCAATTTCTTGGTAGATCTCTTGTTTCATGGTCTTCTAAAAAACAAAATTCGGTTGCTCTCTCTACCGCCGAGGCGGAATATATATCGGCCGGAAATTGTTGTGCTCAATTATTATGGATGAAACAAACTTTATTGGATTATGGGATTATTTTCAAGAATGTGCCTCTCATGTGTGATAATGAGAGTGCGGTAAAATTGGCTACCAATCCGGTCCAACACTCAAGAACTAAGCATATTGATATACGACATCACTTCTTAAGGGATCATGTTGGAAAGGGAGATATCTCTATTTATTTCATTGGCACGGATGATCAATTAGCGGATATTTTTACAAAGCCTTTGGATGAAACGAGATTTTGTTCTCTAAGAAGTGAAATGAATGTGATCGATCTCTCAAATGTGGCTTGAAGTTGATCGCACATGTATAGTATTGCATTTCGGTTCTAAATTTGCTCTCTATGCTATTTATTTGGTATTTTTGATGCATTTTTTATTTTAGAATGATCTAAGTAGTTGGATATAAAAAATTGCATTCCTCCATTACATAATGGGCATATGCATGCATACTAATCCTTGAATTGGTCGAAATGTCCATATATGAGAATCAATTCGGATTTGAAATTCAAAGTCAGCAAATGGACAGACATTGGAAACCTGAGTATCAGGCCGCGGACCGTCCGCCGTATCAGGAACTGGACAGTCCGGTTGGGGTTGCAGACTGTCTGAACTCATCAGGCCGCGGACCGTCCGCCGGCCCTGTGCGGATCGTCCGCGACAGGCAGTAAAATCGAGCAGAGGCCGCAGACTGGTTGTTTCACTCTTTGCATCTCCTCTCTCGCTCTCCACAAACAAAAGGGGTCTCCTTTGTCGTTTGTGCGAGGACGGAGAAGGCAAATTGCGCACGAACAGTCTGACAGCTTGTGAGAAGTTCAACCAACATGTCGTCCTCACGGTATTTCATAATCTTATGGATTTCATCAAATCTCTTCACTTTTGGGATTATTCGGATTTTCTCTCTGATCTAGAATTGAGCCATAGTTTTACAAATCTGATTGGTGGGATTGTTAATACTACTCTCTATGAATGCTGTGCAAAATTTTGAACTTGTTTGGATGGATATTCTCTGAGAAATCATCAATTCAACGATTGAGGCGGCTAGGGTTCTAGAGAATCGCCCCTGGTCGATCGCGGACCGTCCGCCTGGTGGGCGCGGACCGTCCGGATCTCTGGCACGGACAGTCCGGCCCCTAGCGCGGACCGTCCGGACCCTGACAGAGCAATGCAGTTCTGTTCTTTTTATTGTGGTGATTGGTATCAACTATTCATCTATGGATGTCTGTCACATTATTGCAGTGGTTTGGGTGGTCTCCGCAATTAGCTTGCAGGTCGCTTTAAATCGAAGCGCCCTCATGGAGATGATGCTGACTATACACCAACCACTGATTCAGAGGCCCAATCCTCAGCTGGGGGCACTGAATCTATGGACACAGAAGACTTTCCTCATGTACATCCCGACTATTCAATTGACACCACAGGATGGACATATCCAAAGCGGAGGTTTTCTATGGCTGAGTACTGCTCAAGGCGGACTGTGAACCAATACACTCTGCCATCTGACACCAATATCCAATTTTTCCACACTCAGCTCCAGTTTGATGTTTTTTGGGGCACCTTGGTGGATACAAATTTTCATAAACATCAAGTGATTGATTCGTCTTTCATGCTAGGACAATCAATCATGGAGGATCTGATCCCTAAGTTTGAGACGTGTGGACTGTATCAGTTTATGGGGCAACGAACAGACTTCAGTGAAATGGCTGTCAAGCAATTATTGGCCACCTCAGAGATTGATATAGAAGAAGAATCCATCACTTGGATGACTGGATTCAAGCGATATTCTGCATCTTTTGCTGACTTTGCCACTGCCAACAGTCTGGATTATGGCATCATTTCAGCTGGGCTGGATCTCTACACTGAGGATAATTTTGAGGACTTTGTGCAATTCTATGAGCCAGTAAGGCTGGGAATACCCAGGAGGTTTGGAGAGACAGCAGGACTCAGGCATCATCCTGCTGTGATCAACAAGATTGCCAGAGTCACTATTCTTCCCAAGAGTGGGGATAAGAGCAAAATACGGGACAAATTCTGGAACATTATCCACCACATCATGAACGGTGAGGTAATGAATGTTGTTCTTTTCATGATGAGACAACTCAATGATTTGAAAATGGACAAGAACCAAAATTTAGCATATGCTCCTTATATTATGGCTCTCATCAAAGCCAAGACTAGATTTGAGGGGCCTTGCGAGATTGTTCACACACCGTTCAGACCCTTTAAGAATGAGATAGGGTTTCTCACCAGGCCACTCACTCCCTTCCCAGATAATGAGGAAGACCCTGGCTATGATGCAGGAGCAGCTCCTGATGTTGAGGCCGAGCAGATGCCTCCTCCTCCACCTCCTCCTCAGCCTCAACAATATTGGCAGCCTGGTCCAGGCTACTTTGATCCATATTTTCACAATATGCAGCAGGGGCTTGAGACCCATATTGATACTCGCTTTGAGGGCATGATGACACATATGGATCACCACCTAGATGACATGCAGTCTCGCTTTGACAGTAACTGGGGTGCGCTCAACTCTGAGTTTTCTGAGCTTCGCGATCACATTCACACTAATGTCACTGATCCTATCATGACCAGACTAAATAATGTGCAGCAGAGTTTTCAGGATAACATGGGAGCTCTGTCTAGTCAATTTGACAATCTCTCTACCAATGACAACATGCATGAGATCAGTCAGAGGCAGCAACAACTCCAGCAAGATTTTGGCCAGTTCTCCTCTCTTTTTGACACATTCAGCACTCACTACTACAACATGCATCCTCCACCCAGTGATCAGTGAGGCTTCTCCTTTGTGGCAATTGATGCCAAAGGGGGAGAGAAGTGATGAGAAGAGAAGTTGTCAGGTGTCACATTCAGGGGGAGTTGTTGGTCTATGTGGACATTGAGACCGTGCATATGCATATTTACCTTTTTATGTCGCATGCATTAGTTTATGTCTTATGCATTTGGATCTGGTTTGAACTTTTAACTCTATGTCTTATGCCTGTGGACAATTATCTGTAATATTCTGTGGGTTGGACTATGTTTAGTTCAAATTACTCTGTGTGGTTAATCGAAGAGTGATTATAATTGCTGCGCTTACTCTACATATCATCTCTTGTATGCCTCGATAACCATGATTGTAGGAAAGTTTCCATCAAAACTCCGATCTATTATGTGTGTTATATCTTCAGCTTCAAATAATCCTGCACACACTTAGGGGGAGCCTTTCTTACATACTGAGTTTTTTATTGGGATTTATCTATCTCTCGGACAGAACTTCAAATAAAGATAAGTCCTATGAAACTCATCTTCAAAATCTATCTTATACCTAAGGTATGAGGGAGATTTGGAAAAACTAAACTTCTCTTTAATACATTATATAGTGTTGTCATCAATTACCAAAAAGGGGGAGATTGTGAATCATCTAGGCCCCTTTGGTGATGTTTTGGTAATTAATGACAACTGCTTGTGGGCTAACGATTCTTGGAGAAATAAGAATGCAGGGTTGGACCGCATAGAACAGTAAATATTGGAGAATCATAAGAATTGGTTGTGGATCAAATGAAGGCAAAGGTATAATATAGGTTTCGTTTTTGCCGGTCTTAAGGAGTTTAGAGAAGATACTTGACCGGATTAGTAGGCTAGATAGCCGTACTATTAAGAGGGGTCAATGACTTTGATCTGTGTAAAACTTAGTGCCTCATAGAGCATCAAGTAGTTGCATTTGCATGAGGACTAACAACGCTTCAAATTTCTTGAGTTAAAAATTCTTTTAAAAGCGAGTTTGAAAAATGCAAAGTCTTGGATGCGCGGACCGTCCGGGCCTTGAGGGCGGACCGTCCGCGATTCACCAGAGGGGTCCAAAGTCTGACCACTTTGGAAGCCATCTTGTTCCTTTGCACTGCGGACCGTCTGGGCCTTAGGGCCGGACCGTCCGCAGTCATGACCAGAGAAGGATGGTTTCGGGCCAGTCCCTGAATTATAGCGCGGACCGTCCGGCTGTGCTGGGCGGACAGTCCGCAAGTGTCAAATATGTTTTGGACAGGGACTGTGTGATTTTGTAGATTTGTACTACGGACTGTCCGGGGGACTAGTCTGGACAGTACTGTCTCATGTCTCGGACCGTCCGGCCTTATAGGCGGACGGTCCGCCCGTGTTAACAATTCTTGGTCCGAAGTCCAGGTGCTTCTTGCTGTCAGGTCGCGGACGGTCCGGCCTTGATGGGCGGACGGTCCGGACCCAACTTTTCTGACAACTCTGACAGATTTCAAACGGGAATTGTAGCCGTTATATGTATGGCGGACCGTCCGGCCCTAGGGCGCGGACCGTCCGCGTGTGCGCAGAACTGGTGCTTTTTGCACATAACGGTTGGAATTTGGTGGGGGCTATAAATAGAAGGGTAGCTCGTGTGAGAGAGCTCTCTTGGCCATTCCTTGCACACATTGAGCTCATTTGTGATCCTTCAACTCACTCCTCACACTCTTTGCTTGAGATTGCATTCTAGTGAGAGATTGAGGGTTCCTAGTGCATTTGCATCCTTCGGTGATTCTTGAGGCACTAGGTGGTACACCGAGCAAGCGTCATCGGCTTGTTACTCTTGGAGGTTTCCGCCTCCTAGACGGCTCGGGTGATCGTCTCCGTCGAGCTCTCCAAGAAGATTGTGGAGAAGCCGCGGTGTTGATTGTGAGGGGTTCGCGCCTACCTCGCCGGAGCGGCAAAGGTGACATTAGTGGAATCGAGGTATTGAGTGATTTCTTGTCCACTTGGCTCAAAGATCAAGCCGTGTCTTGATAGAGGAGCAAGTGAGAGCTTGAAGTCCACCTCAACGTGGATTAGGGGTGATCGGCAAATCACCGATACCATGGGATAAAATTCGGTGACTCTACTTTCTTGCATTACTTATTGCCTTGCAAGTGATTAGTGTTTTGCATATTTTTCCTCAAGTATTCAATCACCGTAGTTGATTCTCATACATTGTTTACTTGTTGTCACTAGAGAATTTATTCCTCTTGTTATATTGATTAAATTTACCTAGTGTTTTTTATTTTAGTCAAAACCGTCTATTCACCCCCTCTAGCCGGTGTCCTAGATCCTACAGCCACCTCAACTGCCCATGTACGACGGTCACTTTGACCCGAAGCAGACCCTTATAAGCTATGAAGCAACCATATCATCTTATGGTGGTAACTAGCCAATTACCCGTGCTTTGCTACGGTTTTTATATATCATAAATAGGTATTAAAATATTTATCCAAATACAATTATTGTTTATTTCTAAATATTAAGGTATGTGTGGTCTAGTGGTTAGCCCCAAATTTCCGGAGTTGGGGGTGTGGGTTCGAGTGCTCGCTCTGCACTTTTTTGCGCGATGTGGTAGCTGTGTGGGTGGGGTCGGGTGCTGAGCAGGCGCAGTAGCTGGCTGTGTGGACGCTGGGATCCACATAGCTTAGAGAGGGGCGAGAGAACCAGTCAGAGAGCGTGGGGCAGACCTAGAGTGTCACTGTGTCCATAGGGCAGTAGCTGAGAGAGAGACGGGAGAACCAGGCGCGTGGGGCGGTGAGAGTACCTAGAGGGGGGGTGAATAGGTGATCCTGTGAAACTTAAACTTATAGCCACAAAAACTTGTTAAGTGTTAGCACAATAATCGCCAAGTGGCTAGAGAGGAGTCTCAACAAAACACAATACCACAAGAGATCAAACACAGAGATGACACAATGGTTTATCCTGTGGTTCGGCCAAGACCAACACTTGCCTACTCCACGTTGTGGCGTCCCAACGGACGAGGGTTGCAATCAACCCCTCTCAAGCGGTCCAAAGACCAACTTGAATACCACGGTGTTTTGCTTTGCCTTTCAATATCCCGTTTGCGAGGAATCTCCACAACTTGGAGCCTCTCGCCCTTACACAAGATGTTCACGAAGAATCACAGAGCAAGGGAGGGATTAGCAACTCACACACGACACAAAGATCACAGCGAATATGCACACGCAAAACCCAGACTTGAGCTCAAGAGACTAGCACACTAGAACGGAGCTCAAATCACTAGAATGTCGAACAAGTGCGCAAGAATGAAGTGTGAGTGATCAATGATGCTCAAAGGATGCTCGGTGTCCTCCTACATGCGCCTAGGGGTCTCTTTTATAGCCCCAATGCAGCTAGGAGCCGTTGAGCACAAATCTAGAAAGCCATTCTTGCCTTCTGTCATCGGGGGCACCGGACAGTCTGGTGGACACCGGACACTGTCCGGTGCCCGATTTCCTTCCTTAAATAGCGAAGCCGACCGTTGGCAGACTTGGAGCCGTTGGCGCACCGGACAGTCCGGTGCCATCTTCTAGCCGTTGGCTCGGCCACGTGTCCCGCGCAGATTGCGCGACCGACCGTTGGCCCGGCCGACCGTTGGCTCACTGGACAGTCCGGTGCACACCGGACAGTCCGGTGAATTTTAGCCGTACGTCGCCGGTGAATTCCCGAGAGCGGCCAGTTCGCTCGAGCCAGCCTGGCGCACCGGACACTGTCCGGTGCACCACCGGACACTGTCCGGTGCACCACCGGACAGTCCGGTGCTCCCAGACTCAGCAGATTCTTGGCTGCTCGAGCCAAGACATTTCCAATTGGATTTTACCTGTTTCCAGCACTTAGACACAATACATTAGTCCATAAAACAATGTACTAAGTCTGAGAAACATACCTTTATCCTTGATTTGTACTTTGTCCACCTTTTTACACTTAAGCACTTGTGTTGGGCACTTAAACCACCAAAATACTTAGAAATGGCCCAAGAGCACATTTCCCTTTCAATCTCCCCCTTTTTGGTGATTTATGCCAACACAATATAAAGCAAGTAGAACAAGTACAAAATCAAATCAAATTAGAACTCAAAATTGTTTTGTTTCACTTTGACATATATGGATCACTCTATGCCACCACTTGGTTTGTTTTTGCAAATCCAACTCAAATTTCTATCTCTAAGTCAAATACACATGTTAAGACATAAAGAGAGTCATTCCAAGAGAAATTAATTCAAGATTTCAAAAACTCCCCTTTTTCCCATAATCAATACTTCTCCCCACAAGAAGCCAACTTTTGACACGAGAGACAACAAAAGAGTTTTGACAAACCAAAAGCTCTATTCTACTGTTTTCAAAATCTCTCAAGTGGTAGCTGATCCATTTATCGCTTTGGCCTTTATTTTCTCCCCCTTTGGCATCAAGCACCAAAACGGGATCAATCTTGGCCCATTAACCCCATTGCCTCACCAAAATCTTCAACTAAGAGCAAATAGACAATAAGAGTATAAAGATGAACTTGGAAGAGTTACTCTTTTCATCGGAGTGCAGTGGAAGTCTTGCCTTCTCCAAGTCCACCTTTTCCCTTTTAATTATCCTTGGAGACTAAAACAACCAAACTCAAGTACATGGTTAGTCTCAAAGGGTCAAGTTGTAGCACAGCTCCCCCTAAATATGTGCATCACTTGCAAACAGGACTTGTGAGGTCCAGGGAGTGTTTGTACAACTTGAGCACCACAATAAGCAACAAAATGCAGAATTATGATCAAAAGCATAAACACATGTATGCTACATTTCAATCCAAGTTCCGCGAATCTAAGATATTGAGCTCACTACGCAACCTGCAAAAGGTCTTTTCATCTAGAGGCTTGGTAAAGATATCGGCTAGCTGGTTCTCGGTGCTAACATGAAACACTTCGATATCCCCCTTTTGCTGGTGGTCTCTCAAAAAGTGATGCCGGATGTCAATGTGCTTTGTGCGGCTGTGTTCAACAGGATTTTCCGCCATGCGGATAGCACTCTCATTGTCACATAGGAGTGGGACTTTGCTCAGATTGTAGCCAAAGTCCCGAAGGGTTTGCCTCATCCAAAGTAGCTGCGCGCAACACTGTCCTGCGGCAACATACTCGGCCTCAGCGGTGGATAGGGCAACGGAGGTTTGTTTCTTAGAGTTCCACGACACCAGGGACCTTCCTAAGAATTGGCACGTCCCTGATGTACTCTTCCTATCGACCTTACATCCAGCATAGTCGGAATCTGAGTATCCAACCAAGTCAAAGGTAGACCCCTTTGGATACCAGAGCCCGAAGCAGGGCGTAGCAACCAAATATCTAAGAATTCGCTTCACCGCCACTAAGTGACACTCCTTAGGATCGGATTGAAATCTAGCACGCATGCATACGCTAAGCATAATATCCGGTCTACTAGCACATAAATAAAGTAAAGACCCTATCATTGACCGGTATGCTTTTTGATCAACGGACTTACCTCCTTTGTTGAGGTCGGTGTGTCCGTCGGTCCCCATCGGAGTCTTTGCGGGCTTGGCGTCCTTCATCCCAAACTACTTTAGCAGATCTTGCGTGTACTTCGTTTGGGAGATGAAGGTGCCGTCTTTGAGTTGCTTCACTTGGAACCCAAGGAAGTAGTTCAACTCGCCCATCATCGACATCTCGAATTTCTGCGTCATCACCCTGCTAAACTCTTCACAAGACTTTTGGTTAGTAGAACCAAATATTATGTCATCGACATAAATTTGGCACACAAACAAATCACCATCACATGTTTTAGTAAAAAGAGTTGGATCGGCTTTCCCAACCTTGAAAGCATTAACAATTAGAAAGTCTCTAAGGCATTCATACCATGCTCTTGGGGCTTGCTTAAGTCCATAGAGCGCCTTAGAGAGCTTACACACGTGGTCGGGGTACCGTTCATCCTCGAAGCCAGGGGGTTGCTCCACGTACACCTCCTCCTTGATTGGCCCGTTGAGGAAAGCGCTCTTCACATCCATTTGGAACAACCTGAAAGAATGGTGAGCGGCATATCCTAGCAAGATACGAATTGATTCTAGCCTAGCCACAGGAGCAAACGTCTCCTCAAAGTCCAAACCTGTGACTTGGGCATAACCTTTTGCCACAAGTCGAGCCTTGTTCCTCGTCACCACCCCGTGCTCGTCCTGTTTGTTGCGGAATACCCACTTGGTTCCCACAATGTTTTGCTTGGGACGAGGCACCAGTGTCCAAACTTCATTGCGCTTGAAGTTGTTGAGTTCCTCCTGCATGGCTAACACCCAGTCCGGATCTAGCAAGGCCTCTTCTACCCTGAAAGGCTCAATAGAAGAGACAAAGGAGTAATGCTCACAAAAATTAACTAATCGAGATCGAGTAGTTACTCCCTTGCTAATATCACCCAGAATTTGGTCGACGGGATGATCCCTTTGAATCATCGCTCGAACTTGGGTTGGTGGTGCCGGTTGCGCTTCTTCCTCCATCACATGATCGTCTTGTGCTCCCCCTTGATCATACGCCTCTCGTTGATGAACCTGTTCATCGTCTTGAGTTGGGGGATGCACCAAAGTTGAGGAAGAAGGTTGATCTTGCTCCTTTTGTTCCTGTGGTCGTATATCACCAATCGCCATGGTTCGTATAGCGGCCGTCGGAACATCTTCTTCATCTACATCATCAAGATCAACAGCTTGCTCTCTTGGAGAGCCATTAGTCTCATCAAATACAACGTCGCTAGAGACTTCAACCAATCCCGATGATTTGTTGAAGACTCTATACGCCTTTGTATTTGAGTCATAACCTAACAAAAACCCTTCTACGGCTTTGGGAGCAAACTTAGAATTTCTACCCTTCTTCACTAGAATGTAGCATTTGCTCCCAAATACACGAAAGTAAGATACATTGGGTTTGTTACCGGTTAGAAGCTCATACGACGTCTTCTTGAGGAGGCGGTGAAGGTAGACCCTGTTGATGGCGTGGCAAGCCGTGTTGATGGCTTCCGACCAAAAACGCTCGGGGGTCTTGAATTCTCCAAGCATCATCCTCGCCATATCGATTAGCGTCCTGTTCTTCCTCTCTACCACACCATTTTGCTGTGGTGTGTAGGGAGCGGAGAACTCGTGCTTGATCCCTTCCTCCTCAAGGAACTCCTCCACTTGAAGGTTCTTGAACTCGGACCCGTTGTCGCTCCTTATCTTCTTCACCTTGAGCTCAAACTCATTTTGAGCTCTCCTGAGGAAGCGCTTGAGGGTCCCTTGGGTTTCAGACTTATCCTGCAAAAAGAACACCCAAGTGAAGCGGGAATAGTCATCAACAATAACTAAACCATACTTACTTCCTCCTATGCTTAGATAGGCGACAGGTCCGAAGAGGTCCATATGTAGCAGCTCCAGGGGTCTTGATGTGGTCATCACATTCTTGCTGTGATGCGCTCCTCCCACCTGTTTACCTGCCTGACAAGCTGCACAAGGTCTGTCTTTTTCGAATTGTACGTTAGTCAAACCTATCACGTGTTCTCCCTTTAGAAGCTTGTGAAGATTCTTCATCCCCACATGTGCTAAGCGGCGATGCCACAGCCAGCCCATGCTAGTCTTAGCAATTAAGCATGCATCTAGACCGGCCTCTTCTTTTGCAAAATCAACTAAGTAAAGCTTGCCGTCTAATACACCCTTAAAGGCTAGTGAACCATCACTTCTTCTAAAGACAGACACATCTACATTTGTAAAAAGACAATTATATCCCATATTGCATAGTTGACTAACAGATAGCAAATTGTAACCAAGAGACTCAACTAAAAACACATTGGAGAAAGAGTGCTCATTAGAAATTGCAATTTTACCTAACCCTTTTACCTTGCCTTGATTCCCATCACCGAATATAATTGAATCTTGGGAATCCCTATTCTTGACGTAGGAGGTGAACATCTTCTCCCCCGTCATATGGTTTGTGCATCCACTGTCGATAATCCAGCTTGAACCCCCGGATGCATAAACCTGCAAGGTAAATTTAGGCTTGGGTCTTAGGTACCCAACTCATGTTGGGTCCTACAAGGTTAGTGCAAATATCCTTAGGGACCCAAATGCAAGTTTTGTCTCCCTTGCATTTTGCCCCTAACTTCCTAGCAACTATTTTCCTATCCTTTCTACAAATAGCAAAGGAAGCATTTAAAGCATGATAAATTGTAGAGGGTTCATTCATTACTTTCCTAGGAACATTAACAACATTTCTCCTAGGCATATTATGAACAACATTTCTCCTACCAACATTTCTATTATGCACATAAGAAGAACTAGAAGCAAACATGTCATCAAAAGCATCATATGTGTTACATCTCCTATAAGCATTTCTAGATTGTCTCCTATCATGGTACATAAAGGCATGGTTCTTTTGCACACTACTAGCCATAGGGGCCTTCCCTTTCTCCTTGGCGGAGATGGGAGCCTTATGGCTTGTCAAGTTCTTGGCTTCCTTCTTGTAGCCAAGTCCATCCTTAATTGAGGGGTGTCTACCAATTGTGTAGGCATCCCTTGCAAATTTTAGCTTATCAAAATTACTCTTGCTAGTCTTAAGTTGAGCATTAAGACTAGCCAATTCATCATTAAGTTTGGAAATTGAAACTAGGTGTTCACTACAAGCATCAATGTCAAAATCTTTACACCTATTACAAGTTTCAACAATTTCTACACAAGAATTAGATTTACTAGCTACTTCTAGTCTAGCATTTAAATCATCATTAAAACTCTTTAACTTAGCAATAGTTTCATGACAAGAAGATAGTTCACTAGAGAGCATTTCATTTCTCTTAATTTCTAGAGCAAGAGATTTCTGAGCTTCTACAAATTTATCATGTTCTTCATACAACAAATCCTCTTGCTTTTCTAAAAGTATATTCCTATCATTCAAGGCATCAATCAATTCATTAATTTTGTCTACCTTGGTTCTATCTAATCCCTTGAATAAGCATGAGTAATCTATCTCATCATCATCACTAGACTCATCCTCACTTGAAGAAGCATAAGTACTAGTATTATGAGTGCTTACTTTCTTCTCCCTTGCCATGAGGCAAGTGTGTCACTCGTTGGGGAAGAGGGATGACTTGTTGAAGGCGGTGGCGGCGAGTCCTTCATTGTCGGAGTCGGACAAAGAGCAGTCCGAATCCCATTCCTTGCCAAGATGAGCCTCGCCCTTTGCCTTCTTATAGTTCTTCTTTTTCTCCCTCTTGTTCCCTTGATCCTGATCACTATCATTGTCGGGACAGTTAGCAATAAAATGACCAAGCTTACCACATTTGAAGCATGAGCGCTTCCCCTTGGCTTTGGTCTTGCTTGGCTGTCCCTTGCGACCTTTAAGCACCGTCTTGAATCTTTTGATGATGAGAGCCATCTCTTCATCATTAAGTCCGGCCGCCTCAATCTGTGCCACCTTGCTAGGTAGCGCCTCCTTGCTTCGTGTTGCCTTGAGAGCAAGGGGTTGCGGCTCGTTGATCGGACCATTCAAGGCGTCGTCCACGTACCTCGCCTCCTTGATCATCATTCGCCCGCTAACGAATTTCCCAAGAACTTCTTCGGGCGACATCTTGGTGTACCTGGGATTTTCACGTATATTGTTTACCAAATGAGGATCAAGAATGGTAAATGACCTTAGCATTAGGCGGACGACGTCGTGGTCCGTCCATCGCGTGCTCCCGTAGCTCCTTATTTTGTTGATGAGGGTCTTGAGCCGATTGTATGTTTGTGTCGGCTCCTCGCCCCTTATCATCGCGAACCGTCCAAGCTCGCCCTCCACCAACTCCATTTTGGTGAGCAAGGTGACATCATTCCCCTCATGAGAGATCTTGAGGGTGTCCCAGATCTGCTTGGCATTGTCCAAGCCGCTCACCTTATGGTACTCGTCCCTGCACAAGGAGGCTAGCAACACAGTAGTAGCTTGTGCATTTTTATGAATCTGTTCATTAATAAACATGGGACTATCCGTACTATCAAAGTGCATTCCACTTTCTACAATCTCCCATATGCTAGGATGGAGAGAGAACAAGTGACTACACATTTTGTGACTCCAAAATCCGTAGTCCTCTCCATCAAAATGAGGAGGTTTACCAAGTGGAATAGATAATAAATGAGCATTAGTACTTTGAGGAATACGAGAGTAATCAAAAGAAAAGTTCGAATTGACCGGTTTCTTTCTCTCGTATTCGTTGTGGTCGTCGTCCTTTTGGGAGGAAGTAGACTCATCGCTGTCGTAGTAGACGATCTCCTTGATGCGTCTTGTCTTCTTCTTCTTCCCATCTTTGCGTCTGTGGCCCGAGCCCGAGTCGTTGGACTTTTCATCCCTTGGCTCGTTGACGAAGGACTCCTTCTCCTTGTCATTGATCACGATTCCCTTCCCTTTAGGATCCATCTCTTCGGACGGTTAGTCCCTTTGTGAAGAGAACGGCTCTGATACCAATTGAGAGTACCTAGAGGGGGGGTGAATAGGTGATCCTGTGAAACTTAAACTTATAGCCACAAAAACTTGTTAAGTGTTAGCACAATAATCGCCAAGTGGCTAGAGAGGAGTCTCAACAAAACACAATACCACAAGAGATCAAACACAGAGATGACACAGTGGTTTATCCCGTGGTTCGGCCAAGACCAACACTTGCCTACTCCACGTTGTGGCGTCCCAACGGACGAGGGTTGCAATCAACCCCTCTCAAGCGGTCCAAAGACCAACTTGAATACCACGGTGTTTTGCTTTGCCTTTCAATATCCCGTTTGCGAGGAATCTCCACAACTTGGAGCCTCTCGCCCTTACACAAGATGTTCACGAAGAATCACAGAGCAAGGGAGGGATTAGCAACTCACACACGACACAAAGATCATAGCGAATACGCACACGCAAAACCCAGACTTGAGCTCAAGAGACTAGCACACTAGAACGGAGCTCAAATCACTAGAATGTCGAACAAGTGCGCAAGAATGAAGTGTGAGTGATCAATGATGCTCAAAGGATGCTCGGTGTCCTCCTACATGCGCCTAGGGGTCTCTTTTATAGCCCCAATGCAGCTAGGAGCCGTTGAGCACAAATCTGGAAAGCCATTCTTGCCTTCTGTCATCGGGGGCACCGGACAGTCCGGTGCACACCGGACACTGTCCGGTGCCCGATTTCCTTCCTTAAATAGCGAAGCCGACCGTTGGCAGACTTGGAGCCGTTGGCGCACCGGACATGTCCGGTGCACACCGGACAGTCCGGTGCCATCTTCTAGCCGTTGGCTCGGCCACGTGTCCCACGCAGATTGCGCGGCCGACCGTTGGCTCACCGGACAGTCCGGTGAATTTTAGCCGTACGTCGCCGGTGAATTCCCGAGAGCGGCCAGTTCGCTCGAGCCAGCCTGGCGCACCAGACACTGTCCGGTGCACCACCGGACACTGTCCGGTGCACCACCGGACACTGTCCGGTGCACCACCGGACAGTCCGGTGCTCCCAGACTCAGCAGATTCTTGGCTGCTCGAGCCAAGACATTTCCAATTGGATTTTACCTGTTTCCAGCACTTAGACACAATACATTAGTCCATAAAACAATGTACTAAGTCTGAGAAACATACCTTTATCCTTGATTTGTACTTTGTCCACCTTTTTACACTTAAGCACTTGTGTTGGGCACTTAAACCACCAAAATACTTAGAAATGGCCCAAGGGCACATTTCCCTTTCAGGCGGGTCTAGAGTGTCAGCATGGAGGAGAGAGGGACGGGAGAACAAGGCACGTGGGGTGGGTCTAGAGTGTCAGCGTGGCGGGTGAAGCTATGAAGCAACCATATCATCTTATGTTGGTAGTACAATAGTCATGGCCAAGTCCTTCGTCATGGTGGTCAGGAGTGTTGCTCAGACCTGATACTCCTCTCTCAGGCCAGCAACAATCACATCTTGGCAGAAATTGAAGGATATGTTGATCACAAGTTTCCAGGGGTTTCAGACGAAGCCGGTAACTGCTCAAGCTTTGTTCCAATGTACACAAGATCATGAGGAGTACTTACAGGCTTACGTCCAAAGGTTTTTGCGACTCAGAGCCCAAGCACCAATAGTGCCAAATGAAATTATCATTGAAGCAATGATCAAGGGGCTTCGTCTAGGTCCAACGACATAGTATTTTGCACGGAAGCCTCCTCGGACTCTAGAGAAGCTTCTCCAAAAAAGGATGAATATATCAGGGCTGAAAGGGAAATAGGGTTTAACCTTTTCCTATAAATAATTTTGGTGGTTGAATGCCCAACACAAATAATTGGACTAACTAGTTTGCTCTAGATTATATATTCTACAGGTGCATAAAGGTTCAACATAAACCAATAAAAGATTAAAGAAAGGGTTCAAAAACAAAGGAGCAAAGAAACCAAGAGTGCCCTGGTCTGGCGCACAGGACTGTCCGGTGCACCAGGATCGTACAGTCTCAAACTCGCCACTCTCGGGTTTCTCAGGGCGCGCTCTGCTATAATTCACCGGACTGTCCGGTGTGCCACCGGACTATCCGGTGCACCAGCGGAGCAACGGCTCCTTCGCGCAATGGTCGACTGCAAAAGCTGGAGAATCAGATGAACAGTGAAGAACAGTGCGCGCAGAGTAAAAGTCGCTTGTTAGAGGCGCACCGGACAGTGAACAGTGCCTGTCCAGTGCGGCACCGGACTGTCCGGTGCCACTAAAATACAAAGCCTCCAACGTCAGAAGCTCCCGAACCCTAACGGTTGGGTGTCGTGGCTGGCGCATCGGACAGTGTTCGGTGGGGCACAGGACTGTTCGGTGCGCCCATCGACAGCAACCCTCCCCATCAGTTGTTTGGTGGTTGCCCCCAACCACCTCCACTCCAACCATCCAAGCATTCCACACATTGCATTCAATACAAGAGCAATAGACTTCACTCCAAGACACAAATCAAAGCGATCGATACACTCAAAATCCCAGATCCAACTCTGGCGCATTAGGGCTTGTGAGAGGATCACTTGTGTTTCTTGTTGCTCTTGTTTGCTTGGTTGGCTTTCTTTTCTTTTCCTTGTTACTCTCAAGTGCTTTGTAAGCAAGGCAAGAGACACCAATTGTGTTGTGGTCCTTGCGGGGTCTAAGTGACCCGTGAAAAGTAAAGAAGAAAGCTCACTCGGTCTAAGTGACCGTTTGAGAGAGAGAAAGGGTTGAAAGAGACCCTATCTTTGTGACCACCTCAACGGGGACTAGGTTCTTTAGAACCGAACCTCGGTAAAACAAATCACCGTGTTCATCCGCTTTATTTCTTGGTTGATTTGTTTTCTCCCTCTCTCTTGGACTTGAATTCATTTCTAACGCTAACCCCGACTTGTAGTGTGTGCTTAAGTTTATAAGTATCAGATTTCGCCTATTCACCCCCTCTAGGCGACTTTCAATTGGTATCAGAGCCCGGTACTTCACTAGAGTCTAATAACTTAAAGTGATGTCAGGAGGATCTGCCAAGAGGGAGATGGAAACCGGCGAGAAGGCCACAAGCCACGGGAAGGCTCCATCAAGGGAGTCCAGCACCAACTGCAAAGAGGGATCCCCTCTCCGCATCAAGTCGCATCAAAGTGGCGACAAGAAGAAGATGATGAAGAAAGTGGTCTACTACGATACTGACTCTTCGTCGCCCTCCACATCCAGCTCCGACACGGCGTTCGTCACTTCTAAGAGCCATGAGCGCAAGAAGTATAGTAAGATGCCACTTCGTTATCCCCGTATTTCTAAGCGCACTACATTACTTTCCGTTCCATTAGGCAAGCCACCATGTTTTGATGGTGAAGATTATTGTATGTGGAGTGATAAAATGAGGCATCACCTAACCTCACTCCACACAAGTATTTGGGACATTGTTGAGTTTGGAGCGTAGGTACCTAATGTGGGGGACGAAGACTACGATTCGGATGAGGTCGCCCAAATACGGCACTTTAACTCCCAAGCAACTACTATACTCCTCGCCTCTCTATGTCGAGAGGAGTATAATAAGGTGCAAGGGTTAAAAAGTGCCAAAGAAATTTGGGAGGTCCTAAAGACCACGCACGAAGGAGATGAGGTGACCATGATCACCAAGTGGGAAACGATCGAGGGGGAGCTCGGTCGATTCGTCCTCAACCAAGGAGAGGAGCCACAAGCAATGTACAACTGGCTCAAGACCTTGGTCAACCAAGTGCGCAACCTCGAGAGCACAAAATGGGATGACCATGAGATGGTCAAGGTTATTCTAAGATCCCTTATTTTTCGCAATCCTACTCAAGTACAATTAATTCGTGGGGATCCTATATACAAATTAATGTCTCCTGAGGAAGTGATAGGAAAGTTTGTGAGCTTTGAACTAATGATCAAAGGCTCCAAACACATCGTCGACTTGGAGCAAGGCAGCACCTCCACACCCGAGGTGCAACCCGTCGCATTCAAAGCGACGGAAGAAAAGAAAGAAGAGTCTACATCAAGTAGGCTCCCCATCGATGCCTCCAAGCTCGACAATGAGGAGATGGCGCTCATCATCAAGATCTTCCGTCAAATCCTCAAGCAAAGGAGTGGGAAGGATTACAAACCCCGCTCCAAGAGGGTGTGCTACAAGTGTGGTAAGCCCGGTCATTTTATTGCAAAATGTCCAATGTCTAGTGATAGTGACAGGGGCGACGACAAGAAGGGGAAGAAGAGAGAAAAGAAGAGGTACTACAAGAAGAAGGGCGGCGATGCCCACATATGTCGGGAATGGGACTCCGATGAGAGCTCCACCGACTCCTCCTCTGGCGAGGATGCCGCCAACATCACCGTCAACAAGGGCCTCCTCTTCCCAAACGTCGGCCACAAGTGCTTCATGGCAAAGGACGGCAAAAAGAAGAAGGTACAATCTAGAACCACCCCCAAGTATACTACATCTAGTGATGAGGGTAGTTCTAGTGATGATGAAGATGATCTGCTTACCCTTTTTGCCAACCTTAACATGCAACAAAAAGAAAAATTAAATGAATTGATAGGTTCCATTCATGAGAAGGATGAACTCTTGGACAGCCAAGAGGAATTCCTTATTAAGGAAAATAAGAAGCATGTTAAAGTAAAAAATGCCTATGCTCAGGAAGTTGAAAAATGTGAAAATTTGACTAAGAAGCTTAGCATGTGCCATGATTCAATTACCAATCTTAGAAATGACAATGCTAGTTTAAATGTTAAGATTGATAAATTGAATGAATCAATTTCTAGCCTTAAGACTGGAAATGCTAGTTTAATTTCCAAAGCTAAAGATTTAAATGTTTGCAATGATTCTATTTCCTGTCTTAGAGATGAGAATACAATTTTAAATGCTAAGATAGAGGAATTAAAATCTTGTAAACCCTCTACATCTACTATTGATCATGTTACTATTTGTACTAGATGTAGAGATGTTAATGTTGATGCTATAAATGATCACCTTGCTTCAATCAAACAACAAAATGATCATATAGCTCAATTAACTGCTAAAATTAATGAGCATGAAATTGAAAATGAAAAGTTTAAATTTGCTAGAAGCATGCTCTATAGTGGGAGACGTCCTGGCATTAAGGATGGCATTGGTTTTTAGCAGGGAAGCAATGTCAAGCTTAATGCCCCTAAGTAATTGTCTAACTTTGTTAAGAGTAAAGCTCCCATGGTTTAGGATAATGAGGGCTATATTTTATATCCTGCAAATTATTCTGAGCACAAAATTAGGAGAATTCATGCTAAGAAATCTCATTCTGTTTCTCACCATGCTTTTATGTATAAGGATGAGGCATCTAGCTCTAGGCATTCTACATATGTTAAAATGCCTAAAAAGAAAACTCCTACTGCATCAAATGAGCCTAACATTTCATTTAAGACTTTTGATGCATCATATGTTTTAACTAACAAATCAGGCAAAATAGTTGCCAAATATGTTGGGGGCAAACACAAGGGGTCAAAGACTTGTGTTTGGGTACCCAAGGTGCTTGTTTCTAACGTGAAAGGACCCAAGACTGTTTGGGTACCTAAGAACAAGACCTAAAACTGTTTTGCAGGTTTATGCATCCGGGGGCTCAAGATGGATAATTGATAGTGGGTGCACAAACCACATGACAGGAGAGAAAAGGATGTTCTCCTCCTATGAGAAAAACGAAGATCCCCAAAGAGTTATTACATTCGAGGATGGAAATCAAGGTTTGGTCAAAGGACTTGGTAAAATTGCTATATCACTTGACCATTCTATTTCCAATGTTTTTCTTGTAGATTCTTTAGATTATAACTTGCTTTCTGTATCTCAATTATACAAAATGGGCTACAACTGTCTATTCACAGATGTAGGTGTTACTGTTTTTAGAAGAAGTGATGATTTAGTAGCATTTAAGGGAGTATTAGAGGGTTAGCTATACTTAGTAGATTTTAACAAAGCTGAACTCAATATTTGCTTAATTGCTAAGACTAATATGGGTTGGCTCTGGCAACGCCGACTAGCCCATGTTGGGATGAAGAATCTTCACAAGCTTCTAAAGGGAGAGCACATTTTAGGACTAACAAATGTTCATTTTGAGAAAGACAGGGTTTGTAGCGCATGTCAAGCAGGAAAGCAAGTTGGCACCCATCATCCACGCAAGAACATAATGACAACGGACAAGCCACTAGAGTTACTCCACATGGATCTATTCGACCCAATAGCTTATATAAGCATCGGCGGGAGTAAGTACTGTCTAGAAATTGTGGATGATTATTCTCGCTTCACTTGGGTATTCTTTTTGCAAGAAAAATCTCAAACCCAAGAGACTTTAAAAGGATTCTTGAGACGGGCTCAAAATGAGTTCGGATTGAGAATAAAAAAGATAAGAAGCGACAACGGGATAGAGTTCAAGAACTCACAAATGGAAGGCTTCCTTGAGGATGAGGGCATCAAGCATGAGTTCTCTTCTCCCTACACATCACAACAAAATGGTGTAGTGGAGAGGAAGAATAGAACTCTACTGGACATGGCAAGAACTATGCTTGATGAGTACAAGACTCTGGACCAGTTTTGGGCTGAGGCGATTAACACTGCCTGCTACTCCATCAACAGGCTCTACCTTCACCGAATCCTCAAGAAGACATCATATGAACTCCTCACTGGTAAAAAGCCCAATGTTTTATATTTTAGAGTCTTTGGTAGCAAATGTTTTATTCTTATTAAAAGAGGTAGAAAATCTAAATTTGCTCCTAAGGCTGTAGAAGACTTTTTACTAGGATATGATTCAAACACAAAGGCATATAGAGTCTTCAACAAATCCACTGGATTAGTTGAGGTTTCTTGTGACATTGTGTTTGATGAGACTAATGGCTCTCAAGTGGAACAAGTTGATCTTGATGAATTAGATGATGAAGAGGCTTCATGCGTCGCGCTAAGGAACATGTCCATTGGGGATGTGTGTCCTAAGGAATCCGAAGAGCCTCCACAAGCACAAGATCAACCGTCATCTTCCATGCAAGTATCTCCACCAACTCAAGATGAGGATCAGGCTCAAAATGATGAAGATCAAGAGGATGAGCCACCTCAAGAGGAGGACAATGATCAAGGGGGAGATCAAGTCAATAAGGACAAAGAAGATGATCAAGAAGTACAGGGTCAAAGACCGCCACACCCAAGAGTCCACCAAGCAATTCAAAGAGATCACCCCGTCAACTCCATCCTCGGTGACATTCATAAGGGGGTAACCACTAGATCTCGAGTTGCTCATTTTTTGTGAACATTACTCTTTTGTGTCCTCTATTGAGCCATACAGGGTGGAGGATGCACTAAGAGATTCAGATTGGGTGTTGGCAATGTAAGAGGAGCTCAACAACTTCATAAGGAATGAGGTATGGCATTTAGTTCCACGTCCTAACCAAAATGTTGTAGGTACCAAATGGGTATTCGGCAACAAGCAAGATGAGCATGGTGTGGTGACAAGGAACAAAGCCCGACTTGTGGCCAAAGGTTATTCACAAGTCGAAGGTTTGGATTTCGATGAAACTTATGCACCCGTAGCTAGGCTTGAGTCAATTTGTATATTACTTTCCTATGCTACTTACCATGGCTTTAAGCTTTATCAAATGGACATCAAAAGTGCCTTCCTCAATGGACATATCAAGGAAGAGGTCTATGTTGAGCAACCTCCCGGCTTTGAAGATAGTGAGTACCCTAACCATGTTTATAAACTCTCAAAGGCGCTTTATGGGCTCAAGCAAACCCAAGAGCATGGTATGAATGCCTAAGAGATTTTCTTATCACTAATGGCTTCAAAGTCGGAAAAGCCGATCCTACACTCTTTACTAAAACTATTGCCAAAGATTTGTTTGTATGCCAAATTTATGTTGATGATATCATATTTGGGTCTACTAACAAATCTACTTGTGAAGAGTTTAGTAGGATCATGATACAAAAATTCGAGATGTCTATGATGGGGGAGTTGAAGTATTTCCTAGGATTTCAAGTCAAGCAACTCCAAGAGGGCACCTTCATCAGCCAAACAAAGTACATTCAAGACATACTTAACAAGTTTGGAATGAAAGATGTCAAGCCCATCAAGACACCCATGGGAACAAATGGGCATCTTGACCTCGACACGGGAGGTAAATCCGTAGATCAAAAGGTATATCGGTCGATGATAGGATCTTTACTCTATTTATGTGCATCTCGACCGGACATTATGCTTTCCGTATGCATGTGTGCAAGGTTCCAAGCCGATTCTAAGGAAGTTCACCTTAGGGCCGTGAAAAGAATCATGAGATATTTAGTTTATACTCCTAAGTTTGGACTTTGGTACCCCAAGGGATCCACGTTTGATTTAATAGAATATTCCAATGCCGATTGGACAGGGTGTAAAATTGATAGGAAGAGCACATCAGGGACTTGTCAGTTTCTAGAAAGATCCCTGGTGGCTTGGGCTTCAAAGAAACAAAACTCCGTAGCTCTTTCTACCGCTGAAGCCGAGTATATTGTCGTAGGCCATTGTTGTGTGCAATTACTTTGGATGAGGCAAACCCTCAGGGACTATGGCTACAAATTGAGCAAAGTCCCTCTCCTATGTGACAATGATAGTGCAATCCGCATGGCGGATAATCCCGTTGAACACAGCCGCACTAAGCACATAGACATTCAGTATCACTTTTTGAGGGATCACCAACAAAGAGGGGATATCGAGATTGCTTATGTTAGCACCAAAGAACAATTAACCGATATCTTTACCAAACCATTAGATGAGAAAACCTTTAGCAAGCTTAGGAATGAGCTAAATATTCTTGATTCTCGGAATTTTGATTGAAACATTGCACACATAGCTCATTTGTATACCTTTTATCATATTTCTTTCATGACTACGACTAATGTGTTTTCAAGTGTATCTCTATGCTAAGTCGTAGATTGAAAGGGAAATGAAGTCTTCGGCGAAGACAAGGCTTCCACTCCACTCTAACGGTATCATTTACCCTTCGCCGTCACTTCACATCACTCTCCAAATTGGTATAATCTTTCACTCATATTTACTTGTACCATTGGGGGAGAACATAAAAAGGGCTCTCAATGTTTCCGTTTTTGGCGATTAATGCCAAAGGAGGAGAAATATTAATCCCAAAGCAAAAGGACCGCACCACCAACTTCAAAAATTTTCGAAATGATGATTTATTTGGTTTTCACAAAAAGTTAATTTTTCCAATTGGTATCTTGTGATAAGCACTTTCTTCAATTGGTATGATATTTTCAATTGGTATATTTAAAGATAGATTTTCAAAATTGTCATCTAAATATACTTCCAATTGGTATCTATTAAAACCCTCTTGAAAGCTAAGAGGAGAATTTCATTCAGGGGGAGTTTTGTTTAGTCAAAGGAAAAGCATTTGAAACAGGGGGAGAAATTTCAAATCCTGAAAATGCTTCATGCAATCTATTCATATACCTTTGACTATTTGCAAAAAGGCATTGAAAAGATTTTCCAAAAGAATTTGCAAAAACAAAACAAGTGGTGCAAGCGTGGTCCAAAATGTTAAATAAAAGAAAGCAATCCATGCATATCTATTAAATACTATAAGTTGGTTTAATTCTAAGTAACCTATGCACTTACCATATGCAAACTAGTTCAATTTTGCACTTATATATTTGCTTTGGTTTGTGTTGGCATCAATCACCAAAAAGGGGGAGATTGAAAGGGAAATAGGGTTTAACCTTTTCCTATAAATAATTTTGGTGTTTGAATGCCCAACACAAATAATTGGACTAACTAGTTTGCTCCAGACTATATATTCTACAGGTGCATAAAGGTTCAACACAAACCGGATTGAAGAAAGGGTTCAAAAACAAAGGAGCAAAGAAACCAAGAGTGTCCTGGTCTGGCGCACTGGACTGTCCGGTGTGCCACCGAACAGTGTCCGGTGCACCAGGACCCTACAGTCTCAAACTCGCCACTCTAGGGTTTCTCAGGGTGCGCTCTGCTATAATTCGCCGGACTGTCCAGTGCACCAGCGGAGCAACGGCTCCTTCGCGCAACGGTCGACTACAAAAGCTGGAGAATCAGATGAATAGTGAAGAACAGTGCGCGCCCGTCAGAGTCAGAGCCGCCTGTCAGAGGCACATCGGACAGTGAACAGTGCCTGTCCGGTGCCACTAAAAGACAAAGCCTCCAACGGTCAGAAGCTCCCGAACCCTAATGGTTGGGTGACGTGGCTGGTGCACCGGACTGTCCGGTGCGCCCATCGACAGCAGCCCTCCCCAACGGTTGTTTGGTGGTTGAGGGCTATAAATACCCCCAACCACCTCCACTCCAACCATCCAAGCATTCCACACATTGCATTCAATAGAAGAGCAATAGACTTCACTCCAAGACACAAATCAAAGCGATCGATCCACTCAAAGTCCCAAATTCAACTCTAGCGCATTGGGGCTTGTGAGAGGATCACTTGTGTTTCTTATTGCTCTTGTTTGCTTGGTTGGCTTTCTTTTCTTTTCCTTGTTACTCTCAAGTGCTTTGTAAGCAAGGAAAGAGACACCAATTGTGTGGTGCTCCTTGCGGGGTCTAAGTGATCTGTGAGAAGTAAAGAAGAAAGCTCACTCGGTCTAAGTGACCGTTTGAGAGAGGGAAAGGGTTGAAAGAGACGCGGTCTTTGTGACCACCTCAACGGGGACTAGGTTCTTTAGAACCGAACCTCGGTAAAACAAATCATCGTGTTCATCCGCTTTATTTCTTGGTTGATTTGTTTTTCCCCTCTCTCTCGGACTTGAAATCATTTCTAACGCTAACCCCGGCTTGTAGTGTGTGCTTAAGTTTATAATTTCCATATTCCGCCTATTCACCCCCCTCTAGGCAACTTTCAAGGACCGACAACGATTTCGACAAAGAAGAGAGAAGGTCTACAGATACTCTGAGATGACAAGGGGCTTTGGAGGAAGATTTAACCCAAGACACGTCAGAACAATCCACAACCCAGGCCAAAGTGAAGACAAGAACAGCCATACTCAAGGGCAGCAGAACCACTCTCAATCAACAGAGATACACTAGAGTTCTTTCAGACCGCCAATCCCAAGAGGCAGAGGAGGAAGAAGCTTCAGAGGGAGATACAACTCTCAGCCAAGAAGGGTGTTCTGCCTATTCTGTGGAGAGGATAAGGGGCACACAACAAGAACTTGCCAAGTTACAATTCAAAGGCAGAAGGAAATAGCTGAAGCCGAAGCAAGACAAAATCAATCGAAGCAGGTTATTCATACTACTTCGTATTACTCTCCATATATCCAAAAATATGTTCACAACCAACAACCAATCCAGCAGCCTTTAGCTTCAGTTGCTTCAGCAAGCCACTCTTCGGCCAGATGGGTCCTACCTCAACTACCCACCCCGACACCAACTTCACCGTACAACCAGCAGCAACCAGGGCAATTTCAGAACCAGCAGTAACATGATGCGAGGGAGCAGTCCGAAGCTCAAACAGTAAACATTATTGTTCCTAAATCCAAGCATATCTACTGAAGCGCCTGAGGGGCTGGATGGTGCATCTGAAGCTATCGTCAAGGATTTATCGTAGTTTTAATTTCTGTTTCCTTAACATTTGCCCAAAGATATTTTATAATGGTATATCCTTCAATATCTTGTAATAAATCTGAGGTTACACCATCAAATATAACAAAAGTGCCGACAAAGCTCCAAAGTCATTCCTACGGGGATGTAGAGCTCAAAATACCACATAGTAAAGGTGAATAAAGCTCCAAAGTCGTTCCTACGGGGATGCAGAGCTCAAAATACGACCTAGTGAAGGTGAAAAAGCTCCAAAGTCATTCCTACGGGGATGCAGAGCTAAATGCCACCTAGTAAAGGTGAACAAGCTTCAAAGTCATTCCTACAGGGATGCAGAGCTTAAATGAAACACCTAGTAAAGGTGTAAAAGACTCCAAAGACGTTTCCAAGGGAATGCATAGTCTTCGTATAATGTTTTTTCCTATCTCATATTGCACCAAGCATTTTTGCATCATATCATCGTACCATTATGAATCATACCATCATGCATCACATCATCTCGCATCAATCATAAAGTGAGAAGAAGAGAAATTGCTCCCTTTATGTGTGAAAGGGAAATGAGCTTAAAACATTTCTTATAATCGATTTTGGTGTTTGACGTCCATCACAAACCACGTGGACTAACTAGTTTTCTTAGATGTCATTAATCTCAGGTGCATAAGTTCAACATAAACCAAGAAAGAAATTAAGTTGGGGACTCAACAAAGTTTGGAGCAAAGACATGGAATGGTGCTGCCAGTGGCGCACCGGACAGTGTCCGGTGCCCCAGGCCGAGCACCACTCAAACATGCCACTCTTGGGTTTTTCCAAGGGACGCTCTGCTGTAATTCATCGGACTGTCCAGTGTGCACCAGACATGTCCGGTGAGCCAATGGAGCAACGATAACTTGCACTCAATGGTCCACTGCGTGTACAGTAAAAGCGCACAATGCAAAAGTCAGAGGTTAGAGCAGCGAAGTCAGAACACACGACCACCGGATTGTCCGGTGCAGCTACAAGACAAAGGACTCCAATGGTCAACCGCTCCAAACCCCAATGGGTCCCTGACGTGGCACGCACCGGACACTGAACAGTGTCCTGTCCGGTGCACCACCGGACTGTCCGGTGCGCCATCGACAACAACGACTAGAATCCCCCCAACCACCTCCATTCAAGTTATCCAAGTTTTCTGAACTTCACATTCATTGCAAGAGCAAAATACTACACTCCAAGACACATTCAATAGATCAAATCCTCTCCAAGCCTCCAAATCAACTCAATTCCTTAGTGACTTGAGAGAGGGTGTTTTTGTGTTCTTTTGTTGCTCTTGTTGCTTGGATTGCTTTCTCCTTCTCATTCTTATTTCTCTAAGTGCTTTGTAAAGCTAGCAAGAGATGCCTAAGTGTGTGGTGATCCTTGTGGGGTCTTAGTGACCCAAGTGATTAAGGAGAAGCCTCGACCGGTTTGTATGACTGATTGAGAGAGGGAAAGGGTTGGAATAGACCCGGTCTTTGTGGCCTCCTCAACGTGGATTAGGTTCTTTGGAACCGAAAATCGGTAAAAAAATCACCGTATTCACTTGTTGATCTTCACTTGATTTGTTTCCCTTCTTTCTTCTCTCTAAAAGTTCCCTTGCTCATATAGATTTGAGTTTGCTCCCAAACGTTATCCTCATTGATTGAGCAACTCTAAGAAAGGAGAACTATCTTCCGCACTCTGATTTAATTCTAACACTAACCTCGACCTTAGTACATATTTAAAGTTTGTAAATTTCAGGTTTCGCTTATTCACCCCCCCTCTAGGCAACTTTCAATGTGCATGTGAAATAACAACTCCGAAGTAGCTTGATAAAGAGCAAAAAAGATAAAATCTTTTCATTTCATACATGAATTTTTGTCAAATTATACAATGAAAGCAAGAGTGAAAAGAAGGGGAGAATACTATGTCTTCAACAGTCATATTCCTCAAGTTGTGACAAAAGTCTTCAGCTAAAAAGTTTTATCATTATCAAAGGGCAAAGAACGAGCCAATGCTTCGATTTCAGCAATAGGCATTCTTTATGACACTACAAGACCTTCGGCTCACGGAGCTATTCTTTACGAAGCGTGAAAAGAAGGGAAGGTGTTTTTTCGCCTTCGGCTCAAAAACGATACATACAGTTATTTCACACTACATAAAGAAATATAGTACACAGTATAATTATATACATAATACAATTGTTTTTACATAGAGCAGGCCTCAAACTTGAAAATGTTTTTACATACTTTCTGGACATAATATTGAAAAACTTTTTGCAACGGTCCATTAGTCTTCCTTCAGAACCTTCTCCGCAGCTTCATTCAGTAACATATTGACAGCTTCATCTATTGCTGCGTTACCACCCTAAATTCGTCGAGGATTCCTTTTAGTGATGGATCTGCTTCGGGGTCATATGGTTCTGATTGTGGAGAAAGTTCCGCTTCACAAAGAGAACGTTCAGTCACGAATTACGAAGGTAAGAAATTACGAAGTCAAAGTTTAACAATAGAACATATACCTATGCGTCTTTCTAGCTCCGCAGCTTCTTTAGCTCTCTTTGCCTCTTCCGTAGCACGATGGGTCTAAAAAAGCCAAAAGAGCAAGTTTATAAAAAATTAAACTAAAAATTCAAAATATAAGTATTTATTATCGGAAATGACCTCTTCTTCGCTCTATCTGATAGCTCCTTCCACTATCTCCCTTCCACCGCCAAGCCAGACTTCAGAATAAAATTTTCCCCCTAGGGCAATAGCTTCAGCCAAAGGTTCCTTAATGACGTTTTTCGAAACTACAAATTCTGGCTGAATTACATCCTTCGCATGTTCACATCCAGCTTTCTCAAGCAATGATACAGTCTCTCGAGCACCCACACAAGCGCAAAATCTTCTCTACCAGTAAGGACTTCATCAAAGGCTTCAATTTCACCTTCAATCCATCTAATCGCCCCTTCAACATTGCCACGAATAAAATTTTGCTCGTTTGAGAATCCACCGATGTTGGCAAACATTTTCTTCAGTTTATCACAACATTGCGTGGCAACAGAAAAACTTTGCTCTGTTGATAACCGAAGCTCTTCAACATTCTTTTGAACTCTGTTTCGCTCAGTTTTGGCTATTTCACGTTTTTTCTTTTCAACTTCCAATTTTTTGTGAAACTCATCAAGCTTTTCTTCTAGCCTTGATACCTCAGATTTGTGTAGTTCTACCTGGCTAACAGTGCAGATTCTAGATCAACAATACTCTTCGAATCGGCTTTATTTTCTTCTTCTAGTTTTGTAACTTTTGAACTCTGTTTGGAAAAATTAACCAGTTCAACCTGGCTTTCTTTCAGTCTACCGACCAAAGAAAGCAGAATTTTATCTTTCTCAATGGCTTCGTGACGAAGGTTTATAACTTCGGAACGTAATTTTTTGAAGGCTATTTGAGTTCTTTCATCTTTGGCATCCTTCTGTGCTTTCAAAGCCTTGCTAAGAATAAGCCCCTGACGGCAGCAAAAATAAAAGGAGTAAATAATATAGAAAAATATCTGAGCAATCACCAAAGATAGAAGAGAAGATTGAACGCAAACCTTTAATCATCTTCGGATAACCCATGTTGTCCATCATCTTACAACATACATCTATTTCTTTGTTGTCCGGGATATAGTATAGATAATCATCTTCATCATTGCCCCCATATACTAAAGAACCTCGAGTATACTTCAAATCTCGAGCATAATGCTGAACTTCGGTAATTTGCTCCTTAGTCAACTTTTCCCCAAAGCATGGTGAATGATGTACTCAAATCTTTAAATGACATTGCTTTGGGTGCCACCAAACTTTCCTTTCTCGACAACTTATCAGACTCATGCCTTGACGAAGAGGATCCCAAAGGGTCGACTTTATCCAAGCCAGAACTAATTTCCACATTAGTAGTCATCTTTGGCTCCCCGACTATATCGTCGATAATCTTCGGTGCTGCAGGCGATGCCATTTTCATAGGCATCAGAACAGCCTCTAGCACATTCGCCATTCTTTTTCCTTTTCGTGGAGTCCCTGCCAGGGCAGACTCCACCTTCGGCTGCTCAAGCATCTTCGGCTGATCTTGCATCTTCGGATGCTCTGGCATTTTTGATTCTATGTCAATTTTAGACATTTCTACATTTGCTTTTTTTCTTGGGTTCCTTTGACTTCTATTTGAAAATTCCAAAATAAAGTTAGATCATTAACAACCAAGCTCGAAGTTAAAGAAAAAACAAAACTCATCACCTTCGGAAGCACAACAGTTACTTAATTCGGCAGCCTTCGTCCTTCTAGGTTTAGCAGCTGGCTAGGCAGGCAGTTCTGATGCCCTCTCCATATAATATGACTTCGGCCGGTGGGTCAGAATTTTTATTTTCTTTTGTTTGGGAGCAACAGAAGAAGTCTTAGGCGCATTTTTTTCTCTTTAAACCCCTTTTCCGCCTAGGGAAATAGTAGTCAGGATAAACAAATCCAATGACATCAAACACTCTATTCAACCTGCTTTTTCCCTGGGCACCAAAGGCAGTATCCATAGCTTTGTCTTTAGGCTTGGAATATGCCCCCAACAACTCATCACTAGTTGCCTCAATGGCCTCAAGCCATTCGTCATCTGGCTCGCCAAATTGACTCCTATAACGTAAGTGTACTTCAGATAATCGAGAACACCTTTGCTCAAATTAGAGTCGGTCCCCTTCGGCATCTCCCACTCGCTAACAAGGGGCCATACCTTGAAGGCTATGTGAGAGCACCTAGAGGGGGGTGAATAGGTGATCCTATAAAAATCTAAAACTTGTAGCCACAAAACTTGGTTAAGTGTTAGCACAATGAAATCAAGTGGCTAAGGATCGAGCTCTTGTGGAACACAATGGTCACAAGGAAAACAAGCACAAGAGACACAGTGATTTATCCCGTGGTTCGGCCAAGTATAACACTTGCCTACTCCACGTTGTGGCGTGCTAATGGACGAGGGGGTTGCACTCAACCCCTCTCAAGTGATCCAATGATCAACTTGAATACCACGGTGTTTTTCTTTCTTATACTCTTTTCCGTTTGCGAGGAATCTCCACAACTTGGAGCCTCTCGCCCTTACAATTGATGATCACAAAGAAGCACAGAAGTAAGGGTGGGAAGAGCAACACACACAAGACTCAAAGCACGAGCACAATCACGCACACAAAGTCACAACTTGAGCTCACAACACAACTCGAGGAGTTCTCTACTCAAATGGTGCTCAAGTCACTATCTTAAAGAATCGAATGCGCGAGAATGAAGTCTTGGTGCTTAGAAATGATCAAGGAATGCTTGGATGTCTCCTCCATGCGCCTAGGGGTCCCTTTTATAGCCCCAAGGCAGCTAGGAGTCGTTGGAACCCAACAAGGAAGGCAATTCTTGCCTTCTGTCGGGTGGCGCACCGGACAGTCCGGTGCACCACCGGACAGCCACTGTAGCATGTCCGGTGCGGATCTCCTTCCATTCCTGGCGCAGCCGACCGTTGGATCTTCGGGCTGGTTGGCGCACCGGACAGTCCGGTGCCCCCAGCCGACCGTTGGCGTGGGCCACGCGTTGCGCGTGGATTGCGCGGCCGACCGTTGCTCTTGCGGCTGTTGGCTCACCGGACAGTCCGGTGCACCACCGGACAGTCCGGTGAATTATAGCCGTACGCCGCCGACGAATTCTCGAGAGTGGCCAGTTCGCCAGAGCCCAGCCTGGCGCACCGGACACTGTCCGGTGCACCACCAGACAGTTCGGTGCACCCAGACTGAGCAGCAGTTGGCTGTACACAGCCAACTCTTTTCTAATCTTTTTCTTTTGCTGATTTTAGCACTTAGACAAATATATTAGTACACAAAAACCAATGTACTAAGTCTAGAACCATACCTTCTTGTCGATTTGCACTTCATCCATCATTTGGTATATAATTACTCACTCAATATGTGTTGGGCACTTAATCACTAAAATATACTTAAAATGGCCCACAGACACATTTCCCTTTCAATCTCCCCCTTTTTGGTGATTTATGCCAACACATAAAAAAGCAACAAATAGAAGTGCAACATCAATGCAATTGAGAACAAAAATAGTCTTTGACAAGATTTGACATATTTGGATCGTTCTTTGCCACCACATGGTTTGTTTTTGCAAATCAAAATCATTTTCCTATCTCTAAGTTAAACACACATGTTTAGACTCAAAGAGAGATAATCCAAGAGTAAAAATGATCAAGAGCCAAAAAACTCCCCCTTTTCCCATAATCAAACATTCTCCCCATAAGAGACCAAATTTTGATAGTAAGAGTTATTTTGACAAATCAAAAGTTCTACTCTACTCTTTTCAAAAATTTCACAAGTGGTAGCTGATCCATTTGCTTTGGCCTTATTTTCTCCCCCTTTGGCATTAAGCACCAAAACGGGATCAATCTTGGCCCTTAAAACCCCATTGCCTCACCAAAATCGCAATTACGAGTAAAAAGGCAATAAGAGCATGGAGATGAACTTGGAGTAAATTACCCTCTCATCGGAGCGCAGTGGAAGTCTTGCATGGTCCAAGTTCACCTTTCCCTTTCAATCCACCTTTGAGACTAGATTGAGTAAACTCAAGCACACGATTAGTTTCAAAGGGTCAAGTTGTAGCACATCTCCCCCTAAATATGTGCATCACTCACACATGGACTTTTGAGGTCCGGGGATTGCTTGCACAACTTGAGCACCATAAACAACAAAATGCATAAAGGAACATGATCAAAGACATAAAACACATGTATGCTATAGATCAATCCAAGTTATGCGAATCTAAGATATTTAGCTCACTACGCAGCCTGCAAAAGGTCTTCTCATCTAAAGGCTTGGTAAAGATATCGGCTAGCTGGTTCTCGGTGCTAACATAGAACACTTCGATATCTCCCTTTTGCTGGTGATCTCTCAAAAAGTGATGCCGGATGTCTATATGCTTAGTGCGGCTGTGTTCAACAGGATTATCCGCCATGCGGATTGCACTCTCATTGTCACATAGGAGTGGGACTTTGCTCAGATTGTAGCCAAAGTCCCAGAGGGTTTGCCTCATCCAAAGTAGTTGCGCGCAACACTGTCCTGCGGCAACGTACTCGGCCTCAACGGTGGATAGGGCAACGAAAGTTTGTTTCTTAGAACTCCAAGACACCAGGGACCTTCCTAGGAATTGGCACGTCCCTGATGTACTCTTCCTATCAACCTTGCATCCAGCATAATCGGAGTCTGAGTATCCAATCAAGTCAAAGGTTAACCCCTTTGGATACCAGATCCCGAAGCAAGGCGTAGCGACTAAATATCTAAGAATTCGCTTAACGGCCACAAGGTGACACTCCCTTGGGTCGGATTGAAATCTAGCACACATGCATACGCTAAGCATAATATCCGGTCTACTAGCACATAAATAAAGGAAGGATCCTATCATAGACCGGTATGCCTTTTGATCAACAGACTTACCTCCTTTGTTGAGGTCGACATGTCCGTCGGTTCCCATTGGAGTCTTTGCAGGCTTGGAGTCCTTCATCCCGAACCGCTTGAGCAAATCTTGCGTGTACTTCGTTTGAGAGATGAAGGTGTCGTCCTTGAGTTGCTTCACTTGGAACCTAAGGAAGTAGTTCAGCTCGCCCATCATAGACATCTCGAATTTTTGTGTCATCACCCTGCTAAACTCTTCACAAAACTTTTGGTTAGTAGAACCAAATATTATGTCATCGACATAAATTTGGCATATAAATAGATCACCATCACAAGTCTTAGTGAAAAGAGTTGGATCGGCTTTCCCAACCTTGAAAGCATTAGTAATAGAAAATCTCTAAGGCATTCATACCATGCTCTTGGGGCTTGCTTAAGTCCATAGAGCGCCTTAGAGAGCTTACACACATGGTCGGGGTACCGTTCATCCTCAAAGCCAGGGGGTTGTTCTACGTACACCTCCTCCTTGATTGGCCCGTTGAGGAAAGCGCTCTTCACATCCATTTGAAACAACCTGAAAGAATGGTGAGCGGCATAGGCTAACAGAATGTGAATAGACTCTAGCCTAGCCACAGGAGAAAAAGTCTCCTCGAAATCCAAACCTGCGACTTGGGCATAACCTTTTGCCACAAGTCGAGCCTTGTTTCTTGTCACCACTCCGTGCTCGTCTTGCTTGTTGCGGAACACCCACTTGGTTCCCACAACGTTTTGCTTTGGACGTGGCACCAGGGTCCAAACTTCATTTCGCTTGAAGTTGTTGAGCTCTTCCTGCATGGCCAACACCCAGTCCGGATCTAGCAAGGCCTCTTCTACCCTGAAAGGCTCAATAGAAGAGACGAACGAGTAATGCTCAAAAAATTAGCTAATCTAGAGCGAGTGGTTACTCCCTTGCTTATATCACCCAAAATCTAGTCGACGGGATGATTCCTTTTAATCGTCACTCGGACTTGAGTTGGAGGGGCCTGTGGTGCTTCTTCCTCCATAACTTGATCATCTTGTGCTCCCCCTTGATCACACGCCTCTTCTTGATGAACCTGTTCATCATCTTGAGTTGGGGGGTGCACCATTGTTGAGGAAGAAGGTTGATCTTGCTCTTTTTGTTCCTGTGGTCGCACATCTCCAATCGCCATGGTGCGTATTGCGGCCGTTGGAACATCATCTTCATCTAAATCATCAAGATAAACTTGCTCTCTTGGAGAGCCATTAGTCTCATCAAATACAACATCGCTAGAGACTTCAACCAAACCCGATGATTTGTTGAAGACTCTATACGCCTTTGTATTTGAGTCATAACCTAGCAAAAATCCTTCTATAGCTTTGGGAGAAAATTTAGAGTTTCTACCTTTCTTCACTAGAATATAACATTTACTCCCAAATACACGAAAGTATGAGACGTTGGGTTTGTTACCAGTTAGAAGCTCATACGAGATCTTCTTGAGGAGGCGATGAAGGTAGACCCGGTTTATGGCGTGGCAAGCTGTGTTCACAGCTTCTGATCAAAACCGCTCGGGCGTCTTGAATTCTCCAAGCATCGTCCTCGCCATGTCTATAAGCGGCCTATTCTTCCTCTCTACCACACCGTTTTGCTGTGGTGTGTAGGGAGCGGAGAACTCGTGCTTGATTCCTTCCTCCTCAAGGTACTTCTCCACTTGAAGACTCTTGAACTCGGACCCGTTGTCGCTCCTTATCTTCTTCACCTTGAGCTCAAATTCATTTTGGGCTCTCCTTAAAAAGCGCTTTAGGGTCCCTTGGGTTTCTGTTTATCCTACAAAAAGAATACCCAAGTGAAGCGGGAAAAATCATCATCAACAACAAGACCATACTTCCCCCGATGCTAAGGTAGGCGATGGGTTCGAAGAGGTCCATATAAAGTAGCTCTAGAGGTCTTGTCGTGGTCATCACGTTCTTGCTGTGATGAGTACTTCCCACTTGTTTACATGCTTGACAAGCTGCACAAGGTCTATCTTTTTCGAAAGAAACATTGGTTAGACCTAACACATGTTCTCCCTTTAGAAGTTTATGAAGGTTCTTCATTCCAACATGTGCTAGATGGCGATGCCACAGCCAGCCCATGCTAGTCTTAGCAATTAAGCATGCATCTAGATCGGCCTCCTCCTTCAAAAAATCAACTAAATAGAGTTTGCCATCTAGTGCACCCTTAAAAGCTAGTGAACCATCAATCCTTCTAAAGATAGACACATCTACATTGGTAAATAAGCAATTGTAACCCTATTACATAGTTGACTAACGGACAACAAGTTATACCCGAGCGATTCAACTAAGAACACATAGATATGGAATGCTCAGAAGAAATAGCTATATTTCCTAGACCTTTAACCTTGCCTTGGTTCCCATCTCCAAAGATGATCGAATCTTGGGAATCTTTGCTCTTGACGTAGGAAGTGAACATCTTCTTCTCCCCCGTCATGTGGTTTGTGCATCCGCTGTCGATAATCCAGCTTGAGCCCCCGGATGCATAAACCTGCAAGGCAAATTAGGCTTGGGTCTTAGGTACCCAACTCTTGTTGGGTCCTACAAGGTTAGTTACAATATCCTTTGGGACCCAAATGCAAGTCTTGTCTCCCTTGCATTTGGCCCCCAACTTCTTAGCAACCACTTTCTTATTTTTACATGAAAGTACAAAATTAGTGTTGCAGGCATGAAAAACAATACTAGATTCATTAGGCATTTTCTTAGGCATATGATGAATAACATTTCCCTTCCTAGGCCTACTTCTACCATGCACAAAGGTAGAACTTGAAGCAATCATAGCATGTGAATCATAAGCACCATAACTCCTGTTATAGTGAGTATTTCTAGAAACTTTTCTATCATAAATAAACGCATGATTCTTTTGAATGCAACTAGACATAGGGGACTTCCCTTTCTCCTTGTTGAGAATGGGAGCCCTTTGGCTTGTTAAGTTCTTGGCTTCCTTCTTAAAGCCAAGCCCATCCTTAATTGAGGGGTGTCTACCAATAGTGTAGGCATCCCTAGCAAATTTTAACTTATCAAAGTCACTTTTGCAAGTCTTAAGTTGAGCATTAAGACTTGCTACTTCATCATTTAATTTAGAAATGGAAATTAAATGTTCATCACAAGAATCAACATTAAAATCTTTGCATCTAATGCAAATTACAATATTCTCTACACAAGAACTAGACTTGTTAACTACTTCTAGCTTGGCTTTTAAATCATCATTAATACTCTTCAAGCTAGCCATAGTTTCATTGCAAGTAGATAACTCAGAAGATAGTAATTCATTTCTCTTTATTTCTAAGGCAAGAGACTTTTGAACACTAATAAATTTGTCATGTTCCTCATATAAAATGTCCTCTTGTCTCTCTAGCAGTCTATCTTTTTCATTCAAGGCATCAATCAACTCATTAATTTTTTTCTACTTTAGCTCTATCTAATCATTTGAACAAGCTAGTGTAATCTACTTCATCATCACTAGAGTCCTCATCACTAGAAGTAGAGTACTTGGGGAAATCTCGAACACTCACCTTCTTTTCCTTGGCCATGAGGCAGGTGTGGCGTTCGTTGGGGAAGAGAAAGGACTTGTTGAAGGCTGAGGCAGCGAGTCCTTCGTCGTCGGAATCAGAAGATGAGCAGTCCGAGTCCCATTCCTTTCCGATGTGTGCCTCGCCCTTTGCCTTCCTATAGCTCTTTTGCTTCTCTTTTTTCCCGCCCTTTCCTTGTTCCTGGTCACTAGAGTTATCGGGACAATTTGCTATAAAATGACCAGTCTTACCGCACTTGAAGCAGGAGCGCTTTCCCTTTGCCTTGTTCTTGTTTGAGTACTCCTTGCGTCCTTTCAATGCGGTCTTGAAGCGCTTTATGATTAGGGTCATCTCATCCTCATTTAGCCTGGCCGCCTCAACTTGTGCTACCTTGCTAGGTAGCGCCTCCCTACTGCTTGTTGCTTTAATTTGAGAGCAACGGTTTGAGGCTCGTAGATGGGCATTGGGCCATTTAATGCCTCATCAATGTATCTTGCTTCCTTGATCATCATACGCCCGCTTACAAACTTTCCGAGTATTTCCTTAGGCGTCATCTTTGTGTACCTATGATTCTCATGGATTGAGTTCACAAGATGAGGATCAAGAATAGTGAAGGACCTGAGCATAAGTCGGACGACGTCGTGGTCCATCCATCTAGTGCTTCCGTAGCTCCTGATTTTGTTGACCAGGGTCTTGAGCCTGTTGTACGTTTGCGTTGGCTCCTCTCCCCTGATCATTGCGAACCTTCCCAGTTCGCCTTCCACTAACTCCATCTTGGTGATCATGGTGGCATTGTTCCCCTCATGTAATACCCAAATTTGTAAAAGCATAAGAACTAAGATTATTCTCCCTATATGTGTTGCCTTTACTCATTGGTACATGTGAATAACCACATTGAAAAGTGAATAATTAACAAGTGGCACATAAACAACCTGTGCATCATGCTGGATCTTACTTTGTGTGCATTTTGTGATGATATAAAAATATGGTAAACAAAAAATAATAATAATTATGTTAATACCCCAATGGGGAAATTAAATCCTAAAAGAAATTCTAGAGTTTGGAAAAGAAATTCTAGAAGTGAAACCAAAAAGAGAAAAGATATAAAAATAATATAAATAATAATATATCTTCAAAGTAGTTCTGTTTCTGGCGCAATATCATCTGAGAATATTTGGTCACAAGAGTTTGAATTAAAATTTGAACACAACTTGAATTTGAAAAGAGAGAGAAAAAAAAAGAAAAAGAAGAAATCCTGTTTGGGCCGGCTGCTCCCATTTTGGCCCACTATTCCTCTCACACCCGCACGGCCCAACTTGTGCACGCCCCTGTCAGCAGTGGTATTGCGCCGACATGGAGGGCCCACGGGCCAGCCACACCACGCACGGGGCGCCACTGGCTTGTGGGGCCTTTGTGTCAGCCCACCAGCACCCCTTAACTTCGCGCGCCGCAACCTGTCATATGGGACCGCCTTGCCAGGGCCTTCTCCTCCGTGAAGTCCGTGGTTGTTGCAACCAGATCGGCCTAGATCGCCGGAGCGCAACTCTGCTCGGACTTTCCCCCTTTCATCTTGGCCCATAAATCGCGCGCCTTCTCATCAGTTCGTCGATACCGAAACACCTGGGAGAGAGGGCCATCGCGTGCGAGTTGTCGCCCACACCATTATCATAGAATGAAGCTCACGTCGTCGTCGTGGAGATGTGGCCGCCGTGGTCAACTCACGCGGACCTCGCCGCTTGGCCATGGGTGATTGCGGGCGTCCCCAATCGCGTGGCGTCGGGGAGTCCCTTCGCGAGCTCCTGATCCGGGAATCGGCCGTCGGGTTTCACCACCGTCGCAAGATGTCGCGAGCCGCGGAGTCGGATTCCTGTCGTCACCATCTCTGGTACGTGTGTGCTCCCATGTTCGCAACCTCGATAGCTTCGAGTAGGGTCGATTAGAGCCGAGAATCGCTTACTGGCACGGTTTGGGGGAGGGCTCGCCGGCGTATTCCGCCGTGGGGAGTACTGGCGCACCGTGCTACACCGTTGGGGAAGAGGAAGTGCCCTGCCCGTAGATCTAGTAAGGTGCAGTCGGGATCAGGTTATCTCTTTCCCCTTCGCGCGACCAATTCTAAACCGTTGATCCTCAGATGTGCGGTTGGGGTTCGATCTGGCGTAGATGTTCATGCGATGTAGTGTGGTCCGTTGGATCGGTTGCAGAGGGATAGGATTAGATCGTGGTTTTATTAAATCATGGTCGTCGATCTGTGATCCCACGGTCACTGTCCCGTACCCCTTCGGCTGGACGATTTAGCTATTAGGCCCCTCTGTTTTATAGTAATCAACCCGCGGTCCATAGAGTTGTTTTCTGTGTCTCGGGAAAACTTATTCCGAGGCCCCTGCGTTTTCCAGAAAATGAGGCCCCGTCCATAGAGTTATAAAACCAGGGAAAAGATATAGAAAATGAGTTTTTAATGTGAAAACAATTCATAGAATTTGTTTAATTCATAGAAAATGCATATTTAGTCCAAATTAATTCATTTCAATTCCTATAATTTTATAAAATCATTGTTTATCATTTTGTGTCTCTATTTTGACATGAAAACAGTAGGAGAATTAATTTCTCATTTAATCCTATTTCAAGCATATTAAACCTTAGGAAATTCATAATTAAAAATCTATAACTCCAAAACTAATGATTCATGTTCCTTTGATATTATTATAATATGTAGAATATTCTTATATGGTTTGTTCTTATGTTTGGTGTGATGTTAATTTTACCTATACCATGCTTGTTTGTATTGCTACGACTAGCGCGAGGTTACGAGCCACCTGAAGATCATCCTGGTACCTGGAATCTCAAGTCCCAGGCAAGTTGTGCCCTTGATCACTTCTTTTTACCCACTCATGTTCTAATTAATCATAATGATCTGCATAGGTTAATTTTGATGGGACCCAATAGGTTACCCTAGTTTGATTATCTTTATACCTTGTTTACCACTGAACTTTTTGGGTAGTACTTGCTAGTGCTTTATGAGGTTTTGGGTATGAAGATACATTATTCATGATCACACTTTTATTATCTGTTTATTATCATTGTTCATGATAAGATCATTATGTTAATTGGAACATGGAGAACCACCCGGGAAAACAGTGCTACCACAAGGGTTTAATGGGACGCCCTTGGCCGATTAATTAGGAAAGCTAGTGAAAGACTACCTTACCCGAAAGGGGCAAGGGCAGTAGGGGAGTGGTCAGTGTAGGGAGGCCCTCGGGAGGATTTTGCTGCGATGGCGGTCCTGCAAGGGATTCCTGCATTGGAGCTTCCTATAAACTGTAGCGGGTTTTCTGAAGCTAGTGGAACTTTGTAAAGGCCTCGTAGTGTTACCCTGCCTCGCCTCCTCGGTAGAGGTGTATGGGAAGTCGCGATCCCTTGGTAGATGGGTAACATGACTTGTGGGTAAAGATGTGCCACCTCTGCAGAGTGTAAAACTGGTATACTAGCCGTGCTCACGGTCATGAGCGGCTCAGACACTCACATGATTAAATTATGGAACCTAAACTCAATTTGTCATATGCATTGCATCGCAGGTGAGGTTGTTACTTTTGTTCGACTACTTAATTGGGTCGGTATTTACTTATACTTAGTAACTGCTAATAAAATTTTGACCAACTTTAAAAGCAATGCTCAGCTCTAACCATCCTCTTTGGTAAGCCTTACACTTCACGTGAGCTCCCACCTTTGGCGAGTTCATGCACATTATTCCCCACAACTTGTTGAGCGATGAACGTATGTGAGCTCACTCTTGCTGTCTCACACCCCCCCCCCCCCCCACAGGTCAAGAACAGGTACCGCAGGATGAGGCGCATGGAGGATGCTGTGATGAGTTCGTGAGAGGTCTAGGCCGTCGTCTCCCAGTCAACTATGGGTTGCTGGACCGTTGTCTCCTTATAATGTAATTATTTATTTATTTTGTATAGAACTATTGCTATATAGTAAAGATGTGACATTCGATCCTATGCCATGATTCATCATATGTGTGAGACTTGGTCCCAGCACACCTGGTGATTATGTTCGCGCCCGGGTCTTGGTGCCCCAAAACCCGGGTGTGACAGAAGTGGTATCAGAGGAATGTTGACTGTAGGACGAAACCTAGATAGAACTGGACAACCAATACTTACTTACCTTTGCTACTCTGATTCTTTCTAAACTTTTCTTAATCTTTTCTCATCTATTTCCGCTTTACTCTGATTAATCTTACCTTTTCTTTCTAAAGACAAATGTGGATTTCACACTTTGAAATCCTGTGCCTAAAGTGACTTTAGGAATATGAGACATACTCTTAGGAACAAAAACAAAACTATTTTTATAGGTATTTGTATGCTTGAATGTTTGTTCTTATGATACTTGTTTGATTTGGATCTTTGATTGAGTGTGATTAGTTGTGGAGTAATGTCCACAATCACATCTGCATATACATATAGAAAAAAAAACGGTTATAAAAATATCTAAATGAACTAGGTTATCCCTCATCAAAGAATCTAGCCTAGCAAAATCCATCTTATCTTGAAAAAGTCTATCCTACACTCATAGATCCATCTTATCCTAAAAAAAATAGATTCTCATCTATCTTGAAAAGATTTATCTTATCCTAATAGATCTATCTGACCTCAAAAGATTCTACCTTATCCTTATGGATTCATCTTACCCCAATAAGCATATTTATCCCACGCTAGTGTAACAACCATGATCTAGCCTAAAATAAATGAGATCTTATCTAGTCAAACTAGTCACACCAATCTAACCTAGATCTGATCTAAACTAATGTGACTTATCAAACATGTTAGATAATACTAATGAAATAGATTAGACTCTACTCCTATAGAACGGGTCTTAACTTAGTTCACCCTGCACTAAATTAAGAATGACAGATCGACTTGGCCATATGCAACTACCTTAACCATCCAATAGTTGCATAACCCCACAATTTTAACCTAGCAAGAGATTCTAACCTACCTGGCTACCTACACCATACAATCCATCCTACTCACATATGTCCTAGCCATATGTCCTTAACTCGGATGACAACTCCAAGAAATAAAGGCCAAAGAAGACCAACCATGTCAAAGAAGGATAAGCATCAACTCAAGACTTCAAAGATCAAGTTGAATCGCAAGCGGAATCAAGATCCATAGTTTAGGATGAAGTCTTTCCTTATTATACCCTTGCCACAACCTCTACTTGCCATAATCGTACCTGACCTAATGAATATCTAGACATACAATATTCATATCATCTACTACCTGTTAAAAAAAAAACTTGAACAAAACTTTGATTCCCAAAACCAAATGAGAAACTAAAATTCTAGACCAAACCTATTATATCCCTTTTCTTACAAATCTCGAGGACGAGATTATTTTTAAGGGGGGTAGGATTTGTAATACCCAAATTTGTAAAAGCATAAGAACTAAGATTATTCTCCCTATATGTGTTGCCTTTACTCATTGGTACATGTGAATAACCACATTGAAAAGTGAATAATTAACAAGTGGCACATAAACAACCTGTCATCATGCTGGATCTTACTTTGTGTGCATTTTGTGATGATATAAAAATATGGTAAACAAAAAAATAATAATAAGTATGTTAATACCCCAATGGGGAAATTAAATCCTAAAAGAAATTCTAGAGTTTGGAAAAGAAATTCTAGAAGTGAAACCAAAAAGAGAAAAGATATAAAAATAATATAAATAATAATATATCTTCAAAGTAGTTCTGTTTCTGGCGCAATATCATCTGAGAATATTTGGTCACAAGAGTTTGAATTAAAATTTGAACACAACTTGAATTTGAAAAGAGAGAGAGAAAAAAAGAAAAAGAAGAAATCCTGTTTGGGCCGGCTGCTCCCATTTTGGCCCACTATTCCTCTCACACCCGCACGGCCCAACTTGTGCACGCCCCTGTCAGCAGTGGTATTGCGCCGACATGGAGGGCCCACGGGCCAGCCACACCACGCACGGGGCGCCACTGGCTTGTGGGGCCTTTGTGTCAGCCCACCAGCACCCCTTAACTTCGTGCGCCGCAACCTGTCATATGGGACCGCCTTGCCAGGGCCTTCTCCTCCGTGAAGTCCGTGGTTGTTGCAACCAGATCGGCCTAGATCGCCGGAGCGCAACTCTGCTCGGACTTTCCCCCTTTCATCTTGGCCCATAAATCGCGCGCCTTCTCATCAGTTCGTCGATACCGAAACACCTGGGAGAGAGGGCCATCGCGTGCGAGTTGTCGCCCACACCATTATCATAGAATGAAGCTCACGCCGTCGCCGTGGAGATGTGGCCGCCGTGGTCAACTCACGCGGACCTCGCCGCTTGGCCATGGGTGATTGCGGGCGTCCCCAATCGCGTGGCGTCGGGGAGTCCCTTCGCGAGCTCCTGATCCGGGAATCGGCCGTCGGGTTTCACCACCGTCGCAAGATGTCGCGAGCCGCGGAGTCGGATTCCTGTCGTCACCATCTCTGGTACGTGTGTGCTCCCATGTTCGCAACCTCGATAGCTTCGAGTAGGGTCGATTAGAGCCGAGAATCGCTTACTGGCGCGGTTTGGGGGAGGGCTCGCCGGCGTATTCCGCCGTGGGGAGTACTGGCGCACCGTGCTACACCGTTGGGGAAGAGGAAGTGCCCTGCCCGTAGATCTAGTAAGGTGCAGTCGGGATCAGGTTATCTCTTTCCCCTTCGCGCGACCAATTCTAAACCGTTGATCCTCAGATGTGCGGTTGGGGTTCGATCTGGCGTAGATGTTCATGCGATGTAGTGTGGTCCGTTGGATCGGTTGCAGAGGGATAGGATTAGATCGTGGTTTTATTAAATCATGGTCGTCGATCTGTGATCCCACGGTCACTGTCCCGTACCCCTTCGGCTGGACGATTTAGCTATTAGGCCCCTCTGTTTTATAGTAATCAACCCGCGGTCCATAGAGTTGTTTTCTGTGTCTCGGGAAAACTTATTCCGAGGCCCCTGCGTTTTCCAGAAAATGAGGCCCCGTCCATAGAGTTATAAAACCAGGGAAAAGATATAGAAAATGAGTTTTTAATGTGAAAACAATTCATAGAATTTGTTTAATTCATAGAAAATGCATATTTAGTCCAAATTAATTCATTTCAATTCCTATAATTTTATAAAATCATTGTTTATCATTTTGTGTCTCTATTTTGACATGAAAACAGTAGGAGAATTAATTTCTCATTTAATCCTATTTCAAGCATATTAAACCTTAGGAAATTCATAATTAAAAATCTATAACTCCAAAACTAATGATTCATGTTCCTTTGATATTATTATAATATGTAGAATATTCTTATATGGTTTGTTCTTATGTTTGGTGTGATGTTAATTTTACCTATACCATGCTTGTTTGTATTGCTACGACTAGCGCGAGGTTACGAGCCACCTGAAGATCATCCTGGTACCTGGAATCTCAAGTCCCAGGCAAGTTGTGCCCTTGATCACTTCTTTTTACCCACTCATGTTCTAATTAATCATAATGATCTGCATAGGTTAATTTTGATGGGACCCAATAGGTTACCCTAGTTTGATTATCTTTATACCTTGTTTACCACTGAACTTTTTGGGTAGTACTTGCTAGTGCTTTATGAGGTTTTGGGTATGAAGATACATTATTCATGATCACACTTTTATTATCTGTTTATTATCATTGTTCATGATAAGATCATTATGTTAATTGGAACATGGAGAACCACCCGGGAAAACAGTGCTACCACAAGGGTTTAATGGGACGCCCTTGGCCGATTAATTAGGAAAGCTAGTGAAAGACTACCTTACCCGAAAGGGGCAAGGGCAGTAGGGGAGTGGTCAGTGTAGGGAGGCCCTCGGGAGGATTTTGCTGCGATGGCGGTCCTGCAAGGGATTCCTGCATTGGAGCTTCCTATAAACTGTAGCGGGTTTTCTGAAGCTAGTGGAACTTTGTAAAGGCCTCGTAGTGTTACCCTGCCTCGCCTCCTCGGTAGAGGTGTATGGGAAGTCGCGATCCCTTGGTAGATGGGTAACATGACTTGTGGGTAAAGATGCGCCACCTCTGCAGAGTGTAAAACTGGTATACTAGCCGTGCTCACGGTCATGAGCGGCTCGGACACTCACATGATTAAATTATGGAACCTAAACTCAATTTGTCATATGCATTGCATCGCAGGTGAGGTTGTTACTTTTGTTCGACTACTTAATTGGGTCGGTATTTACTTATACTTAGTAACTGCTAATAAAATTTTGACCAACTTTAAAAGCAATGCTCAGCTCTAACCATCCTCTTTGGTAAGCCTTACACTTCACGTGAGCTCCCACCTTTGGCGAGTTCATGCACATTATTCCCCACAACTTGTTGAGCGATGAACGTATGTGAGCTCACTCTTGCTGTCTCACACCCCCCCACAGGTCAAGAACAGGTACCGCAGGATGAGGCGCATGGAGGATGCTGTGATGAGTTCGTGAGAGGTCTAGGCCGTCGTCTCCCAGTCAACTATGGGTTGCTGGACCGTTGTCTCCTTATAATGTAATTATTTATTTATTTTGTATAGAACTCTTGCTATATAGTAAAGATGTGACATTCGATCCTGTGCCATGATTCATCATATGTGTGAGACTTGGTCCCAGCACACCTGGTGATTATGTTCGCGCCCGGGTCTTGGTGCCCCAAAACCCGGGTGTGACACCTCATGAGAAATCTTGAGGGTGTCCCAAATTTGCTTGGCGTTATCCAAGCCGCTCACCTTGTGGTACTCGTCCCTGCACAAGGATGCTAGCAAAACAGTGGTAGCTTGTGCATTTTTATGGATTTGCTCATTGATGAAAACGGGGTTGTCAGTACTATCAAAAAGCATTCCGTTTTCAACAATCTCCCAAATACTTGGATGGAGAGAGAATAGATGACTACACATTTTGTGACTCCAAAATGAGTAGTCTTCTCCATCAAAGTGCGGAGGTTTCCCAAGTGGAATTGAAAGTAAATGAGCATTGGAGTTAACCGGAATACGAGAATAATCAAAAGAAAAGTTTGAATTAACTGGTTTCATTTTCTCGTCGTCGTCTCTTGGGGAAGAAGAGGACTCGTCGCTGTCGTAGTAGACGATCTTCTTGATGCGCCTCTTCTTCTTCCCGTCTCTTTTCTTATGACTCGAGCCAGAGTCCGAAGGCTTATCATCTCTTGGCTCGTTGACGATGGACTCCTTTGTCTTGTCGTTGATCACCATCCCCTTTCCCTTAGGATCCATCTCTTCGGGCGATTAGTCCCTTGCGTGGAGAGAACGACTCTGATACCAATTGAGAGCACCTAGAGGGGGGGTGAATAGGTGATCCTGTAAAAATCTAAAACTTGTAGCCACAAAACTTGGTTAAGTGTTAGCATAATGAAATCAAGTGGCTAAGGACCGAGCTCTTGTGGAACACAATGGTCACAAGGAAAACAAGCACAAGAGACACGGTGATTTATCCCGTGGTTCGGCCAAGTATAACACTTGCCTACTCCACGTTGTGGCGTCCTAATGGACGAGGGTTGCACTCAACCCCTCTCAAGTGATCCAATGATCGACTTGAATACCACGGTGTTTTTCTTTCTTATACTCTTTCCCGTTTGCGAGGAATCTCCACAACTTGGAGCCTCTCGCCCTTACAATTGATGATCACAAAGAAGCACAGAAGTAAGAGTGGGAAGAGCAACACACACAAGACTCAAAGCACGAGCATAATCATGCACACAAAGCCACAACTTGAGCTCACAACACAACTCGAGGAGTTCTCTACTCAAATGGTGCTCAAGTCACTATCTCAAAGAATCGAATGCGCGAGAATGAAGTCTTGGTGCTTAGGAATGATTAAGGAATGCTTGGATGTCTCCTCCATGCGCCTAGGGGTCCCTTTTATAGCCCCAAGGCAGCTAGGAGCCGTTGGAACCCAACAAGGAAGGCAATTCTTGCCTTCTGTCGGGTGGCGCACCAGACAGTCCGGTGCACCACCGGACAGCCACTGTAGCATGTTCGGTGCAGATCTCCTTCCATTCCTGGCGCAACCGACCGTTGGATCTTCGGGCTGGTTGGCGCACCGGACACTGTCCGGTGCACACCGGACAGTCCGGTGCCCCCAGCCGACCGTTGGCGTGGGCCACGCGTCGCGCGCGGATTGCGCGGCCGACCGTTGCTCTGGCGGCCGTTGGCTCACCGGACAGTCCGGTGCACCACCGGACAGTCCGGTGAATTATAGTCGTACGCCGCCGACGAATTCCCGAGAGTGGCCAGTTTGTCAGAGCCCAGCCTGGCGCACCGGACAGTCCGGTGCACCCAGACTAAGCAGCAGTTGGCTGTACACAGCCAACTCTTTTCCAATCCTTTTCTTTTCCTGATTTTAGCACTTAGACAAATATATTAGTACACAAAAACCAATGTACTAAGTCTAGAACCATACCTTCTTGTCGATTTGCACTTCATCCATCATTTGGTATATAATTACTCACTCAATATGTGTTGGGCACTTAATCACCAAAATATACTTAAAATGGCCCACAGGCACATTTCCCTTTCACTATGTGCTCTTGAACCAAATCCCTAGTACTGATGTAGCTGCACACGACGTTGAAGGCCCTAGGCATGCTTGAGCCTTTTTAGTGTTCACAATGGTAGGCCTCTTAATGCCGAAGCGTGATCGAATGGGCCACTGAATCACGTCCTTGATATCCTCCTTTTCAACCAAGTCATTTTAACGTAGAAGCATTGCTTCATCCATGAGCCCGACCATTTTTTCTTAAAAGTTGGCACGGGGAGTTATTGTGGTATTGCTCTTTTCCAGTAGCCTTTGTCTGATAGGACAGCTCATGAATATTGCAAAAGCGATCGACATATGGTTCCAGTCCTTGGCTCCTTATTGCCCAGATGAAGACTCCAACTTTAATCAAAGCTTCAGGAGTGAGTTGATGAAGAAATATTTCAAACTTTTTCAGGACTTCAACCAACATCTTATGCAGGGGGAGCGTAGTCCAGCTTTCATAAAGCTTCGAATAACTACCACTTCATCTTCCTCGGGAAGAGGAATGGTGCTTTCTCCTTCGACTGACACTATAGATATATCATGAAAATACCTACCCTTCATGGCCTCAATATGCCCTTTCATCATGGTAGATTTCCCGAAGTTCACATGACTTGGCCTCCACGGCCGATCTTCGGCATCTTCATTACCACTGTCAACATCAAAATTTTCGTTGTCTTTTGAATCATAAAATAGCCCGACCAGAATCTCATTTGTATTCTTTTCAATATTGGTCCTTTCCATAGCTTCATAAACTTAGCCAGAGCAAGATCCTCACTGTTCTTACCTTCGACCATCTCGGTCTAGACTAGAGGAGCAACCGAAGCTAAAAACAAATGCAATTCAATGGCTCAAAAAGCAGCAAGACAACTCAACAACATGTTAAATTATTTTATGATGACCGTCATATTTATACACGAAAAACCACTCCAAAGTGGCCCCCACAACTCAGAAACTTTTGTTATTCTAGCGACGGGAAGGTGTTTTTTTGAACCTTCGGCATAAGACCTCCGTTCATTCCACAGTCTGAGTTTGATACAAGGAAACAAACTAATACTGCGAGGGGCTACTGTTGGGGGCTTTGTCGTTCGAAGGTCCTCAAAAACACGTTTAACCATTGGCTGTCAACATGTTATTAAGTGTTGTAGGAGCTTCGGCAACAAAACACCTTCGATGCAGAACATGGAGAAGGATGAAGAAGCTAGCTTTGTCATAACAACACAAAGAGATAATAACTGGAGAAGGTTTCATCCTGAACACTAAATCCCAAAGACAATATTGCCCTCACGTTATTTGTAAATCATGTGTATCATTTCTATGGTCATACATGTAATTTCATACGAAGTTGTACGGTACCCTATAAATAGATGAACAGTGTACTCCATAAAGTACATTTTTGTGGGCTGGATAATTGCCTCGTGTAATCTCTTCTCGAGAACATCTTCGTTCCAATTCACTTTGTAGAACCAAATGTACGATTGTAAATTTATTATATAAAAGAGAGGAAATAAAATATTGAGATATCTGAGATGAGTTAACATGTTTAAATTATTTACATTCCTTGTAAATTCATTTATATAATGATGAATGATTTATCTGATTAAAATCGCAACCCTCATCTCCGAAAGAGTTATTTCGAAGGAATAACTGTTTGAGGACAAATGTTAGTTATCTTTTTAACATTGTGTTGTTTTGTTTTCAACCGTGTATAACAATTGACAACAAGTGACCAACAAGCAATTCATTAATCAAAGAAATTTTAAAGACTCGCAATTCTCTACTATAATTAAAGCACCAGTTTCAACGGTCGTCCCGCGTCATTTTTTTTAAAAAAAGTCCCTACATTTCTTCCAAATCAACTCAGCGTAAAATATTAAAAAGTGGTGCAGGAGGTGGGGTTTGAACCCTGATGGAAGAAGGATGAGAGACACTAGGCGAAACTGTCCAACAAGTAGAACATCATGCTCAAGTGTTTATAATATTGAATATAAATTATATATATGTATATATGATTTTTTGTAAAATAAAAAAATAATCGTGTCGGGCTGAGCCAACACTACGGGCCGAGGCTACGGCCCAAGCACCGTACGACGCTCGTGCCGGGTTGGTCCAGGCACAATTAAATGGGTCTTGCCTCGTTCCGGCTCGCCAGACACGGCCTATTTGGCCATCTATACCTCCGCATGATAATGATGGTCCTTGCCTCAGTTGCACATCGTTCGCCATTCTACTTTTTCTCTCTCCCCTCATGGCTCTACCTCTGCGCCACCCCATTCTCGGCAGAGGGCGTAGGAGCATGCACCTCCTCCCCGTATTCGTCCGACACCAGCCTCGACACCGACTCGCGCAGTGGCTATTGTACGTCCACGAGGATGTTTCACATCATGCGCACCATCATTTTCGCCATCGTCGGACGTCCCGTTCGTCTTCCCGGCCTTCGCCTTGTTCTTCCTCCCCAACCTGCTGCCCTCGCCCACGGTCGCAGCCACGAGCCGACCGACGCTCGCCGACGCGTACGGAGCGAGTCGGTCATGCTCCTGGCCTTTGTCCGTACGTGCCGTCGAGGAGGACATGGTGATGTCTGTCATGCTTAGGTTATCTTGGCAATGAGGAGTCCAGGTCTAAAATATTGGACAACCAAGGCCCATAGCGTGACAGCAGTCGGCATATACTACAGAGTTGATGGTGGTATTGTGTCGCTTCGGCGGGTTCAGGGCTGGGAAGACACTCGCATTCTCCGCTCTTCTCGAATTGATGCTTCGTGCGGGTGCCTCTCGGTTTGGAGCTGCTCCTGCTGGCTTCTTTCTCCGCTTGCATGCTATCTCCCTATATATCTAGCGGTATACTACCTATGTCGTCTCCAGATGTCCAGGTCTTCGCGTCGTGTCTTTCTCCGGCAACGAACATATATGTCTACCTCTTCCTTTCTCCTCCTTCTCTACGAAACCTTGGAAGCGAGGAAGGTGAGGGATGGAGGTTTCTGATTTACTGCCTATGGTACCGTTGCGTTCATAAAAAGTATTATGTGAAGGGCGGAGACAATAAATAAAAAATCTTGAGATTTTTTTGGTAGATAATTTATGTGGGTATTGTTGTGAGCCGTTGCAACGCACAGGTAACCAACTAGTAGTGCTAAAAATAGAAGTGAGGTTAGTACCATACGTTAGACCACAAGAAATATGCTTAACTTAAATAGAAAATTATCGTGCGTTTATTTCCGCCCTGCTGATCTCTCTAATGCCGCTTTTATATCTACTCACATAGGTTTGGGGCAGTTTATCCTCGAAAATTTCGTTTTCGGATAAGTACCGTGGCAGTTGCAGCGAGGCGTGAGATCAACGTTTGCTTGACAGATTGTCTCATCCCAACATCTCTACTATATCTCTGTCCTCTCTTTATATTTATCTTTCTTAGTTTCTCTGTTCCTCTTATATCTAAGAGTCTATCAACATGTGCTTTCACACGGGCTAGAATTTTAGAAGATATAAACATAAATTGTTATTTAATAACTTTTTCTAACACAATAGGCATAATAAATTTTCGCAAAAAAATAGGTATAGTATATACTTTGTAGTTCTATACAACTGTTATAAACTTAACAGAGTTGCTGATCTATATGTTTTTCATCCATATTTATAATATTTTCCTTTGCACAACACACTTGTGTATCTTCAATATGTATTTAGTTGAAAACCTTAGCTTAAATTGCGGTGACTTTTATTGCACCTCAAGTCTGAAAAATGCCATGAATCTAAATCTTGATTTTCAAAAATATTGAGATTGTTCCCTACTCAGTTTAGGGTTTAACCTCTATAAATATACTTGTAAGCCGCAGGAGATAGTTATATCATTATACGTTTTCTCTGATCTGTAACCACCCAAAAATAGTGAGATTGTTGCTCACCGGCGTCCGTGGTTTTTTTCCCTTCGCCTTGGAGGGGTTTTCCACGTTAAATCTGTGTATTCTTTGTGTTTATTGATTCATAACAAGGTCTCTAGTCACTTTGTCGAGTGTTACATTCAGCAAAGAGTGCCTTTACCGAGTGCAATGATCATAGCACTTGACAAAGAAATCACATCTATGAACCGGTAAATCTTTTTTTGCCGAGTGTTGTGGCCGTAGCACTCGACAAAGGCTCCTTCTTTGCCAGCCTGCACACTCGGCAAAGCGACTAGCTTGAGGGCCCACTAGAGCTCCATTTGCCGATGTCAGGCTAGCGCACACTCTGCAAAGACTCCTTCTTTGGCGAGTGCCAGTTTGAACACTCGGCAAAGAAACTGACGTGGGTCCCATGGAGCTCGCTTTGTCGAGTGCCTACTAGCCTTGCACTCAGCAAAGGCTCCATCACCGTCGTTTGGCGCCGTTACAACGACTTTTCTTTGCCGAGTGTCACCTAGCACTCGGTAAAGTCTTTGCAGAGTATTCGATATAAAGTACTCGGTAAAGAGGCTGTTGTCGATAAATTGTTCACCGATGTCTCTTTTGCCGAGTGCTATACTCGGTAAAGAGTTTGTCGAGTGTTATCGAGACGTAGGCACTCGACAAAGAACTCTGTTCTAGTAGAGAGTGCTAAAGTTACCATATCTGACAAAGACAAAATAGATAGATGTCATATCTGTTAAATATGGTTTGTGGAAGGGAAGTGCGAGCTGATACGGAATGCTTTGCTTTACACATTGTGTATGATAAATGCCCTCCCATTCCCTAGCGCACTTTGCAATCATAGCATTTTATTACTATTAATTTCGGATCCTATCAAAAGTTCCACGAGAACTCAGCAGCTATAATGCTATATACATAGAGAGAGAGGGAATTATAGCATCAGAAACACATTTTAAGCCCTCTAAGTCTCTAGCTGTGTAACAGCAGATTATCTGTAAACTAGATCGAAATGGACGACTGGAGAAAGCCTTACATAGTGGCCATCATCGTACGGGTGATCATCACCGGCATGTTCGTTATCAACAAGGCAGCAATGGACCACGGATTCAACAGCTTCGTCTTCGTCTTCTACCGCCAGGTAGCCGCGTCTGTCCTCATGGTGCCCATCGCAGTCCTTCTCGAGAGGTAACTCGATCAGTCACCCGCTGGCTGCTGGCCGACTAAAAGCCACAAAAACAATCAAAACCATGATATGCAGATGTGATTTGTTCAATCTGTGGCAGGAGAAATGCAAGATCCATGTCGTCCGTGTTGCTCTTCAAGATCTTTGTGTGCGCCTTGATCGGGTATGTAAGCAGTGAGATGAGCATATGGATGTAGCTTCAATTTATTACGTAATTTATATAGGTTCAATGAGTGATTGTTGGATTCCCTCCTCCGGAGCCCGGAGCTGACGAAGAGGAAATTTGAGACCGAGCTGACGGAGTGATTGTTGGTTTCCAGGATCACAGTTAGTAGCAACCTGTACAACGTGAGCCTGAAGCTGACGTCGGCGACGGTGGTCGCAGCATCGACCAACGCCATACCCGTTATCACTTTCTGCCTGGCGCTTCTATTAAGGTGTCTAGCTAACATTATAAACCATGGAATTAAATGGGTATATACGTGTGCTTCAGTTGCTTTAGTTGTTGGTGCACACGCAGGATGGAGGAGGTGAAGCTGAGGAGCGCGTCAGGCATGGCCAAGCTGACTGGTGTGGCGTTGTGTCTCGCCGGGGTCTTAGTCATCGCCTTCTACGCCGGGGAGCTGCTGAGCGCCGTCAACCATCACCATGCCTTCGGTGCTCCTGCTCCCACCCATGCTGCCTCTTCCACCGCAGCGGCGAAAACGATGACGGGAGCCGCGTGGATCAAGGGGACGTTCATCACGGTGCTCGCTACCCTGGCGTGGTCCCTGTGGCTCGTCCTGCAGGTCTCACGAACTGCAAACGCTCTATTAATCAACTGAGCTATACCTTACGCTATATATATATATGTATATCGATCTATGTTCGTATATACTCCGATCCATGTATATATATATATATATAGGCCGCCGTGCTCAAGGAGTTCCCGAACAGGATGCTTGTGATGGCGACGCAGTGCTTGTTCAGCGTGGTGCAATCGTTCTTCGCCGCAGTGGTAGCTGAGAGGGACTTGTCGATGTGGAAGCTCCGGCTAGACGTCGCCTTGCTCGCGGTCCTTTACTCGGTGAGTTTTTTTTTTTTTTTTTTGCATCTGGTGAGTTAATTAATTACTAGCTAGGCCAGGTGTAATTTCTTGTGTGTGTGTTTTTTATGTAACGAGTAAACTGGTGGGCAAGATCGTCCTGATGATCTAGTTTAGAAGAACTCGTTGCACTAGTCAGAGATTAATTAATAAAATTGCTGACATAGATTTTGAATTTCAATGGGCTAGGGGTTTGTGGTGGCTGGAGTGAACTACTATCTCCAAGCATGGTGCATGGAGATGAGGGGCCCTGTCTTCCTCGCCGCTTGGACGCCACTCAGCTTTGCCCTAACAGTATTCTGTTCCTCCTTCTTTCTGGGAGAGATGGTTCATCTCGGCAGGTAGGTAGCTATATATATCTACTTTATTGTATGTCGGATAATAAGGAAATTAATCAAACGAATATAAGCCTCCCAATTTTCCCCTCCCAAAACTGCAGCATTGTTGGCGGAATCCTGTTGTGTGGAGGCCTTTACAGTCTGCTATGGGGTAAAAGCAGGGAAGCAAAGACCGTGCAGCGCAACATAGAGGCCTCCACGGCCGATGGCGATGCTCAAGATGAGGTTCACTGCTGGGAACTAGAAGGGGAGAAGGAAAATGAAGGCAGGGAAGAGCGAGAGAATGGAGACTTAAGAACATGTGTTCAACAAGATTGAGATCAGTTGTCAGCTAAATCAGGAATTGTTCCTGTTTTTGTTAATTTGTTTCAGTATATTTATGTATCAAAACATCACGTGTTCCTTAGAAAACTATTTTTTTAAAATCTAAACTCGTAAAGAAAAAGTATTGTATGTAAAATATAGGTGATCCGTGCTTTCTCTCTGATTGCGAATGTCTTTTTTCTGCAGAGTAATAAATTTCATCTATCATTTTTTTTGAAACACAGGCATAGGAGCGAGAAAATGTGTGCGGTTGCATGCCACTACGCCGCTCTCACAACTGTGGCCCACAGTGGCGGATCCAGGATTGATTCAAGTGCGGGGCTACTAAGTTAAGGCTATAATTTTTTTTTAAACTAAACAAAAAATATAATTGATGTTTAATATGACACGAGAATTAAAATATAATTTAAATATTTAAGAAATTTGTAGCCTAAAAATAAGTTGATACGAATTATAGAAATACAATAATCAATACGTACCGTTTATGAGTTGATACTGCGAGGTAAATTTATCTTCCGAGTTCTTAGGCCTTAAAATGCTTCAAAATTTGTCCTAATTGTTTTAGAATTAGAAGCATCTTTTTCTGGTTCTTGATGATAAATTTGTCCATCTTATTCCTATAATCAAATCAATTCAAAACTTCAAATCAAGCAATTAAGCAAACAATAGCACACGCAGTCTGCACACGTCTGCACCTTCATGGCGTATGCAGTCTGCTCGGCTTCATGGCTTGCTTGCTTGTCTGCAGTTCGCGCCCGCCCGGCCGTCCCTGCTCGCTGCTCACCTGGACTTGCTTGCTTTGTTTTGCTTTGCTTGTCTGGACTCTGCTTGCTTTGCTTCACGGTTCCAGGAGGCTTCACCTTCACTGCTTTGCTTCACGGTTTCACTGCTTGCTTGCTTTGCTTCACGGATGGAGGCTAGCCGGCCAGGAGCCTAGGACCTGGAAGGAGCGCCCGCGGCGGTGCTCCGGCCTCCGGGCGCGACACGGCGCGAGGCGAGTGACGGCTACCGGCCAGGAGCCCAGGACCAGGAGGGAGCGCCCGCGGCGCCACGGGCCCACGGCGGTGCTCAGGCCTCCGGCCTACGGGCGTGAGACGGCGCGAGGCGAGTGGCGGCTGCCGGCTACAGGGAAGGCGTAGACGCGTAGTGGCAGGCTGGCGGCTGGACGACGACTGCGTGACCTGATGGGCTGTGACCGCCTATTTGCTGTAGCTGGGCCGCGACCGGGGCTGCAGCCTAGGCAGCCCCGGACGTAGATCCGCCCCTGGTGGCCCAGAAGAACCAATCCTAACTCAAATTCCCTTCCAGATTAAAGGATACTTTGGAGGAAATAAACAAATTCCCCCTTATCTCCTCTAATTTCGATTTCCTCTAATTTTGAAGAGAATTTGAGTTTCCTAGCCCTGATTGGAATCCAGATATAGAGAGGAAAAGAGAGATATAGGGTCTGTTTGAATTGTTACCTAACTCGCTATATTTTAACTAACTTTTCAGTCTAAATTTAGTTTTTTAATTCAAACGACTAACCTTAAACAAAGTATGTCGCAGATAGCCCGAAGATGGAAGCCAACGCTGACAGTAGGGACCCAGGTGTCAGTGACTCAACGGGGAGCGCGTGAGATCGGAAGATGGAAGCCAACGCTGACAGTAGGGACCCAGGTGTCAGTGACTCGACGGGGAGCGCGTGAGATCGGACGACGCCAACAAGCGGTCCAGGCTAGTCAGCGACTTCGAAGCACGGTGTGTGCCTGCCGTCAACTTGGGCCGAGTGGGCACACAGTAACAGGAGTACAGGACGACTAGACCGAAACCGAGAGGGGTGTGCGAGAGTTTTTTTTCCTTCTTTTTCCACTAGTACGATGCCCGTGTGTTGCGACGGTACACAATCTTCTTGGACGCGAGGTGTTTGGATTTTAAGTAATTCTTAAACAGAAAAATATTCAAATGACATACTCCTACTAATATGTTGATCTGGATACCACTGAGATGAGAGAAACGCTAGAGACCAAGGATAAATTTGATCAACTCGATGAAAATGTCCTTACATGTAAGCATCTTCGTATTGGATGCTTGCGGAGCTTTTACAACACTCACCATTGAATCAGTACCCTCATATGGAAACCTCGTACAAGGATCAAGGCTTCACCCTTCAGGAACAACAACTCTGACAGTTCGCGTTAGTCATTTTTTGGTGTTGTTCATCCGACAAGTTCTCCTCCTGGATATGCTGAATGAATGCAACCCATGTGGCTAACAGTATGTGGGATAAACAACAATTTGCTACGGAGACACAAATTAACAACAATTAAAAAGGGGTACCACTGGAAAATGGAGTTACTCGATTACAATAAAAGTGAAAGCATGCTATGATCACATCATGCAGTTCAGATACTCTTTAAAAAATAAAGAGTAATGTCACTGTTGTTAACTATAAATTAAAATGGCTTTCAGGTGGTTACTTGTAGTTTAATAAGGGCTGCTCGTAGCTGAGGGGCATATCCAATGTTCTTGGCAAAGGCATCAACCTAGAATTGAATTAAAGTGAGTGCAAGGCAGGTAGAATAATGACCTGAAATTCAAATGCTATGCTCACAAGGTTAAGGCAAAAGCTCAGAAGGTGTTGGATGGGCATTATGGTGTGCTGCAATCATAATAAAATGACACGGTCCCAATGGGAAAGACCCACTGATTGTAAGGCTGTTCTAAGTTGTACAACAATGTCTATTGTTGTCATAGTACAAGTCACTACTACTGTAATAGCCACAAAATGAGTGAATAAGTTGTACAGGCTCTGCTTTGTCACCCCACAAACATTTAAGTACACAGACAAAATCTGGCAGTTGCACCATTTTAATATACCCCCAATCTGTTCCCTTCTGAACATTTGTCAGTTTGATGTACTTTACAAAAATAAGGTTTGAATGCCAACAAACACCCAACACAAGAGTTCACCATTGTGCAAAAAAGCTAACCATGGAAGGAAAAAAAACTTTTGCCAGCCTTTAGTCTTACTAGTCCAGTTGCCCACACCTGGTGGGAAGGGAAGAATCAGAATTATAGTAATGACTTAACATCGATCACGAGTCAGCTTCTACTTCTGTTGTTGTATCTGAGTTCAACTTTTGGCTTACAAATTGTCCCTTAACTCTTGGCCTTTGCTCTGCGAGCTTCTACCTGCTACGATATCTAACCTATAGAAATGAAAACAAGGGTTAGATAAAGAAACAAATCCTTATATAGAAACAAATCGACATGGATAGAGAAAGCCTTGCATTAGCAGATAATAGTCAGATGCCCGTGCATTGCTATGATTCCAAAATATAACATGAATATACCTTGTTTTAATAAAAGACAAAATATGTGTTTTTCATTGGTTATGTGGAACCTACAATCAAGGTATGAATTCCCCACAATGCATAATTTTACCTTTATTTTTTCATAAAACATGAAAGGAAAGGATAATGACAACGATACACGACGACTATAGAACCATGAACGTTATACAGTAGAAATTTACCTCATTCCATGTATATATAACAGATTAATAGATATATTTCCGATTGACGATACATTCAAGATAAACAAGCAAGAGCAGCAAAGGATAAAAGTTGAAAGGTCACCTGGAGCCCGCAGTATATGTAAATGGCACAATTAACTTATGAGTTTGTTTCGCTATTGATAACCTATCATAAGGTCATTGAAAAAATCTAGAGAATAAAAAATGCTTATTCCAGAAGTGTGCTGAACAGAAGTGCTGCCTTTTATAATTTCCAGTCATACATATGATGGTAAGCAGAAGAAACAGATGTCAAGTGTGCCTGCACCAATCATCTAGAATTGATCAACGAGTCTTACAGTCTCCACCAGATCACTTAGTACCTGCACTAATCATCTAGAATAGATCGGCAAGAGCAAATAAGCAACATAGCCCCTAGAACTGAACTTTTGCATTCACAGTCCTAGGAGATTGTATGCATTTTTTTCAACGCTACAGGCTGAAAGTAAAATAAATATGATGAGCACAAGTCCATGCGAAAGTGATTATTAGAAGAGAAGTGAAACATTGTGAATTGTCTCTATTTTGCACTGCATTTAAAGTCTTAAACAATATGTAGTAACCATGCTCGTGTTATATTACGTTATTACATCACCCATAGTAAATCAGGAGCGGATACAGGGGCAGGCCACCCGGTCTGTGGCCTGAGATGTGATCCATATATCTCTGTATAACTTGATTACATTTAGATCAAAACACATTACAACTCTAGTAGATTAAATAGACCGGCTCAGGGCATGATCAGATCATAGATCCACCCCTGTAGTAAATGCTGAAGCTAGATGCAGACCATGAGAGAAACATTTTTAACTCACACCGGTTCTATCTTATGGTAACAAAGAAGTCCTAACTTCACCATTCCAAACCAATGTAAACAAAATAATTACAAGGAATACTACTTCCAAGATGCCAGGACAGTATGACAGTTTTAAAACTTATAAGTACAAGTACAGAATCCCAATGTTTCTCAGTAATCAATTCATACAACAACCTGTATCAAAACTATATAATTTCCACCTAATGTTTCTCAGTAAGCAATTCAAACATATGATGGATACTCTAGCTTGGGGAATTAAATAAACATAAAAAACAGTAAACAAGAATTTAGGACAGTTTGAGGATACATTTAGAGGAAACATAACTTCACTTCTTTATAACAACTAAAAACTTTCCACGCGGCCATGTATTGTAGTAGCCTCGGAGCGAAGACCTACTTTGAGCCAGATGGACCATGTTCTTGGTCGTCGAAGCCTGTGGCTCATGGGCAAGGAGACCTGGACCGAGGAGTTGTCGCGGCAGCCGTTGTAACCTGTGCCAGCAAAGTTTTGTGGTAAATCCAAAGAAAACATATTAAAGTACGATTATTGAAAATCATTTTGTTAGTACCTGTGAGAACTAACATAAGATTGTAGCAATTGATCCCTAGTTGTGATTGCATTTTTTCCTTGCTTTTAGATCCAACACAGCCATAGCCAATGTGTCACCGCAGTCCACCGTGTGCAGAGGTGCACATCCTACACCGGTCTCTCACTTCGCTCAAATCATCTCCATCTGATTGGTGAACAAGGCCTGTCTATCCCCATCTAGCCACCAAATCAACTCTTGCCGGACCTAGCTTCGCCAAAATCCATCCCAAATTGCTCTGTTCAGCATTGAAAGGAAGGCCACGTGTAACGCCCCGAATTTTGCAGTTGAATTTTTTCTTTTCTTTACTCGCCAAAATTCGGGCGTTACCTTTTCTTTTTCTTTTTCCCTCGCTAAACCTTGACCTTTTCCAAAGTTCTAGCGGGATTCGGTTTGGAATTCCCGTATGTATAAAAACCCTAAATACTTTATGTTGTTTGATGCACCATGCCGAACCTTGCATTTCTTTTGATTGCTTTGAAAGTGCAAATGCATTCATGTAGAAAGATCGGATTTCGAAAATGTTTTCTTTCTCTTTTCTTTCTCTTTTCTCTCTCTCTTTCTCTCTCCTTTTTTTTTTTTTCTCTCTCTCTCCCGCGCCGTGGGCCGACCCCGGCCGGCCCAGCCGCCCCCTGGCGCCCCCCCCTGGGCCCAATAGGCCCAGCCGCCCCCCCCCCTCTTTCCCTTATCCCCTAACCCTCTCCCTCTCCCCCCTCATTTTCTCCCTCCCCACCCAAGCCGCCGCCCCCTACCCGCCCCCTGCCCTAGCCGCCGCCCCTGCCTAGGCCGCCGCCCCTCCCCGTCGCCGTTCGGCCGCCCCGCTCGGCCGCCCCGTCCCCGTCGCCGGTGAGCTTCCCCCCTCCCCCTCTCCTCCCTCCCCCATCCCCTTCCCCCTTTCCCCATGGCCGGTTCGGCCGCCTCCCTGCCCGCCGGTTCGGCCGCCCCGCCCCCCGGCTCGGCCGCCCCCTGCGCCGCCCCCCTGCCCCGCCGGTTCGGCCGCCCCGCCCCCCGGCTCGGCCGCCCCCTGCGCCGCCCCCGCCCCCCGGTTCGGCCGCCCCTGCGCCCAGCGGCTCGGCCGCCCCGCCCCCTGCTCGGCCGCCCCCCTGCGCCGCCCGCGCCCGCGCCCCGCCTAGGGCCGGTTCAACCGCCCTAGGGCCGGTTCAACCGCCCCCCCCCTCTGTTTTTTTTATTTTTTTTATTTTATTTTATTTACTTTCTGTGATCATAATTACTGTATTTTAAGTAGGCTAATCACTGTTCATGCTATGGGAAAATAGGAAGTTTAATTTAAAATTCCGTTATGCTATTGACGCACGTAGTTAATTGTTTACCCTGTGCAATGTTGATCAACTAAAAGTGATTAGGTTTCCATTAGTGTATATGTAACAGAATTATTTTGTTAAAAACCAATTGTAATTGATCGTTAGCGCATAAGATTTAACCCCCTGCGAGACCTTTCCCGTTTCTTTCTAACCATAACAAATGCGTTATCGAATGTCATACTTGATGCATATTCGCTTTATTTGTTATCTTGTATGGTGTACTGTTCTTTTGTATTAAATATGTGGATGTATGTATGTATGTTTGCGCTCGCATAGAGAACGATCCGGTCGAAGAGCCCGAGGAATTCGCAGGAGAAGCCCCTGAGCAGCAGTCGTTTGGTGGAGGCAAGTGTCCTTTGACCTATCTATGTCCTATTCATTCTTTAATTCACCTCCCGCATTACACATTTATACCTAAGGATTGACTAGCTTTTGTTATCCATGTCCTTGTTTACCTATTTGGGTCGGATTATTACTACTTAGTCTGATGCTATTGCTCAACTCTAATCAATGAACATGATGTGATTATCTATGATACGCTGTTTTCCCGTTCTTCTTTATGATATACTTGTGGTTTTCAAGGGGACTCGAGCGGTTTCTCGAGTGCCTCTCCGTAAGGACCTGTTCTATGGATGACCGCCCGGGAAAACAGTGCAACCATGAGGGTGGAATGGGGTGCCCTTAGCTGAATAATTAGAGGATCCGGGGTGTAGTTCACTTAGCCGTCGTGCCGTCAATGGGGCTCGGTGTATGCGGCTCGCTCTGCCAAGTTTGGGTTCGCCCCTTGGGGAGGAGTGCGGTGCATTTAGGAAACCTAACGGGTGGCTGCAGTCCCGGGGAATCTTTGTAAAGGCTTCGTAGTGATGCCCTGCTGGATCACCTTGGTAGTGATCAATGGAGAGTCATGATCTCCGGGCAGGATGGGAATCACGGCTTGTGGGTAAAGTGCACAACCTCTGCAGAGTGTTATGAAACTGATATATCAGCCGTGCTCGCGGTTATGAGCGGCCAAGGGAGCTCCAATGATTAGTGATACTTGATCAGAGACATTGTGGTACAGGTGGTTATGAGATTGATGGTTCTGGTTATGGTGCTGGTAAGTGGTATTCTTTCCGTTTGGAAAGGATACATTGGGTTAATAACTTGGGTTAATGTTAAAACCTGGCTTTCTACTAGTAAGTAATAACCTGACCAACTAAAAGCAACTGCTTGACTTATCCCCACATAAAGCTAGTCCACTACAGCCAAACAGGATACTTGCTGAGTATGTTGATGTGTACTCACCCTTGCTCTACACACCAAACCCCCCCCCCAGGTTGTCAGCATTGCAACCACTGCTCAGGCGAAGATGAAGCTGTGGAAGGAGACTTCCAGGAGTTCCAAGATTACGACGAGTTCTAGGTGTGGGTTAGCGGCAACCCCCAGTCGGCTGCCTGTGAAGGCCGCGTTATCTACGTTTCTTTTCCGCACTTTGATTTATTGTAAGAACTATATGGACGTCTCAGACGTATGATGTAATCGACTATTTCCCCTTATTAATACTATTTTGAGCACTGTGTGATGATGTCCATATTATGTAACTGCTGTGTACGTGAATAACTGATCCTGGCACGTACATGGTTCGCATTCGGTTTGCCTTCTAAAACCGGGTGTGACATAAGTGGTATCAAAGCCGTGCTGACTGTAGGACCGCTAACCTAGAGTAGAATGGTCGTTCTAAGGACTATAGACCTCTGTCTCTTCCTTGACTTTGATATCCCTTCAAAAGTTGGTCCTACTGACCAAACTTATGTTCTACTATATATTATACCTTGCTGAAAACCATGTTTTATTCCAATCCTTCATTTACTTATGATTCATTACTTGCTGGTCACATTAATTCTGTTCTCACCCTTTTGCTTGCGATGTCTTTTGTAGATGGCTCGACTTAGACACACTGCACGAAAGTCAGTCATCCCCTTCTTACCCTCCCGCCTTGCTGAGCGTCCGCTTCGCCGTCCCGTGGCCGGACAGTCCAGCCATTTGGAGAGACTACACCACCGCCTGCGTGAGGAGCAGGAGCGTCGACGACAGGAGCAGCGGAGCTCTTCCCTCTCGCTCCACCAGGAGATAGAGTCTGTGAGGAGCTGCTCCCCTGTGCTTTCTCTGGAGCCGCCCCCTGCACCACCACTGGGCGCCCCAGCCTCTGGAGTAGCTGCTGGAGGAGACCCAGACGACGGAGGAGGCGACGACAGCTCGAGCCACGACACCGACTTCTCTGCTAATCCTGAGCCGGAAGGATGGGTTGCTCGACCCATCACTCGCGACGCTGCTCGCGGGTGTCACTTCCATGATGCGCTCGACACCCTGCTACGTCGGGCATTTGACCGGCATACTTGGTCCGTCGAGTATCGCTGTGTGGTCTACCAGCATAGTCGCGGGGTCTACCCGGACCGCTGGGAGGCGACTTGCTTGGTGCGCTGCCCGGAGGACAGTCTCCAGGGTGCAGAGGCCTGTTCAGAGCACTATTCTATCTCTGAGCGGGACTCAGCTGAGGCAGCCATGCAAGATGCTGCACGGCGTGCGCTTTCGCACTACTGCTCGGTTTTCGGTGGGGCAGCTGACGGCCTTGACCTGAAGTATTACCCCCGCCGTTCATCTGGCAGCACAGGAGGCGTGATTGTCTCACCTGTCGGTGAGGGCAATCCTAGGTTGAGCAGCACAGTCAACCTAGCCGCCGTGCTAAACACGGAGCTGGACCATGCATTAGACGAGCTGAGTAGGGCTCGTGCTGAGATCGCCCTGCTGCGGGCTGAGCGCGCGGAACGTCGTTTTCTGGACGGTGGTTCCCCCGCTCCCGTTGGGACTCAGCACCCGTACCGCTCACCTCAGCGTGGACACCAGTCTTATGGCAATCCCGCCTGCAAGACCAAGATAAACCTAGAACCATAGATCGTTAGAGTTGGATCTTGTAATTAATACGAAATAAATATATACATGGAAGCTTCAGTCTTAGCGTTAGTCTCGATCTTAGTTAGTTTTAGTTAGACAGGGTAGTTTGCTATATCCTGTGCATTTATGTTTGTCATGATGAACTATGTTTGGTTTGGATCTTTGTAATGATTGTCACCAGAGTGTGGGTATCCCCTGCATTTTGGTTTACATACTATGTCAATAAAGTTAGTTATATAATTGGGAAACCCATTATTCTCCTTTCCTCTTTATCTGAGAAGCTGTGTGGTCTGTGTTGGAGATCAGTGAAGATGCTCATCTGTTCAGTGCTGTTGGAGAATTCTATACTCTTTTCTTATGCTGCAAGCTTTGCCAGATCAGTTCTGATGTGTGATTGCGTTCTGCAGATGTCAGAGAACAGGCGTAGAGGAGGAAGGCGTGCTCAGCAGGAGCGAGCCGCTCCACAGGATGAGGTGCCCCAGCAGCAGCACCTGCCGCCCCCGCCCCCGATGTCGATTGAGCAGATGTTTCTGATGCAGACTCAGGCAGTTCAAGCCATCGGTCAGACTCTGGCCGCCATTCAGCAGCAGCAGCAGCAGCAACAGCAGCAAGCACCACCCCAGCCTCAGATGCCTCAGATGCCTAGAGACAAGCGTGCTGAATTCATGAGAGGTCATCCACCAACGTTCGCTCACCCTTCTGACCCCATGGATGCTGAAGATTGGCTGCGCACTGTGGAGCGGGAGTTGCATACCGCTCAGTGCGATGACCGGGAGAAAGTCTTGTATGGTCCCCGTCTGTTGAGAGGAGCAGCCCAGTCATGGTGGGAGTCTTACCTCGCCACCCATGCCAACCCCGACACCATCACCTGGGAAGAATTCAGAGGTAGCTTTCGTCAGTACCATGTGCCTGCAGGTCTGATGACAGTGAAGAAGGAGGAGTTCCTGGCCCTTAAGCAAGGGTCATCGTCTGTCAGTGAGTACCGAGACAGATTTCTGCAGTTGTCTCGTTATGCTCCTGAAGATGTCAACACTGACGCCAAGCGACAGTACCGTTTCCTGAGAGGCTTGGTTGACCCTCTGCAGTATCAGCTGATGAATCACACCTTCCCGACATTCCAGCACCTGATTGACAGAGCAATCATGACAGAAAGGAAGCGCAAGGAGATGGAAGATCGTAAGCGCAAGATCAGTGGACCGCAGTCTGGAAGCAGCAGTCGCCCTCGCTTTTCAGGCAATCAACCTCAGCAGTTCAGGCAGAACCAGCGTCCACCTCAGCAGCATCAGCAGCGTCAGCAGTATCAGCAGTTCCAAAGGCAGTACCCTCAGAATCAGTACCAGAACCGTCAGAGCAATCAGTCAGGAGGTCAGTTTCAGAAGCAGAATCAGCAAGCACCTCGTCTTCCTGCCCCAGCAAATCACCAGAACAGTCAGGCAGCACCAGCTCAGGTTGGAAACAGGGCATGTTTCCACTGTGGAGAGCAAGGCCATTGGGTGATGCAATGTCCGAAGAAGGCAGCCCAGCAGCAGTCAGGCCCCAATGCCCCAGCAAAGCAGAATGTGTCTCAGCCTGGAGCAGGCAATCGCTCTCAGCAGCGCTATAATCATGGAAGATTGAACCACTTGGAAGCTGAAGCAGTTCAGGAGACCCCCGGCATGACAGTAGGTATGTTCCCAGTCGATTCCCATATTGCAGAAGTGTTATTTGATACTGGAGCAACACATTCTTTCATTACTGCATCATGGGTAGAAGCACATAAACTTCCAATAACTACCATGTCAACCCCCATTCAAATTGATTCAGCCGGTGGTAGAATTCGAGCCGATAGCATTTGTTTGAATATAAGTGTGAAAATAAGGGGGATAGCGTTTCCCGCCAACCTTATAGTAATGGGTACTCAGGGAATAGATGTCATCCTAGGGATGAATTGGCTAGATAAGTATCAGGCAGTTATCAGTTGTGATAAAAGGACAATCAAGTTAGTGTCCCCACTAGGAGAGGAAGTGGTGACCGAGTTAGTCCCGCCTGAGCCAAAGAAAGGAAGTTGTTATCAGATGGCTGTTGATAGCAGTGAAGCAGACCCAATTGAGAGTATCAAGGTTGTGTCTGAATTCCCAGATGTGTTTCCAAAGGATTTACCGGGTATGCCACCAGAGCGGAAAGTTGAATTTGCCATAGAGCTTCTTCCTGGAACCGCCCCTATCTTCAAGAGAGCTTACAGAATATCTGGACCAGAGTTGGATGAGCTTAAGAAGCAGATTGATGAGCTGTCAGAAAAAGGTTACATCCGGCCAAGCACCTCGCCTTGGGCCGCCCCTGTCTTGTTCGTGGAGAAGAAAGATGGCACCAAGAGGATGTGTATCGACTATCGAGCTTTGAATGAGGTCAGGTTATCATCAGCTCAGGATCCGACCTTCGGACATTCCGAAGACGGCATTCATTACCAAGTATGGTTTATATGAGTTCACAGTGATGTCTTTTGGTTTGACCAATGCGCCAGCATTCTTTATGAACTTGATGAACAGTGTATTCATGGATTATCTTGATAAGTTCGCGGTGGTATTCATTGATGACATTCTGATTTATTCTCAAAGCGAAGAAGAGCATGCAGATCATTTGAGGATGGTGTTGCAGAGATTGCGAGAGCACCAGTTGTATGCAAAGTTGAGCAAGTGTGAGTTCTGGATCAGTGAAGTCCTGTTCTTGGGTCACATAATCAACAAAGAAGGATTGGCTGTGGATCCGAAGAAAGTGGCAGACATTCTGAACTGGAAAGCGCCAACAGATGCTAGAGGAATCAAGAGCTTCATTGGAATGGCCGGATATTATCGGCGATTCATTGAAGGGTTTTCGAAGATTGCGAAGCCAATGACAGCGTTGCTAGGCAACAAGGTTGAGTTCAAGTGGACCCAGAAATGTCAAGAGGCCTTTGAAGCGCTGAAAGAGAAGTTGACAACAGCGCCTGTCCTAGTCTTGCCTGATGTGCACAAGCCCTTCTCTGTGTATTGTGATGCTTGTTACACAGGTTTGGGATGCGTGTTGATGCAAGAGGGAAGAGTTGTGGCTTACTCGTCCCGACAGCTGAAGGTTCATGAGAAGAATTACCCAATCCATGATCTAGAGTTGGCAGCAGTGGTTCACGCACTGAAGACATGGAGGCACTATCTGTATGGACAGAAATGCGATGTTTACACGGACCACAAGAGTCTGAAGTACATATTCACTCAGTCAGAATTGAACATGAGGCAACGAAGATGGTTAGAATTGATCAAAGACTATGAGTTGGAGATTCATTACCATCCAGGCAAAGCAAACGTAGTGGCAGATGCTTTGAGCAGAAAGAGTCAAGTCAATCTGATGGTCGCTCGTCCGATGCCTTATGAGTTGGCCAAGGAATTTGACAGGTTGAGTCTCGGATTTCTGAACAATTCGCGAGGAGTCACAGTTGAATTGGAACCTACCTTGGAGCGCGAAATCAAAGAAGCGCAGAAAAATGATGAGAAGATCAGTGAGATTCGGCGATTGATTCTAGATGGCAGAGGCAAAGACTTTCGAGAAGATGCAGAAGGTGTGGTATGGTTCAAAGACCGCTTGTGTGTTCCCAATGTCCAGTCTATTCGGGAGTTGATTCTTAAGGAAGCTCATGAGACAGCCTATTCGATTCACCCTGGCAGTGAGAAGATGTATCAGGATCTGAAGAAGAAATTCTGGTGGTACGGAATGAAAAGAGAAATCGCAGAGCATGTGGCTATGTGCGATAGTTGTCGAAGAATTAAGGCAGAACACCAGAGACCAGCTGGATTGTTGCAACCGTTGCAGATCCCTCAGTGGAAATGGGATGAAATTGGCATGGATTTCATAGTCGGATTGCCTCGCACTCGAGCCGGCTACGATTCCATTTGGGTAGTGGTGGACCGTTTGACCAAGTCAGCCCACTTCATACCTGTCAAGACCAACTACAACAGTGCAGTATTGGCAGAATTGTATATGTCTCGGATCGTTTGTCTTCATGGTGTGCCAAAGAAGATAGTGTCAGACAGAGGAACGCAGTTCACCTCTCATTTCTGGCAGCAGTTGCATGAAGCCTTGGGCACGCATCTGAATTTCAGTTCAGCTTATCACCCGCAGACAGATGGCCAGACCGAAAGAACCAATCAAATTCTTGAAGATATGTTGAGAGCATGTGCGTTGCAAGATCAGTCCGGATGGGACAAGCGATTGCCTTATGCGGAGTTTTCCTATAACAACAGTTACCAGGCCAGTTTGAAGATGTCACCGTTTCAAGCGCTGTATGGAAGGAGTTGCAGAACTCCGTTGCAATGGGATCAGCCTGGGGAAAAGCAAGTGTTTGGGCCAGACATTTTGCTCGAAGCCGAAGAGAACGTCAAGATGGTTCGAGAGAATCTGAAGATAGCGCAATCAAGGCAGCGAAGCTATGCAGACACAAGAAGAAGAGAGCTGAGTTTCGAAGTCGGAGACTTTGTCTATCTGAAAGTGTCACCGATCAGAGGAGTCAGAAGATTCGGAGTGAAAGGCAAGCTAGCACCCCGCTACATTGGTCCGTATCAGATTCTTGCAAGACGTGGAGAAGTGGCCTATCAGCTCAGTTTGCCAGAGAATTTGTCTGCTGTGCATGATGTCTTTCATGTGTCTCAGTTGAAGAAGTGCTTGCGTGTGCCGGAAGAGCAGTTGCCAGTGGAAGGTCTGGAAGTCCAGGAGGACTTGACCTACGTTGAGAAGCCAGCTCAGATCCTTGAGATTGCAGACAGAGTCACCCGAAGGAAGACCGTCAGAATGTGCAAAGTCAGATGGAGTCACCACTCTGAGGAAGAAGCAACCTGGGAGCGTGAAGATGATCTGAAGGCCAAGTACCCGGAGCTCTTTGCTAGCCAGCCCTGAATCTCGAGGGCGAGATTCTTTTAAGGGGGATAGGTTTGTAACGCCCCGAATTTTGCAGTTGAATTTTTTCTTTTCTTTACTCGCCAAAATTCGGGCGTTACCTTTTCTTTTTCTTTTTCCCTCGCTAAACCTTGACCTTTTCCAAAGTTCTAGCGGGATTCGGTTTGGAATTCCCGTATGTATAAAAACCCTAAATACTTTATGTTGTTTGATGCACCATGCCGAACCTTGCATTTCTTTTGATTGCTTTGAAAGTGCAAATGCATTCATGTAGAAAGATCGGATTTCGAAAATGTTTTCTTTCTCTTTTCTTTCTCTTTTCTCTCTCTCTTTCTCTCTCCTTTTTTTTTTTTTCTCTCTCTCTCCCGCGCCGTGGGCCGACCCCGGCCGGCCCAGCCGCCCCCTGGCGCCCCCCCCTGGGCCCAATAGGCCCAGCCGCCCCCCCCCTCTTTCCCTTATCCCCTAACCCTCTCCCTCTCCCCCCTCATTTTCTCCCTCCCCACCCAAGCCGCCGCCCCCTACCCGCCCCCTGCCCTAGCCGCCGCCCCTGCCTAGGCCGCCGCCCCTCCCCGTCGCCGTTCGGCCGCCCCGCTCGGCCGCCCCGTCCCCGTCGCCGGTGAGCTTCCCCCCTCCCCCTCTCCTCCCTCCCCCATCCCCTTCCCCCTTTCCCCATGGCCGGTTCGGCCGCCTCCCTGCCCGCCGGTTCGGCCGCCCCGCCCCCCGGCTCGGCCGCCCCCTGCGCCGCCCCCCTGCCCCGCCGGTTCGGCCGCCCCGCCCCCCGGCTCGGCCGCCCCCTGCGCCGCCCCCGCCCCCCGGTTCGGCCGCCCCTGCGCCCAGCGGCTCGGCCGCCCCGCCCCCTGCTCGGCCGCCCCCCTGCGCCGCCCGCGCCCGCGCCCCGCCTAGGGCCGGTTCAACCGCCCTAGGGCCGGTTCAACCGCCCCCCCCCCTCTGTTTTTTTTATTTTTTTTATTTTATTTTATTTACTTTCTGTGATCATAATTACTGTATTTTAAGTAGGCTAATCACTGTTCATGCTATGGGAAAATAGGAAGTTTAATTTAAAATTCCGTTATGCTATTGACGCACGTAGTTAATTGTTTACCCTGTGCAATGTTGATCAACTAAAAGTGATTAGGTTTCCATTAGTGTATATGTAACAGAATTATTTTGTTAAAAACCAATTGTAATTGATCGTTAGCGCATAAGATTTAACCCCCTGCGAGACCTTTCCCGTTTCTTTCTAACCATAACAAATGCGTTATCGAATGTCATACTTGATGCATATTCGCTTTATTTGTTATCTTGTATGGTGTACTGTTCTTTTGTATTAAATATGTGGATGTATGTATGTATGTTTGCGCTCGCATAGAGAACGATCCGGTCGAAGAGCCCGAGGAATTCGCAGGAGAAGCCCCTGAGCAGCAGTCGTTTGGTGGAGGCAAGTGTCCTTTGACCTATCTATGTCCTATTCATTCTTTAATTCACCTCCCGCATTACACATTTATACCTAAGGATTGACTAGCTTTTGTTATCCATGTCCTTGTTTACCTATTTGGGTCGGATTATTACTACTTAGTCTGATGCTATTGCTCAACTCTAATCAATGAACATGATGTGATTATCTATGATACGCTGTTTTCCCGTTCTTCTTTATGATATACTTGTGGTTTTCAAGGGGACTCGAGCGGTTTCTCGAGTGCCTCTCCGTAAGGACCTGTTCTATGGATGACCGCCCGGGAAAACAGTGCAACCATGAGGGTGGAATGGGGTGCCCTTAGCTGAATAATTAGAGGATCCGGGGTGTAGTTCACTTAGCCGTCGTGCCGTCAATGGGGCTCGGTGTATGCGGCTCGCTCTGCCAAGTTTGGGTTCGCCCCTTGGGGAGGAGTGCGGTGCATTTAGGAAACCTAACGGGTGGCTGCAGTCCCGGGGAATCTTTGTAAAGGCTTCGTAGTGATGCCCTGCTGGATCACCTTGGTAGTGATCAATGGAGAGTCATGATCTCCGGGCAGAATGGGAATCACGGCTTGTGGGTAAAGTGCACAACCTCTGCAGAGTGTTATGAAACTGATATATCAGCCGTGCTCGCGGTTATGAGCGGCCAAGGGAGCTCCAATGATTAGTGATACTTGATCAGAGACATTGTGGTACAGGTGGTTATGAGATTGATGGTTCTGGTTATGGTGCTGGTAAGTGGTATTCTTTCCGTTTGGAAAGGATACATTGGGTTAATAACTTGGGTTAATGTTAAAACCTGGCTTTCTACTAGTAAGTAATAACCTGACCAACTAAAAGCAACTGCTTGACTTATCCCCACATAAAGCTAGTCCACTACAGCCAAACAGGATACTTGCTGAGTATGTTGATGTGTACTCACCCTTGCTCTACACACCAAACCCCCCCCCCAGGTTGTCAGCATTGCAACCACTGCTCAGGCGAAGATGAAGCTGTGGAAGGAGACTTCCAGGAGTTCCAAGATTACGACGAGTTCTAGGTGTGGGTTAGCGGCAACCCCCAGTCGGCTGCCTGTGAAGGCCGCGTTATCTACGTTTCTTTTCCGCACTTTGATTTATTGTAAGAACTATATGGACGTCTCAGACGTATGATGTAATCGACTATTTCCCCTTATTAATACTATTTTGAGCACTGTGTGATGATGTCCATATTATGTAACTGCTGTGTACGTGAATAACTGATCCTGGCACGTACATGGTTCGCATTCGGTTTGCCTTCTAAAACCGGGTGTGACACCACGTGTGCTGCATCCTCTCCACAAAGAGGGACGCAGAGTCCCTGGACCACTGCAGCGTCTCCTTGAGGTTGTCATGTCTGTCGTGTATAGGGGAGCGGTTCTTGTAGCTGGATGCAATATCATTTGCAGTGTGCACATGAAGATTACTGATCACATAACTGGACGACAAACTCACTTACCTTAGAGAGCTCAGCGCCAGTCACCGCCTTGGACAGCTCGCCGCTCCTAGCGATGTCCACGACATCCTTCGAGGAGAAGGCAGCGAGCGACTTGGGAGCTCGCCGCTCTTGATCACCCTCGCTGCCGCGGGCAGAGCCGCAGAGGGCCCGCGCCAGGGTGAGCACCTGTGAAGAGGGATCCAGGCTATCTCGGATCTTAGACCCCTGGTCCTCCTCCTTGCGGCTGCCGGCGGCACCCCGGTTACTACCGGGCCCGGGAGAGAAGGCACGCATGCGAGATCACAGTGGGGGTGCCCGCGTCTTGAGGTGGTGCGCTGCCATGGGCGGCGGCTTCGCCCTTGGATCCACGATCGTTTGCACACTACGATGAGGCGAGTGGGGGAGGTGGTGGACAGTGGGGATGTCGCTGTCGAGGGTCTGAGATCGTGGCGCTCCTTGCGAGCGGCGACAAGCGCGCCCTTGAGGGCCAGTTGTGGCGGCACAGCCAAGGAGAAGCAACATGGAGCCCGCGTACTTGCAGAGCTCTGCATCGGAGGATTGGGCACAAATCAGGGGAGGTGATGGTGGCGGCCAGGGGAGGGAATCACGGTGTTGTCTCCGGCGTGCACGGCGGGGACGGGCTGACAACGCGGGGCAGGGCGAGGATCCAGCGCGCCATCCGCCAAACGAAGCCTGTCAGCCACCTCCTCGTCCTCCTATGGCATCAGAGAGGCAAGAAGAGTGAATCAATCGACGAGCATGAACCATGTGAGGAACTAAAAAGCATGGGAACATGATGATGCATGCACCCATGGGTTGATGTCGAGGAGGTGGCCCTGGCGACCCTCGGTGAAGTCGTGGCCCTGGTGGTGGAGCGCGACAATGGCGGTAATCTCAGGGGGCGAGGGTCACTGAACTCTGGCCAGGGTGTGCGGCAATGTTGGGGGAAGGGTGGGTCGGTGGGCGCTGCGAGCTCACTCATCTCGTCGCTGAACCGTGCGACGGTGAGGACGGCGTTGTCTCGGTGGCGCGGGGGAGGGGCGGGGAGCACGCTGGATGCAGGGGCGGGGGCGGCGTCGAGGTGGGGAAGAGGCAGGCGGGCAGGGCGAGGAAGAGGCCACCAGGTTTACCGTGCGGACGGAGGAAGCGGCGGCCGCGGTATTGATTGGAGGATGAGGCAGCCGCGATTCGCGGCGCGACAGTCGGGGCGGGGATGGACGCGTCTGGGTTTGGCAGAACTGTGCGCCATTCTATTGTGGACGTCTACACTATGTACATAATAGTAGTAGAGATTTAAATTTTCAAATCCAAAATCAATGAGTTCTGAGATTCTATTTAGATTTTGGTCAAACTCACTCAATACAAAAATTCAAATACAACAACATAAGCGCAGAACATGTGTCTAGCCTTACGATTGCTTTTAATTTTATGAATAAATTATTTGTGACATATATTTCCCATACACCCATAAAAATACAAAATCATTATTTCAAAAAAATGGTGCATTTTTTTGATGTCACGATCTCGTAGCTCCTCTCATCTCACCCCTCTTTCATAATAAACTAGTCGATTGACCGTGCGTTGCGACGGCTTACAGCAACATCCACATAAACTATCCACCAATAAATTTCAAAATTTTTTATTAATTTTCTCTGCTCTTCGTATAATATGTTTTTGATGCTACCTGATGTTATTATTTACTCTATGCAATATGTCTTGGTACAACATAGCCAATAAAGTGAGCGATTAGAAGAGAGTTCACAATGACTGACTGAACGAACAGAGATTATAAAATGACATAATTCCACCATACAGAGACCAAATAGAGAGTTTGTGAGCTCAAGTTTCTAAAATAAGTCACATGAACTCAAACTTATAAAAAAATAGATTAAAATATGGAGTGATTGCTAAAGTCAGGCATCAATAAAAACTAGATGCGCTCCATATAAATTATGCTACTTTGTAGCAATTACTAACGTTTAAAACCAACAAATAACTTTTCATTTTACTGTTAGTGGGACAAATCATTGTTGCTCCATCTAATTCAGCAACCTCAAACACTATGGAGTCCATTGCGCCAATGTGGTCTCAGAAACGACCTAATGCTTGCAAGAGCCAAGAACGTCGTGTCGTGCTTGAGCTGTAGCCTCGGACTGTAGTGCTGGCCCGACCCGACACGATTATATATTTTTTTATTTTACAAAAAAAGTATATACATATACAATTTATATTCAATATTAAAGCATCTAAGTATGATGTTCTACTGGTTAGACAACTTCACCTAGTGTCTCCCGCCCTTTTTCCATCAGTACATGGGTTCGAACCCCACTTCTTGTATCGTTTTTTAACATTTTACGTTGATTTAATCAAATGGACCGACGGACTAACGGGCTAGCCCGACATAGTCAACAGGCTGGCATGACATGCCTGCGCCAGAGTTGTGGACGTCTTGCCCGTGCCGGGCGCCGTTTGGCCATCTGAAATAGTTGTGAGAGGTTATTTATAAAAATATGACGCGGGACGACTGTTGAAACTGGTGCTTTAAGTATAAGTATAGAAGTATAGATTCCTCGACTAGTCCTCCTATCTATCGCTTTGAGACTAATTGTTTGATAGTTCAATCAGTCGTACCCCTTCATATATATAAGGAGAGGTTTGAACCGGTTCCTAGACGCCTTCCAACAACACCTGAGTTTAGAGGGATAAACACACATGGAGATTGGATTTGCCTTATCTGATCTAATTGCAGATTGTCTGCGCCTAAGGGCATCTACAGGAAGGACCGTCCGGGCCTTAGGGTCGGACTATCCTGCCGTGCTCAGTGTCACAAACGGTGCTCAACACATGCCCCTGCCTTTTGGGGAAGCTGAGCGAACCAAAAACACTGGTGCAGGTTGGAAACAACTCGATGTGTCGACATCGGTTTTCCTAAGCATCTTGCTACATACTAGGATCATTCGTCGCCTTGGGTAGGTCCTCACCTTGCAATGTTTGCAGCATGTAGGCATTACCAGTTATTACTTGTATGATTCTGTAAGGCCCTCCCAACTTGATGACCATTTTCCGAATTACTGGTCCCTCCTTCTTAGTAGCAAGATAGTCTTCCACACCAGATCGCCAACTTGGAATGACTTAGCCTTGACCTTATTGTTATAAGCTTTGGCAACCATAATCTTGTCTTTATCGATCCCTCCTTGAAAGTCGCCTAGAGGGGGGTGAATAGGGCGAATCTGAAATTTATAAACTTAAGCACAACTACAAGCCAGGTTAGCGTTAGAAATATAAACGAGTCCGTGAGAGAGGGCGAAAAACAAATCGCAAGCAAATAAAGAGTGAGACACAAGGATTTGTTTTACCGAGGTTCGGTTCTTGTAAACCTACTCCCCGTTGAGGTGGTCACAAAGACCGGGTCTCTTTCAACCCTTTCCCTCTCTCAAACGGTCACTTAGACCGAGTGAGCTTCTCTTCTCAATCAAACGGGACACAAAGTCCCCGCAAGGACCACCACACAATTGGTGTCTCTTGCCTCGGTTACAATTGAGTTGATCACAAGAAAGAATGAGAAAAAGAAGCAATCCAAGCGCAAGAGCTCAAATAAACACAAGTCACTCTCTCACTAGTCACTATTTGATTTGGAATGAACTAAGGACTTGGGAGAGGATTTGATCTCTTTGGTGTGTCTTGTATTGAATGATATAGCTCTTGTAAGGTGTAGGAAGTTGGAAAACTTGGATGCAATGAATGGTGGGGTGGTTGGGGTATTTATAGCCCCAACCACCAAAAGTGGTCGTTGGGAGGTTGTCTGTCGTATGGCGCACCGGACAGTCCGGTGCGCCTGCCACGTCACGGAGCCGTTGGATTCTGACCGTTGGAGCTGAAGTCTTCTGGCCCACCGGACAGTCCGGTGGTGCACCGGACAGGTCCTGTAGACTGTCCAGTGCGCCTTCTCGCGCGTGCCTGCCTTCTGTGCGCTCTGGCGCTCATTAAATGTCGTTGCAGGTGACCGTTGGCGCGGAAGAAGTCGTTGCTCCGCTGGCACACCGGACAGTCCGGTGCGCCACTAGACACTGTCCGATGTTACACCGGACAGTCCGGTGAATTATAGCGGACTGGCCTCCAGAATTCCCGAAGGTGAGCCGTTCGCAGTTGGAGTCCCTGGTGCACCGGACACTGTCCGGTGGCACACCGGACAATCCGGTGCGCCAGACCAGGGCACACTTCGGCTGACTTTTGCTCTCTATATTTGAATCCGTTTCGGTCTTTTTATTGGTTTGTTGTGAACCTTTGGCACCTGTAGAACTCATAATCTAGAGCAAACTAGTTAGTCCAATTATTTGTGTTGGGCAATTCAACCACCAAAATCAATTAGGAAAAAGGTGTAAGCCTAATTCCCTTTCAATCTCCCCCTTTTTGGTGATTGATGCCAACACAAACCAAAGCAAGTATAGAAGTGCATAATTAAACTAGTTTGCAAAATGTAAGTGCAAAGGTTACTTAGAATTGAACCAATAAATATTCTCTTAAGATATGCATGGATTGTTTCTTTATTTTTAACATTTTGGACCACGCTTGCACCTAAGGATGAAAACGGTCGGTAACGGTCGGAAAAAACCTGTCACCATTTTCACCCGCATAAATTTTTGTTCGGTCGGAATCGGTAAACAGGAAAGTCGGAAACGGATAACGACCGGTAAATTCCGGTATATCGAAAACGGATAAATCCGAGCAAAATAGCTCGAAATTGATTGGGAAACGGTAACTGTAATCGGAAAAGCTCACAATAAACAAAATCTAACCACACATTTGTTCATTCACATCCACATACAAGTCTCATTCACAAAAGTACACAAAACACAATCTTGTCCACATATAATTAGTCATACACTCATACATGTCCACTCTTAAATTTTAACACAACACATAATTCTTAAAACACGATTGTTCATTCACATTCACATACAAGTCTCAACCACACAAATATACAATACATAGTCATGACCACACATAAAAGATCATACATGTTCACTAAAGTTTTAACCACATAGTATATAAGTCTTAAACACACGATACATAAACTAGAAATCATGTGGCATGTCGTCTGGATCACTTGATATATCTTCTATGACGTCTAAAACCCTAATCTCTAAACCCTAATGAATATAGGTGCCGTTTGGTTCAAAAAATGTAACGCAAATGGTAATGGTAATGGTTTCGGCTCGATTACTGGCGGTAACAAATTTGAATAGGCTGGTATCAAATTTTAGTGTGGTATCTGATTACGGTTGAACTAAAACAAACATGATTTACCGTTATCCGTTACCCATTACGTTACAAATATGTAAACCAAACACCACCATAGTTCTTGCCTCCTTTGTTTTTTTGTGGACCGGGAAAATACGGTTAAAATACGGGAAAATACCGGATTTTCCCGAAAATTCCGAAAACGGACGGTAAATATGTCTCATCGCTTACCGTACCGTTTTCGTAATAACACATCCCGTTTCCGTCCCATTTTCCGTATATCCCGAAAAATCTGAAAACGGCCGGAAAAATCTGGTAAACGGTACCGGAAATTTACCGAATTTTACCGACCGTTTACATCCTTACTTGCACCACATGTTTTGTTTTTGCAAATTCTTTTGTAAATTCTTTTCAAAGTTCTTTTGCAAATAGTCAAAGGTAAATGAATAAGATTTTGAGAAGCATTTTCAAGATTTGAAATTTTCTCCCCCTGTTTCAAATGCTTTTCCTTTGACTAAACAAAACTCCCCCTCAATAAAATCCTCCTCTTAGTGTTCAAGAGGGTTTTAGATATTAGTTTTTGAAAGGGTTGTACCAATTTGAAATTTTATCAAAAATAAGATACTGATTGAAAAATCACCAATTGAAAAATCTTTTCTTAACTCAAAATTTTTGAAATTGGTGGTGGTGCGGTCCTTTTGCTTTGGGCTAATACTTTCTCCCCCTTTGGCATGAATCGCCAAAAACGGATACTTGAGTGAAATATAAGCCCTTAGAACTAATTTCTCCCCCTTTGCCGAACAAAATATGAGTGAAGAGTATACCAAAGACGGAGAGTGGCTCGGAGCGACGGCGAAGGATGAGTAATTTGATGGAGTGGAAGCCTTTGTCTTCGCCGAAGACTCCAATTCCCTTTCAATCTATGACTTGGTTTGAAATACACTTGAAAACACATTAGTCATAGCATATAAAAGAGATATGATCAAAGGTATATTAATGAGCTATGTGTGCAAAACATCAAAAGAAATTCCGAGAATCAAGGATATTTAGCTCATGCCTAAGTTTGTTAAATGTTTGTTCATCTAGTGGCTTGGTAAAGATATCGGCTAATTGTTCTTTGGTGTTAATATATGCAATCTCGATATCCCCCTTTTGTTGGTGATCTCTTAAGAAATGATACCGAATGGCTATGTGTTTAGTGCGGCTATGTTCAACGGGATTATCCGCCATGCGGATTGCACTCTCATTATCACATAGAAGAGGAACTTTGGTTAATTTGTAACCATAGTCCCTAAGGGTTTGCCTCATCCAAAGCAATTGCGCGCAACAATGGCCTACGGCAATATACTCGGCCTCGGCAGTAGAAAGAGCTACTGAATTTTGCTTCTTTGAAGCCCAAGACACCAGAGATCTTCCCAAAAACTGGCAAGTCCCCGATGTGCTCTTTCTATTAATTTTACACCCCGCCCAATCGGCATCCGAATAACCAATTAAATCGAATGTGGATCCCCTAGGATACCAAAGCCCAAACTTAGGAGTATAAACTAAATATCTCAAGATTCGTTTTACGGCCGTAAGGTGAGCTTCCTTAGGGTCAGCTTGAAATCTTGCACACATGCATACGAAAAGCATAATATCCGGTCGAGATACACATAAATAGAGTAAAGAACCTATCATCGATCGATATACCTTTTGATCTACGGATTTACCTCCCGTGTCGAGGTCGAGATGCCCATTGGTTCCCATGGATGTCTTGATGGGCTTGGCATCCTTCATCCCAAACTTGTTTAGAATGTCTTGAATATACTTTGTTTGGCTAATGAAGGTGCCCTCTTGGAGTTGCTTCACTTGAAATCCTAAGAAGTACTTTAACTCCCCCATCATAGATATCTCGAATTTCTGTGTCATGATCCTACTAAATTCCTCACATGTAGATTCGTTAGTAGACCCAAATATAATATCATCAACATAAATTTGGCATACAAACAAATCATTTGCAAGTGTTTTAGTAAATAAGGTAGGATCGGCCTTTCCGACTTTGAAGCCATTAATGATAAGAAAATCTCTTAGGCATTCATACCATGCTCTTGGGGCTTGCTTGAGCCCATAAAGCACCTTAGAGAGTTTATATACATGGTTAGGGTACTCACTATCTTCAAAGCCGGGAGGTTGCTCAACATAGACCTCTTCCTTGATTGGTCCGTTGAGGAAGGCACTTTTCACGTCCATTTGATAAAGCTTGAAGCCATGGTAAGTAGCATAGGCAAGTAAAATGCGAATTGACTCAAGCCTAGCTACGGGTGCATAGGTTTCACCGAAATCCAAACCTTCGACTTGTGAATATCCCTTGGCCACAAGTCAGGCTTTGTTCCTTGTCACCACACCATGCTCATCTTGTTTGTTGCGGAAGACCCACTTGGTTCCTACAACATTTTGGTTAGGACGTGGAACTAAATGCCATACCTCATTCCTAGTGAAGTTGTTGAGCTCCTCTTGCATCGCCACCACCCAATCCGAATCTTGAAGTGCTTCCTCTATCCTGTGTGGCTCAATAGAGGAAACAAAAGAGTAATGTTTACAAAAATGAGCAACACGAGATCGAGTAGTTACCCCCTTTTGAATGTCGCCGAGGATGGTGTTCACGGGGTGATCTCGTTGAATTGCTTGGTGGACTCTTGGGTGTGGCGGTCTTGGAACTTGTTCATCTTCCTCATCTTGATCATGGGCATCTCTCCCTTGATCATTGCTCTCCTCTTGAAGTGGCTCAACTTCTTGATCTTCTCCTTCATCATTTTGAGCCTCTTCCTCATCTTGAGTTGGTGGAGATGCTTGCATGGAGGAAGATGGTTGATCTTGTGCTTGTGGAGGCTCTTCGGATTCCTTAGGACACACATCCCCAATGGACATGTTCCTTAGCGCGACGCACGGAGCCTCTTCATCATCTAGCTCACCAAGATCAACTTGCTCTACTTGAGAGCCGTTAGTCTCATCAAACACAATGTCACAAGAAACTTCAACTAGCCCAGAGGACTTGTTAAAGACTCTATATGCCCTTGTGTTTGAATCATATCCTAGTAAAAAGCCTTCTACAGCCTTAGGAGCAAATTTAGATTTTCTACCTCTTTTAACAAGAATAAAGCATTTGCTACCAAAGACTCTAAAATATGAAACATTAGGCTTTTTACCAGTTAGGAGTTCATATGATGTTTTCTTGAGGATTTAGTGTAGATACAACCGGTTGATGGCGTAGCACGCGGTGTTGACCGCCTCCGCCCAAAACCGATCCGAAGTCTTGTATTCATCAAGCATGGTCCTTGCCATGTCCAATAGAGTTCGATTCTTCATCTCCACTACACTATTTTGTTGTGGAGTGTAGGAGAAGAGAACTCATGCTTGATTCCCTCCTCCTCAAGGAAGCCTTCGATTTGTGAGTTCTTGAATGTCGTCCCGTTATCGCTTCTAATTTTCTTGATCCTTAAGCCGAACTCGTTTTGAGCCCGTCTTAAGAATTCCTTTAAGGTGTCTTGGGTATGAGATTTTTCCTGCAAAAAGAACACCCAAGTGAAGCGAGAATAGTCATCCACAATAACTACACAGTACTTACTCCCGCCGATGCTTATGTAAGCAATCGGGCCGAATAGGTCCATGTGTAGGAGCTCGAGTGGCCTGTCAGTCGTCATGATGTTCTTGTGTGGATGATGAACACCAACTTGCTTCCCTGCCTGACATGCGCTACAAATCCAGTCTTTCTCAAAATGAACATTTGTTAGTCCCAAAATGTGTTCTCCCTTTAGAAGCTTGTGAAGATTCTTCATTCCAACATGTGCTAGTCGGCGATGCCAGAGCCAGCCCATGTTGGTCTTAGCAATTAAGCAAGTGTCGAGTTCAGCTCTATCAAAATCTACTAAGTATAGCTGACCCTCTAACACTCCCTTAAATGCTACTGAATCATCACTTCTTCTAAAGACAGTAACACCTGTATCCGTAAAAAGACAGTTGTAACCCATTTTACATAATTGCGAAACTGAAAGCAAGTTGTAATCTAAAGAATCTACAAGAAAACATTTGAAATGGAATGGTTAGGTGATATAGCAATTTTACCTAATCCTTTGACCAAACCTTGATTTCCATCCCCGAATGTGATAGCTCTTTGGGGATCTTGGTTTTTCTCGTAAGAGGAGAACATCTTCTTCTCCCCTGTCATGTGGTTTGTGCACCCGCTGTCTATGATCCAACTTGAGCCCCCGGATGCATAAACCTACAAAACAAATTTAGTTCTTGATTTTAGGTACCCAAATGGTTTTGGGTCCTTTGACATTAGATACAAGAACTTTGGGTACCCAAACACAAGTCTTTGACCCCTTGTGCTTGCCCTCAACATACTTGACAACTATTTTGCCGGATTTGTTAGTCAAAACATAAAATGCATTAAAGGTCTTAAATGAAATGTTAGAATCATTTGATGCATTAGGAGTTTTCTTCTTAGGCAATTTTGCACAAGTTGATTGCCTAGAGCTAGATGTCTCACCCTTATACATAAAAGCATGATTAGGGCCAGAGTGAGACTTCCTAGAGTGAATTCTCCTAATTTTGTGCTCGGGATAACCGGCAGGGTACAAAATGTAACCCTCGTTATCCTGAGACATGGGAGCCTTGCCCTTAACAAAATTAGACAATCTTTTAGGAGGGGCATTAAGTTTGACATTGTCTCCCTTTTGGAAGCCAATGCCATCCTTGATGCCAGGGCGTCTCCCACTATAGAGCATACTTCTAGCAAATTTAAATTTTTCATTTTCTAAGTCATGCTCATTAATTTTGGCATTAAGTTGAGCTATGTGATCATTTTGTTTTTTAATTAAAGCTAGGTGATCATGAATAGCATCTGTAAGGAAAATGGACCCCGGGCCTTTTGGCTAATTGAGTTTTGGTGTTTGATGAACAACACAATCCGTGAACTAATAAGTTTTCTAGTGTTTGTGTTTGTAGTTCACAGGATGCGAAGAGAATTGGACCAAGGCACTGAGGATGCAACACCTCAAAAGAAGACATAAAAAGATGCATAGGAGTCCAATACTCAAGAACAAAGAAGCCCGAAGAAATCAGCGAAGAAATCCAAGATAAGGGCTGTCAGCCAGCGCCTGGTGGCGCACCGGACATTGGTGTCCGGTGTGCACCGGACTGTCCGGTGAGTCACCGGACAGTCTGCGCAGAGAGGCCGCAGACAGGCGCTCTCTTGCTGTAGCACCGGACTGTCCGGTGTGCACCGGACTGTCCGGTGTGCCAACGGGCAGACGGCAACGGTCGGATCCAACGGTCGACTGCTACAGGCGCCAACGGTCGGCTGACGTGGCGTGCACCGGACATCTACTGTGCAGTGTCCGGTGGTGCACCGGACTGTCCGGTGCACCCGATGACAGAAAGCTGCTGCTTTCTGTCCAACGGCTAGTTGGGGGTGTGGAGGCTATAAATACCACCCCAACCGGCCATTCTCAAGTGTGAGAGCCCAAGCAACATACCAAGACACATAGTGCATATTTCCAAGTGCTCAAACACCCAAGTGCTTAATAGAATCACTCGGTGATTAGCGTAGGTGCTTTGCGAAGTGCTTAGGTTAGTTAGACCGCTTTAGCGCTTGCTCTAGGTGAATCCTAGTTAGTTGAGTGAGTTTTGTAAAACCACACAACCCCTCGGCTCTTGCGTGAGCCGTTGTAGTTGTACCGAGTGGGGCGAGAGTCTTGCGAGACCGTGACAACCGCGTTTGTGTCACGGCCGCCACCGTGTACCGGAGGGAACGAGGCCCGCCGCGTTTTGGCCGGAAGCTCGATAGTGGAGACGGCGGGGAGCGTCCGAGAGGAGCCGGAAGCGGAGCACCACTTGCGCGTGGAGAAGGCCCGTGGCTCTCTACGGAGTTACTCGACCGTGGTGCTTGGCCCTCGCGTGGGCTTCCCTTTGCGTAGGGGCACCAACGAGGATTAGTCGGGACCTTGCGTGGTTCCGGATACCTCGGTAAAAATACCGGCGTCATCCACGAGAGTTTGCTTCTCTACTTAGCTCTTTACATTCCGCATTTATATTAAGCATTTAAGTTTCAATCTTGTAGTCATACTTTTTTAGTGTAGATTGAAACTTAGCCTTTGCGGTAGAGATAGCAACACTTAGACAAAACCTAGTTTGCACATTCTAGTTTTGATTATTTGCATAGGTTTTGCTCTAGGGATTTAATTGTGGCCTAGTTTAGTAAAAGTTTTAGAAGTCCTAATTCACCCCCCCCCCTCTTAGGCGTCACCCGTTTCCTACAAGTGGTATCAAAGCCCGGTTTGGCTCATTTGAAACGCTTTAGCTTCACCGCTAAAAGAGCCGACGCTTTTTGGAGGAAGGGATGGATACCCATAGGCCACCACACTTCGACGGCACTAACTTCCCATATTATAGTGCTAGAATGGCTTGTTACCTAGAGGCTGCTGATCTAGGTGTTTGGAGAGTCACTCGTGACGGGATGAAACCCCTCAAGAATCCCGAGAAACCCACCACGAGTGAGGAAAAAGAAATTCATTTAAATGCTAGAGCCAAAAATTGCTTGTATGAATCTCTTAGCATGGATATTTTTAATCAAGTATTTACCTTAAAAACTGCTAATGAGATTTGGCTAAAATTGCATGAGCTCCATGACGGCACATCCAATGTCCGTGAGCAAAAACATTGCCTTGTCTTAAATGATTATAATTCTTTTGCTATGAAAGATGATGAGCTTGTTAGAGACATGTATTCTCGTTTGAATCTAATTATCAATGAGCTCAATTCGATTGGCATTAATAAGCTAGGTGATGCGGACATTGTGAGGAAGATTATTTCCCTGCTACCACAACAAAGATATGGGAGCATCATCACCATCCTTCACAACATGGAGGACTTGAGCAACATGACCCCGACCATTGTGGTTGGGAAAATCGCGGCTTTTGAGATGTCACGAAAAATGAGTCGGGGAGAGGAGCCAACATCCTCAAGACCATATGCTTTTGCATGTGATGAAAGGAAGGGCAAAAAGAAGGCTCCCACTCCAAGTTCCTCAAGCGAAGAAGAGGAAGAAGAAGAAAGTGATGATGATGAAGATAATCAACCATGCACATCATCCTCCGAGGACGAAGAAACAATCCGACGCGTCGGAAAGGTAATGAGGATGATCCGCAAGATTAATCTAATGGGTGTGCCCCTACAGGTCGAGGATCTTCTCTTTAACATTGACAGGAAAAATCAAAGGAAGAGAGGATGCTTCACATGTGGGGAGAAGGGCCACTTCAGGGACAACTGTCCAAATATGGCCAAACCCAAAAAGGAGAGGAGCAAAGGCAAGGTGCTAACAAGTGTTAGAACTTGGAATGATTCTTCAAGTGAAGATGAACCTCCAAGGACGCGTAGCCACCGGTCCTCATCACGCTCATCACGGTCATCACACAAATGCCTTATGGCAAGAGGTAACAAAAGCATTCCATCCTCTAGTGATGAAAGTAGTAGTGATGATGAAGGTGAGGGAAAGCCCTCTGTAGATGAGCTTGCGGAAGCCGTAGAATTTTTCCAGGATGTTTGCACTAAGCAAAAATCTCAACTTAAACCTTTGAAAAATAAGTTGATTAGCTCCCAAAATGATTATAAAGGTTTGCTAGAAAAATTTGAAACTTTTGCAAACTTAAATAGTGAGCTGTCAACTAAAATTGAGCTATTAGAATCTAGTGCTCCATCCACTGCTACCGATGATAGCCTTATTAAAAAGAATGAAAAACTTAAGGCTAAGTTAGCTAGCTCCCAAGAAGCTATTGAAAATTTACTAGAGAAAATGGAAATTCTTAGCATACACAATAATGAGCTAACTACTAAGCTAGAAAACATTGGTAGCACCCCAACAGCATCTTTAGTTGAAATACCTGAAATAATTAAGAAAGATGCTTCTACTTCCTGCTTTGATTTAATTGATGATTCTAACTCCTGCAACCAAGTCGTTGTTGAGAATATTGTTGTAGAGAAATGTTCGGATGAGGTTGCAAAGGAAAATGAACAATTAAAGCAAGAAGTGGCTCGCCTTGGAAAGGCTTTGTATGACAAGAAAGGCAAAGCCAAACAAATCCGACCTCCACAGGATAACACCACTGCGGGAGTGAACAAGCCTGTAGAGGGAGAAACTGTGATTTGTAGGCTATGCCACATGGAAGGCCACAAGTCTTTCCAATGCAAGGTGCTGACCAGGGATAATCAAAGGCAAAAGCTCAAGCAAAAGCCATCAAGCAAAATCTCCAGCACCTACATCAAAAAGGTGAACAAAAAGGATGCTACACCATATTTGATCAAGAAGAAAAAGAATGGAAATGTGATAGCAATCAAGGCCAACAAGCAAGGCAACAAAGGAAAGGGGGCCAAACGCATCTGGGTGCCAAAGGAAATAATTTCAACCATGAAAAGCACCAAGAAGGTTTGGATCCCAAAAGGGAAGTGAGTGGACCGAAGGTCTGCGGGAAATTTGGAGACTTGGCAAAGTTGGGATGTATATCATGGGATACATCATATTGGATCAAGTTTATTGCCAAGTGGGTTAGTGAAAATTTTGGACCCAAATTTCGCACCCATGACTAAGGTAACTAGATTTATTGTATCTCTTGTTTTTAGATATGCGTATCTATTTACCTTTTATCTAGTTTACCTTTCTTGCCTAGTATTACATTTGTTATGTACTTTTGTTCAAAATCATGCATACTAGGTAAATCATATGGTAGGATTGCTAGTTTTTAAATTCATATACTTAAGCAAACCTACATGGCTTAAAATGTTTAGTTAAAGCACGGCACATAGCTTTTATATCACTCCATAGTAAATGATGCATCAATTGAAAATTTTGATTTCTACAAAGTGTATCATTTAACTTATATGTGCCAAAGTTTGGATTATTGATAATTTGCCCCTCTTGATATCAAATCAAAGTGCATGTCTCCTACAAGTATTCAAAACTTCTATGCACACCTTTAGGGGGAGGTTACTCTATAATCTAACACTTTGAGACTAACACCTTTTCAAGTCTATTTCATGTGATAGTCTCATTGTAAGGAAAATGAAGTCCCCGGAGAAAGACAACAATCTTCCACTGCAAAATCTCCAAGAACTCTCATGTCTCTCAAGCTCACCATTGATCTTCAATTGGTATCTTTTGAGACTACATTCAGTATCATTTACATGTCTTCTCCAATATTTGATTAGACTATATTTCATATCATATGCTTCCATGTTGCTAAAAATGCATAAGTAGTTAACTCATATTCTGTAACCTATGCATAAGGGAAGTTAGTCTTTTCAAATCATGTCTTGCACCTCTAATTTTCACATGCTTTTTCCTAAGTAGAGGATCTCTGTCAAGGGGAGTATTTCTTCATCTCTAAAGGGGGAGAAAAACTCTTTCTAAAGGAGGCAACTCATTTAGGGGGAGTAATCTTTTGAGGACTCCTTCAAGTGGTATCATTCACATAGTTTAATTTAATATCCTTCTAGTGATATCATTTGATACAATTCTTGATAAGGGCAAGCTTTTATTTACTTCCTACATGCTTTTAATGTCTTCCTTTTCGGTGGTTGATGCCAAAGGGGGAGAAGTTTAGAGACCAAAGCAATGAAAACTTTATCAAACACCAAACACCACCAATTTACAATTTTATATCTACAAATGGCTTTTCAAATGGTTTTGGTTATTTGGTCCAAAAATAAGAAGTAAGTGAATTATGGAGTTAGGGGGAGGCTTAAGTCCATAATATCACATTTTGGGGACAATCATGCATCTTAGCAAGTAGATTGCATATTTTCACTCAAATACTTGTATTATTTGCTTGCTTTGGTTGTGTTGTCATCAATCACCAAAAAGGGGGAGATTGTAAGGAAAATGGACCCCGGGCCTTTTGGCTAATTGAGTTTTGGTGTTTGATGAACAACACAATCCGTGAACTAATAAGTTTTCTAGTGTTTGTGTTTGTAGTTCACAGGATGCGAAGAGAATTGGACCAAGGCAATGAGGATGCAACACCTCAAAAGAAGACATAAAAAGATGCATAGGAGTCCAATACTCAAGAACAAAGAAGCCCGAAGAAATCAGCGAAGAAATCCAAGATAAGGGCTGTCAGCCAGCGCCTGGTGGCGCACCGGACATTGGTGTCCGGTGTGCACCGGACTGTCCGGTGAGTCACCGGACAGTCTGCGCAGAGAGGCCGCAGACAGGCGCTCTCTGGCTGTAGCACCGGACTGTCCGGTGTGCACCAGACTGTCCGGTGTGCCAACGGGCAGACGGCAACGGTCGGATCCAACGGTCGACTGCTACAGGCGCCAACGGTCGGCTGACGTGGCGTGCACCGGACATCTACTGTGCAGTGTCCGGTGGTGCACCGGACTGTCCGGTGCACCCGACGATAGAAAGCTGCTGCTTTCTGTCCAACGGCTAGTTGGGGGTGTGGAGGCTATAAATACCACCCCAACCGGCCATTCTCAAGTGTGAGAGCCCAAGCAACATACCAAGACACATAGTGCATATTTCCAAGTGCTCAAACACCCAAGTGCTTAATAGAATCACTCGGTGATTAGCGTAGGTGCTTTGCGAAGTGCTTAGGTTAGTTAGACCGCTTTAGCGCTTGCTCTAGGTGAATCCTAGTTAGTTGAGTGAGTTTTGTAAAACCACACAACCCCTCGGCTCTTGCGTGAGCCGTTGTAGTTGTACCGAGTGGGGCGAGAGTCTTGCGAGACCGTGACAACCGCGTTTGTGTCACGACCGCCACCGTGTACCGGAGGGAACGAGGCCCGCCGTGTTTTGGCCGGAAGCTCGATAGTGGAGACGGCGGGGAGCGTCCGAGAGGAGCCGGAAGCGGAGCACCACTTGCGCGTGGAGAAGGCCCGTGGCTCTCTACGGAGTTACTCGACCGTGGTGCTTGGCCCTCGCGTGGGCTTCCCTTTGCGTAGGGGCACCAACGAGGATTAGTCGGGACCTTGCGTGGTTCCGGATACCTCGGTAAAAATATCGGCGTCATCCACGAGAGTTTGCTTCTCTACTTAGCTCTTTACATTCCGCATTTATATTAAGCATTTAAGTTTCAATCTTGTAGTCATACTTATTTAGTGTAGATTGAAACTTAGCCTTTGCGGTAGAGATAGCAACACTTAGACAAAACCTAGTTTGCACATTCTAGTTTTGATTATTTGCATAGGTTTTGCTCTAGGGATTTAATTGTGGCCTAGTTTAGTAAAAGTTTTAGAAGTCCTAATTCACCCCCCCCCTCTTAGGCGTCACCCGTTTCCTACAGCATCAACATTAATGTCTCTACATCTAGTGCAAATAGAAACATGCTCAACAGTAGATGTAGAGGGTTTGCAAGATTTTAGTTCAACAATCTTAGCATGTAAAATGTCATTTTCACTTCTAAGATTGGAAATTGTAACATTGCAAACATCTAGGTTTTTAGCCTTAGCAATTAATTTTTCATTATCATTTCTAAGGCTAGGAAGAGAGATATTCAATTCTTCAATCTTAGCAAGTAAACTAACATTATCATCTCTAAGATTGGGAATTGAAATATCACAAACATTTGAATCAACCTTAGCAATTATTTTAGCATTCTCATTTCTAAGGTTGACAATAGTATCATGGCAAGTGCTTAGCTCACTAGATAGTTTTTCACATTTTTCTACTTCTAGAGCGTAAGCATTTTTAACCTTAACATGCTTCTTATTTTCCTTAATTAGGAAGTCCTCTTAGGTGTCCAAGAGTTCATCCTTCTCATGAATAGCACTAATTAATTCATTTAATTTTTCTTTTTGTTGCATGTTTAGGTTGGCAAAAAGGGTGCACAAGTTATCCTCCTCATTTTCACTAGAATTATCTTCATCACTAGAGGAAGCATATTTAGTGGAGGATCTTGATTTTACCTTCTTCCTTTTGTCGTCCTTTGCCATGAGGCACTTGTGGCCGACGTTGGGGAAGAGGAGTCCTTTGGTGACGGCGATGTTGGCAGCGTCCTCGTCGGAGGAGGAGTCGGTGGAGCTCTCGTCGGAGTCCCATTCGCGGCACACATGGGCATCGCCGCCCCTCTTCTTGTGGTACCTCTTCTTTTCTCTCCTCTTTCCCTTCTTGTCGTCGCCCCTGTCACTATCACTTGATAATGGACATTTTGTAATAAAATGACCGGGCTTACCACACTTGTAGCACACTTTCTTGGAGCGGGATTTGTAGTCCTTCCCCCTCCTTTGCTTGAGGATTTGGCGGAAGCTCTTGATGATGAGCGCCATCTCCTCATTGTCGAGCTTGGAGGCGTCAATGGGGAGTCTACTTGATGTAGACTCTTACTTCTTCTACTCTGTCGCCTTGAATGCGACCGGTTGTGCTTCGGACGTGGAGGGACCATCTTGCTCGATGATTTTCTTTGAGCCTTTGATCATCAACTCAAAGATCACGAATTTTCCTATTACTTCCTCGGGAGACATTAGTGTATATCTAGGATCACCACGTATTAATTGTACTTGCGTAGGGTTAAGAAAAACGAGTGATCTAAGAATAACCTTGACCATTTCATGGTCATCCCATTTTTTGCTCCCGAGGTTGCGCACTTGGTTC